>NC_142467.1:30250000-30875000 GCF_049115385.1 Moschus berezovskii | reverse complement strand
TATGGGGAGCAAGCAAGTAGGAGATAGCACAGAAGAATCCAGAAGGAGAGTTCATCACAACAGCTTATGTTCCTTAATGGGGACACCGTCACATGCTTGCACATAATGGAGAGGATTAAGACTCTGATGTAGACTGACCAGCCATCTCTACTCCAGTGGTCCCCAAGCAACAGGGCCAAAGGAGAAAGAGAAGGAGGATAAGAAAGCCTGTAGGAAGAAAGTGTGCATTGGACACCATCTCATTTAGAACTGAAAAGGTCATAATGGCCATCTGAAGTCACCTCTCAAATCTGGATGATCTCTGTGAATACACAGATTCCTTGGGCCACAGTGTCCGTCATACGCATGTCCTACCCTGTGAGGTGCCTGACTGAGGCTCACTGCCTCTGACTCTGCCGATTTATCTCCTATTCAAGAAAGCACACTAGAAGACAAGGGAGGGCAACTGATTTGTTATTAGAGACAAAATCTTCTAACATTGCAAGTTAGTTTCCTTTTCATGGAATTCATTTACAGATTCAGTATTTTATGTATTTGATATTTAATAAATATGTATTGATCACCTCAGCTAAAGATGAATTAGATATAACAATGAGTTATCATCGGGATAGCAGAAACTTTCAAAGTACGCTTACCTTATGCAGGGGCTTCCCTGGTGGCTTAGACAGTAAAGAATCTGCCTGCTAGGCGGGAGATCCAGGTTCGATCCTAGGGTCAGGAAGATCTCCTGGAGAAGGGAATGGCAACCCACTCCAGTATTCTTGCCTGGAGAATCCCATGGAGAGAGAAGCCTGGTAGGCTACAACAGTCCATGGAGTCACAAAGAGTCAAACACGACTGAGCAACTTTCACTTTCACAATATACAAATTACTTAGTATTCTAAGCACTTTACATACCTGGATTCATTTAGTCCTTACAGCAGTATTATGCTGTATTATTATTATGTCTTGATATTTTGCCCATTTTAAAGATAGGAGACTGAGGCACAGAGAATTGAGATGGCTGCATTCTAAAGGAGATCAATCCTGGGTGTTCATTGGAAGGACTGATGCTAAAGCTGAAACTCCAATACTTTGGCCACCTGATGCGACACGTTGACTGACTGGAAAAGACTGATGCTGAGAGGGATTGAGGGTGGGAGGAGAAGGGGACGACAGAGAATGAGATGGCTGGTTGGCATCACCGACTCGATGTCCATGAGTTTGAGTGAACTCAGGGAGTTGGTGATGGATAGGGAGGCCTGGCGTGCTGTGATTCATGGGATCGCAAAGAGTCGGACACGACTGAGCGACTGAACTGACTGACTGACTGATGCAAGTGTTACAGCAGGTAAGTGGCAGAGCGTAGGTTCTAATCAGGCAGTCTAGTTCCAAAGTCCCCACTCTTAACCATTCTACCATACAGGTGAAATCCCTGACCTCCTGGAGTTTATCTTCTTCTGAATAGACAGACAATAAGCAGAAAACATTATAGTCATTTTCAAGGGTGATAAGTGCTTTGAAGGAAATAAAACACAACAAAGAGATACAAGATTGGGACACCTCAGACCCACATGTCCCAGTGCCCCAGGGTCACAGATTCTTCTTTAAATGAAAACTGCCATTCTTGCTTCCATGGAGAGAACGGAAGAACCAGCCAAGACAGATGTCCCCTCTCTCCTCTGAAAAATGCCTTTTCCAGGGTCATTTGATTGGTTGTTGAACAGCAAGCACCACCGATGGTCCTAAGCCATTCCTGTGCCCCTGGGCTGGGCAGCCAGTTCAGAAAAAGATGACTGATGCCCAAATTAATAATGAGCAATGGTCCCACTCAAGTAATCACCTTCCCTGGACTGTTCCTCAAGGGGGTGATAACTAGAATCCCAGGTGAAGTATATCCTTCTCACTTTGCCACCAAGGAAGCTACACTCATTCCTCTGGCTGACAGCAATTTGTAGATGTGGGTCTGGGTAGCTGGACATTTACGAGGTTGCTAAGGAACAAATGCCTTGGTTACAAGAGGCTCCAAAAGCAGTATCAGTTTGTCATATCCTTTCAGATCATTTATTTTATCCCATAAGGACAGCTGCGACCAATGAACTGTGGGATAGAGGGAAGCTAAATATGAACATTTGTTTCCTGAGAGATGGAAGAAATTTCTACTTCCTATACAACATCCCTCCCCAGGCCCCTAGACACAAAAACTAAAACCATGTGCTTCTCCTCCACAACCCTTACAACTTACAAGTAAGTTGTTCAGAGTCACAAGGTATTTCATAAAATGGTTATTATCTTTCAGGCACTGCCCTAAGCATTATCTCATGTTATCCTTGTAACATCCCCAAAAGGTGTGGGTTATTATTCCCTAGTATGCAAACCAGGAAGAGGGTTAAAGAATCACCGAACTTCAAACAGTAGCAAACGGCAGAGTCAGAATTCAAACCCAGGTTTATCTGACAGTAAAACCTTTGTCCCCAAGATTGTAGACTCTTTTATTTTCACTGATCATGTTTCAGGTGGGAAAAGTGGCAGTTCTGCTGATGCGGAGGTCCCGTTAGTGGATTTCCTAGCATTTCATTCTGTGGGGTTTTTGAAAGGGGTTACAGTTGGATGGCAATAATCTGTGAAACCAGCTCTGTCCCACAGTGGTGATTTTTATCTGCTAAAGACCTCCACTTTGAATGTTCTCTGGAAGTCGCCATGCACATGACTTTCCTGTGCAATGATTTTGCATGAGTTCAAGATGATTCCTTTTCTACTGGGGTCTTACTGATTTTTTTAATTGTCAACAAGTAAAGAGACATGGCCACCTTCCTGGCCTTTTCTTTCATTCTCTCTGTCCAGCCAAGGTCAAGCCTTGTCCTTTCGTCCCTAAAAACAGTCCTCCAAAATTGCCCCCTTTTCTCTTTCACTGTACCTAATCACGATGTTTGTCACTTCATGATTGGGTTTCTACAATGGCTTGGTAACTGGTCTTCCTGCTTCTTTTCATTCCCTCCTCTAGGATATCTCATAGGCTGCCTGCAAGTGAACCTTAGAACGTTCCTCTCATTGTGTTAGTCACTGCTTAAGGGTCTTCTGTGGCTCCCACCTGCCCACCCCAGGATTTCACCATACCCTTGGGCAGGCCCCCCTTGGATGACAGTTGCTCTCCCATTCCCCCCACCCATTCCTGGTAGCCTTCACCCCCTACTCTCTCTCCCACTGATTACTTTCAGTTCTGAGCCTGTTTTCCATTGAAACAGAGTTTCATAATTAATTGCTGGTTGATGGGAGGTCAGGCACAGTAAGGGCCCAGGCATTGCACCTAAACAGATCTCGGTCCAAATTTTTGCTTGCCCACTTGGTCAGTGGGTGACTTCGGGTATGTTTGCTGGTCTTCTCTGAGTCTGTGTTCTTGTTTGTAAAATAAGATACAAATAGGACCTGTCTTACAGGGGTTTTGCAAGAATTGAATTAAATGATGGTGATAATGTGGTCATGATAGCTCACAAGTACTTTGTGTTTGGTCTGATTGTGTATCTATATGATCTTATTGTTCACAACAACCTATAACATAAAGACGGTTATTTTCAGTTTTGAGAGGGGAGAACTGAGGCACAGATAGGTGATGCTAATAAGTTCCAGTTTCCCTCTCAGGTAGTCTGGATCCTCAGCCCTCTTTCTTAACACATTATCAACCGGGGAATTTTTGTGGAAACTAATGCCCGTGGCATTACTATGTCTCTGGTCAATAATGTGTTAACACCTCTGATATAACTACTCTGATTAACTATTCTCCCACCTTCCCTTAGTAAATGGTCAGTCAAGGGTATCTGGTGTCTGCTAACATAGGTTAGTAATTCCTTACCTGAAACTCTTGGGGGTGCCAGATACATTTTGGAATTCAGAATTGGGGGAATTATTTTAAAAAGTTACACTTGGCATATGTTACATATTATGCAACACTCTCTTGAGGAATAGAGCAAAAACTCACACCCTTCCCCTCTCCCTCTCTGTCATACATACACACTCAAAAGAAAAAATCATAAAAGCAGAAAAGAGATTGTGGTCTATAGTCATAAAACTATTAGCAATAATTATAAGCATAATACGTGGTGACTGTTGTTATTACAACATTCATGACTCTTGTTTTACTTGTAACAAAATGAGTTTGCAGTAAAACATACTCAGAAGTATCTCTCAGTTAACTGATGGGGCGGGAAGCAGGGGTGCTAGTCATGGGAGCAGGTCTGCACCCCGTGTCACACGCAGCACGCTCTCTTCTTTTCCCAGTATGACTTCATGGAGCGCCTGGATGGGAAGGAGAAGTGGAGCGTGGTCGAATCACCCAGGGAACGCCGGAGCATACAAACGCTGGTTCAGAACGAAGCCGTGTTTGTCCAGTACCTGGATGTGGGCCTGTGGCACCTGGCCTTCTACAATGATGGCAAAGACAAAGAGATGGTTTCCTTCAACACTGTGGTCTTAGGTAGGTATGGGATCTCTGAGGTGCTGTGTCATCAAAGAAAGCATGGAAGTGTCTGGCTTCTCTGTTGAAGGCACACCTTCCAAGGTGGTTCTACTGCATAGAGGGCCAACCAGCATCCTTAATTTAGGGTTCATAGTTTCATCCACTTAAAAATAGCCTTGATTAAAATACTAATGCTACTTAATTCATGAAAAAGCCACTGTGAGTCCCAAGGATTGAGTTGCAATGAGGAACTTGGGTCCAACCACCTGGCTCAAGCTCTGGCCACACAGCATAGGCAAATCACTGGACTTTTGTCAGCCCCGGTTCCCCTGTGGTAAAATAGAACTGAAAAATCCCACCTCATACTATGAAATTAATTAAAGTATGAGTTATAAATCACTAAACATATAGTAGAGCCAGTAAATACTGACCATTCATGCCGGCTCATAATTTCTCTCAAAAACCAAGGAAAGCCCAAACTTTAAAAAAAATTTTAAAACCTGAAAAATAAGGATATAACCATAGAAGGATAGACTTCCCTGGTGGCACAGTGGTAAAGAATCCACCTGCAATGCAGGAGACTCGGGAGATGTGGGTTCCATCCCTGGGTTGGGAAGATCCCCTGGAGGAGAGCATGGCAACCTGCTCCAGTACTCTTGCCTGGAGATCCCATGGACAGAGGAACCTGATGGGCTACAGTCCATGGGGTTCCAGAGTCAGACATGATTGAAGCAACTGAGCAATAAGAAGGAAAACATATCTTTGTTCTCAGATTAGTAAATCTCCAAAAGCTTTACTTAAGCACTTGTCATGTGGGGCATATTTTAGCACTACTTTTTAGTAGCTATTGAGGAAAAGCTAAGATTTTTCCCAAAAGTTCCCCTTATAAGTCAAATAACCCCTAAAAACCCCATTTGTTTGAGAGTATTTCGTGAGTTTTCCAAGAGCAAATCCTAAGAATTTTAGCATTCAGAGCACCTGTAAATATTTTCATTACATTTACTTTGTCATTAGGTTTTAATCGTCTACTAATGATGGTAACTGATCCTGGGCAGAACCTCTCTGAATCGTGGCAGATTGTTAGACCCATTTCACAGATGAATAAACTGAGGTTCAGAAAGCTGAGTCCCTCAAGGTCCCAGGATGTGGAAATTATGTAAACAACATGGACTTCCAGGGATTTTTCACTGCCTTTCTGCAGCGCCGTGTTGTCCCAGCAGCATTCAGTCATGGACCTCACGGTTCTCTAGAAACCTGGAGAAGATGGTTGATCTAGGATTGAATCCTGCCTTTTCTTTCTTACCTGGGAGGGTCACTTACCTTCCCAAGCCTCAGTTCCATCATTTGTGGACAAGTAATACCATGTCCCTGGAGGGAAGGATGATGTACCATCTCTTTTGGAACCTGTCTGGAATGGAGCTGGTAATCACTCGTGAGAGCTGATAACTTTTAAGAGCACGTCTTGTGCAGCTGTTTTTCTCTTAACTTCATGTTAAGAACTTCTCTACTGGTTTCATGGATTGCTCTTAGGATTTCCCTGATCCTTGAAATAGATATATAAGCCAACCTAAAATCCAGGTGGCAGCCATAGCTGCCAAAAGCAGGATTTGGTATTTACCATAGCACTGAAGTTAATGCTTATTCCTCTGCTAAGAAAAGATGGGCTCTAACAGGGCAAGCCAAATGCTCTAAAGCAGTACTTGGCATGCCAGAGCCCATGGACCAAATCTGGCCCACTGCTTATTTTTATAAATAAAGTTTTATTGGACCACAGCCACATTCATCTGTTGTCACATTGTGGCAGCTATTAACAGCAGAGTGGAATGGTTGCAGTGGAGACAGTTTGACCTACAAAGCCTAAATATTTACTGTCACTTGACAGAAAAAGTTTGCCAAGCACTGCTCTACACTAATGGCATAAACTTTGTATCAGGAAAGTCACTGGAGAAATCTTCCATTAGTTAGGAAAATTTTCCAGGAGCAGATTATGTACCAGTGAGGAAAAAAAAATCTAAAAGGATAAAAACCAGATCACAAAAGAAAGACACTGGCAACACATTTGGACCTAGTTTGAGATGTTAAGATAAAAAAACAATCTTTTGCATAAGAATATGATGAGAAATGTGGAGAGGGCAATGGGACCCCACTCCAGTACTCTTGACTGGAAAATCCCATGGACAGAGGAGGCTGGTAGGCTGCAGTCCATGGGGTCGCGAAGAGTCAGACACGACTGAGAGACTTCACTTTCACTTTTCACCTTCTTGCATTGGAGAAGGAAATGGCAACCCACTCCAGTGTTCTTGCCTGGAGAATCCCAGGGATGGGGGAGCCTAGTGGACTGCCATCTATGGGGTCACACAGAGTCAGACATGACTGAAGCGACTTAGCAGCAGCAGCATGATGAGAAATGATGTCCTTTGGGTTGCCTGTGTGGGTTTTTAAAAAAAAATTTTTGTAAATTATGTTTTTTAAATATTTTTATTGGAATACAGTTGATTTACAATGTTGTGTTAGTTTCAGGTATACAGCAAAGTGAATTAGTTATACATATACATATATTCACTCTTTTTAGATTCTTTTCCTATATTGACCATTATAGAATATTGAGTAGCATTCCCTGTGCTCTACAGTAGGTGTTTATTATCTGTTTTATGTACAGTAATGTGTACATGTCAATCCAAATCTTCAAATTTATCCCTCCCCCGCTTACCATAACCACAAGTTTGTTTTCTACATCTGTAACTCTTTTTCTGCTTTGTAAATAAGTTCATTTGCACCATTTTTTTAGATTCCATATGTAAGCAATGTCATATATTTGTCTTTCTCTGTCTGACTTACTTCACTCAGTATGACAATCTCTAGGTCCATCCATTTGCTTTGTGTTTAAAACTCAAAGGCTTCATACACACACCTCATGCACAGTAGCTGGCTTAGCTGGAGTCTACAAAGACCCAGTGGAATGGATAATAGCAAAACCAGTAATAGCAGCACATCCATAGAGAGTTTTCCATGTTCCAGGTCCCCTGGACTTGGCCTTTTTGGGGACCTGGCCTTTTTGGGGACCAGATCAGTCAACCCATAGAGTAGTTATAAGAGGTCAGGATTACCAATATTTTGTTTTCCAGTTGAGGAAGCCCAGACTCAGAGAAGTTAACTTGCCTAAGGTCTCACATAGCTAGTAAGAAGTGGAGTCAGAATCAGCTATCCAGAGCCTGTGTTCTTAACCACTGAATTGCTTTGGATTGTAGCCAGCTAAAACCCTCTTCCCTTCCACGCAGCAGGTTGTCTGGGGGCCATGTTATCTAATAATGGCTTCTGCCCTCCATCACCTTTATCCACATGGACACAGATGGCGGTGTTGAGATGCCCTTCCCCCTGAGCCATTACCCTCACTTCTCTGTCAGAGCTGGGAATAGCAATTCTACCCGAAGGATTTCTCTCATCTGGCCATAGCTCAAAGAGAAAGTCAAAGGTAATCGGCCTAATAGTTGGGCAGACATCTTGATAGAGCAATGATAGTAATTGGCCTGAAATGTAGGGAAAAGAACAGTGTTTTATTTGGTTCAGAGATTCTCCCACACATATCTATTATCGGACCATTCGCCGTCAAGAGCCAGGAGCGCCGTAAGCCCCTGTGATATGAAACAGAAGAAAGGACGTTAGACGGGTGTCAACCAGCCATCATGCTAAATATACCTTTGACTCAGGGAAGTCTTCTGATGTGTTCTGGAGGGAAGCAGCCTGCTTTCAGAAATGAGTTTCATCTCAGGGGACTATAGAGTGGCATTCTTGAAGTGTGGTGCACATTTCAGGGAGGCTGGCCTCCGCTTGAGTAAAAATCCCATTTCCTGGTCTAACTCTCATCGCCCGCCTTGTTTCCTCAAGAAAACTTCAACCAGGATGACAAAAAGGAAAACTGATAAGATTTCAAGAGTAATATTTAAATTGAGTGTTGAACAAAGGTGATTGAGGGAAGTAGGCTCCTGTATTTCAGCAGTATCACGTAATTGTTGCTTTCCTCAAAAACTGTAGAAATGCTTCAAAGATAAGACCTGGGGGAAATTGAATGAAAAGTACACTTCATTGCAGTTTTTGCTTATTCTGGATTCTCCTATCTTCTGAGATGTGTGTGCATACACACACATGTATACTCACAGACACTTCAGTAACTCTTTGCCAAGGATCTACTGTGTGCCAAACATTGAGAATACCTCAGTAAACAGTTCAAATCTGATCTCTTCCTCATTGAGCTTGATGAGAGGAGACAGATAGGTAAAAGGCAATTATAGGAGCTAGGGGAGGATAATGGAAAGGGTACAAAACCCAGGTTGAGGGAAGTAGATTTTGTTGTTTAGTCGCTGAGTCATGTCCAACTCTTTGTGATCCCATGTCCACCTCTTTGTAACCCTCCAGGCTCCTCTTTCCATTGAATTCTTCAGGCAGGAATACTAGAATGGATAGCCATTCCCTTCTCCAGGGGATCTTCCAGACCCAGGGATTGAACCTGCATCTCTTGCACAGACAGGTGGATTCTTTACTGCTGAGCCACCAGGGAAGCCCAGAGAAGGAAGACACCTAGAAACTAAATGTTTTCTAAACTGAGACTTAAAGATAAATACCTCAACTAAAGAGCAAGGAGTTTGTGCAAAATCCCTGGTCCTTTTCCCTGGGACTGTGGTGGTTAAGAGCTTCCTGTCTTCGCTGCTCTGAGGATGCTCGGTTGGAGAATAGGGAACTTTGGCCTCGGCCATGTCAGTTTCCACCAAACCATTACCAGATCCAGCTGCTCAGTGAGAATCAAACTCCACTTTACTGTCAGGGTGACTTCTGAAAATGCAAGCTGGATGATGTCATTTCTATTTTGAAAACTTTTCATTTGTTCCCGTTGGTCTCAGAATAAAATCCAACTCATCCACATGGTCTCCAGGGCCCTGGAGGATCTAGGTTTCTCCAGCTTCACCTTATGTAGTGACATAAGGTCTCTTCCTTCTTTCTACCCTCCAGCCACATGGGATTCACCTGTGCTCTTTTCCACCACAGGACCTTTGCATGTCTTCCTCCCATCTGGAATACTTTTGTCTTGCTCTTCACTTGGCTTTTCTAGTCCACCCTTATATGTCACCTGCATGGAATAGTGAGGCCCTCCCTGGCCATCCTCTCTAAGTAGCTTCTTCCTCTTCCTCCCTTTCACAGTATCCCATTCTTTTCAAAGCACATATAACGACTTGTGCAGGGCTGTGCAGGGGAGGGGGTTGCACCATGCTGCACAGCATGTGGTGTCTTACTTCCCTGACCAGGGGTCAAATCTGTGTCCCTGCATTGAGTGTGCATAGTCTTAATCGCCGCACAGCCAAGAAAGTCCACGTACCACGATTTGTACTGTATTTGATGATTTTTTTTAACCTGTATTCTCTATGACAGTGGAAGTTCTGTGAGGACGGGGACTATGTCTTTCCTAGTCACCACTGTATTCAACAGTGCCTTGTAGGGTGCCTTGTATCATTCTCCAGGCAAGAATACTGGAGTGGGTAGCCATTCCCTTCTCCAAAGGATCTTTCTGATCCAAAGCTCAAACTTGGGTCTCCCACATTGCAGGAAAATTCTTTACTACCTGAGCCACCAGGGAAACCCCATTATATATAACAGATGCTCAATTAATAAAGTAAACCCCCTTTCAAGGACTGTGGCAGGTCTGAGATCTCACCCTAATTGTAAGCTAATGCATTATTAGCCAGCCACAGCCTCGTCAATGTTATCAGAAGAGGCGATGCTCCTGGGTAAGAGACAACAGGCTTTATTCCTCAGAGCAATATAATATCAAAAATATCAGCCTACGTGCAAGTTTCCCAAACACCAGTTCCCACAGGGCCACACAGACAGGGCCAGGTGACACCTGCGCCGGCAGTGGGTTATATTATGTAGAACTTTTCATTTTCTATACTCCAGTCTCCAAATGGGCAGTGAGCCTGCTTGTGCTTTTCTCCAGAGGGAGACATTCTCTTTATTCTACTGGACAGTAACTAAACCTGGCCTTTGCTCTGAAGACAGATGCTATATCTCCTAAGGCTGTTCACTGTACAGACAGTCTTTCAAAAGATAGTCCAGAGCTAAGGCAGTCAGTGCCTCTGCTCATAAAACATTCAGAAACACACGAGACCCATGGCGAGTTATCTCCGACCATCATGTGAAATTGCTGGCTTTTGACCTGCCAAAGCAGCTACCTCGTATGATTCAGTCTAATGCTTTTTGAATGAAAGAAGGAAAGGGACAATGAGTGGATGAAACATGAGACAAATTGATAGCCACTTGGGTGCTGCTCAGACCACCTTTACAGAGCCAACTTCAGGGATTTGATTCTGCAGTGATCATTGTTGGACACTAAAGAAATTGGCTTGGGAATTCCCTGGAGGTCCAGTGGTTAGGACTCTGCACTTTCACTGCTGAGGGCACGGGTTCACTCCCTGGTCCGGGGACTAAGATCCATAAGCCATGCAGCACAGCCAAAAACCAAAAAAAAAAGAAAAAGGAAAGAAATGGCTTGATACTGATTTTGGAAAACACAGATAGACTGCTTGAATTCTCCTACTGCCAGAAACCAACCACAGCCTGATTCTAGAAGATGAGAGCTGAGAAGTGAAACTATAGAAAGAAAGCATGGTTTGGTTTTTCAGTCCAGAGTGGAAATAAATGGGAAATTCATTTTAAAGGAAGGCCTTACCATTCCATTAGGGACAATTAGACTTCATAGTCTCACGCACATCACTAAGCCAATGTCCCTAGCTCTCCACGGACTGTGTCATGTCATCTTTGGGGCACGGTAGCTTTTCATCATCTTAGCAATTTAGAACCTGAAAGTCTAAATGTGTTTATTTGAATGTAAGGCAAAATGAGGATAATAATAATCATAATTTTAAAAGAACACATCTACTTCTGTGCAGGCCCAAATCAACATGAAAAAGTTCCAAAATGATCCCTTTGAAGGCATTTCTTGAGAGTACACATAGCAAAGTAAATCATGAAATAAGATGGCTGTACAGGTGAGAACAAGGGTGAACTAATTGATTTTCACACACAAAAAAAAAGTTCTTCAAAAAGCGAGGCATGAAAGGACTTTTGTGCCACCCCAAACTGAAGTGACTTAGCAGCAGCAGCAAACCTACTACTTGGTGAATCCCAAATCATGCCAAAATTGATCAGTCTTAGGTGTTTAGACTTTCTTTCTTTAATGCAGGGGATATTTTCACTCTGTGAACCTGAGATCAGGAGCCCACTCTGTCATTTGGAGAATCATTCTCTACACTTGAGGCTAAAAGCTGATATCTCACATCTCAAACCAAATCTCATATTGATAGGGTGATACTGGGGGCAGACTGAGGCTTAACAGTGTTTAAAAACTTGCCAGCATAGAACGTTGCAATTTTTAAATTCAGATAAGCAGTTTCTTTTGAAAAAGCAAAAATTGTCACAGTACTATATTCAAATTCCTGCCTGGGCTAATCCCGTGGAGAGCAGTGGTTATACCCTTGCATTGTCCAAGTTGCCCTAGTCCCCACCCATCCCTGTTCTATTTCATCCACTTCTCCTTACCAGTCCCCAGGAGGGGTCTGAGGTTACTGCCACTGCTCCTGAAAACCAGTAGGTGGCTGGCTACTAAACTGCTTCACCAGCAGGCAGAGAAAAAAATAATTGTTCACATTCTCTCTTTTTCAGATTCAGTGCAGGACTGTCCACGTAACTGCCACGGGAATGGCGAATGTGTGTCCGGGCTGTGTCACTGCTTCCCGGGGTTTCTAGGAGCAGACTGCGCTAAAGGTATTTACCACCACTTCCCTGCTATGATTGGAAAATGGAAAAGAGGCTTCTCAATGGGGCTGGGAGAGGGAGCACCAAGGTTGCCTCCCCAGCAAATTCCACTGGGATGTCTTGTAAGCCTGTGCAAGCTATGCATCCTAACACTTTGGCAAAGAGGAGACTTTGATATATGACAATTGGCCAATATACCTGTAAGAGCAGGGCAGTTATCCTTGGCATTGAGGTGTGCTGAGAAGAAAGATTTGCTAAAAATGAGATGGTTAGATTTCCTGTAAAAGCAGAAGTGAATTACCATCACTCCTTTCTTATAATCATTAACTTCTGTGTAATGGAAGATTAAGCATCTCAGGGTTAGTAAATTTCATTCATTCTGGCCAGCTACGCTCTTAATCTAGGAAGTGCTATTTATCTTGGTGGAATCGGTTTTAAATTGTATTATTAATTTATCTACACTGCTTTGCACAGAATGACGGGGGCCCTGGGATTCTTGGGGGAAAGGTAATAGAAGAAAGAAAATGACTCTCACAAAAACAGGGGACTTAGTGGCTCATATCTAGCTAACAGGAGACCTTGAATTTGACCTTCAAGTGATGCTATCACAGGCAAGTGCAGTGGAGAGCTGAGCTTCTCACACTTTTTAGACGTGGTACATGCATGCATACATACACACACACACGTATTCATGATAAATACAGGTATGAAATTAAAATGAGACTTTCATAAAACAACACTTCATGTTTCTTTTCTATTCTGTCCTATTTCACTTTTAAAAAATGACATACACTGACCACACTGATTCCCCACCCACCAGTGAGTGGGTCTGAAAAACAGCAGTAGAGCACCTCCAAGCCTTTATTCAGGAGTCAGGCCTTCCTGGGTTCCAGCCCCATTCAGATACCTGTGGCCTTTAGCAAGTGACCTAAGATTTCTGAGTCTTGGTTTCTTCCTCTGGAAAACTAGGGAATTTCTTCCTGAATTCATTGTGAGGATGGAATGAGAGAATCTACCCCCAAGCTCTTAGCAGAACATTTTGGGAGCCCTTGGAGGGTTTAGTTTTACCATCTTTTATTTACACACGTCATAATATATTTATTTATTTATATATCTGTATACTATTTTCACCCCTTTATGTACTCTTCTTCAAAAGACCGTGCTGCCTTGACATTCTAAGAGAGAGGCAATCATTAATAAAGCCGCTCTGTAAATACTCAATAGTACCACCCTCACCACGATGGCTTGGGAAAATTGTATGGTATTTCAAATATTCACAATATTTCAAAGCTTTGCAACTCCCATATCCTTCCAAATGCTGATTCATAAGTGAACAGGACTGTGGTTTGGTTGCAGCTGTGTGAGACTCATTGCTAAATGACACCACCTACATTCATATCCTTAACCACAGGATCATGTCAAAGGTTTGGTAAACCTGTCAGATGCAAAAGGAAAAGAGAGCAGGGATCCACCGGACCATACCGTTCTCTCAGCCGCTTTTCTCCTTACCACACTACGCCCAAGGGTATGTGGACATATCCCCCAAGTAGACAGCAGAGCCTGGTGCTCCTTGGCTCCAGTTCTGATGGGCTTTGATGGAGGCAGGTAGATGACACCTGCCTTGCGGTGCCGAGTACTTTTCCTGAGCAAAGGCTTTAAAGTAGGGAAAATTTCAGTAGCGTTTGAATGGCTTTTCTTGCATAATCTAATTTTCCTAGGAGTGAAGGCATTAATGAGAGAAAGAATAGTCCTTTTCTGTATGGCTGCAAACAGGCTGAACACTCTGCTGCATGGCCTGCGAGCTGTAAATGTATATTAACACTGACACACTTCGATGTATTATTAATCCTAAAACCGTGTGTGCTCTGGCTGCATATCCAGGGACCGGCCTTTCAGCCCTAAGTACCCCAGCCATTTAAGAACTCTTCGCTCTCCATCCATTTGCAGATGAGCGCCCATTCTGCATTATGGATCTGTAATGGGGTGTGCATTTAGCTCCTTAAAAGGCCTCTCGGTGTGTTTTGCATTCACCACCTGTACTGAGGGCCGGGCTGCACACTCTGACTGTGCATTAGTCGGGGTATATAATTGATCCTTGCGAAACAAATATCGAGTGGCTGTTAAGAGTAGTTCCTCTGGCATACTCAGAAGCCGTTCCTGAAATCGGCCGCTGAACTTGTTGTATGTTTTAATTCGGCTGTTGATGCCTACAGTGGGCAAAATTGAAGTGTTTAGAGACAAAAATGGCTTTCTCTTTGTTTCCTCACTTATTCTTGGGTAAGTTGGCTTAAGAATGTTCGGAGTAAGCTATTGCCTCTTGGCCCTGAAGATGTTCCTTAGTATTTTTTGAAATGGGCACAATTTAGCTATTTCATTAACAAGGACAGTGTTTAGAAACACCCTAATCCCTCATTTCTCACACTTTGCTCTTTCATGTACCACCTTCATGATTTTTGTCAAATTCATGGGGCATCAGAATTTTTATTTCCTTAACATGTTTCTTTAAGTCTACCCATTAGGTTTACATAGGTGAACTTCTTTTGAAAGGAGCCATGTCAAAATGAAAAGTTAGAAAAGAAACCTGGAATCTGTTGCAATAAATAGGAAAGGTTAGTGCTGCCTTTGGGCTTCCCTGGTGGTTCAGACAGGAAAGAATCTGCCTGCAGTGCAGGAGACCCAGATTTGATCCCTGGATCAGGAAGATCCCCTGAAGAAGGGAATGGCTACCCACTCCAGTGCTCTTGCCTGGAGAATTGCACGGACAAAGGAGCCTGTCAAGTTACAGTCCATAGGGTCACAAAGAGTCAGACATGACTGAGTGACTAACGCTAACTAGTGCTGCCTTTAAATCTATTGAGAAAGAAATGTTTTCTTTTTTTAAATTTTGTTGACGTATAATTGATTTCCAATATTGTGTTAGTTTCTGGTATACAGCAAAGTGATTCAGTTATACACATATATATTCTTTTTCATATTCTTTTCCATTATGGTTTATCACAGGATGTTGAATGTAGTTCCTGTGCTATACAGTAGGACCCTGTTGTTTGTCCATCCTATGTATGATAGTTTGCATCTGCTAATGCCAGACTCCTGCTCCATCCCTTCCCCTCCTCCCACTTGGCAACCACGAGTCTGTTCTTTGTGTCTGCGAGTCTCTTTCTGTTTTGTAGACGTGTTCATTTGTGTCATGTTTTAGACTCCACATGTAAGTGATATCGTATGGTATTTGTCTTTCTTATAATCTCTTCACGTGGTTCATCAGTGTTGCTGCAAATGGCATTATTTCATTCTTTTTTATGGCTGAGTGATATTCCATTATATATACGGACCACATCTTCTTTGCTCATTCATCTGTTGATGGACAGGTTGTTTCCATGTCTCGGCTGTTGTATGTAGTGCTGCTGTGAGCATAGAGGTGCATGTGTCTTTTCAAATTATAGTTTTGTCCAGGTGTATCCCCAGGAGAGGGATTGCTGGATCATATAGCAACTCTATTTCTAGTTTTTTGAGGAACCTCTGTACTCTTTTTCCATAGCGGTTGTACCAATTTATATTCCCATGCACAGTGTCGGAGAGTCCCCTTTAATCCATACCTTCCCCAGCGTTTGTTATTAGCGGAGTCTACAGTGCAGACTTTTCAAAGATGGCCATTCTGACTGTGTGCGGTGGTACCTCATTGTAGTTTTGTTTTGCATTCAAGTAAGGAATCTTTTCCTTGCTCTGAGCAATCAAGTCAAGTCAGCTTCTCACACATTCACTTCACACCAGTGATCCACAAATTGGATCCTACTATATAGCATGTGTGAGCCAGCCTGGCTTCTAGAGAAATTCAAGCCTTGAACATCTCAAGTCCTAAGTTTAGCGTCCTGAAAATAACGCAGTTCACTACCTACACAATAGATAGGTGATAAATGAGAAACTTGGTAAAAATAGCCACACAGGTTCAACTCTACCAGCTTCAAGTGGGTAAGCTTAATGATTAGTGCCTGATTTACTTGTGGTCTGTTAAGCCTCCATTTCAGATAGTTTCTTTTTTTCATAACCACCAATAGTTATTAAGTATTAAAGATGTACCAGGCTTTGTATAAAGTACTTAATACATACAGTCTTATCCATTCTCATATCAGCAATGTGAGATAAATCCTATTCTAACCACCCGCCCCAATATCTTAAGCTTTTTATATTAATATTAAAATCATTTTTGTCTTGCAGACAGGTTGCAAAAATAGTATACAGAGTTCCCAGGGTTCATTCAGCTTCCTCTGATGTGAACATTTTAACTGACTAAAGTTCAGTTGGTGAAACCAGGAAATTAACATGGATCAATGCTATTGACTAATTTACAGACTTGTTTCTAATTTTGCCCCTTTTTTCTGGTCCAGATCTCACTTTGTGTTTAGTTGTCATGTCTCTTTAGTTCCCTCCAATCTGCAAGGGCTCCTCAGTCTTTTTTTTTTTTTTCTGTCATGACCTTGAGCATTTTGGAGAGTACTAGTGAGGCATTTCTTAACTAGCCCCTAGATGTGGGTTTTTCTGATGTTTTCTCATGATTAGATTGAAGGTATGCAGGGACTTGCCTGGCAGCCCAGTGGTTAAGACCCATGATTCCACTGCAGGGGGCACAGGTTCAATCCCTGGTTGGGGAACTAAGATCCCATGTGCCATGCAGTGCAGCAAAAAAAAAAAGAAAGATTGAGGTTATGTTTTTTTGTAAGATGCTGTGCCTTTGTCAGTGAATTCTATCAAAGGTGCACTTCTGGTCTTTAATAAGAAAAAGATTCAAATATGGTTCTGTGTGAAGGGGTGTGTGCTTGTGGTTGTGAGCATGTATATACCTGCCCCTCACACACAAGGCAGAGATGGTGGGGTGGCTCCATCCCATTGGTCCTGTGCAGTCTGTTGGTGACGATGACAAATTGCCACTCATGGACAGCTTTTGAGCCTAGGAAACTGCTAGGTGTTAGCAGGGAGAGCTCTGGAGCAGACGGGGTGAGGTAAGCGTGCTAGCGAGTGCAGAGGAGAGAGACAGCCAGTCCCGGGGCTCCTGCCACCCTGAATGGAGCATGCCGTCTCCCGGCTGCAGCCCACGATCATGTCCTTTCTTTCTTGATACATGTCTTTAAGAGAGCCCTTGCCCAGGCCCTCCTGCATCACAAACTCGCATTCCCCTTCGTTCCTGCACTGCCAGCTGTGCCCGGTATGCCTCAGGGCTGCCAGTTCCTGTATTGCAGGCAGCCAGCAGACTCGGGCCCTCCTGCCAGGAGGAGAATTTGCCACATTAGCAGATGAGATTCCCATCACATCCAAGCAGCCCCGTGTGCGTCCAAGTGACAGAAATGCGGGTTTGCTCTCCTGACCTGGCGCAGCGCCTCTCATGCCCTCAGATATGCAGTGAGGACGGCAGCTCCTTGTCTCCTGATAAACCTGCCAGCCTGCATCAGGCACCCAAAGACATCCTCGCCGTGAGTGAAGGAAGCAGTCAGCATGAACTGCAAGACAGTCATTCCACAGTCCCCTGCCGAACTGGGGGCTCCAAGGGGCTAGAAGTTCAAGGGGAGCTGACCGTCACCCCCAGAAGAACGTATGAGGGTTCTAACCCCTCGATCCAAATCAGTTCAGGGGACCGAACTTATTTGTGCATCCAGCAAATGCTTATCATGTGCCCGCGGTGAGCCAGGCACTGCACTAAATACCAGACATCAGGTAACAAGCGAGAATGCCGGGCTGTGCCGTCTGCGAGCTTCCCGTCTGATGGATGCACGTGATGAGGAAGTAGGAAATGTAAGCCTAAGTCCGGCGTGCTGGGATGTGGATTCTGAATGCCATAGATGTCAGTAAGAAGATAAGGAAGTTCACGAAGCAGTAAAGTGTGGATCTATGAGGAGTCAACTAGTTTCAAGGAATGTGGGGAAATTCCATGGCAGAAGCGTACAGTAAAGGAGCTACACTGAAGAGCGTCTTCTTGCAGAGAATGTCAGTAATTTTTAGTGCAAGAAACGAGCTCTTCACACTCAGAGCTTCAGGAGATATGGTCTTTTTTTCCCTGATGTCTTGCATTGTTCTCCATCAGGCGCATCTCCTGTCCAGCTAGAATCATGCTTCAGTTCAGTTCAGTCGCTCAGTCGTGTCCGACTCTCCGCGACCCCATGAATCACAGCACGCCAGGCCTCCCTGTCCATCACCAACTCCAGGAATTCACTCAAACTCATGTCCACAGAGTCGGTGATGCCATCCAGCCATCTCATTCTCTGTCGTCCCCTTCTCCTCCCACCCCCAATCCCTCCCAGCATCAGAGTCTCTTCCAGTGAGTCAACTCTTCGCATGAGGTGGCCAAAGTATTGGAGTTTCAGCTTCAGCATCAGTCCTTCCAGTGAACACCCAGGACTGATCTCCTTTAGGATGGACTGGTTGGATCTCCTTGCAGTCCAAGGGACTCTCAAGAGTCTTGTGAATCATGCTTATTATTCGATTATTGTTTAGTTTGTGTTTTTTTTTTTTGTTATTACTAATTCCCTTGCATGACTTTCTCATTACTGTACTTGTATGCTATTTGCTGTAGGTTAGATGCTTTTTTTAAATATTTTTACTCATTTAACTGCTCTGAGTCTCAGTTGCAGCACAAGGGGACTTCCAAGTGGCATGCAGGATGTTCTGGTTGCCACACAAGGAATCTTTCAGTTGCAGCACGCAAACTCATCCTTGCAGCATGTGGGGGGTGGGATCTACTTCCCCCACCAGGGACTAAACCCAGGCCCCCTGCATTGGTAGTGTGGGGCCTTAGCCACTGTACCACCAGGGAAGTCCTGGACTAAGAGGACTCTGATTCCTTTTTCTTTCACTGAATTTTACTTGAAGTCTCTCATTGACTTAAGATGCTTCCTTAGCTTGTGTATAAAGTAGTCTTGCCTTTCAGAAAAGATAAGGCTTCTGATGGTGTGGTTTTTGATGCTAGTTTTTCAGGTGATGTATTTGGTGCTGAACTTAAGGCCCCAACCTGCGGCGGAAATTTAACACAGCAGAGCTTTCCTTGTTTACTAATAGCGATTAGAAATGACAGCGTCCACTGCTGAATGGCTGTCAGGGGAGGCCCAGAAATGCTGCAACCGCAGGAACATAAAGTCTTCTCTCTGGGAATTGGTCTCTGCTCCTACTGAGTTTCTGTGGGGCCTTGAGAAAAGAGGATGGGAATCTTGCCATTTTTTCTCTTCAGTTCCATTCAGTTCAGTCACCCAGTCATGACCGACTCTTTGTGAATCAATGGACTGCAGCACACCAGGCCTCCCTGTCCATCACCAACTCCCGGAGTTCACTCACACTCATCTCCATTGAGTTGGTGATGCCATCCAATCATCTCATCCTCTGTTGTCCCCTTCTCCTCCTGCCTTCAGTCTTTCCCATCATCAGGGTCTTTTCCAATGAGTCAGCTCTTCGCACCAGGTGGCCAAAGTATTGGAGTTTCAGCTTCAGCATCAGTCCTTCCCATGAATATTCAGGACTGACTTCCTTTAGGATGGACTGGTTGGATTTCCTTGCAGTCCAAGGGACTCTCAGGACTCTTCTCCAACACCACAGTTCAAAAGCATCAATTTTTCGGCCCTCAGATTTCTTTAAAGTCCAGCTCTCACATCAATACATGACTATTGGAAAAACCATAGCTTTGACCAGACGGACCTTTGTTGGCAAAGTAATGTCTCTGCTTTTTAATGTGCTGTCTAGGTTGGTCATAACTTTCCTTCCAAGGAGTAAGCGTCTTTTAATTTCATGGCTGCAGTCAGCATCTGCAGTGATTTTGGAGCCCAAAAAAATAAAGTCTGACACTGTTTCCACTGTTTCCCCATCTATTTCCCATGAAGTGATGGGACCAGATGCCATGATCTTAGTTTTCTGAATGTTGAGTTTTAAGCCAACTTTTTCACTCTCTTGTTTCACTTTCATCAAGAGGCTCTTCAGTTCTTCTTCACTTTCTACCATAAGGATGGTGTCATCTGCATATCTGAGGTTATTGATATTTCTCCTGGCAATTTTGATTCCAGCTTGTGCTTCATCCAGCCCAGCATTTCTCAAGATGTACTCTGCATATAAGTTAAATAAACAGTGTGATAATATACAACCTTGACGTACTCCTTTTCCTATTTGGAACCAGTCTATTGTTCCATGTCCAGTTCTAACTGTTGCTTCCTGACCTGGATACAGGTTTCTCAAGAGACAGATCAGGTGGTCTGGTATTCCCATCTCTTTCAGAATTTTCCACAGTTTATTGTGATCCACACAAAGGCTTTGGCATAGTCAATAAAGCAGAAATAGATGTTTTTCTGGAACTCTCTTGCTTTTTTGATGATCCAGTGGATGTTGGCAATTTGATCTCTGATGCCTCTGCCTTTTTTAAATCCAGCTTGAACATCTGGAAGCCCACGGTTCACAAATTGTTGAAGCCTGGCTTGGAGAATTTTGAGCATGACTTTACTAGCGTGTGAGATGAGAGGAACTGTGCGGTAGTTTCAGCATTCTTTGGCATTGCCTTTCTTTTGGATTGAATGAAAATTGACCTTTTCCAGTCCTGCGGCCAGTGCTGCATTTTCCAAACTTGCTGGCATATTGAGTGCAGCACTTTCACAGCATCATCTTTTAGGATTTGAAATAGCTCAACTGGAATTCCATCAGCTCCACTAGCTTTGTTCATGGTGATGCTTCCTAAGACCCGCTTGACTTCACATTCTGGGATGTCTGGGTGTACCCACTACCCAATCCCTCTTGGCCAAGTTCTAGCACTAAAGTCAAATCATTGTCATCATTGCTGACATGTATTGAGTTCTTATTGTGTGCAGCCACTGCACTAAACAACTGCATAATTAGCTCAGTGAATCATTAATTGTCCTATTTTATAGATGATTATCATTCCCTCTTACAGGCAAGGAAAATGAAGCAAAGAGCGGTTAAGTAACTTGCTCAAGATCACTGAGCTCATAAGTGGTATTGTCAGGATTCAAACCAAGCAATCTGGCCTGAACCCTTAACATTAGACCAGCCGTGAGATGGATTCACCGAAGATGTGAGTGTAGGAAGATGTGCTTTGCAGCTTGTGTAGCAGATATACACTGGGATTTGGATTGGAACCCCAGAAACCCTCACGAGAGGAAACTAGGATTTCCTAGGTAGAGAGTGGCAAAGCAGGTATTTGAAACTATACCCATTGTTGAATGTTACTTAACCTCTCTAAGCCTTTGTTGTTGAATCCATAATATGGGGGCAATAGCAATACTACCTGATGGATTGCTGTAAGGATTAAAAAATAAATGCATGTAAAACATGTAGAACCATGTTTGACACGTATCGAATGCTCCATAAATACTACCCAGCATTAATCTTCCCAAGCCTTGGAAATCACTGTTATCCATATTTTACAAGAGAAACAAAGACTCAGAGAAAGAAACTACTTGCCCAAGGTCACACTTCAGGCTAGATGTTGATGCATGTCTGGCTGACTTTGATCTTGTGACCCTAACTTGGTTTTCCTAACTTGGCGGAAAGATCTCCTAAATGGGGAGCAGTGACCCCTCACTTACTCCGAAAACCCTCACAGAAACTCAGCTATCTGGCTCTCCTGGCTGGCTTCATCCACTCAGCTGTTTCCCATCTCCCCATCAGTTGCTCCCCCAAGTGGACATCTGCACTCAGAAGGGGAATGACGAGCCCACCCCAGAATTGCTCCCCTCAGAGCATCTTTGCCAAGGAAGCCACTTTCCCCTTTCACAGCTGGCTCACCTGTCTCAGATGCCACCTGTCTTTCCTGGAACAAGCACAGATGTTCCTTTAGACCACCTGTCTTTCACACCTGTCTCCCTCTGCCACCCCACCTCCCTCCACAATCCCCTGTAATACAGACTAAAGGGGCCATGGCTGCTGCCCACAGGAGTCGTTCCACCGCCCAGTGCAGTTCAAGGCTGAATCCCACCTCTCCTTATTCCTGTCCTTGACCTGAGAAAATGTGCAGGAATTTCTTGGCGGCAAAGACCCAGGAGATGGGGCTTGATACCAGGCCCTTGGTTCAGGCTTTGCAGAAAGTGAGTGTCCACATTCAGCAAAGGCACCTTTGATAAAATAGTGTAAGAATCTCTGCCCATATTGAACATGAAGTGAATGCCAGGCCCTGTGCAGAGGGTTTAAACGGAATGATCTTGGGTCATCCCCACATCTGGCATCATCATCATTCCCATTTCACAGCTAAGGAAACTGAGACTCAGAGAAGCTAAGGTACTCGCCCAGGCGTGGCTTTAGAGCCCTACTCATCAGGATCACCTGTTAACTCACAGCTTGCTGAGTTCCCCCCAGAGTTTCTGATTCAGGAGGTTTGGGGTGCTAGCATCAGCCTGGGGAACCTGTTCAATAGCCAAACCTCTGGCCCCACTCCAGACCCTCTGAATCAGAATCTCACTGTCACAGCATCCCCAGATGACTTGGGCACACATCCAGATCTGAGTCTGGATGCCACTGCCCATGGACTGCTCAGATGGCCCAGAGAGCAAGAGCGGCAATATCACATTTACCTTCCACTCTTCCCAGCTTGCCAGGCAGGGGTGGAATATGCCTGCCGCCTCTGTTGGAAGCTGCAGTGCCCTTTCTTTGGTGCCCTCCTGCAGAGCCTTGCCTCCAGAACATGGGCACTCCTGCTGGTTCCCAGGTTGGTACATCACCAAACAGAAATCTCTCCACAGCACCCACCTCCGTCAGCCCTCCCCTGAGTCAAGTTACTTCTGAGGCTAAAAACTTTTTATTTCCTTTTAAACTACTAGATAGGCAGAGCAGTCCGAGAAAGCAGAGGGCCTAACCCTAGGGAAACCTGCTGTAGGAATGAGACATAAGAGGTGGGAACATACTCTGGTTTTAGAAAAAAAAACTTTCATATTGGGAGACAAACCAGTCTTTAGAGAGGAGGTCAGCTAGGATGGGTGATGGGAAAGAGTGTTTCCCCCTCTCTTGTCTCTTGTTTTTTTTTTGTTTGTTTGTGTTTGGCCATGGTGTGGTATGCAGAATCTTAGGCTCCCCAACCAAGGATCGAACCATGGCCCCCTGCCTTGGGAGTGTGGAATCTTTACCACTGGTCTGCCAAGGAATTCCCTCTTGTCTCTGTATGATGTGATAATCTGGAACAATTTTCTCCTAAAAAAATGATGATAAATCATACCTATAGATTTCTTACTATATGCCAGGCATTGTATATAGCACTTCACAGGCATTATCTCATTTCATCCTCTTAAAAACACCACTGGTTAGGTAATCCAGCAATTTAGTCCTATTTTAAAGATAAAGAAAATGAGGCTGAAAATAAGGTGTCTGGAGTCACAGGACTGGTAAACCCGAAGGGAAGTTTGAGCTGTCTAACTCACAGCCCAACACTCCTGGTGCTTTTCTATGTATCAGTGAATAAACAAGGCTTCATGTCTTGGGGAAGCGCCCATGCTTGCAGATAACAGGACACTAGTAATTTTCAAGCTCATCTCGATGCCTGAATCACAATAAGAATGAAAATTTCTTCAGTCTGGACTTGAGCTGCAAAAAAGCTTACTGTGTACTCTGAAAATTTTAAATATTCATTATGTAATTAATGCTGTTCGATCACACATATACACACACACACACACACACACACAGAAAAAGACATTTTTTAAGAAAAGCTTAAGCCCTTATCGATTGAGAACTTTTATAACTCTCAAAATGGAGGCATCCCCATATCTCTACAGGTATTTTAAATGAATTGAATTAATCATAGGCTTAAAAGTCTCTTGCGATCTTCGTTAACTTCCCTGGGTTTAATTAAAACATCTGTGCACTTTTAATTTATCGATTCATCCAACTCATATGTCATGTTTTTAACACACCCCAGCATGCTCTGCATCATTTTTAACCCGATTTCCACTTAACTAAAGCAATTAAATTCACCCCGGATTAATTAAAGCATCCATACTTTCGTGCTTAAGTCAGCGTGTGCTGCTTTCCCCACATGGCTCCTGAATGTCAGAGATCTGACACACCTGATGAGTTTTTCGTCCTTCTGGAAATTCTTCCCTGAATCGCTTCCTTGCTTATTAATGTGCCATTTGACAGAATGGGAATGAGGAAGTGGGTGCGCCTGAACTTTGGCCCTCTGAGCCGGAGGCTGTGTCAGAAGCATCCTTCACATGCCTGTCTTCACAGGGGCTGCTGGATATTGCCCCTGACACTGAGGCCAACTAAACTATCTGAGTAATCCAGGCAGGAAGGTGGAGGGCGGCTCCGGTCAGAGACTATCATCGTGAGAAGAGTGGCCGATCATGTTTCCTTTTATACTTTTGTCATGGCTCGTTAGTTCTGCTTTCCATCCTCCTCACTCTTCCTACAAAAACAGTCCTTTCTTGTCCCACCCATTTCATAGGGAGGGAAAACTGAGGCACCAAGGTCAACAGGCTTCTCAGTTGGGCATGGTGAGCCAGGGAGCTATCCAGATAGGAGCAGATGAGCCCCCTGGAAGCTAGTTTGAACGTCTGCGCCCCATCCACTGTGACGTAACCCGTTTCCCCTCAGCTGTGGCAGCATTGGAGATTATGTATTTTAGATTTAAAAAAAATTTTTATTGAGTGTTGTATTAATTTCTGCTGTACAGCAAAGGAATTCAGTTATATGTATATACATTCTTCTTTTATATTCTTTTCCATTATGGTTTATCATAGGATATTGAGTATAGTTTCTCTGTGCTATATAGTAGGACCTTGTTTTTAATCCATTCTACATATAAAAGTTATAGATTTCTTTAATCTGATAAGTCAAAGATTATTTCTCATTTTTATCTATGCTTATTTAATTGCTGGTGAAGTTGAGAACTTTTCATACTTTCATTGGCAATTTTATTTATTTTTTCATTGCTCTGAGTCTTTGTAGCTGTTCCTGGGCTTTCTCTGGTTGTGAAGAGTTGGGGCTACTCTTCACTGCGGTACACGGGCCCCTCATCATGGTGGCTTCTTTTATTGTGGAGCACAGGCTCTTGGCACAAGGGCTTCAGGAGTTGCAGCACGCAGATTCAGTAGTTGCAGTTCCTGGGCTCTAGAGCACACACTCAGTAGTCACTGCCCAGAGGCTTCGTTGCTCTGTGGCTTGTGAGATCTTCCTGGAGCAGGGATCAAACCTGTATCAGCTACATTAGCAGGTGGATTCTTAGCCACTGCACCACTGGAGAAATCCTTATTGGCAGTTTCTGTTTATATTTATCTGTCCTTTGCCCAGGTTTTCACTTGTTTGTCTCTTTTTATTGATTTGTAAGAGTTCTTTTTGTATTTCATATGTCAAGCTTTATTCTGTAAAATGTTAGAAAATATATTTCCCCAGTGTTTCCTCAGTTGTCTTGTTATTCAGTTGCTCAGTCATGTCCAACTCTTTGCAACCCCATGGACTGCAGCACACCAGGCTTCCCTGTCCTTCATCATCTCCCAGAGCCTGCTCAAACTCATGTCGATTGAATCGGTGATTCCATCTAACCATCTCATCGTCTGTTGCCCTCTTCTCCTCCTGCCCTCAGTCTTTCCCAGATTCAGGGTCTTTTCCAGTGAGTCAGCTCTTCACATCAGATGGACAAAGTATTGGAGTTTCAGCATCAGCACCAGTCCTTCCAATGAATATTTGGGGTTGATTCACTTTAGGATTGACTGATTTGATCTCCTTGCAGTCCAAGGGACTCTCAAGAGTCTTCTCCAACACCACAGTTCAAAAGCATCAATTCTTTGGCGCTTAGCTTTCTTTATAGTCCAACTCTCACATCCATACATGACAAATGAAAGAACCATAGCTTTGACTAGATGGACCTTTGCTGGCCAAGTGATGTCTCTGCTTTTTAATACACTGTCTAGGTTTACTATAGCTTTTTTCCCAAGGAGAAACAGTCTTCTAATTTCATGACTACAGTCACCATCTGTGGTGATTTTGGAGCCCCAGAAAATAGTCACTGGTTCCATTGTTTCCCCATCTGTTTGCCGTGAAGTGATTGAACCGGATGCCATGACCTTAGTTTTTTGAATGTTGAGTTTTAAGCCAGGTTTTTCACTCTCCTCTTTCACCTTTGTCAAGAGGCTCTTTAATTCCTCTTCGCTTTCTGCCATAGGGTGGTATTATTGGCATATCTGAAGTTATTGATATTCCTCCCAGCAATCTTGATTCCAGCTTGTGCTTCATCCAGCCCAGAATTCTGCATGATGTACTCTGCATGTAAGTTAAATAAGCAGGGTGACAATATACAGCCTTGATGTACTCCTTTCCCGACTTGGAACTAGTCCATTGTTCCTTATCTGATTCTATCACTTCTTGATCTCCATACAAGTTTCTCAGGAGACATCTCTTTAAGAATTTTCCACAGTTTGTTGTGATCCACATACTCAAAGGCTTTAGTGTAGTCAGTGAAACAGAAATAGATGTTTTTCTGGTTTTTCTGGAATTTTCTTGCTTTTTCTATGATCCAACGGATATTGGCAGTTTGATCTCTGGTTCCTCTGCCTTTTCTAAACCCAGCTTGTACATCTGGAAGTTCTCAGTTCGTGTATTGTTGAAGCCTAACTCAAAGGATTTTGAGCATTACCTTGCTAGCATGTGACATGAGCACAATTGTGTGTTAGTTTGAACATTTTTTGGCATTACCTTTCTTTGAGATTGGAATGAAACCTGACCTTTTCCAGTCCTGTGGCCATTGCTGAGTTTTCCAAATTTGCTGGCATATTGAGTGCAGCACTTTCACAGCATCATCTTTTAGGATTTGAATAGCTCAGCTGGAATTCCATCACTTCCACTAGGTTTGTTCATAGTGTTGTTTCCTAAGGCCCACTTGACTTCACACTCCAGAATGTCTGGTTCTAGATGAGTGGCCAAATCATCGTGGTTATCTGGGTCATTAAGACCTTTTTCGTATAGTTCTTCTGTGTATTCTTGCCACCTCTTCTTAATCTCCTCTGCTCCTGTTAGGTCGATACTATTCCTGTCCTTTACTATGCCCATCTTTGCATAAAATGTTCCCTTGGTATCTCCAATTTTCTTAAAGAGATCTCTAGTTGTTCCCATCTATTGTTTCCCTCTATTTCTTTGCATTGTTCACTTAAGAAGGCTTTCTTATCTCTTCTCGCTATTCTTTGGAACTCTGCACTCATATCAGTGTACTTTTCTCAAAGTTAACCTTCTTGGTCTCTTGAATTTATCTTTTTTATATATCTCATTCACAAGAAAATAAAATTAGTCTTTAGTATTTTTTCAAATACTGTGTAGATTTTTTTTTTCTTATTTGGATCTTTAATCTATATCAAATTTATGGTGTGTAATAGAGGACAGACTTTCAGTTCAGTTCAGTCGCTCAGTCGTGTCTGACTCTCCGCAACCCCATGAATCACAGCACGCCAGGCCTCCCTGTCCATCACCAACTCCCGAAGTTCACTCAAACTCATGTCCACAGAGTCGGTGATGCCATCCTGCCATCTCATTCTCGGTCGTCCCCTTCTCCTCCCGCCCCCAACCTTTCCCAGCATCAGAGTCTTTTCCAGTGAGTCAACTCGTCGCATGAGGTGGCCAAAGTATTGCAGTTTCAGCTTTAGCATCAGTCCTTCCAATGAACACCCAGGATTGATCTCCTTTAGAATGGACTGGTTGGATCTCCTTGCAGTCCAAGGGACTCTCAAGAGTCTTCCAGCACCACAGTTCAAAAGCATCAATTCTTCGGCGCTCAGCTTTCTTCACAGTCCAACTCTCACATCCATACATGACCACGGGAAAAACCATAGCCTTGACTAGATGGACCTTTGTTGGCAAAGTAATGTCTCTGCTTTTTAATACACTATCTAGGTTGGTCATAACTTTCCTTCCAAGGAGTAAGGGTCTTTTAATTTCATGGCTGCAATCAGCATCTGCAGTGATTTTGGAGCCCCCCCAAAAAAAATAAAGTCTGACACTCTTTCCACTGTTTCCCCTTCTATTTCCCATGAAGTGATGGGACCAGATGCCATGATCTTCCTTTTCTGAATGTTGAGCTTCAAGCCAACCTTTTCACTCTCCTCTTTCACTTTCATCAAGAGGCTTTTGAGTTCCTCTTCACTTTCTGCCATAAGGGTGGTGTCATCTGCATATCTGAGGTTATTAATATTTCTCCCGGCAATCTTGATTCCAGCTTGTGCTTCCTCCAGTCCAGTGTTTCTCATGATGTACTTTGCATGTAAGTTAAATAAGCAGGGTGACAATATACAGCCTTGACGCACTCCTTTTCCTATTTGGAACCAGTCTGTTGTTCCATGTCCAGTTCTAACTGTTGCTTCCTGACCTGCATACAGGTTCCTCAAGAGGCAGGTCAGGTGGTCTGGTATTCCCATCTCTTTCAGAATTTTCCACAGTTTATTGTGATCCACACAGTCAAAGGCTTTGGCATAGTCAGTGAAGCAGAAATACATGCTCTTCTGGAACTCTCTTGCTTTCTCCATGATCCAGCAGATGTTGGCAATTTGATCTCTGGTGCCTCTGCCTTTTCTAAAACCTGCTTGAACATCTGGGAGTTCACGGTTCACATATTGCTGAAGCCTGGCTTGGAGAATTTTGAGCACGACTTTACTAGCGTGTGAGATGAGTGCAATTGTGCGGCAGTTTGAGCATTCTTTGGCATTGCCTTTCTTTGGGATTGGAATGAAGACTGACCTTTTCCAGTCCTGTGGCCACTGCTGCATTTTCCAAATTTGCTGGCATATTGAGTGCAGCACTTTCACAGCATCATCTTTCAAGATTTGAAATAGCTGAACTGAAATTCCATCACCTCCACTAGCTTTGTTCTTAGTGATGCTTTCTAAGGCCCACTTGACTTCACATTCCAAGATGTCTGGCTCTAGGTCAGTGATCATGTTATCGTGACTATCTTGGTCGTGAAGATCTTTTTTGTACAGTTCTTCTGTGTGACTTTATTGACTATCAAATAGATTGTCACCTGCAAGAGCCCAGAAATAATGGAAACTTGCCTTTCCTGACTTCAGCTCAGCACCAAACTATGTCCACAATCCCTAAAGACAATGAGACACCTCTTTTGGTTTCAGTGACACTGAACTTTGTCTCCCCTCCATGACCCAAAATATTAATATTGTATCCTTAATTGCTTCAGAAGACTCGAGGCGTCTTTATTTCTCTATCCTTTTTTCCTACCACCTAAGCCAGCTACTCGCATATATTAGGTTCTTCATAAGTGTTTATCGACTATCTGGGATGTGAGGCAACCAGTCATTAGTACAATTTTGACAGTTTTTCATAGTACTAGGTTCAAGTATTCTCCAGTCTCTTTCCCAGAGAAATTTTCAATCAGATTTCAAATCACTTTTAAAAGACACATTATTTGTTTTTTCAAATTTAAGTCTAGTTGTTTTACCATGTTGTGTTAATTTCTGCTGTACAACAGAGTGACTCATTTATGCATTGTTTTTCACGTTCTTTTCCACTGTGGTTTATCATAGGATATTGAATACAGATACATGTGCTATACGGTAGGACCTTGGTGCTTATCCATTCTGCATATAATAATCTGCAACTGCTGGTCCCAAGCTCCCAGTCCTTCCTTTCCCCACCCACCCCCTTGGCAACCACAAGTCTGTTTCTGATTTGTAAGTAAGTTTATTTATATTGTATTTTAGACTGCACATATAAGTGATATCATGTGGTATTTGTCTTTCTCTTTGTGACTTACTTCACTAAGTAATCTCTAGGTCCATCCATGCTGCTGTGAATGGCATTATTCCATTCTTTTTTATGACTGAGTAGTGTTCTATTGTATATATGTCCATCTTCTTTATCCATTCATCTATTGATGGACATTTAGGTTGTCTTCATGTCTTGACTCTAGTAAATAGTGCTAGCGCTGCTATGAACATTGGGGTACGTGTACCTTTCCAAATTGTAGTTTTGTCTGGATATATGCTCAGGAACGGAATTGCAGAATCATATGGCTACCCTGTTTTTAAAAAGACGCTTCATTTGAAAATACCTCCAACATCTAGCCCAACCCACAAATGCCTTGTCAAGATGCGGCATGTTCCCTGTGTGTCTGGCTGACTGGTCCTCATCAATCCCCTCTGCCTTCTCTCCAGCTGCTCCCTGTACTGCAAGCTCCAAAGAAATGGCACCCATTTCACTTAAAGCAGCAGACGTGAGTGACTTGTCCTGTTACTTCCCAATGAGTAAATAACATGGATAATTCATTTCATCCTTTACAGAGAACTTTAGGGCAGCGAGGGGAAAGCTCCAGCTTGATCACTAAAATGAGTTTTACACCATTTAGGTGAATCTAAATTGTGTCATAATTTTGTCATCAGCCTCTAACTTGTCAGTCATTAGTGGCAGCGGTAATTTATTTTTCTTCTGCACGTCTTAGAGCTTCCATTTACTAGGTTTACTAAAACAGGAATAGCCACTTTGTGCAAAGTTTTAATTAATTTTAAATAGAAGCTTGGATATACAGTACTGTGCTCCTTTAAAGCCTTAGGAAGAGGGAAGAGAGACAGGGACGGAAAAGTTTCCACTGTGATTCCAGAACCACCTCCCACCCACAACCAGGGGAAGAACAAGATGAGATCTTTCTGTCAGTATTATTTGGAGTGGTGGTGGTGGTATGTGTGCCTTTGAGACCTGGGAGTCAGTTTGGTCACTCAGTTTGGAATGTCACAAGGGAACATCTGTTAATTTATGCACCAGGTGTCAGCTACTGTTTTGAGTCTTCAAAGATCTTCGCACACATATTGTTCCCAGCGACTAAAAGAGACAGTTTTTTTATGGGGAGTGTGGGTCTCAGAGGAGTCCAATAATCTTGTCAAAATCCCACAGCTGGTAAGTGATGGGTCAAGATTTGAACCCACGTCTTTCTGGCAGCAAAACCCTTGTTCTTTCCACTTAACTGTTCCATATCACTTGCAGGCAGGTGGAGTCAGAAATATTTGTCCTATCAGTTCAGTTCAGTTCAGTTCAGTCACTCAGTCCTGTCCGACTCTTTGCGACCCCATGAATCACAGCACACCAGGCCTCCCTGTCCATCACCAACTCCCAGAGTTCACTCAAACTCATGTGCATCGAGTCGGTGATGCCATCCAGCCATCTCATTTTCTGTCGTCCCCATCTCCTCCTGCCCCCAATCCTTCCCAGCATCAGAGTCTTTTCCAATGAGTCAACTCGTCACATGAGGTGGCCAAAGTATTGGAGTTTCAGCTTATTTGTCCTATAACTTGCTATAAAAAAAAATCTTGTAGAATTAATGATAGTATAACTAGTAAGAAAAGTTGCTATGCAGAAGGAGGACCCTACTTCATGTGCAGCCTTCCAGGTGAGGATCGGGCTGAGCCTTACATACTGTGATGCTCTGGGTTGAGTTATGTCTGAGGATGAGTCAGTTACCCTAATGGAAGGAGTTCTCTCTGATGCAGGTCAATAGTGGCTACCAGAGGGGGCTCATCTGATATTTGCACTCTGTCCTATGGCAAATGGGTTTTTAGAGAGCTTTACACTTCTTTAGCTTTCCCTCTACTTTTTTTTTTTATGTGACATCAGTGGAGCCTGTCAAGTGTCCTGCTTTCTGGAGAACATCACAGTGTTTTACATTTTTTTCCCACCCTCCCGGTGAGCATGCAGCAAACATATTGACGGAAGGCTGCATTTAGAATGTAGAGAACTCTCTGACCTGACTATTCTCCCCCCTTTTTTTTTCCCTGAGAAATGTAAGTAGGTCACATTTTAAACCAGGCACCTGGTTTTAAATAAAATCCATGCTTACATTTTAGAGAATCCAATATTTTTTCACCACCTTAGAGTTTTTGCAGAGGAGAAACTGTTTCAATAAAAGAAAATAATCCTAACTTAATTTTTCAATTGATAAAGACAATAATTTTTTCCTTTCTCTTCTTACCCTCTTCTGCCTTTGGGGCGGAAGGAATGTCCAATGAAACCCATTGGTGGTGATTTAATGGAACTTTCTCTGCCATCAGAACTAGTCTAACATATAACCCTCGGGTCAGAAACAGCCCTTGGAGGCTTATCCCACTAGTTTCGCATGCTTCTCACTCTTTTCCCTCTCGAGTGTGCGTGGGTGGCAGGGGGTAAGAAATGGTGCTTATTCAAGTCTTCCCACCAGGAGATATCTTCAGTGTCACCTAGATCAGAAAGGACAAGTGAGTTTTCTCTTGTCCACCTGCTCCCAAGTCCCAGTCAGGGCGCCACCTTGAAGGTTTTCAGGCTTTTTCTAGACTCAGGGGAGCAAAATGCTTTGATCTGTCTATTCTGAGGTGCAGGAAGGGAGAATAGTGGCTCGTGGACACTTAATGGCCATCCCTGACCTAGTGCTTAGCATGAGTGTATCATGGGACACTGACATGGAACCAATGTACTTTGTCCTGAAAACCCTCTGCAAACTTTGAGAAAGCTCATAATTTCTCATACTTGTTCATATTAACACAGTCTCTAATTTTGAATCTTGGGTTCCCTGGTTTAAAACTCTTCCCTCTACCCTCTCTCAGACAATCAGACAGGTAGCAGCTGATGTTAGGTAGGGACTGATGTTGAAGCTGAAACTCCAATACTTTGGCCACCTGATGCAAAGAGATGACTCATTTGAAAAGACCCTGATGCTGGGAAAGATTGAGGGCAGGAGGAGAAGGGGACGACAGAGGATGAGATGGTTAGGTGGCATCACCAACTCAATGGACATGGGTTTGGGTGGACTCTGGGAGTTGGTGATGGACAGGGAGGCCTGGCGTGCTGTGGTTCATAGGCTTGCAAAGAGTCAGACACAACTAAGTGACTGAACTGAACTGAGCAACTCTATGAGTCTCTCCACTCTTGAAAATAGAAGGCAATTCTCTATTAAATTTAGAGAGATTTTATCTAAATTTAACATGTAACTTTGATGTTCTCACTTTTGAACTCATTCTTCTTTTCTGGTATTAGTAGAGTCATAAGGATAAGAATTCTACTAGAAATGGTCATTTTTTTCACCTATTCTGCTATAAAGCGTTTGTTGGGCAGGGGAGGAACTAGCCCCCCCATCATATGTCAACAGTTGAGATGTTTTTGTTTCATGTCAGTTTACAATTAAGGTCAATTACCATCAACACACCCTTCCCCAGACAAAGGCATTGTATGTACAACGTGATGTCCACTCTAGAAATTGTTCTTTCCACACCTTTCATAAATGGCCATGTAGTGCTTCCCCACACCCCCACCACTTGGGAATCTCTGAATGAATCAAGAACATAATAGAAATATTTACTCAGTCAAGCCAACATTGATGAATGTAGCACTAGAAGGAAATCAACAATGATAACCATAATCTTGTCCTTTAGTGGTTTACTATATCTTTGGGAAACTAAACACTCACAGAAGGAGAATGAATTACTATAAAAAATAAACAGCATGACAACAAAAGGGGATTGATAAGGTGGGTGGGGCCATGATTATGGAGTGATCTCATTAGATATGGAATCATGTCAGGGGATGGGGAGACCATTCCAGTTGTACACACATGTGTGACTGTAGAATTCTTGGAACCACTGCATTACAATTTGCAGATAAACCAGAAATCACTAAAAATACCTCTGTAGGTCATTTCTGAGGAGAAGGCAATGGCAACCCACTCCGGTACTCTTGCCTGGAAAATCCCATGGACAGAGGAGCCTGGTAGGCTGCCGTCTATGGGGTCTCACAGAGTCGGACACAACTGACGCAACTTAGCAGCAGTAGCAGGTCATTTCTGAAGGTCTCTGAATGCCTGTTCCATAACCTGGAACAGTGTCTTCATTTTAGGCTCACACTAAAAGCCAGGTTCTTCTAAGAGATTCTTGTCCACAGTAGCAGAAATAATGATATGGTCATCGGATTAAATTCACCCATTCCTGCCCATTTTAGTTCACTGATTCCTAAGATGTTGATACATTCACTCTTGCCATCTCCTGCTTGACCACATCCAGTTTACCTTGATTCATAGACCTAACATTCCAAGTTCCTATGCAATATTGTTCTTTATGGCATTGGACTTTACTTTTAGCACCAGGCACATGCACAGCTGAGCGTCATTTCCACTTTGGCCCAGCATCTTCATTCTTTTTGGAGCCATTAGTAATTGCCCTCCACTCTTCCCCAGTAGCATATTGCACACCTTCTGACCTGGGGGCCTCATCTTCTGGTGTCATATCTTTTTGCCTTTTATACTATTCGTGGGGTTCTTGCAGCAAGAATACTGGAGTGGTTTGCCATTCCCTCCTCCAGAAGGCGAAAGAAGAAGGGGGAGGCAAAGAATGAGATGTCAGATAGTGTTACCAGTTCAATGGACATGAATTTGAGCAAACTCCGGGAGATAGTGAAGGACAGGGAAGCCTGGCGTGCTGCAGTCCACGGGGTCACAAAGAGTCAGACACGGCTTAGTGACTGAACGACAGAAGGCAGGTTGGAAATTCAGATTCTTTACAAACTGATCCCGAAGTGAAAAGCCCAAAGCCTGAAGGTGACCACTAAAATCCCACTCTTAATGACCTCCAAAGGGACAGTATCAGCATAATTGAGACCAAACTGGTGAGAATTGTTGGTAATTCATACCAGGCCATCCCCTGTGATTGTCAGCCTTCTTGCTCTCAACAGATGAAAGAGGGTCCCTGCTGATAAGAACTGCTAGAGATTTCATGTCTTTAGTCGGCCCTCCCTGTCTTTTTTTTTTTTTTTAAGCCAGCCATCTTTCCTCTTTATTGTTTATCACACATCACCCTTTGGGGAAGGCACAGTTATTTCTTTGTGATCTAGATAAGGAAAGTGAAGCATAGAGAGGTGGTGTCTCAACACTGGCCCATCCTTTTCCTTCTTAATGAGCATAAACTTACCAGGAATAGAAGTTGACTAATCTGAAGGTAAAATATTCAGCAAAATGGGTTCTGATCCCCATTACCAGCAACAGTAACAAGACTTGCTTGTCCTTGAGGCTTAGTTAAGGGCACAGCTTAAGAGGTGAGGCAGCCTGATTTCCCATGGGGCCCCCTACTGTTGAGTTTTGTGATTTCAGCAAAGTTCTTTCCCCAGTCGGAGCTTCACCTGTAAAATGGGATTGTGATTCTAACTCCACCTCACTGGGTGATAATGACAATTCAGCATTAAATTGTACCTAAAGCATCTTATGCCATGTCCAGAGAATAATGGGCATACGGTTAATGGTAACTGCTTTTATTAGTAGCATTTTAAAATTGATTTTTATTGGAGTATAGTTGACTTACAGTGTTCTATTTGTTTCTGCTGTACAGCAAAGTGAATCAGTTATACATATGTCCACTCATGTTTAGATTTTTCTCCCATTGTAGATCATTACACAGAGTATTGAGTAGAGTCTCCTGTGCTATACGGCAGGTTCTTATTAGTGATCATTAGTAGCATTTCTGTGGTGGTGGTGATTGTTTATTTGAAAATTGCTCTGCCACGTCTGTGGCCCAAGTCCCCAGCCCAGAGCAGTACAAGCAGAGCTGAGATGCCCAGCGGGCTCTGCCTTCGTAGACTGACAGCCCTTCAGGCTCTGGACCCCCTGACCTGGTGCTCTTCGCTCTTTGCAGCCGCCTGCCCCGTGCTATGCAGCGGGAACGGACAGTACTCTAAAGGGACATGCCAGTGCTACAGCGGCTGGAAAGGTGCGGAGTGCGACGTGCCCTTGAATCAGTGCATCGATCCTTCCTGCGGGGGCCACGGCTCCTGCATTGACGGCAACTGCGTCTGCTCAGCCGGCTACAAGGGCGAGCACTGTGAGGAAGGTAAGCCCGCGGGCTGGGCTGGCGTCTGCAGTTCTGGACCTATGCTGATGAGCCTAGTCCTGGCTCCCTGTTTTGCAAAGGAAGGAAACATTTTACATTTCAAACCACTCAGCTTTGATGGACTTCTTAAACTGTAGAACTTGAGAGAGTGAGCTTAAGGGTGGCTCTGAAAGGCGTGGTCTGTTTTCCTCTCCTTTATGATAATTAGCTCCTTTTCTCTCCTTTGTTTTTCTGTCTTCTCTCTCCCTCTACTTCCTCCGCTTCCTGCTCTTTCTTTTCCTTTCCCTTCCCCTCCACTCCTCTTTTTTTCTGCTTTATTTAAAGCCCTCTACATTGAGAATCGTGCTATGCAGTAAGAACAAACAAGAATCCTTAATTCTCTTCCCTTCCCCAAAGCTTTAAAAATAAAAAAATAAAAAAACTATTCCTGGTAATCTCAGATCCATATATGTCTGTGTAAATATTTCTGCAAAAATTCATATCCATAAAAGACAGTCAGGCTTGAGAGACGATAGGTACCCATATCGTTTAGAGACACCATGTAGAGCAAACGATCCTGGTTACCTGCAGTCACAGAGACAAGAGAGAGGGTGTGCCGTGAGGAAGCTGGGGTTTGATGAGTCCTGAGGAGCTCACTCTATGCTTTGAAGTGGCCTCTAGCACATGGTGGGGGGAGAGGGGGAATCAGAGGATGTAATCAGCTAAATCCAGTTTGAAGGAACATGATCAGAGACCAGGCTTAGCGACTGAAAGAGGGAGGTTTGGGGGAGAAAGTGAGGAATACAGGGAAAGAGCACCCCTCTGGAGGTGTTCAGAAACAAGCTCTAAGCCGTCCTAGTTACTCCAGTTGGTGCTTCTAAAAGTCCTTTGGTAACCAAGTGTTGGGACCTGTATGCAGTGGAGCTCAGCCAAGCTGCCTGTCAGCCCTCCCCTCTGTGTTTGCCCTTCCAGACTGTGGGCTCTAGTTGCTCACCTGTTGCATCTTCCCATATAAAGAATCAACCCCCATTGGTAGGAAGGTAAAAAACCCTTCTTCTCAGAACCTCACCCACTCCTCAGCCTTTGCATTGGAAGTCTTCAGCATCTTTCCACTCAGTCCATCTCCCAGTGACATGTCCCCATGCAACCCAAATGGCTCTTCCCTTCCCATCCTCCCAGTGGAAAAAATCAGCATCCACTCGCCCAACAAGCTAAGAGGAGGAGTGAAGCCCACTGCCTACCCCATAGGAAACAGCTTGAGATGACCACCCAGGGTGTCTCCCTGGAAAAGAGCCTTGAATGTCAGACACCCATGTTCTCTCTCAGCTTCTCGCTGCCAGGCTGATTAAGAATGGACCTCAGATGCCACAAGGTTCTTAGATGCAAGTGGATCTGTTCTCTCATCCTGTTATTTTACAGATCTCTGGGTTTTTGTACAAACTCATCAACCATTATAGCCCTCACTACAGAGGAATGACAATGGCTTACCCTTAGAAGCACATACAAAAGCTCCCCTTGTAACATCTCCCATTTCATGGTTTTTAGAACTATTTCCACAAGGTTCCGCTTCCATGACAATATTCTTCTAAGATTTTCCAATACGTCAGTGCTAGTCCCCTTCATGGGACCCAGAAGTGTAACCCCCCACCCCCAGGTCATCACTTACTCAACTCTCTCTTTATTTTTTCTTCTATTATAAAAAGTAAGCTTCCTCCCTCTGTCTGCATCATAAAACCAAATTGGGAGTTTGGATGGAGGAAGTGCTGATTTAATAAAAAGGTCAAAGTTCTTAAAGATAAATGGACTGCAGGAGGCAAAGCTTCATTTTGTGAAAACATGGGAGAGGCCAATAATATGACAAAAAAGGTTAAAACGACCTTTTACATACATCATTTGGCAAGAGGATAGTGATAGAACCATGGCATTGCCCATCTTAGAATTTTTTCTGTCCAGGAAGGCTTGTGTATATCTGTATGAGTGGAATTTCAAGTAATTTCTCAACATTCTCACTGTCCCAACTGGTCTTATTTAAATGTTTGGAATTTAACATCCAACAAAACAAGGAAATCACGTGGATCATTATGAAAGGATGAAGTTTCCTCTATTGATTTCTGCTACCCCAAAAGAATGAACCGAAATGATTCATATGCTGTTTCAAAACAGGAAATGGAATCAGAAAGCCTGTATCAGCACTTTTTCTTCCATTTAGCTTTTTTTTTCTTTGATATTCATCATAGTCATAACGTTCAAACAATTTACCTGAAATGGCCATGGCAATGAAATCAATAGCTGCCATCCTCTGTTTTTGCTGCCTAAACATTGTTGTACTATTAACAAATTTGCACAAGAAAATGAAAGGACAGATTCGTGAGGTTTCACTCAATGATATCTGGGGGAGTGGGAAGGTGACGAGAGAGAAATTGACATATTAGTTTAAGTCAGCCATGTTTTCATGTCAGTTTCATGGTTGAGTCATTTTTCAATGACATTTAACTTCATAAATGTAATTCATGGTTCTTCAGGGGTTTATAGTACATATTGTTTGTAAAACTCCTTGACCTCCTTTTTTATCCTTAGGGATAAAAATTGCATTCACAATCCTTTTTTGTCAAACCTACAGAGGGCCCAAGACTAAATGAGTTCTAATGATTTCAGCTGCCAAGGGGCTGGTGGTATAAGGCACATGGTACTTATCTGGTAAAGGCCACTGTCCCCCTTTTAAGTATAACACTGTTTCTATTTATAAAACTTTGTAAAATGCCACCCTCCCTCCTGCCTGCTGAAGACTCTAAGGACGTGACCAGAAGACCACCTTATGAAATTGGAACCAAATTTAAAATTAATAGTGAAACTGTGCCCCTTAAAGTATGAATTTAGTTATTCAATCGGCTGCTGTAATTATGTAGCACAAAGGGCATATTTACTGGTCTCAGTGACCAGAGAAAGGGTTATCTCCCATTTCTAGATACAACAAATGGTTCTTTTGATGACATTCCACTCCAAGGCTAATAAATCTCAGTGGATTTTCCTACTTCCTTCACGCTGTAACTCAGGATAGAGCAGAGAAAGCTAATTTAAATCTGGAAGAAAAGTGCCATTTTTTTTCTTTCCTTTTTTTTTTTTTTTTTTGGTATATTACTTTTTTGTCATTCTTTTAAGAAAATGATTATATTACAGTTTCTTCAGTTTTTTGAAAGCTCCTAGCTCTTGGCACCTCACCAAACATTTTAAGTGGCTAATTATAGATGAGAGTCATTACTGAGGTGCAAAGCACGTGAGGTATTTTCATGTACTTGTTGCTTTCTCTATGTCCGAAATGAGGACAGAACTTTGGGGTTTTCTTTTATGAAAAGAATATGGACAAGATTGATGCTTAACGAGTGAGTTCATACTTTGAAGATTCCAAATTACACTACGTTCTTCCCCAAAGAAAGACGTGGTTAGCACACTTCTGTCCTTGTCCATTAGTCCTTCACACTGGAAATTTGTCTTGTTAACAATAATGCTTGTGGCAAAGTCTGCCGTTCATCCTCTCAGATGTGTACTGAGCAGATGTGTACTCCCTTGACTGGGCCAGGCATGAGACGTCAAGGGCATCGCACAGCCTCTCTGTGAATGTCTTCCATGTGTTGGAATCTTTCACTTCATTTACAGCCAGACGTGCTCCACCCGACTGAATGGAGCAAATTAGAAAGTATCGGAAAGTATCGATATCATCAGAAGTAATAAAAGTCCCCGAGAGAAAGAAGGTCCAAATGGGATCCTAAGAAACATCTCTTAACACTGAAAATTCTTACTTTTTACCTGAAGGGAGAGGTACTCTTTGGAAGCTTCATGGAATGTCATGAATTCAGTTAAATCCAAGTTCCTCGAGTCTGATGTCCCCCAGAATGAAGCAGTTTGGATGATCTAAATCATGCCATATTTGGAGCTGATGTACCATCAGTTTTAAAATAACACCATTACTTTGTATATCATAAGAAAGAAAAAGAGCTGCTACACTACAAAAAGCTGGAACCCCATCTGAATGTCATGGTGAGCTATTTAGAGGACAAAAACCTTATTTCAGTCTTGGCATTGGGAAAAGAGAGAAATCAAAATCTTCTCTGAGAATCTGAACTACAAGATGGCACACATTCATACAAGGGACTGAATTACACCATCAGCGTGGCCCAAAAAACCTCAAGAAAAGGGTTTACGTGATCTCAAGCTGGCTGTGCCCCCAGATGATGGCAGAAGCAATTGATTTAACCTATGCCAATAGACCTGATTTCCAAGCTGTTAAAATGCACGAAATGTATGTCTTAGTCAAGTAAGATTATAAGACACCCTCCCCCCATTGCCATGATCCACATGGCAACATCTAAGCCTCATGCGAGATCACTGTTTGCCACTCAAACCCCACAGTGTGCAGTGTTCTTTCCTCCAAATGCCACTGCATCATTTTCTCGGAATACCTAAGGAAGCTGGTCTTCCTTTGAAAAGCTGTGTTTACCTACCTGTAAGCTAAGTGGAAGGGGGGAGGAGGGCTTCCCTGAGGGCTTCCCTGGTGCCTCAGACAGTAAAGAATCTGTCTACGATACGGGGTTCTTGGGTCGGGAAGATCCGCTGGAGATGGGAATGGCTACCCATGCCAATATTCTTGCCTGGAGAATCCCACGGAGAGAGGAGCATGAAGGGCTACAGTTCATGGGGTTGCAAAGAGTCAGACATGACTGAGTGACTAACACTTGCACTTGACAAGCTAGATATCCTAGTTTGGGGCCACATTCTCATACAAAAAGTCCTGTCCTTGAGAACTGACCTTTGCGTCTCATTCCTCTCCTCACTCCGAGTTGATTCCAGAGTAATAATCTTCAGGTTACTACTGGGTGTATATCCACTCTGATTACTGAGATAGCCAAGCAGTCAGACCATGAAACTGGTCAGAACAATAGTGACCAGAATCTGACCATTAATTTGTCTGATTAACGGTCTGTGGAAAGGTCAGTGACACAGCCAGAGACTGACCCATCCAGTCCACTCATGACTATGTGTAGGAAGATTACCCCTTTGGGGTCATTTCCATACCCAGTTTCACTCTCTCTGGGCTTCCCTAGTAGTTCAGACAGTAAAGACTCTGCCTTTACATGCAGGAGACCCAGGATCGTTCCCTGGGTTGGAAAGATCCCCTGGAGAAGGAAATGGCAACCCACTCCATTATTCTTGCCTGGAGAATCCCATGGACAGAGAAGCCTGGCAAGTCCATGGGGTCGCAGAGTCGGACACAACCGAGCGACTACCACTTTCACGTCTTCCTTCCTGTACATTTACACTTCTTGAGTAGATATGTGCTCAGAGTGAACACTAATTTTAGACTTGTCCTAAGTGAAACTTAATTAGGAAAGTGACTCATGCATGAGTCTCACTGGTTTTCTTTTTCAACTTTTGATACCTTCTGAAGTTAAGCATTAGTGAAGTTAAACTGAGCCTCTCTACTTTTCTTTCCAATAGTGAGTGATGATTGGGTTTGGTGATACATGTAAAGGTATCACCAGCATTCATGGTCCAGTCTCAGAAGCCCCGATGTGATTCAGTTAAGATACTATTACTTATAACCTTACAAAGCTCTCAAAGTTGGATGATACAACTCTGTATTCAGTTCCTCTAGTTCTGCTTGAGAAATCCCCCTTTTTCCTTTACATTCTCTTCAAGTTTAAGATGCAGTGTTTTAACAAATCAAAAATCTTTAATTCTGTATGGGTCTTCTTCAAAGGGCCACATAACTATTACTGGAGCTGCTCCATTTTCTTGCAGGTGGATAGGAATTGGTGAACCACTGGTCCGTTCAGCTCTCAACTGGTGTTTCGTGTCCCCTCCCCCATGAGTGATCAGTACTTTTCCCCTCTTTTTTTTTTTTCAGTTGATTGCTTGGATCCTACGTGCTCCAGCCATGGGGTCTGTGTAAATGGAGAATGCCTTTGCAGCCCTGGCTGGGGTGGTCTCAACTGTGAGTTGGCGAGGGTCCAGTGCCCAGACCAGTGTAGTGGGCACGGCACGTACCTCCCAGATACTGGCCTCTGCAGCTGCGATCCCAACTGGATGGGTCCCGACTGCTCCGTCGGTAAGTCAAGAAGTTTCCTCCTCACTTCCCCCAATGCTCACACCCTGTGTTCCTTCTAAGAGTCCACACAGATGGGGTTCAACTCTTTGTACTTAGCTCGGGAGGGAGGGACTTTAGTCAATTGCATAGTACCTCTCTTATTCTGTTCTCAGCTCTGAAGTCTTTGATCCTTGAGAAACATAAAAACAAATCCCACATAGGTTCTTGTGCCTTGTTGGTTTCATCACCACAAATGGATGAGGGGCCCGGGAGGGACACTTCCATTTGCATTAGAGCTTTCTTATGTACACTCCCTAAAGGTACTAGAAAACAAAACAGAACAATTCAGTCTCAGACGAACTGAATGGAATGTCCTATAAAACAGAAAAGAGGCTCCCTCGGGGTCCTGGGTGAACATGTTATAGAGCTCTGCAATACTCTAGTGACAGGAAAATAATGAAGTTGCACCATACACTTTATTTTCCTAAAATTAAGAGTACGTGTCTTCTCTCCCGAGTGACCTTAAAATGGAACGGTTCAACAGTTCAGGCCAGTGCCCACCTCTCCAAGAACGGTTCCATTCACACTGACAGCACCTATCCAAGCAAGCCATCATCTTTCCGCCCCCTTCCTGTGGGTAGTGAGACAGCTGTCAGATTGCCATGGCAATCAGAAAGGGAACCTATGTGAAGCTTTGCTACAATGGGAAAGAAGTGAATATTTCATTCCAGAAGGAAAAAAATAAAAAGGAAGATTCCATTAAATGGGCTATTTTGTGTGTCTTCTCAGCCTACTTGTCTCTGGCTTCAATTCTGAGACTAGTGGCCCAGGCCAAGTGCTACAGAGGATGGGGAGGGTGGGGCAGCCCTAGATCCAAGGCCCAGCTGTGCAGCCGACTTTCTGTGTGACTCGGAGTGAGTCACTGAACCTCCTAGTGTGGCTTCCCCTCCCTGGGCCTGATGAGCCACGCCTCCCTCCGTAGTCTGTTGTAAGGATGAGTGTCTGGCACGTGCTTGTCCTCGAGTGAGAGGTCTGGAACGCCAGAGAGTGCATATCTGTCTGTCTGTCTCCTCCCCAACCACCAAAGACTTTGAGCTCCTTTGAGAAAGAAGCTGTGTAAATGCAGCACAGTTAGAGCGGTCCCGATGGCCACCACGATGCCAATCTGGGTGATAGCTGCGTCTGCCGTCCTCCTGTGTGGATGGAGCTGCTGTGGGGCCCCAACTGACTTTGGGGCAAGGCAGGCTCTCAGCAGGGAAAGACATCCCAGCTGGCCAGGGAGTCAGGCTCCATGGGTATCTTTTCAGGTGGGCATCTCCCAGGGAGCTTTGCCAAACCAGATGGGCAGTGTCTGACCTCTTCCTGGGATGGTGTCCCACCCCAGAACCGTGGTCCTCACACTTCAGCATGCATCAGAAACACTTGGAGGACATAGTAAAAGAGATTTCTGAGTCTCACTCCCTGCGTTTCTAAGCCAGGAGGACCAACCAAGGCATAAGAAGTTGCATCTCTACATAGTTCCCAAGTGATGGTTGATACAGCCAGTCCAGGGGTCTACCTCTGAGAACACTGCTCTAGAAACTACTTAACCATGAATGAACCGGCCAGTGGTGAGACAGGCCGCCCAAGATGACGTGGGCCTTGGGCCGGTTCCAGGGACCCGGGCCATGTTTGTGGTCTGGCCTCCCATGGAGGGTTTCACCGGAGGTGGTGTTGAGCTGTAATCATTGTTTTTCTTCCAGAAGTGTGCTCAGTAGACTGTGGCACTCACGGCGTCTGCATCGGGGGAGCCTGCCGCTGTGAAGAGGGCTGGACAGGCGCAGCTTGCGACCAGCGCGTCTGCCACCCCCGCTGCATTGAGCACGGGACCTGTAAAGATGGCAAATGTGAATGCCGAGAGGGCTGGAATGGTGAACACTGCACCATTGGTAGGCAAACGGCAGGCACCGAAACAGGCACATATTGCTTTATTTTCATAAATCGTAGATCTATAGTGATGGTTGTGCGTTGCAACTGGCTGTTCCCTCAGGGATACAATGCTTCCTGCTGCCTCTCAAATCTCCCCGGGGCATAGGGAAGGGAAAAGCATGGTCCCGATTGGAAAAGATTTTCCCTGCTTCCCAGAATTCCAGATTGGGAGGAAAGGGACCAGATTAGATAAGAAAACCCATCCAAATTACTGAGAGAGAAATGCACATGCATGGGAAATTGTCAGGACCTGGAGGTTTTAAGTACCCCATGTAACTGCGGTCTGCGGGTCTCCCCCTTCTGAATATCCTCCCAGCTGGTTGGATCGCTGGATCCTTGCTTGGTGGCAGCAATGGAACTCACTTCTTTTAGATCAGGTTGGATGCAGGCTGGACTCCCAGGTTACCTGGGTAACCAGGTACCAGTTATGATAAGTTTGAGCATCCTCTTGCTGTCCCAAGACAAAGGCTTTGCCTTTGGGCTCCTGCCTACCACCATCATCATCGATAAATGTCTCCTCCTGTGACCCCATTTCATTCTCACTCAGCCACATCTCTATATAAGCTTCATGACCGAGAACATGTCTCTACGGGTCATTTTCTTTGTTAAGAAGTAGTAGTTCTCAAGTTTCTTCCATTTTGGTTTCTTTTTTGTCATTATTGTAGTTTGGGGTAGGACAAAACTGGATTTGTTATACCAGTTATCCCTTTAATTGAGAAGATGGGAGTGATTGCCCTCTGGATTTCCACATCTCTTAGACAGCTGGGATTAGCATTTTTTTTTGTTTGCATTTGTTATTTAATTAAGTCAGATATAGGGTTGATTTCATGCCAAGTCTGGCTGAAGCCACTGACTGGCATGGACACTCTCAGAGAAGTTTCCATCTGAACTACTAACTTGGTCTCTTGAACTTACCTTTGATTCTAGCCATTGAGTTGGGGGCCCTCCCATCTGCCCTAACCTCAAGACCCCAGGCACCGGGAGTAAAAGGCAGGATTAGGAGCTGGTCCAGGGCTGACTCATGAGAGCAGACTCAGTTTCCCATGCTGTTCATTTGGGTGGTCAAGCAGAGAAAAAGTGCTCTTTGCATTTGGTTTCCCCTAATTCCATCTAATTGGGCATCAGAGCGGGCAGCATGCCTATCCAGGCCATGACCGTAGCACTGGGACCCTGCCGGGACAGTCTGTTGGCAGTGAATTGTTTTTGCAATCTCTCAATGATGCTCCAGATCCCATGCCCCCCTCCCCCCCTGCAGCTGCTTTCATTTACAGTTCCCTGCAGAGTCTGGGGGAAAATTCAGAAGGCTCTCAAGGGAAGGATGTGTACAGCCCATTATCCAGACAGTTTAAAATCATTACCAATAGCTCCTGCTCTTTAGGGTTGCTCCTCTTGAAATACTTTTGCATGCTTGGTGTGATGTAAATACAGACTCTCCCCCCATACCTCCACTGACCTCAGTCTTCCTCCCCAAAAGAGCTCTTGCCAACCAATAACCTTTAGGTGGAAAATCCCACTTTCTCTCAGTTCACACACTCCGACCTCAACCTCCCCTTTTCCCCCTACCCCCCATCTGCCAAGGGTTTAGCATCCCACAGAGATGCCTGCTGGCCCTCTCCATCCTACAACCCATCTCTGCTCTGGGAAGAGCTCACAGTGCTGATGGATTAGAGCAAAGCTTGGAAAACTCTAGGCTGAAGGGGGCCAAATCCAGCCTGCTGCCTGTTTTTCTGTGACTTACAAGCTAAGAATAGTTGTCACATATTTTTAAGGGTTGAAAGAAAAATATTTCCTGACACATGGCAATTATATGAAACTTCAATTTCAGTGTCCATTACACAACATGTTTGTTGAGGGCAGCCCCACCCATGAGTTCAATGTATTGTCAGCTTCTGCACCACTCCTTGGCCTTGAGTGACTGCAGCATGGTCCGCGAAGCCCTTTGTTGTCTGGTGCAAAAATATACTGGAAAAAAACTGGCCCACCCCTGAATTGGAGAGTTGCACCAGTCTGGGTAGAGAGAGGAGAAAAGAGAAGAGGGTCAACAACTCACTTTAGGGAAAGGACACCAAATGTGATTTGAAGGACATCAGGGTCCAAGAGAAATGGAAAGGTCCAGATGTCACAGAGAGCAAGGAGAGAGAAAACAACTGTGTCAAGGAAATGTCTCTGTGGTCTTTGAAAATGAGATGGGAAGATGGTAACTTGAATCTCATAGAAGATGGTGAGGATGTAGCTGGCAACAGAGCACAGGAGATGATTCTAGCTAGCCCTTTGGGTGAGATGAATTAGAGAAAGGTGTTTTTGCTACTTGAAGCGTTTGGTTCAAGTTTCACATCACCATGAACTCTTGAGAGACAGAGAAAGGTGCAAATTTATATGCCAAGTAAAGCTCCCCCAGTGAAGCTAGTGACATCCCAGGAAGGTTTCTCCTTGAGAATTATGATCTTGCGTGACTTCATGAGCTTGTACTACTTAAGTTATAAAGGTCTTTATCACCAGTGTCTGTCCTTGTAAGAAATTAGGGCTGTATGGTTTTCTTAGTAGGATCCGTGCCATCTCCTCATAGATTTATTAATATGTTCACTGGGGCTTTGCTCAAAAAAAGCCAAGCACACCTTGGTTTGGTGAGATTTGCTATTCAAAATCTAGAGGTGTTCGTACACACGTAATTGCACCTTTTGCTTTTCAACCTCTGCCCCCAGAGCTGTTTCATGGAGTTTTAGTCTTTTATTTTGAGCAGACACTCCTGTCAATTCACTTTAAGTAAATGCCACAATTTACAAGCCCAGAATCAGTCCTCCTCCTCAGGGATACTGACAGTCAGAAAGGAAAGCAAGGCTTTTTGGTTCCTCTCAAGCAGAGACTCAAATGCTGTGTTTTGAAAATAGAAAATAAATCAGAATGAAACAGCACCTAGTCTACCAAAAAGGCATTGGCAGGTTTGGGGTAAGACAAAGCAGTGGGTGCTTAGAGTTGGGGTACTTTGGGTTGTCTGTGGTTTGTTTTCAAAAGGCCATGGTGCAACGGTTTTCTTAGGGTCATTGCAAATAGTCAGCTAAATAATGCACGTCAGTCCCTGTGTATCACGTGTATTTTACTGAAGGAAGCAAGAAGATAGATGCTGGGCTTGGGGAGGGGCAAGGATGAGAATAAAAGCACAGCCTCTACAACTCAGTCAAGTAGAATCACCAGAATCTATCCATAGTTGCTCAAATGCATTTCTAGAATTTTTCAACCCAATTATATTTGGATATTTAATACATATCACTGAAAATTTAAATACAAGGTATCACATTTCAGCATTAACTGGTAGAGCTAGCTTAACCAATCCTAGGCTGGATTCTACCAAGCAATGAACTCACTTTGTCTCTAACAAGTTAAAAACAGAGAATGGCTAAAATCTACAGAATTGCATTGATGAAAAATAGGTACTGAATCCAGATCAACTGCAATTCCTGTATATCTTTGAAATATATTAGCAGTATTTGAATAGATGGCAGTTTACGCATATGAATAAACCGGAAAGCACATTGTGTGGTGAGAATAGTTTCATTCTTTAAGCATAATCCTAAAATGGGTTGTTTTTCCTGTCACCTGCCACCCCTCCCCTGCCTGCCTCTTATTAATACAGAAGATTTAACCTCAGAAGTCCATTCAAAATCTATAACACCAGGGCATAAAGGAACCTATGTGTGCTAGAATAGAGTCAGATACACATCTCTTATAAAGAAATAGAGTAAATGTTAACATGTTTTGCAAACAGAATAGTGAGGCAAAATACAGGGAGAGACCAATGTCCTTATTACCGGAGATTGCAAGAGAAAAGCAAAATGCTAATTGAAGATAGTCACTATTATCTCTTGAATGTCAGCTTTCCAGATCCCCACTCTAAATAATACAAGCTAACACATGCACAGAATAAACCCGTCGACACTAGGCTCCAACCCTAGGTGAACTCCTTGATATCTGGGTAGCAAGCGATGTCTGTAATGGCTATTCTAGCCTGTTTATTTTGTGTATGTGGTCCTGACCTCCAACTGCATTTCAGAATCGTGAGGACTGGATTCCCAGAACCATGTGGGGCTGAATAACCTGCCCCTGGAACACAAGTCACATCAGTTTTCTTTTCCCTCGATCGCACTGGGGCCCTTCTATTTTTCCTCTTTAATTGGTTGGGGAAAGAACTAGGTTCTTGTGATGTTAATAAGGAAAATGAGTCTTTACCCAAGGTAAAACCAGCCGTGCGAAAATCTGATATGCTGATTAAGTGATTGTCACCAGGAATAGACAGGGTCACAGTCCAGGAGGCAGAGAACTTCGGCGCTACAGGGAACGAGACAACTGTCGAAACGAACCAACTTCAGACCAGTACAGCTGCTTCTGCATTTCATTCCAGCTTCATTCTAGTTGTAGAAACTTTTTTTTTCTTGTAGCTATTATCCTTCAACATTTGAGCTTTCATGACTCTACAATGAGATATCAAGTTGAGATAAAATTTGCCACTGTGGAGCCATCCTTCCTACAGGATCTGTAGAAGCAGCTAATTCTCTGATTCTCTCATTAACCTATTCCTCCTGGAGCCCTTCTTGGAACCTATCCTAGGATATCCCATCTTTTTTGAAATGAAAACCTAAAGTGATGATTGTTTACCATTTAAGACTATGGATAGCAGAGAGGAGAGGATGTTCCTCTGCTAATTTTTTTCCCCCTACACGTTGGCCAGAATGTGAGCCTTTTCACTGAAGATCAGGAATCACCACATGCCCAGAAGTTATCTCTGAGTCTCTTCAGGCAGTCTGCCTGCCCAGGTTTCCTACCCAAACTCAGAACAAGGGCCTGGTGGTAGTGGTCATGGGAACCCATTTTCAGCTCACTGTAAAAAGTGGAATAAAATGAAAGGGGAAAAAAAGAAGAAGAAAACTGCCTTACAAGTAGTGAGAAGTGTTGCTGAAAGTGTTTACTTTCTTGGCCTAGATGTTGAAGAGATCTTTTGGGGGGAAGGTAGTCACAAAACTCCCACTAGTTTTATAGTTCAACCATCCTCTAGTTTAAATGTCAACTTTCTTTTGTATTACTTCCTATGTGATTTAGTAATATATGCCCCAGCAGAAAAGGAGGTCCCATCAAAAAAGAAAAGAGACAAAGAGAAGTCTTGGAATTTTAGATCTGTGAGGAGACAGTAAGTTGGAGCATTCCTTGTGCCATCCCCTTCATATTTCAGAGGGTCCCTTGATGTACTCTTGTGTGGCCCACAGGGACAAGGCCAGACCCAACAAGGAGATAGCATGATACACAGAGTTACTGCCTTCATAAAAGCAAAGAACTAAAAACAGTTCCGAACTCTCAGAACAGAGTGAGCGTTAGCTTGAAAGATTCCAGATTCTAAAGAACGGAAAACATCAAAGAGTAAGAGCTATGGAAAAACTGAGCTGCACTCCCTGAGTGTGTGTAATGAGGACTTGGTCGCTTCAGCTTTTCCAGAGAATCAGCATTTCTTCCAAGTCTATGGTTCTTGGGTTCACAATGCACTCAAGACTTTATATTAAAGGGAAAGGGAACACAAAGTGTGCCTCAGAGCAATGAATTCCAGAAGATGTTCATGATGGACATTTACTCATCACTTGCTCTATGATTCGTCATGGTGTCATGAAGAATAAACTGACAGAGGAGATCTGTGTTCTAGGCTGGACTGTGCCACGAACATTCTGGGTGCCCTTGAGAAGTCACCCAACCTTCTAGCCTCAGTTTCTTCCTGAGACCAGTGAGGGGGTTGACTGCATCACTGTCCATAAACATGAGATGCTTTCTGTTGGTGTGCAAGTATATTTTATTGACTGGTTATACATAGCTGTTAAAAAAGAAGTATTAGGAAAACCATAACTAGTCCATCAAACTTACGATTATACGGGCGTTATTGCTTAGGGATGTGGCAGAAGCAGGTAGTGATATTAGGCCTAAGTAAATTTGTAAGAAATATTAAGTAAATAACAGTGCAGATATTGCAAATATCACAAATTCAATATGTGATTGACTGGATTTAGAACACACTTGGATGAGGTGATCTCTAAGGACCTGTCCATCTCCAGAAATTTATTACTTTTGATGCAAATGTATGTGCATCAAATGGAATGGTCCATTTCAGCACAATCAGATCCTTCTCTAAGGTCAGGGAGGGTCTCCAGGTAGATTCCCATAATACATACTTTACATTAAAGGGATAGATACAGCAGAGTGTTGGTTTCAGTGATGACACGTGGTTGAATTGTTGAAATCAGTGCTGGCTTTTTATTAGTCTGTCTGATTATCTGCTCATCTCAGTCCCAATGTATATCTGGTTTACCTAGAGAATCCTTCTGGGCATTGGAAAACTTTCTTACATGGTTTATATTTATGTTTCTTTAAAAAAATTTTTTACTGAAGTATAGTTGATTTACAGTGTTATGTTAATTTCTGCTGTGCAGCAAAGTGATTCAGTTATATACACATATATATATGTGTATATTCCGTTTTAAAATATTCTTTTCTATTCTGGTTTATCATAGGGTATTGAATATAGTTCTCTGTGCTATACAGTAGGATCTTGTTGTTATCCATTCTATATAAATTAATACCTTAAGTCAACTAACCTCAGCCTCCCACTCCATTGCCTTCCCCCAGCTTCTGACCCCTTTGCAACCACCAGTCCGATCTCTATGTCTGTGAGCCTGTTTCTGTTTCATAGATAGGTTCCTTTGTGTGATATTTTAGATTCCCTCATATAAGTGATATCACTCATTATTTGTCTTTCTCTTTCTTAGTTACTAAATACGATCATCTCTAGTTGTGACCATTTTGCTGCAAATGGCATTCTCTCATTCTTTTCATGGCTGAGTAGTATTCTGTTGAGTATTTGTACCACATCTTTATCCATTCCTCTGTCCATGGACATTTAGGTTGCTTCCATATCTTGGCTATTGTGAATAGTGCTGCTGTGAACATAGGGATGCATGAATCTTTCTGAATTATAGCTTTGTCTGAATATATGCTCAGGATTGGAATTGCTGGATGATACCGTAATTCTGTTTTTAGTTTTCAAGGAATCTCCATACTGTTTTCCATAATGGCTGCACCATCTTATATTCCCACCAACAGTGTAGGAGAGTTCCCTTTTCTCCCCACCTCTCCGACATTTGCTACTTGGTTTCTTGTGGACTTTTTCATGATGGCCATTCTGCATGGTGTGAAGTGGTACATCACAGTAGTTTTGCTTTGCATTTCTCTAATAATTAGTGATGTTGAGCATCTTTTCATGTGCCTATTGGTCATCTGTATTTTTTCTTTGGATACATTTTGTTTCTTAATAAAAACAAGGTAGTGTTAGTAGAGGTCCATCTGACTATAGCCACTTCACTTGGTTTGGGGGCAATGCAAGCGTGATGATGAAGTGCTTAAGACAGAGTCTTTTGGTTCAGTAAACCTGAGATCAAATCCTAGAAAATTTCCCAACCTCTGTATGCCTCAGTTTCTTTGTTTATAAAAGGAGAATAATGAATATGACCTTCCTCATTGGGTTATATGTAAAGTAGTTGGCACAGAACCTGTCATAATGTATGAGCCAAGTAAATATGAGCTAACATCATCATCATTAACCATCATCACCATCCTCATCTAGTACCAATGAGCACAAGGGAGGATTATCAAAGTCAACTTCCCCTTAAGACTTTCTGCTGCCTTCAGTCTCCCTCTCACACATCTGCCTATAATCCGTCAAGCAGTTAGCAGCATGTTGAACATAGCAGCTACCCACTATCCATTTCCCAAACAAAGGTTTGTTTTGTAACTTGCTGGCGTCTATCTGGTTTTAACAGACAAGCTGCCTCTCTTACCTGGAATTGAACCTGCTTATTTTACCAAACAGCCCAGTTATTCAAACATGAAATCAAATATCTGAATATCTTATGTTAATATAGCCTGACTATGAAATTGGGGTTTGCTTTTTTCAACCAGTTTCTCCAACCTAGATCTCTTGGACATATCCTGGGATAGCCAAGAGATCTATGAGAATTTATTTTTAATCCTGGGTTTCCTTTATTCCCATAAGTATAGTTCAAAAGGAAAAAAAAAAAAAAAACAAACTTTTCCCCTGAAATATTAGTTTGGAGTTCTGTTATTATTTGAAGAGGATAAAACTTCAATTCTTTAAGCTCGCATTTCTCCTACTAGGGACAACAGACATATTCTTGAGGCCTTTGGTAGGAATCTGTTCTCCTTTAAGAAGAATCTGATGTTTCTCATATTTGAGGATGCTGCCAGGTCAGTGTGTCTTAGGACACCTTGTCCTGGTTCTCACCTTTTCTAACTCGTTCTCATTCCTCATGACTCTTGGGTTCCAAGATTCTATTTGCCTGGCTCTGTTCATCACAGAATAATCCAGGAGCCTCGACTCTGACTCAGCTGAATAGCACACATGCGTTTCTCAGAGACTCAAGATTCTCACTGGTTGTCTGTCTCTTTTCAGCCCAACTAACTCAGGCTGCAATTGCTTGACTCCTTGAAGCAAAACCCGGGGGTCGGATATGGAGATTCTTTGCAATTCCTTGGTTCATCTCCTGGGTTATCAGGAGTCATACAGGGTATCCCAGGTATTTATGGAAGAAACAAATTCTGCATTTTCTCCCAAGTTGCCTGGCTTATGGGATTCACTTTTACACTCCGTTCCGTTCCGTTCCGTTCAGTCGCTCAGTCGTGTCCGACTCTTTGCGACCCCGTGGACTGTAGCCTACCAGGCTTCTCCATCCATGGGATTCTCCAGGCAAGGATACTGGAGTGGGTTACCATTTCCTTCTCCAGGGGATCTTCCCGACCCAGGGATCGAACCCGGGTCTCCCGCATTGGAGGCAGACGCTTTAACCTAACCCACTTCTTTTTCTAGCACTCTATTTCACAAACTCTTATTAAAGGACTTGCTTTTATTACTTTTGAAAAATATGATACCGTCATTTTGAAAAGCCTCCGGTCAAAATCAGGGGTTATTGCTCCCTCCCTCCATCCTTTCCACTGTGCATTTCTGTATATGATTATAATCAGACCCGCAGAGGCCATCACACCATTGACCATTGCTGAGCCTTTCCCTTCATGAGTAATAAAGAGACCTCACAAAACAGCGGTAAGGAGAAAGTTGAATATTTTATCATAAACATTCTTGTGATAATTAGAATGGATTAAATTACAAGAGAAAATGCATTTAGTTAATCTTTCTTCTAATTAAAAAAGTATCCCTGGTTTTAAGTAAAGTGTTTGTTTTTAAAAACATATTCTCATTGTAATCAGTAAGGGGGGAAGGCCTGCTTGGTCTTTAGTGATAGGCTTCAGCAGTCTGCAAAGTAATTAAAAGCTACCAGCCACTGTTTTCGTGATGATTAAGATTCTTCAGAAGCCTACTCAATGTTTTCCCATAGCTTTCACTGCAGGATTCTCCATAAAAGACCTTTTTCTGTGGTCTGTGGTGACAGAACCCTCTTTCTGTGCCCAGATGGTTGAAGACGTGGTTGACTCCCCTTGGTCAGCAAGTGTGAAGTGTGAAGAATAATTCAAGAGAGGTTTATATACTTTTCCGAGTGAGCTGGGGTAAGAGTCAAAATGAGACCAGTAGGTGACCTGAAACATGCATGAAGTAGAACAGGGTCACAGTCTAGCCCGTCATGTGTTCTGTTCCAAGACTGGCAGACCCCACACTGCCCCAGACCCTACAAGTCTGTCCCACAAATAAGGGATCATTCACATCCCTTCTCCATCATGGTTCGTCCCAACTGCAAAACTCACTCCCCACTGTCACCCCAGACATTTCTAGAGTGTGTCTCACATGCTTATCGTTAGCCCATTCAGATTCCTCTGGCTCAAGTCTCCTCAATGAGGCTGCCTGCAAAATTTAGTTAAGGGGAGCCCTACAGCACTTCCCCTGCTGCCAGGGATGTGCCAGCCGGCAGCCACAGCAACCACTCTACTGAAGCCCTGCTGTGTTGACACCCAGGAGAGGCTGCCACGGTCTCCCACCCTGGGGAAATGTATCAGCTGCTGAAACGTTCCTTTGCGAGAACAGTGCTGCTTTCTTTGTCCATCGCCCCTCTCCTATATCTCAAGGTTTTGAACCAGGGCTGGGCTATAGAACAGACCGTGGGATCCTGCGATCATCCTCAGACACCTTCTGCAGACCGAGGTGCACTGGGACATGCTCACACATTCTTTATCTTTCTTTATTGTCTGTATTTTATGGTATTTGTTTTAATTGGAGGATAGTTACTTAACAATATTGTGATGATTTTTGCCATGCATCAATATGGATTGGCCATAGGTATACATGTCTCCTTCCATCCCAAACCCCACTCCCACCTCCCTCCCCACGCTGTCCCTCTAGGTTGTCACAGAGCACCAGGTTTGGGCGCCCTGCTTCATATATCAAACTTGCCCTGACTATCTATTCAATGTATGGTTATACTATTTATGTTTCAGTGCTATTCTCTCAAATCATCCCACCCTCTCCTCCCATTGAATCCAAAGTCTGTTATATCTTTATATCTGTGTCTCCTTTGCTGCTCTGTATGTCAGAGTGTTGTATAGATTCCATATATGTGTGTTAATATACAGTATTTGTCTTTCTCTTTCTGAACTTCCTTCACTCTGTAATAGGCTCTAGGTTCATTCACCTCATTAGAGCTGACACAAATGTGTTCCTTTTTTATAGCTGAGTAATATTCCGTTGTGTATATGTACCACAACTTCCTTATCCATTCATCTGCCAATGGACATCTAGGTTGCTTCCGTGTCTAGCTGTTGCAAACAGTGCTGCAGTGAACACTGGGGTACATGTGTCTTTTTCAATTCTGGTTTCCTTGGAGTATTTGCCCAGTAGCGGGATTCCTGGATTGTATGGTAGTTTTATTCCTAGTGTTTTAAGGAATCTCCATACTGTTCTCCATAGTGGTCGCATCAGTTTGCATTCCCAACAAGTCACATGTTCTTTAAACAGGCCAGATAGCTCTGAATCCCAGTTTACCCTTAGGACCTCTGACATCTACACAACCAGATCTTAAGGGTGGCTTCCATTTTCAGCCTGCTCAGCTGCCAATCAAAGATCCATCCCCTGTGGCCTCCCACCTTCCTCATAATCATGCACCAGGAGAACTGTCTCCATATCCCCTAGACTGCAGATTTCCAGCAGTTTCTGGCACAGCTCTTTGAGATCATGTGTTCTAATCCTTCATGACACCCAGCATCACACGGCCCAAACCTTACATCACAAAAGCTATGTCCTGCCAGACCCCAGAGAAAGGAAGGGTTAACGAATGTTCTAGAGACAGAAAGCCACATACAATCACTGTCCAGGAGGAATTAAAGTTTTGGAGGATCCTGGTCCACAAATTCCTAGTTCAGCCACAGCAGCACCTGGTCAAATTAGCAATGAAATTGGTTAGAGCCTGGCCCAGCAGCGTCATCTGTCTAAAGTGGTAGGCAGAGTGATGGCTCTGATAAGTGTGAATTGCATTTCTTTATTTTTTAAATTATGCTTTAACTTCAAGAGGGCTTGCCAGACAGCTCTGTCTCATTTAGAGACAGCATCTAAGGGTGGGACCCCCAAAGATCATAAAACAATCACCTCACAAACACAGAGGAAACATTTGTATCTGATTTGATTCCAACAGGTTAGCAAGCTGTCAATCACTGGTCACACTACTCCACCCAAGACATACTCTGTCTTAACGACACAAAACTTACAAGTGGTGGCTTAGCTTTGCAAGAGAGCATCCTGGCAATAGGCAGTGGGATTGTTTCTCTACATGAGGTGTATGTGAGCCCAGGAAGCCCAGATGTTGCTGGTGATAGCAACTCCTGTGAATAAGGAAAGAGATTGAAGATGTAGGAGGCAGCGAGAGAGACTCGCTTTTTTCTATTAATCCAGGGAATGCAGGCAAGTCGAGTTGGGTCCCTGAAGCCTGCTGCTATCAACTTCTCCCCATACTTTGAATATGAACCGATTTAACTTTTTATTTTCATTTAATGGAGCCAAGAAAGATCTGTATCTGTTCACTTACAGACCTACTCTCTGGGGCTCTGATACAGGAAATGTTATCATATCATAGAAAAGCCTAGTGCCGAAAACAGTCTACCCAGAATTAAATAGCTCAAAACACAAAATGTGCATCAACACCCACTCCAGACTCTCAATGGCGCCCATGTTCTGTCTGTAGACTGTGCCGTCTTCCCTGTCTGCTGCATGTGAACACTTATTGTCAGTGCTTTCGTACTCCAGTTATCATGCATCCGCAGGTGGGGCTGGTGTCAGGAAACCTGTGTGCTGTGCTAAGTCACTTCAGTAGTGTCAGACTCTCTGTGACCCCATGGACCATAGGCTGCCAGGATCCTCTGTCCATGGGATTCTCCAGGCAAGCATATTGGAGTGGGTAGGGGATCTTCCCAACCCAGGAATTGAACCCGTGTCTCCTATGTTTCCTGCATTGGCAGGTGGGTTCTTTACCACTCATGCCACCTGGGAAGTGTGTAGCAAAAGGATTAAATGTATGAATCAAACAGGCCTAGCTTCAAATCCTTTGCACACTGGGTGACTTTGGCAATTTCTGTATCTTCGGTAAGCCTCGGTTTTTTCCTTTCTGTAAATTGTGAATTAATAATAGCCATGCCCTACTGTTGTGGGGACTTCACTTACAGGTGAAGCCCTTAACACACTGCTTGAAATTCCATCAATGCTGACCTAGTAATCATGAACAGCACATCTTCATGCTTTGGCTGTTGTTTCCCAAGTGGGTCTTCATGGAGGGACCAGTTAAGAAAGCAGTGGGCATAGGACACAACCATGCTTGGAAAGGAGAGGCCAGGGTACTAGACCTTGTGTGTCAAGCTAGCTGTCTGGGCTCCTCCTCTGACTTCACTTTTGCAGAAGGAGCTCATTGGAATACCTGGATTCTGTTCCTTTAAGAAAGGAGAAGCCTGGGGGCTCATGTAAAGCAGGGAGGGAGGTAGAAATGGCCCCATGGACCTGACTGCCAGCTGCGGAAACGTGGGTGTTATAAACGAGAGAGACACCTGTATCATTGCATGCCACGTCTAGGGTCTGCTCTTCCTCCCTCTGGTTCTAGCTGAGCAATGGCGACTACATTCATTCATTCATCACAAAGCATTTATGAAGCACCTACTGTGTGCTGGCTGCAGCACACACCCCTTCCCCTTCTCCGTGTCAGCCCTGGGGCAGCAGGAAAGAGAGGTGACTTGCATAGGGGCTGGTAACAGCCTGAGGAGCTCTGGACCTCCCCTGCCTTTTCGACTGCATGAGACTTGGCTGTTTTCTACCTTGGGACACCTCTCCTGGTGTTTCTGTCAATAGTTTTTGGTTGACTTTTCAACCCCATCCCATGCTCACAGCTTCCCGAGGAGATCAATGTAAGCATAGAAGCCCGTCTACTTCAAATGGTAGCTTAAATTCATTTGTAACACAATGTAATTACATAAAAGGAAGCAGTCAGGTATCAAACTGTGTGGATACACACAAATGACTCCCTCATAAGTGTTAATATTTCCAACAACGGAAGACATTTAGTTAAATCAAATGAAGATGGCAACTCATTAAAATTTGATTTTCCCTCCTATCCTTTTTTATCTTTTAATCCTCTGTGTATGGCACGGCTTGTTCCATTAAATAACACTCATTAATTAAATCTCATCATGTCCTCGCTGTATCTATATTTTTATTTATTAGGAAAACCTTCAGATGCTTATAATCTAATTTAGTTGGATTACTGCTTGGACATCTCTAAGTTAAAGAACTATGGAGTTTTCAGGTGGAATTACTGGCTAGAGGAGGGGGCAGGAGAAACCAAGTTCTCTCCCTGGTTCCCCCTGGCAGGAGCTGGTAGACGGGCCTCTCCTCTGTTGGGGGACTTAGCCTAGATTTGGAGAATGAGTGCACCATGCATTGCACATCTTTCTTGGCTATGAGAAGAGAAGGGAGGGCAGAATCTGCAAAAGAAGTTATGAACTCGAACACCCCTATGTGAATGAAGCAAGACCAGTATAAGTAAGTGCACTAAATAGGGTCTCAGATGGTAGGGAGTGGGAATAATCTGGAAAGCAGAGGCCCCGTCTATGGAGGACAGACACAAGCCACCCCTAGCCAACTGCTGCCATGTAGAAACAGAAGTTTAGTTTTGCCAGATTTTTCCAGTTCTTCAATAGAAGCCAGAGATCCAAAGGGGCAGGCATACCCTCCCAAAGTTTAAACATTGGCAAGCAATTCAAAATTTATAAAAATGCCATACAGGCCATTGAGACAAGACTGGGGGCCAAATGGGGCCCCTGACACTCCAGTGCAAGGTCAGTAGTGAAGAAGGAAACCTCACTTGCCCAGATTGAGGTTGGGATGGCTTCGGCTACTTTTTTTGATACCCCAGCTCTCCTGTTGACTGGTGTAAGCTGATAGGAGTCTGGCTACCATGATACAATGGTGATACTTTGCACTTACATGGTGAATTTTCTCCAAGGAGCTCAAAAGACTTTGTGCTGCCTCGGTCAACCTCACAACAAACCCACGAGGCTGGCAGGAGGCTCTTGCCCCCAAATGCACACTGAGCAGCATCAGAAAGAACTGGACACAGGCAGCTAGGTTGACTCATTGGTTTCAATGCAGAGTCTATACAGTTGACAAACATAGCATTTGAGAAGCATGGACAGGGCTTCCAATACTGCCTCCTCTGCTGTCTTCTTGGCTTATTTTCTTTGCATCTGCTCCAGTTGACAGCTCAGCCCCGAATGTAACAATATAGGCCAACCGAGCCAGGAACTAATTTCTGTCGTGCGTGTGAGTGTGTCCATGTCTGCGTGTGCATGCATGTGTGTGTGCCCATCTGACTTCTCAGCAGGCCCAGCATGGTACATCTGCCCCCATTACAACATGCCCCTGCATCGGTCATTGGTCTAATGCCATGCTCTGAAATGCTTCTTTTGCAAAAGCTCAAGACCTAGGCATTCGCAGTAGGTGTCTTCAGGAATCTGGAAACCTGTTTTAACTAGCAGTGCCTGAATAATTCATGTTGCTTGGGGCCCCTCTGTCCCTTTCTCTTCTTCAGTCTGATAGAATTACTAATGGTAGAGGAGAAGTTTTTTCTCTTACAGAGCTGCCATGCATGCCCTCTCTTTGGCTCCAGTGGATTAGTGGGAATGGCCATGTAAAACACGGACAAGGGACAGGAACAAAGATCTTCTTGCCTTGGGGAGAACAGCCAAGAAAGTGACACTGACCAGCAGTGATTGGAGCTCTGTCACTGTTATCACTTCCCCTGTATGACTGGTTGGGTTCAAGGGCTTTCTATACAATCTCCCTACTCAGCCCCTTCGCCTTGGCTTCTTGCCGAAGCCATCCCAACCTCATATGCACTGTCTGTCCTGCTCTACTCAGGGGAATTCCCTGGGCTTTACAGGCGTGACCCAGAGAGAAGACTCCAGTACAGCAGTGTAAACCTATTGATCTTTACCCCGGGACAGCAGAGCACAAGTATCCTACATTTTCTAGATTGCCTTGCTCTTCCCTCCAAATTTTCTCAGATCGTGCTACTGATTCCTGGGAACAGTTCCCAGCATGATTCTCTATGACAGTCATTCACACTCTCTGCATGTGAGCATGCCATGAACATCCTTCAGAGGCAGATGCAAAACCAGAGAAACACCTGGCCATTTTCAAATGCATGTGTTGGGGGGTTAACTAGACTTATTGACATTGGAACTACAAAGGCTGTCATACCCATCAGCTTCCTAACTGATCCTTCAAATCAGGAGACTCTTCATTAGAGTCAAAGGAAGCTTGACTTTTCCAGGGATGAAAACTTCTAAAGATCCTACAGAAAAGCAGTGGAAACCTCTCCTCGATCTAGTCTGAACCACAACTGATTGTGCCTCCTGAATCAACCATAGTGTTTTAGCTCATCCTGTAGATCAAAATCCATGTTGAATATGTTTTGAGTATGTAAATTAAGAGAATGATTTCTTTCTATGCCCGACTCCAGCTGAGTATATGAAGAAATGGCTTTTTTGCTGCCTTGGGAGAAATGTACTTGTGCTTTCCACAGGACTGTTCAGAACGGAAGCTTTCAAAGTCAGCCAGGGCTGCTCTTCATCTCCATTCACTATGCCTCTCAAAGTATCACACAAACTGTCGTTTGTATTTTTCAAACATATATACACATATGCATTTGAGGGAGTTTAGGGGGCACCCTGTTGGGGACATCTCTGTCTTCATAGCCTCAGGGTGACATTCTAGAAAGTCAAAATAGGGTAGCCACTGGCATCCTCCGTGTTGCAATACCTGGGAAAGCCCAAATTGCCGTGATGCTGGGAAAGATTGAAGGCAGGAGGAGAAGTGGGTGACAGAGGATGAGATGTTGGATGACATACGCTGACTCGATGGACATGAGTTTGAGTAAGCTCCAGGAGTTGGTGATGGACAAGGGAGCCTGGCATGCTGCAACCCATGGGGTCGCAAAGACTTAGCGGCTGAACAACAACAGTGTGTAAAATGTTGGCACAGGTGACCCTCGATTTATCTGCTGGCAAATTCAGGCCTACCTGACTGAATTGGCCTTCATGTTAAATTTCCTCTTGAATGCAAACAGATTCAGGGAGGCTCAAGAGGCCAGATGCACTGGTCGACAGGGAGTTCAGCCACTGGAGTTTCAGCCTTCGGCCTCACTCAGGTTTTGGGAGAAGCTGGAGTGAAATTCCAGGTTGAATTAAATACCTGGTGGGACCAAAAGGTCACTTCAATGCCTCTTAGTGATCCCAGCTTCCTGAGACAGCTTTACCTTGACATGTAAATTTCCACATCCATCACCAGTGAGGTTTGGTTACTTTAAGTAATGCAATCTTAAAATATTTTCTGAGCAGTAAAGGCAAATGGTTGCAGTGTTATAAAGTCCTGTCTTGTAGGAGACATTAAAATGTTATGCAGCAAGGTAAAAAGCCACAAGCTGAGACCTTGGGGGAGAGGAGGCAGAGTCCCTGAAAACAGCATGAGGCTGACACAGAAAGTAAGGGGTTAAAGCCAGCCAGCAGTGGCTTCAGAATCTAGAAAGGCACGTTGCCGGGGGCGGGGAGGGGGTTGCTTTTCATTTGTTTTTCCTCCCCAGCTGGAACTTCATCCCTTTCTATTAAAACTCTTGACAGTGGCTCCGAAGAAAGGTGATCTCTGACCCAATTCCTTGGGTTTGGCCAACCCTGGCAACAAGCAGCAAAAGTGCTACCCAGATAGAGCCTAAATGACTCCCTGCCCTGAGTAAGAATACAGCAGGTGCTCTCTAAGTGCTAACTGGCTTGAGATGCCCTGGGAAGGACCCTCTGGGCCAGCTCAGTTCCGAGGAGAAAAGTTGGGGAGCAAAGAGTTAAAAGCCACTGTGAGCACTGTGCTTCTTAGCTGCCAACAACAGCCCCTTGTTCCAAAGTCAAGAGCTGGAAGGACTGATGCTAAAGCTGAAACTCCAATACTTTGGCCACCTCATGGGAAGAGTTGACTCACTGGAAAAGAGTCTGATGCTGGGAAGGATTGGGGGCAGGAGGAGACGGGGACAACAGAGAATGAGATGGCTGGATGGCATCACCAACTCGATGGACATGAGTTTGAGTGAACTCCGGGAGATGGTGATGGACAGGGAGGCCTGGCGTGCTGTGGTTCATGGGGTCGCAAAGAGTCGGACACGACTGAGCGACTGAACTGAACAGGAACTAAGTGAACGCAGGGCTCCTCCTGAGTTGGGAACTTGAGGGCTGGAACACAGGGAAGTGCTGGCCTGTCATCTAATGCCTATGTTCAAAATGGCGCAGGAACACCCCCAGTGGAGTAAAAAATGGTTCCTTGGGAGGATGTAAAAAAAGCTTACCCTTTATTGAATCAAACAGATTCACAGGGAAGGAGGCAGTAACCTAAAAAGGTTGAGAAATACTCATCTGGTGGAAGAGATGACTGACTGTTTTCTAGAAATGCAGTAGAAGCAGTCTTAAGTATCTTTACTGAAGACATCCTGTGGCTTGGGACACCTTCTTCCAGCTCATGTTTCTGTATTTATCACCCCCCGACAGCAGACTCAGGCTTACGCCAAAACCATTTGGGCTGAAATAAGGAGACGGGCCAGAATAATTGATGTTGTATATGTTTTGACTGTTTGGATGATAATAAGAGCTAATAGTTATTGAGTGTTGACCAATAACACTTGCCAAGGCCAGTGCCAAATTCTAACCATAACCTTCTCTCATCAAATCCTCACACCAGTTTTGTTAGGTGGAAACTTGTCATCAGCAGGGCTTCCCAGGTGGCACTAGTGGTAAAGAACCCACCTGACAGTGCAGGAGACATCGGAGACACAGGTTCGATCCCTGGGTCGGGAAGATCCCCTGGAGGAGGCCATGGCAACCCACTCCAGTATTCTTGCCTGGAGAATCCCGTGGACAGAGGATCCTGGCGGGCTGTAGTCCATGAGGTCGCAAAGAGTCACACACAACTGAGGCAATTTAGCATGCACGCACGTTGTCGTCAGCATTGTACAGGTGAGAAAATTGGCTCAGAGAGGTGCAGTAGGCAGTGTGTTACCTGGCAGAGACAGGGGAAGTTGAGTTCTAAATCCAGGACTACTTAACAGAGGCCAGGTGTACTATTGTATTGTTTTGATCACCTGCTTTGACCCCAGGTAATTGCAACAAGGGGGTTACTTTGGAGACTAGAGCTGAAATCAGAAATATATGGGCACAGAGAGCCACCTTCACCTCTTGGTAAAGTCACCACCTGCCATAGTGTCTCTTTGGTGATGAGGGACTGCTCCCCTGTTAGTATGCTTTGGGGTTCTCTGGTTTACCAGCACCCCCCAGCCAAAGAGTTCCCTGACTTAGAATCCGAAAATGACTTCCTGCTCTTCAGCATAGGTATTGTAGGTCAGCTCCCCTAAATTTAAGTTGACTTTCTATCAGTGTTCACATTTCCACTAACTTTTCATTAAATTAATTATTCAAAACAATTCAGAGTTAGCATTCTCACAGCAACTGTAACTCTGCCATGACTATATTAAGGTGTAAATTGAGCAGCATGTTTCGCAATAAAGTTAATTTTATATTCACCAGAAAACTGAGTTGTAGTTGCTGTGGGAACCATCATTTTGAATCTTGACTTTGGGGGCATTTAAATTCTCAACCACAGCATTGTACTCCATAGCGTATGTTACTTGGAGCTTTATCTGCTCCGCCCCCTGGCCAGTCTACGCTGAACTTGAAAGTCCTGTCAGTGACTAGCGTAGCAGCCTTCTGGTTTTCCCAGCCTTCTTACTCATGCTGGTATCTATCTATGACCCTGCACCGAGAAATCGCCAAGAAATCAAAATGGTTCCCATTTTATCCCTGCAATGTTTTGAAGAGGTGACTTTCCTTGGAAGCGCAGTCAGGGAGAGGAACCAAGTCTCAGGCAATGTCAACTAAAGCAGGCGATGCCGTTGCCTTTGTGTGGAGCCAGGATTCTCATCCAAGGGTATTTTTGGCTCTGTATTATTCAGTACACACAGGGTGACCTCTGAAAGCTCCAAGTCCTCACACGTGCCATTAATCATGCAGGCATGCACAGCCATACATCAGAACTTATTGGAGCTCCGGAAAAGCTAAACAACATTTCCCAGAGCCCCATAAAACCCAAGCATCTCTAAATCAAGACGCATTGCAGAGCCTCTCTAAAAGGTACGTTCAGCAGAACTGGAACAGAACTCGGGCTGAGTCCTGGCGGTATAGAATTGGTGACGCACGCCAGGGTAAAGTCAGGCTTGTTTGGGAGAGGGAGGGAGACTCGGAGATGGTTAGAGACGTGAGCGTTCCATCTACAAGAATTATCGATTTTTGTAGCTTTATTGGAAAAATCAGTCATGCTTTCTGCCTCCTGGGGATTGCTCGGCGGCAGTTTGGGAGTGTGAGTGTGGAAGCCCGGCAGGTTAGCAGCTGAGTAGCAGCTCCTATTCGGCATTCAATTATCCATTTAGCGAAAATGTGACTTAGCAGAAACATACTGCTGTTTTGCATGTTTAAAATGTATCTGAAAAGGAGGGATTTTTTTGTTTCTCTGTGAGTGAGAGGATTTCCAAGAGGTAGCGCTTGCCTTCATAAGGGCACACTTACTATCCAAAACTGAAGACTGGCACCTAACAATAGCAGGGGCCAGATTGTTGGAATTCTGTACTTTCGGAAAACAAGCTTCCTCATTCCTTACACTGTAGCACACGTACTTGCTCCTCTGTGTAGAGACATCTTACAAAATTGGTAGAAAAAGACCCAGTCATGAGCAGCATCCTTCCCCCGAGTCTTTGATCAGCTGTGTATTAAGAAAAGGACTAGAACGCTACGTGCAAGTAGGAGTATCAAAGTACAGGATATGGTCAGTACAATTAGGACGACAGAGTTACCTGGGTCACAAGGATGGGGAGGGATGAATGACGAGCATGCTGGATTCATGAGTGAAGGGGGCGATGGGAGATGCCACGCCAGCCAGAGGAGAGAAAGGAGGTGAAAAGTGGAGGGGAGGCTGGAGTTGTCTTTACTGTCTCTGTACCAGGCAGAAAATAGCAGAAAACAAGATAAAATATGGCTATTGTGTGAGGTTATTTGATATGCGGTGTTCTGAGAGCAAGTCTTTAGAGGTTTTGGAGAGATTGTTTGGTAGGGAAAGCTTGAAATAGATTAATAAATATAAATATAGATAAGTAGATAATGGATAAGTGATGGATGAAAAGGTAAATGATAGATAAGTAAGTGAGTGTTAGTCACTCAGTCACGTCCAACTCTTTGCGACCCCATGGACTATAGCCCACCAGGGTCCTCTGTCCATGGAATTCTCCAGGCAAGAAGACTGGAGTGGGTTGCCATTTCCTTCTCCACGGGATCTTCCCAATGCAAGGATCAAACCCCAGTCGCCTGCATTTCAGGCAGATTCTTTACCGTCTGAGCCACCAGGGAAGCCCTAGATAGATAGATAATTAGATAGCTAGATATTAGACAGGTGGATGTAGCTTTAGTATGTTTGAATGCCACCATTCAGATTCATCCAGCTGATCTATAAGGATAAACAATGCAAAGGGATTTAAAGTCCAGGAGCACTAATCTGGGAGGATGCTTGGGGGTGATCCAAGGAGACCTTGATGCCAAGAAGAACTAGACAAAGCTGGCAGAATACATGCAGCCTGTGGTCTGAAGTCATTATGTTAAGAAAGTCGGGACTCTTAACTTGCTGGAGCTGTTCTATGTTCAGTTCAGTTCAGTCGCTCAGTCGTGTCTGACTCTTTGCAACCCCATGAATCACAGCACGCCAGGCCTCCCTGTCCATCACCAACTCCCGGAGTTCACTCAAACTCATGTCCATCGAGTCGGTGATGCCATCCAGCCATCTCATCTCTGTTCTATGTTAGACCATCAATTTTGACCCTAGGGACCAAGGCTGGGAAACTCCATGGTTCTCTGTTCTCTGCTCTTTCCCTCAGCCTCTCCTGATTATCTTTAATGAGGAAAAGCAACTTGGAGATGAGGGCAGGATCACAGCAGAATCCAGCCTCCTTAATCCCATTTGTTTGCTAACTCCCGGCTGAGGAATTGAATTTGTTTACATCAACCAGAGCACTATTTTATGAACAGTGTGTCTTATTCTCTGCTTTCATGTCCCCAGAGTCTTTCCTTTTGGAGGGATGTGTAGGGAACCTTAAATTCATAGAGGATGAGCCATGACACGTAGAGCCACCCCTGTACCCTGCCTGAGCCACCACCGTGGTGACCAAGATTGGCCCTGTGGCTTCCTCCTGGCCAGCCTCCCAGGCTCTGCCCTTGCCCCATCCCTGTGTGTTCTCCTTGCACAAAAAGAGCCCCTAAAACTTCATCGGATCAGGCCACTCACTGCTCAGAACATCCCAGTCGCTCTTTTTGCTCAGAGTAGAGCCACCATCCTCACAGCAAACTGTCCTACGTGACCTGGGCTTGTCCCCACGCTGTCTCCTTATTCACTCACTCCAGCCACGTTAGCCACCTTGCTGCTCCTCCAACACCCCAAGCACCCTCTGCCTCAGGGCCTTTGCAACTACAGTTTTCTCTGCCTGGATTCGCATCCCTTCAGATACTGGCATGACTCTCTCCCTCCCTTCCTGTAGGATTTTCACTCAGATATCACCTCATCAGCAAGGACTCCTCTGACCACCCCAGAGGTAACAGCAATCCCCATCACATACCCCCCCATCACAGTCCCCACTCTCTGTTTTATTTTTTCCCTAGTGATTATCAGCATCAGACATATTAATTTCTTATTTCCTATGAGCTTCCACCTAGTACAATATAAGATCTTTAAGAATGAGACTTTGTCTCTTTCACTTGCCACCGTATATTCTGTGTCTAGAACGTACCCCCAGCATTTGGTAGATACTCAGCAAACGCTGGGGCTTCCCTGGTGACTTAGACAGTAAAGAATCTGCCTGCAGTGCAGGAGATGCAAGTTTGAACCCTGGGTTGGGAAGATCCCCTGGAGAAGAAAATGGCAACCCACCAGTATTCTCACCTGGGAAATTCCCTGGACGAAGAAACCTGATGGGATACAGTCCGTGGGATCACAAAGAGTCAGACATGGTTTCGAGACTAAACCACCACCACAGCATACACTGACAGAATGAATGGAAGAACGAACTCATGAATGTATTCCAGAAGCTGGCACGCTGTATCACTCTGTGCGTGTTTGATGTCGGACTGGGATTGTCCCGGAGAAGTCCTTTCACTCCCTGAGTCCCACATGCTAAACTCATCAAGAGCAAGAGGTAGAACAGGGGACCAAGGGTATCACTCTTGACTGTGGACAACCAAGTCACTCAGGCAAGACATCACAGTGTGGCTTCACCCACAGGATCCTCATGGCGCACTGTCTGCTTCTCATCTTACAACAGAGTAGGTCAGTCTCCAGACTGGCACGCTCACACTGCCCTAACCCACCTACAAACCCAAGATTGTTGTTCTAAGTCATGTCCAACTCTGTGTGACCCCATGGACTGCAGCATGCCAGGCTTCCCTGTCCTTCACCTTGTCCCGGAGTTTGCTCAAGCTCATGTGCATTAAGTCAGTGATGCCGTCCAACTATCACATCCTCTGTCACCCGCTTCTCTTCCTGCCTTCAGTCTCTCCCAGCATTGGGGCCTTTTCCAAAAATTTAAGATGGCCATTGATTAATCCCCAGTAAGGAAAGCCTGCATCTCCTTCTCAGAGTACTCACTCCCTCAAAGGAAATCTATGTGGGAAAGGAAGTTAAGATCACAAGATCGCCAGGGAAGCAAGGAGTCAAAGCAAGGAGTGTGCTATTCTGACACCACCTTCTCCCCATGGAATCCAACCTGGTTAGAAGGAAGCGAAGTGTGTGGGCTCAGAGTTGGACGGGCCTGGGTGCAAACCCTCAAGCCACAATTTTAAGTGATTCTGACCTGGGGCAAGTTTGTTAACCTCTCTGAGCTTCAGATTATGGAACCACAAATGATGATAATAATTCATACTTTATATTGTCCTTGAAAGGGCTTGATGAAATAATGAGGTTGTGCAGTGCTAAGCTCCTAGTCTTCACTCTTCAGTGGCAGGGGTGTCCCCTTATTCTTCAATCAACGAGGACGTACTCATGGCTGAGTTGACCCTGACTCCCTCCTGCTCCGTAGGCTCCCCTTCCACACCCCAGGCAGACCACCCCTCTCTCTTAACATGCCTCCTTGAGCCTAAATGAGATTTCTCAACCTTAGGATCCTTTACAGTTTCACCACCCCTGCCTCTTGTATTTTAAGTGCAATTCTGTAGGTTACATGTCGCATCCATTATGTACCCACCTTACTCATGTAACTCCCAGGAAGTTTGCTCACTTTTCTCATTTCCATTTCAATCTTTGGAGGGCATCTTCCTGGGGTCTTTGCTCTACTGACTGTACAGATCGTGATGCTCCCTCCCGTCACCTGTTCAGAGATTGTGAGAGCAAATCAGAGGCTCTTCTTAGCTACACAAGCCCCTTCTTCTATTATTCGAGGTTACTTTTCTTTCTTTTTCTTTTTTTTGAGGTTACTTTTAGTAGCAGCAATTGTGATAGCTGTTAGTTCTAGAACTTCTACTATGTGCATTTGCACGTAGTTTACATGTTATGGGTATTGTTGTGCAAAGTAATACGATATGTATTCTCTTTCAAACCCCAGTTGTCCTCTAGAATAGGTACTCTTATTGCCCTCGTTTCATAGATGAAGAAACTAAGGACTAAAGATCTCATCATTTTTGCTAATAAGATTATGCAACCAAGGGATAAGAGCTGGGATATGAACTCAGGCAGCCTGGAGTCAGAGCCCATTGTCTTAACCACACTACAGCCATGTGGTTACAGGACTGACCTGGTACTTTGTCCCAAGTGGGGCAGCCGATGCTATTGGAGGCCCAACATCCTCAAACCGGTAACCAGTATAAAAGTCTGTGCCCTGTCCCTTGCCCTTAGGGACATTCACCCCCACAACCACCAGTGAAATGAGTCCAGTCCTCATTCCCTGACCTTGATGATAACAGTCATCCCAGTTGGCATGGAACTGAGGGATTTCCTGGGACTCACTACTTTTGGAGCTAAAACTGGACAGTCCCAGGCATGTGGGGATGGTTGATCCCCCTAGGTGAGAGCAGAGCCTCTGGAGCCCATCTGATGTCACATCCTGGCTCCAGAACTAACGCGCTCTGCAACTTTGGCCAAGTTACCTAACCTTTTTGTGCCTCCATTCCTTCGTGTGTAACATGGAAATCATAATAGTGCCTACATCATAGGGTTATTGTAACAAAGAAGTTAATGCATGAGAGACATATAAAAGAGTGCCAGGCACACAGAAATGTCTAGTTGAGGGTTTGCTATTATTGTTGTCTTCCTATTAAAAGCTTCCAAAACTCCAGAGTTACAGTCCTGGGGCAGGTTCTTTGCCTAGTGCTTTTGACATCTATAAGAAACAAACATAAGGTGATTTCCTTACATTTTCTCAAGTTGGACTGCAAACAGCAACAACAAAGGAATATATATGGCAGTTTATCATCAGCCTGATTTTACACCGGTTAAAAGAGAGCCGTCAGCCCTGCAGTAAGTAACAGGTCCGTGCCCACAGGCCTCCTAGGTGTTATTTGTATTTTTATGACCCTCCTGTGGCTATATGGATGCTCAGTGGGTGTAGAAATTGGATGGTTAAAAATAACAAATAAGAAATCAAAGTCGTGCCTTTGTCCCTATTTCCATACCGGGTAGGTACCACATTCATTATTTGCTGGACAGCTGTGGGAATAAGCAGCTCGAGCTACAACAACTTGATTATCCTCCAAGAACCAAATTAAACCATTGGGCTCTCTTATTATTGTCATCCTTGCCTTTGTGGAACTCTTGTCACCCTCTTAATCTACCAACATGCCTCTCTTCTCCCTCTCCCTCTCCCTCTTCTCCCATCTCCCTTCTCCCTGGGTGCCCTGTCCTGTCTCTTTCGGTCAGAAGGGATCAGCTGGTTCAAAGTTAAAATGCACAGACTCCCCCAGCATGCATCCACAGCCACTGGAATCAACCTGGGTTTAGACCCAGCCCTGGAACCAGCTGTTTCTTTGACTTGGAGGAGGTGTCATCCATCCAGGGGGCGTAGCCTGCAGGAAGCTTTTCCGTTTACCTGGCTGCTGACTCAAGGACACAGTGAAGCAGCAGAAACACCCTGTGGCTTATTTATGCATTCGTTCAACAAACATCTTTAATGCCAGGTGCTGGGAAAACAGCCTGTACAACAGTCTTTGCTCTCGGGAGGCCTGGAGGCTCCCAGGAAGATGGGCATTGAGAGTTCTCAATCTCAGCTGCACAGAGGAACTACTTAGGGAGCTCAAGAAATCAAAATACTGATGTCTGAGCCTCATCCTTGGAAATTCTGATTTAATTGGGGTGCAGCCTACAATCAGAGTTTTTCAAGGCTCCCAAGTGATTCTGATGTGCAGCCAAGTGGAGACCTACTGCTCTAAGCAAAGGATGAATTAGAATGATGGCACGTGCTTTAGAAGGAGTAGGTGGTGCTGTGAAGTCGTGTGATGGGGGCAGAACCCTGAGTTGAAAGTCAGAAAGCCTCCTCTGAACAAGCTGAGGATGCATGGCTTTGCCAAAGTGAGTGCAGGGAGCAGGCTTTAGGGGAGGAATCTGCCAAAGCATAAAAGGAGGATCCAGGTCATGCAGGAAGGCTGTGTTCTTGAGCAGAGCAGAGCAGCGTGGCTGAACGTCAGAGAGCAGAAACCTCAAGTGGCAGGAGAAGAGATGGACAGGTTCGGATCATGTGGGGCCTTGGAAGCTTTTTTAAGGAGTTAGGACTTGATCCTGAAGCAGCGGTTCTAACACAGCAGCCTTCAGATCCTGCTGGAGGGCTTGTTAAAATGCCGACTGCCGGGCCCCATCCCCAGAGGTCCTGATGGTGGGTCTGGGATGGAACCCAAGCGTGCGCATTTCTAATGAGATGTTGCCGCTGGTGATGTTGCCCCTGGTGGGACCAGGACCACACTTTGAGAAGCACTGCTGTGATCTGAAGCAGTGGGAGAAACCCCCTGGTGCATCGCCAGTGGCATTCAGTGTGGCTCCAGTTGATGTGTACCTTAGCAACCTCCTGATATTTGCCCATCACTAATGCAGGACATCCTCCTGTGATTGGGTGAAGTGGAATAAAGAAAAGTGACAAAGAAAGGAAAAAGGCAGGCTCCCCCCAAGGATAGCACAGACTTGCATCTGACTCCAGGGCTCCTGGGTGATAATGTGTGCTCAGTTGTCTCCAACATTTTGTGACCCCCATGGACTGTAGCCCACCAGGCTCCTCTGTCCTTGGCAAGAATACTGGAGCAGGTTGCCATTTCCTTCCCAACCCAAAGGTCGAACCTGCATCTCTTGCGTCTCCTGTATTGGCAGGTGGATTCACTGTGCCACCTGGGAAGCCACCATTCTTAGCCAAAAGGCCTAGAAGCAATAATGACTCAGTCTCAATTCACTAAGTAATTGACATGGGATTTCCCTCCCCAGAACGATCCCCAGTTACTGCTGCCTAAACTGTTTCCTCCCTTCATGATCTTCTGCTCTTTTAAAAAGTGTACTAGTAAGATCTGGAAGCATCAAAACTGTACAAAATAAGATCCTTTTTTTTTTCTGAGCCCAAGGCTGAGCCTGCTGCCTGCCTTCTCCCAGTCAGACAGAAATGATGCTGATCAGTGAGAATCCTGGTTCATCCAGGAAACAGGCAGCATCGACACTTGGATCCAAACTTATATCACCTCATGGAAGCTTCTGTTGCTGCTGGGGTGGGATGGAGGGGGGCATGATTTCTATCTTCCAAGCAAAAAAGAAGCAGCAGACCATGGAAAGGATCACTGACATTCCCAGCCCTCCCCTGCCCCAGCATACCCCCTCCTCGGCCCTACACAAACCTTTAAAGACATACACATCCTTTTGAGATGAAGGAACATCTGCCTCTGGATTTTCTGCATCTTTTCTGACAAAGCAGGGGCATCTGTTCAAGCTCAGGTTCGTGGCTGAGGGTTGGTACCAGTTTGTGCCTGGAAACGGAATCTATTCCCTGCTCCCTCTTATTCACCCAGATGAGCGAGAGGACAAGTCCTGCTGTTTTCTGGGGACCAAAATGCTTCTCCGGCAGAGCCAGGCTTCTAAAATTAGTTGGAGTTTGCCCCAGAGTGTCTCGAAACACCCAATTGAATTTTCTGAGCATTTGCCGCTGCTCTTTAATAGAAGTGACCACCAAACCCCTGGTCCCCAGCCCCTCAGCTGTTTGCAGCCTTAAAGAGTTCTGGAGTGCAGTGATGGACTCTATTACTTTTTTCCACTGTGCATCTTTTCCTCAGTTCCAGCAATGCACAGCTCTCAGAAAACAGTGGTGTTTAAAGCAGTTGGGGGAGAAAGGGTCCCCTAATTAAGTGAACAAGCAAAAGTACAGTGCTTACCAAAAGAAACAGTCATCACTCATTTTATCCGCAACTCTTCTGCTCCTCAGGGTGGGTCTTAGTGTCAGTGGGTTATCTGGAAACACTTCCAGTGACCCTGCTAGAGTCTTGGGTGGTAGGCAAAGGGGAGTGAGGTTTTCTAGGGAAGTGAAGCAGTCACACACTCAGGACACCCCCGGAAACCTCCATTTTTTCATTTGAAACAGAATAAGGTCTTGGTTTTTTCTTAATCTGGAGATGAGGCAAGAAGAAATGGCCTGCACTTCACCTTATGCCCCAAAGAAAAAGCCTGCCACTAATTATATATAATATTTGTAGTATCGATAATTATATCAACACTAATAACCATAAGTGCTTCTCTCTATGGAGCGGTTGCAATGTGCTCTAACTTGATGCTAGAATCTTTGCCTTTAACATTTCATTTTACCCCTCTGACATCTGTGTGAAGTATTGCCATCATCCCTGTTCATTCATTCATTCAACAAACGTTGACTGCATGTGCTACATGCCAGTTATTTTTCTGACACTGAGGATACTTCAGTGAACGCAAGATGCGAAAATCCTAGCCCTTGTGCAGGTCGCATTCTTTTGGGCAGGACAAGAAATAAGATCCATTAGCAAGATGGTGGTGGAGATTTAGTCACTAAGTAGTGTCTGACTCTTTGTGACCTCATGGACTGTAGCCCCCCTGGCTCCTCTGTCCATGGGATTATCCCAGGCAAGAATACTGGAGTGGGTTGCCATATTTCCTTTTCCAGTTAGCAAGATAGAGTTTTACAAACAGGGCTGAAAGGTAAAGCCACTAGCTCACAGTGACACAGACAACAAGAGGCAGATTGAGGTTTTGATCTCAGAAATCTCTGACTACAAACTGGGTTCAGGTTTTCCCCTTGACTCAGAAAAACCTTTCCACGTGGGTGTAGTTCAGGCTGCAGTAGCTCTCCTAACGGTCTCTTGAACCAGCAGGCACATAAGTCTCCCTTCTCCAGCTTGCTTTGTCATCTGTCTGCACTGACATGCATCTTGTTGTGTGTTTTCACTTGCATTGCCATCTGCGTGTTGCCCTCTCTGCTTTTCTAAGGTGTACCTGATGTACAGTGTTAAAGTCCTGCTTCTCTTTCCACATCCCTTGTCCCGTATTAGCCACTTATTTCTACCTCTCAATTGCTGCACGTGGCAGAACATTTCTTGATGCCTTTTTAGAAAAGCCTTTTATGGTAATTATAGCTTTCTCCAAGTACGTTTATGCTCCCCTTTTTACTGTGCTGTAGACATTATTTCACTCATGCCTAATTTTTGTTAAGGAAGAGAGCCTGCCTACCTAGTAACTGTGTCCATGAAATTTTTTTTTTAGTGTTCAGAATTCTGCGTGTATAAAAGTCTTGGAAACTATCCCGTTTCCACTCTGCCAAAGGTATCAGAGATGCTGATTTCAGTCAGAAGTCATTCCTTCATTCATCGCCTGCCTATGTGTTGAGTACTAGCAATCCAAGAGTAAACAGGGTAGACATGGCCCCTGCCTTGGCAGGTTTACATGATAACAGAATTGCCCAGAGCAGTTGTACACTGCACAGTTTTAGGGACCCCATTCAAATGGCAGTTGTGACGATGTGCACGTTTATTACAACAATTTTCCTTCAGGTGATGATGAAACGTCATAAAGAGGAGCTGCTACAAGGGCTAGCAAGCATCAAGGAGATGCCAGAGTTGTGATTCTGTGTAGTGGATAGAATAGGATAGGGAAGGATAAAGCACCATGATAGGTAGAACTCGATTTGGGAGCTTCAGAAAGGCTCTCCGAAGGTGAGTTGAGTGAAGGATGGGGTGAAGTTAGACAGATAACAAAAGGCCAAATGGCTTCGATGTGAATAAAGCCTAAAGCGATATTGAGTTAGACTGATATGATGATAACCAGTGTAAGATCTGGAAGCCAAGGACTTCAGACTTTACCTAAGGTCATTGGAAAGCTATAGAAGTGTTTGCAGCAGGGTCCAGAACTTAGAGAAGGGATAATGGTACAAAACTGGTGGCAGGGAGACAAGTTAGATGGCTTTGACCAGAGTTTAAACCAAAGATGGAGATGGCTCAGGTTACGATTCTAGAGAGATTTGGGAAGAACAGGTAGGGTTTCTTACAGTAAAGAACAGGACTTGATTGTTGACTCAAGATGAGAGAGAAGGGGCATAGGGAGTAATTAACAATGACTCCGAGACTTCAGTCCTGGCCAGTGGGATACATGGAGGTTCCATCCATTGATCAAGGAATCAGTGTTTGGAAGGGGAAGGAAGATCCAGAAACCAAATTCTGTTGAGTTTGAGATACCTGTGAGTGAACAGATGGAGATGTTGAGATGCAAGTTGGAGTCCAGGTCCAGTGTTCAAGGGAGTAGATTTGAAAATTCAGGAGTCATCAGAATATACCAGTGTGTTTGGGTTTGGGGATTTTTTTAAATCCTTAATTTTTACATCAGCTCTAATTTTTGTTACGGCAGAAACTCTGCCTACCTGGTAACTGTGCCAATGAATATTTTTTCCTAGTGGTTAGAACTCTGCGTGTAGAAAAGTCTTGGAAATGATTCCATTTCCAATGCTTTCTGCCAAAAGCATTCAAAATGTGATAGAACCAGCCCCAGATAGCATTGTTGCCCTAGAAATTTCTCTCTAGGAAGAAGACTTAGGTCTTTAAGAAGGAGGCCCCACTAGCTTCTCATAACTCTCAGAAGAGTCTATAAATGAAGGCCAGGCTGAAATGACCTAGCACCACCTGATTTGTGTTTCCATTCATTAAGGCCACTACTGTGTGCCTAACACTGGGGCAGTTTCTGAGATCCAACAGCGAACAGGGAAATCTCCGCTCTCGTGCAACTGTAGATCAAGGGCAAGGCTTCTCCACCTCAGCACTACTGCCACCTGGGGCTGCTTTGGCCTTTGTCGTGGGGACTGTCTCAGGCATTGTAAGATGCTCAACATCCCCTCTACCCACCAGAGGCCAGTAGCATCCTCCCCAAGATGTGATAATCCCAAGTGTCTCCAGACACTGCCCATGTCCCCTGGAGGGAGGGAAGGGGCCACAATTGCCTCAGTTGAGAATCTCAGGTTTAGGGTCATGATAGAACCTGAAGTTTCTAACAGCCAGCTCGCCAGGTGTACAGCGAACCAAGCAGCTGTGCCTCAGGCCTTCTGTATCAGTGGTCTCAGAGATAAGCACTCAAGGAAGGAGCAGTGTGCTAGCTAGCCTGAAATCCAGAAGACTCCACACAAGAGACCTGCTGGATCCCCAAGTCTAAGCCCATAAGCCCCATTCAACTGCAGTTTTAGATTCCTCTCCAGAGAAAAGCCACCACCCGATACCCATTTGCCCTCCAGACTAATTACTTCCTACGTTTTGTTTTCCCTTAAGCAGAGGCTGGCTTTGCACTTTACAAACACAACGAATCACCTCCTCGGAAGGCCACCAGCAGAATGAACTTGTGCTGGGGGTAGCTTGGGGTTGCCTAGCAACGCCACGCATTTACCAAGGCTGCTTTCTTCCTCTTCAAGCTAAAAAGCAACGTCCTGTCCATTAATTCCCAGCTGCCCCAAAACTTCTCAGAGATTTGCCAGCTTCCCACTGTTCATGTTTTCATCTTCCTCATACAATGTGGAGAAAACCAGCTACTGTGGTCTGTTTATCTCGCTTCAGTTGGTCTGGGGAGGAGGAGGGGAATGGAGAGAGAAAGAAAAGGGGAAAAAAAAAGAACCTCGTTCAATCTAGGAGCATACATATTTTGAGTGCGTATCTGACTGACATGCTGGTGTTCTTTGCAAATTTGAAATTTATGTAGTGGACTTGGGTTTCCTACACAATGAGGCTTCTGTTGAGACTTTGGGCATGATTTTAGTCAAACCCAAGACCTCAAAGTAGCTAAATAACAAAGCACACATAATGGATACCACGCCAGGTGAATGCTGGTGGGTCTGTCATGGAGTGTTTTCTCTGTGACCCAGTCCCTAAAACTCTGCTTATAGAAACTGTACTCTTGACTTTGAGAGGATAGGTGTGGAGACCAGTAAGTCTTTTTCTAGGTATGCAAACACCAGTGCTTTGCTCACCTCCTGGACTGAGTGCCAGGCTCTACAACAAAAGAAAAAAAATTCTCTGATCACCATCTCCTCGTACCTCCTCTCAAGAAAGCTGTTTCTTTACAGAGACTTCTGCACGTAGAACTTCTTCTGTTGCTTCCCCAGGTCCTAACCCATACCACATTCTGGAAAGGATGGGAGGGAAGAAGTATTGAGGAGTGAAACTCCTTAAAGAAGTAAATTTCAACTCAATTTCAAACCCTCCAGCCCTTTCTGCTTAGGAGGAGTCCTTTAAATTCCCACCTCTGCCACATGCACAAATTAGGTTTATCGGCATTCTCGTAAGGGGGACTCGAGAGAAGAGAAGAAGGCGGCCAGGTGATGGCCTCCGGAACGCAGGAGAGAGAAGGAGGGGGAGAGACACAGTTTTGATTCAGAAGATTTGGGCCAAAAAGGTTTCAAATCAATTACCTCCATCATTACGAAGTGCTTCATCCCTCTGCCAGGCCCAATCCACCCTGCACTCTGTGTGGTTTAAAAATAGATATAGAAAGAGATGGAGATAGTAGCAAGAAGTCGAGATAGAAGGAGAGAGATTCAGGAAAAGTTATTTTCTGAGGACAATTAAGTTAATGGCCTTTCGGAATCTGTTCTAACGTAAGAATCTCTTTAAGTGTAGGGAACATACCTAGATTGCTCATCTTTAATTTCCTCGAAGTCATTGCCTTGTACACTTAAAGCAGGCGGATTTTATGGTATGTAAATTACACCTCAGTAAAGCCGTTAAAGGAAAGAAAGAGGAAAACATATCTAGGAATTCTTGCCAGCAAGTAGGTTTTGTGAGCATGGCCACATCCTCCCAGAGACACCCCTCTCTCTGTAATGACCCCCAGTCTTTCTCTCCTTTCCTCATCCAGACTCTCTGCCCAGGCTCAGGTCAGGAGAGCAGAAGCTGCAACTGTTTTGTGGGCTGGGGCAGCTAGGGAGTGAGGCAGGCTACTGATTCTACACAAACACACATCCAAAAAGGAGTGAGGCAGGCTACCGATTCTACACAAACACACATCCAAAAAGGAAAACCACAAAATAAGAATGACTCGACCCCTCCCACCTCCCCCCAGGCACATAAGCTTTCCTCTGTTTTCTCCCGATCCGTAGCACTGAGCACCTACCCCTTCCCCAGGCATCAGATCCTGCAGTATTTTTACATCATGCCATAAATAGGTTGAGTGATTAGCAGCCAACATTTTAAGTGTCCCTTAAAACTAAATACCACAAAAATATGAAAATAGCCCAGCAGAACCATCCAGTTCTTGGTCCTAAGAAGCTCATGCTAATCACATGTAAATTTAGTTTTAAAATTCTGAAAGATGGAGGGCACTCAGCTTCCACCCTGGGTTGGTAGGGAATTTTCTCCCTTCTGCAGAAGGCACTGAAAAAAGAAAGAAAAGCTTTTCCTTGAGGTAGCATCAACCCTGAGCCATGGGCTGGAAGTAACAGCCTACTAGACTTGTCTGCTCAGGGCTAGTTTCGTTTTTCCAGAACGTTCCCCACTTTGGGAAGGTTGCCTCAGACCCCTTCGCACAGGTCAGTGTCACTGGGGAGCGCCTGCATCTGGGCCCCTGCTAACGTCTTGCAACTGCATGCATCGCCTGCTTCCCCGACTCCTCCCGAGCCAGGTACGGGCCCCCCTCTGCGGCTGGCCCAGCGGCCGCCCTGTGGCCTGCTCCCCCTTTGCATGGCTCCCCCGCGGCCCCAGCACGGCCTCACGTTCCTCCTCCTCATCCTCTCCGTTTCTCCAACCAGATGGCTGCCCCGATTTGTGCAACGGCAACGGGAGATGCACACTGGGTCAGAACAGCTGGCAGTGTGTCTGCCAGACCGGCTGGAGAGGGCCCGGATGCAACGTTGCCATGGAAACCTCCTGTGCGGATAACAAGGATAATGAGGGAGGTGAGTGAGCGCCTTCGAATTCCCAGCCCCTCAAGAGTGGAACGTTGTGTATAGACGGTCGTCCTGAGTCCCTTTTGAAAGACCTCCCCTCTGCTATCATCAAATGTTGTTGTAACACTTCCTTTGAAGCAAACGCAGCAGAGAACGGGGGTCCTTGGGCCAGCAGGTGCCCCTGGAGGCAGCAGGGGTGGATCCTGGCTTTGGTTTCTCAAGGACACCTCCCCATGGAAAGGTGACCAGGCCCTGACTCTACCTTCGGGTGACCATTCCTTACAGGGTATGGAGTTACCAACAAATCCGTGCTGGTGACGTTATGTGTTCAACATGGGCTAGGATGTTGTGAGCTGTGAAAAGGCTGCATCCTTTCAGCCCTTTGCGATGTTGCTATACAGATGAGGAAACTGAGGCCTGGAGAGTGATGAAGTAACTTTTTTCTTTAATTTTTATTGGCGTACAGTTCATTTGCAGTCGTGTTGCTTTCAGGTGTGCAGCAAAGTGAGTCAGTTATGCATATACATATATCCACATTTTAGATTCTTTCCCATGTGAACCATTACAGAGCATTCGGTAGCGTTCCCTGTGCTGTACAGTAGGCTCTTATTAGTTACCTATTTCACATATAGCAGTATATGTATATATCCACCCGCCTCCCAGTTTGTTCCTCCCCATCTTTTTTCCTGGGCAACCGTAGGATTTTTCTCTACATCTGTGACTCTCTTTCTGTTTTAATCCCAACCCAAACCCAGCTCTGACTCCAAAATCCATGTTCTAACCAAAGGTTGGCAAACCACAGCCCTTGGACCAAATCCGATCCACTGCCTGTGTTTGTACCAGCAAAGCCTACAAGCAAAAAAAATGGTTTCTACATTTTTCATGGTTGGGGAGAAATATATAAAGAAGGAAAATACTTCATGACACGTGAAAACTCTCTGGAATTCAGATGTCAGTGTCCATATGTAGAGTTTTGTTGGAGCATAGCCACACCTATTTGTTTATGTTCTGTCCTGCTTTCAGCATTAAGGCGATGTTGGTTAGTTGGCCAAGACAAAGCCTAAAATTGTTATCCTCTGACCCCTTATCAGAAGTTTGCTGACCTCTGTTCTACACCTCGGAGCTGAATTGTCCTGTGCTGTTTATTCCCTGATGGAGTCCTGAGATTCAGGGGCTAAATGGGGTTGCCGTAGCGTATGGACCTAGGAACACAAAGTCATGGTTCCTAGCCTAGGAACACAGAGTCATGGTTCTCTAACATGAGTACAGGTTTGTCATCTACCCCTACCAAAATGACTTACGTGGTCCGCATTTCCTCAGGGCAGAAACTGTGTCCGGGTATAAGAAGGTATGAGTCTATTTATTTAACAAAAATATGTGTTCTCTCATATGTGCCAATCCCTGCACCCTGGAACTGTCAGCCCCTGCCCTCATGGCCCCAAGGGGCCGGCTTCAGTGGTGTCTGGAGAGGTGGGCTGAAAGTAACAGACATCCTATTTCTGTTTTCCTTCATCCTCCTAGTTTGCAATTCCCATAACCTGTTATTGCAGTTGTAACACCTCTACAGTTTCTAGGTAAACAAATGTGCATACACAGATAGGAGTACACCAGTCGCTAAAAGTTTATAGACTTGACACCCCCCATTCATTCGTTTAGCCAAAACAGAAGCCACTTTTAATTCATTTTGAATGAAGTGAGGCATAAGTCCATAATACATTTTATTTCCCAAGGGAGATAGTCAGAATTGCATTGCTTTTCCTGGTAATATTCACTATTTTCGCGTCAGGTCCCTGGTGGTTTCACCAAGCAAAGCAGTTGCTTACAGGTCTGCTCTTTCACCTTCCAAAAGGAACTGGCTTCCTTCCCTGGCGCTGGTGTCAGCAGCTGCAAGCTTAGCAAATGGCTGAAACGCTGCACCCAAGGGAGGGGGACCCAATCTCCCCCAGATGTGCCCTGCACCACTCCCTTCTCCCTCCACCGGCCCCACTCGGATCCCAGCTCTCACCAGGAGAAAATTCCTGAAGTGATGGGGCCGGGGGAGATTCCCTGCAAGTCCCCAGCCTGAGGACTGCCCAAGTGGCAGCATTCAGGGTCTCTCCTGGCAGGCAGAGGCAAGAGACATCCTAAAGGCAGGCCGAGGAAGCAAAGGAGGCAGTGATTATGCTGAAGACAATAATGGCCTTGTTATGGGAACCATTAAAGCAACCTCCCAAGGAAGTAATTAACCATACACACACACACAAAAAAGGCTCTGCACAGTATTTATAAAAAGAAACTCCCAGTTAATTCAGAGTTGCTTATGTCAGGTGAGAGGGATAGGCAGGGATTCTCTCTCACCTGGCGTAAGCAATTCACAAACGAACCGAGTTCTTTTTTTGGAGGAGATTCCTCAGTGCAGAGTATCCTTTTTATGGTAGCTACTTCCCAAGGAGGTGTGCTCAGCACTATGGGGCTTATTGATAAATATTGAAGCTGTTCCTCATCACCCAGCCCTGCAGCAGGCCAATTTTATCCTGTTCTGTTCATTTGGGGGTGGGGGTGGGGGTGGGAGTTCTGCCCCAGGCTCTGGCCTGCTTTGCCAGTTCTCAGGGAGAGCTTTGTGGGTCTCTAGACATGGCAGTGGGTGGGTCAGAGGGACGCCCAGGCCTGGGGAGCAGCTGCAGTGAGCGCATTTGTTATAAACCTCATGAATGGGGAAGATAATAGAGTGCCCTTCCAAAGCAAGCTGGAAGAGCCAAATCATTTTTCCATCTAGGAACGCTCTACATTTTTTTTTAAACTCTCAAGTTTAAAGTGATAGATCTTTTTTATTTTAAACAGAGATAAATATAGATGCAAATATGGCAATAGATATTTAAAGTCCTCTACAGCCTTTTTCAACCTGAGTTCCTCCATGAGAGGCTTCCCTGGTGACTCAGATAGTAAAGAATCTGCCTGCAATGCATGAGACCCGGGTTCAATCCCTGGGTTGGGAAGATCCCCTGGAGAAGGGAATGGCTACCCGCTCCAGTATTCTTGCCTGGCGAATCAAGAAGTTTTAATGCCTACAGACACTAGTAGTTTCCAAAGTTAAGCTTATAGCAAAACCACCTGGACAACTTGATTACACATAGGTTGTTAGCCCTATCCCCTTTTCTGATTCCGTAGGTCTGGGCAAGGATGCAAGAATTTGAATGTCTAGTAAATTTCCAGAGGGTGCTAATGCAGGTTCTCTCTGAGAGCCCCTTAACTAACACATCTGTTATATGGAATGAATGAACTTCTCTCCTATGCACATAGAATGGTGGTGGTAGCTTAGTCGCTAAGTAGTGCCTGACTCTTGTGACCCCATGGACTGTAGCCCACCAGATTCTTGTGTCCATGGGAATTCCTGTGCAAGAAGAATGGAGTGGATAGCCATTTCCATCTCCAGGGCATCTTCCTGACCCAGGGATGGAACCTGGGTCTCCTGCATTGCAGGCAGGTTCTTTACTGACTAAGCCACCCAGAAAAGCCCCATGCATCTAGAATGGTACTAAGTACCTTCCTCGGGAAACTTGGGAAATTGATCACACAAACATTTTCCGGCTTCTGTGGTTCTTAGATGAGAAACCCCATTGGAAAAAGCTGCCTTAAAATATGCCCCGCCAAACAATTTATGGATTCCTACCTTCTTATTCTCATCACTTTCAAAGTCTCCCAACAGCCCCAGCCTTGTGACCAGCAGCTTAACCTCAGGAAACTCTAGCTGATTTTGAAGGGACAAACATCACCTGCCGTGGCCCCTGAGAAGTAGCAGACACGGTTCAGACAGACATGCATGGGAGCAGACTGTCGTTTTTAATAGTGAGAGATCTTTGCTTGAACTGCTCACCCCAGTTTGAAAAAGAAGAGACTCAAAGAAATATTTTTGCTTACAGAAGACAAATACGAGCTCATTAAAGTCTGAGAATACACACAACATGTGCGTCAAGTGACAGGCGGATAATATTTAATTATCACCACCAAGACAGAGGTGTGAGATTTAGTTCATCACAGCCAGGGGTAAGGGAAAGGGTGTAGATTTCCTCTCAACGTGGGAACCTTGAGGTGGGGAGGCGCTGGTGGACCGTCTGCCCTGGAAAGACAGTCCTTATGCCTTCCCTCAACCCATTTATCACCCAAACCTTGGAATCAGGTGCCCTGGCCCTCTGGGTGTAGAAAGGCTGGCTTCCATTATTGTCTGAAGTGCTCGTGGAATCCTATAAGATGCTGTCCCCAGTCTGTGGGCAGAGGCTCAGAGGGGGAGAGGTGGGAGACAGTCCTTCTGAAGGCTTCCCCTCCACACTGGGCGACTGTCTTTGTTTCCCTCTGTCTTGCTTCAACACAGATCTGGAAGTTACATGCTGGGAACTTCCCTGGTGGTCCAGTGGTTAAGCATCCGAACTTTCACCACAGGGGGCATAGGTTCTGGGAACTAAGTTCCCTGGTGGGAGAACTAAGATCCTGCATGCCACATGGTGCAGCCGGGGGAAAAAAAGTCAAACAAATGTCTTTAAAAAGGTAAAGAAAAGAAAGATGCTTTGTGTGCATCCCCTGTCACTTCCCTGATCTTTGAATAGGTGACACTGTAGCAGAATATGGTTAAGAGCGTGGACTCAGAAGTCGGTCACTGTAACCCACTTCTGCAAGTCAGTTTCCTCCTCAAAGTGTCAGTTTTGTTGTCTGTAAAATAGGCCCAGTTATGCCACCTCCTTGAGCAGCTGTGATGTTTCAGGGAGAAAATGTGTGTGATACATTTTACAAGGCACCTAGCTCATAGAATGCCCTTTTGTGTTGGCTGTTGCTGGCTTTCATGTTATTAGTATTGATGATGTTGTCATTGTCCAGAATGGATGCTAAATCCAGAGATGGAGCCGAACCTGTAGTTTCCCCACAGTACATAACCAGTGAGATTCTAACCAGCGTTCATCAGACCTCAGTGTTGTATGGCAACACTGGAGAGCTTGTTAAATATATAGATTTGTTGGTCCCAACCTTTGAGATTCTGATTTATTAAGTCAGATGTGGGATTAGGAATCTGCATTTTTACCAAGGATTCTGATGCAAGTGGTCTGCCAACCACATTTTGAGAAAAAAAAATTTCAAATAATAGTTTCCCTTGCGTGGGCTGACACAGCCCAATGTCGTGATGCCTGTTTCCAAGACCTCTACCCCTAGAATTTCCAGAACCCAAGAGGAGTAAAGTGAAGAAAGGGGAATTTAATTCAGGAAGAAGGAAGGAATTGGAAAAATATGAACACAATTTCCTGTTGTGTTTCTGAGTAAATAACTTCAGTATGTTTTAGAAGTGCTATCCATTCCTGGTTGGAGAGGTGGCCAATGTTGGTCTCAAAATTTAAGTAGCCTTTAACTCTCATTGAGTGTGAATCCATCCTTCCGTTTGTCATTCATTCACGGTTTAACAAACATTCGTTGAGGGCTGACTAAATGTTAGACTTTGGAAATAGGCCTCTGGAAATATGAAGACAAACGGCCCAGAGTGTCCACAGAGAGTTCGCTGAATCCATCTCAAGCTCAGAATCCATCTGAAAAGATGTATAAACATGGGAGTATTAGTATTACAATCCAGCGTGTGAAGTCAGACGGGGTGGGAAGCCATTCGCCGGGAGCTTCGGGGAGACACTGTGAGAGAGCATGGGTGTCAGCTCTGTGGAAAGAAAGCCCATCTCAGTGTCAGGCCAGAGGTCTCCAGCCTGCCTCCTGTCTCCCTCAGATGCTCAGGTCTGCGTGGTCAGGAACCCCTGGTAGGAGCTCTTTCATCCACTAGCAGCTTTCTCTCTGTAAGTTAAGGTCTTCAGTCAGGCTGCTCTTCAGAATGGTATTTCCCAGCCCACCTCCATCTGTGAAGCTCAGTTCCTTGTTTTGCTCCAAAGGAGGCTGCCTAGGGTTAAGAGATGTGGTTGCTGGCCTGAGCTCAGGGCACTCCAGCCAGGCCTAAATGAGGAGAAAAAACACTGGAGTCTGTCCAGAAGCACTTGGAACAGACAAAACCCACCCCTCACCCACTGCCTCCTCCCCATCCCATAACCATCCAAATTGGTTTGACATGATTCAAGGATGCTGTTGCGGCATTTATCTCAATTGTTAATTAATAACTCACCTTGTCTGTACATTTAGCAGAGCCAAGCTCGGGACCTCAGGGACTCCGGGAGAATCCAAATAGTCCGGTTTCCCCATCCAATGAGGGAGCAAGCTTGGTGAACCCATTGTAAATGCCTTGATTAATGTGTGTAAATCACACTGATGGATGGGTTGGGTGGAGGACAGCATAAAAATGCAATGTTGCTCTATTAATTGGGTTGGATGAGGATTCCCTTTGCAGTCCAAAGACCTTGTGGCAAATGTAGCTGGAGCCATAACCAATTAGCTCCCAGAGAGCAAAGCAATATATCTAACGCTTAGAAGACTAAGATGTGGCCTAGAGGCCACTGCCAGCTGGCCAGGCACTGGGGCACTCGTCTTCGGGAGCGAAACAGAACTAGCCCCATCTGAACTCCTAGCGAACCACATGGGCCTTCCAGCTGTAATAAGGTCTTTGATTTCCTGGGCACATTTGACTAGAGAAGCTTCTTCTATTGAGGGTACTGAGAGCTAGGGGGTTTGGTTTGCTTTTATTCTATTGAGGTTCAAAAAAGACATAGAATCCACTTTCCATTGCATATAAAAGCTATAATCAGTAAGATTTCAAGAGCACAATGCTGGGCTTTGGAGGCACCCGGATCATGGGAACAGGCAACCCACGAGGTTTCCCTGCTGCTGTTGTTGCTCCTGTTCTCTGTGCCCCCACACAGAAGCAGAGAGAGAGTTTTACATTGTAAGTCAGATGATGGCATGCCCTCCAAAGGCTTCTCCCATAGTTAGCATCAAAATCAAATGTTTCACCTTGGGGAACTTCCCTGGTGATCCAGTGGCTAAGACGCTGCACTCCCAATGCAGGGGACCCAGGTTCAATTCCTGGTCATGGAACTAGATTGTTCGGCAACTAAAGAGTTCTGCATGTTCCACCTTAGCCCAGAGGGCCTGCTGTGATGGGTCCCTACCTTCTCTCTCGCTCTTCCCAATAACCTCCACGGCAGACCTGCTTCATCCCCTCTGGCTAGCCTTCTGAGCCTTGTGTGGGCTAAGTTTCATCCCCCAGCCCTTGCTGGTCCAAGGCCAGCAATACTCTGACCTGGGCCTTTTGCATGAGAGACTTATTCAGGCAAAAATACTGGAGTGGGTTTGCCATTTCCTCCTCCAGGGGATCTTCCCAACCCAGGATCAAGCCTGCATCTCTTGAGTCTCATGCTTTGGCAGGTGGATTCTTTACCACTGAGCCACTTGGGAAGCATCTTATTCGTAGGTCTCAGCTCAAAGGCACAGAAAGGCCTATCATAGAAGGCTCACCTCTGTCTTTTTCCCATCACTCTCTGGTGTTACCTTCACCCTGATTTACCCCTTCTTTCTTCTGCATTTTCTGTGTTTCACATCAGAGATGCAAGGTCTTTGAGTCTATCTCTTCACAGTTTTTCCATTTCCCAGATGAGAATACCTCAGGAAGGGCATATTCAAAACAGGCTTTTCAGCTGACCACTGTGACATCACTTTTCTTCTTTAAAGCCAGCATCTCATTTCTTCTAAAACAGCAACAAAATTTGGAAGTTGTTTCTGAAGAAGCTTCAAACAAGTACAGAATGTGTGCTGTTGCCAAAAAAGGTCTTGGGGGGACATCACCTCCTAGGTAAAACTTTCCATTGAACCTCTTTTCATAGTCAATGTATTTGACCATGGAATTTGTTGAAGAAAATCAAAAGGTGTTGAAAGTTCATGAGTTTACCTAACACAGCACCTTCAGTCTTTTCTAATCAAATCTTTAGAGGCTTAAATGGTTATTAAGTGTCTCTTAAGGAATTATATGTTTTTCCCTGATTAGATGACAAATCAAATATTCATCATAAAATTATGATTAAAATACATAATCTGCAAAAAATGTTGATAATTCAAATCACTGAGGACTTCAGTTCAGTTCAGTTCAGTTCAGTCGCTCAGTCGTGTCCGACTCTCCGCGACCCCATGAATCACAGCACGCCAGGCCTCCCTGTCCATCACCAACTCCCGGAGTACACTCAAACTCATGTCCACAGAGTCGGTGATGCCATCCAGCCATCTCATTCTCCGTCGTCCCCTTCTCCTCCCGCCCCCAACCTTTCCCAGCATCAGAGTCTTTTCCAGTGAGTCAACTCGTCGCATGAGGTGGCCAAAGTATTGCAGTTTCAGCTTTAGCATCAGTCCCTCCAATGAACATCCAGGATTGATCTCCTTTAGAATGGACTGGTTGGATCTCCTTGCAGTATAAGGGACTCTCAAGAGTCTTCTCCAACACCACAGTTCAAAAGCATCGATTCTTCGGCGATCAGCCTTCTTCACAGTCCAACTCTCACAACCATACATGACCACGGGAAAAACCATTGCCTTGACTAGACGGACCTTGGTTAGCAAAGTAATGTCTCTGCTTTTTAATATACTATCAAGGTTGGTCACTTGGGGAAATTGAAGGATCAAAACAAAGATCTAACTGGTGGCAGAGAGGTAACTTTTGTATCATTCTGTTGGCTTCCTGCTTTTTGCCTTGACCAGAGAAACTGCCTAGATGACAGATGCCCCCTGGTTTCTGTAACCAGCATTTAAATTTCAAATTCAGGATTCAAGGGTGCAGGTGCACGGTTAGCTCTGTTGCCCCCACAACCCTCCCCTCAGCCCGGACTAGTGGTTCCCTACCAGCGACGACTCAGTTCTCCAGGGCACCTTGGCCACGTCTGACATTGTATGAGTCACAGCCAGGAGGACCAGAGGAGGCGCTGCTGGCATTTTGTGGGCAGAGGCCAGGGATGCTACTGAACATCCTGCATGCACAGGATGACTCACAACGAAGAATGGTCCAGCCCCAGATGTCAGTAACGCCGGGGCTGACAGATCTGATGCAGACACGAACACCTCCCAGGAGCGTATCTGAGGGGCTAGACGGTGCCAGCAAAGGGAGTGTCCTCTGTTTCAAGATCAAAGGCCTGGTGCATGGAGCCCTTATTAACACAGGCCAGGCCGGTGCTCAGATGTTACCAGACTGCCCAAGTAAAACATGGCATTGGCCCAGGAGAGCCCTAGGAGCCTCTTATTATTATCCTTTACATAGATGATAAAGAAGAGCCAGAGAAGGACAATGGCTTACCCTGGTCCCCCAGCTAAAATGTAGCCAAATCAGGATTCAGGACACATGGTCAAGGGCCCCTTACAGCTCCTGAGTTTTGTGTCCCGGATCAGAGCAGAGCAGATCTGCTTAATGCCCTCAGCTCCTCAGCAGCACGAATTCTGCAGCATTCTGAAAAATCGCCTCGGCATTAGCTTTTCTCCCCCCAGTTTTGGATCTGGAGTGCATTTTTTGCCACAGAGTGCTTCTGCGCTGAAGTGCCAGGGGCGAGCAGGGGAAAGTGGAGCAGTTGGACTTTAAATAGCAAGGCGTTCTCCACAGTGAGGAGAGAACAGCTGCCCAAGGCCTGTGCTCTTTTCTTTGACTTTCCATCTTCTCAGCCAAGAGCTCTGGGGGATTGGAGAGGGGCCAGAATTATGCGGCCAAATGTGAATCGAAAGAAAACTGCAAGGTGTCCCCCAAGCTCAGAGCCCAGTGTTTCTGCCTCTCTTCACACGCAGCAAAACCCACGCCTCTTCCAGGAAATTCCCTTCCTTTTCAACCCTCAAGGTATACCAGCATTGATCTGCCCCCACCCAAGACTACCAGCACTATGCAGGGGTAGGGCCTCACACCGAGGGACACCATGTCTTTCATTTACGAGATTATGGAGCCCAGGATTGTCAGGTGCAGGAAAGCTACAATATATAGTTGCCAGCGGCTACAAAGTCCAGAGAGAAAAGTAACTCCATGAAAGTGACACAGCAGGGAAGGACAGACAAGAGCCAAAAGCCTGGTTTCCTGGCTTTATTTTGTTGTTGTTTATTTATTTTTTAATTGGAGGATAATTACTTTACAATATTGCATTGGTTTCTGTCATACATCAGTATGAATCAACTGTAGGTATACACATGTCCCCTTCCTCTGAACCTCCCTCCCACTTCCCACCCCATCCCATGCCTCTAGGTTGTCACACAGCACCAGGTTTGAGCTCCCTGCAACATACGGCAAATTCCCATTGGCTATCTGTTTTACATATGGTAGTATCTGTTTCAGCGCCACTCTCTCTATTCGTCCCACCCTCTCCTTCCCCACTGTATCGACGAGTCTGTTCTGTACATCTCCATCTCCACTTCTGCCTTGCAAATAGGTTCATTATTAACATCTTACAAGATTCCATACATATGTGTAAATATACAATATTTGTTTTTCTCTTTCTGACTTACTTCACTCTTTATAATAGGCTCTAGGTTCATCCACCTCATTAGAACTAACTCAGATGCATTCCTTTTTCTGACAAGTAATATCCCATTGTGTATATGTACTACAACTTCCGTATTTGTTAATCTGACAATGGACATCTAGGTTGCTTCCATGTCCTGCTGCTAAGCTGCTAAGTCACTTCAGTCGTGTCCGACTCTGTGTGACCCCATAGACGGCAGCCCACCAGGCTCCCCGGTCCCTGGGATTCTCCAGGCAAGAACACTGGAGTGGGTTGCCATTTCCTTCTCCAATGTGTGAAAGTGAAAAGTGAAAGTGAAGTCACTCGGTCATGTCTGACTCATAGCGACCCCACGGACTGCAGTCTACCAGGCTCCTCCGTCCATGGGGTTTTCTAGGCAAGAGTACTGGAGTGGCCTGCCATTGCCATCTCCGTTGTAAGGTCTAGGCATGTTGTTTTGGAGAGTGGATAACTGATGGTTAAAACATCATTTCCCCAATGATGAAAACCTAATCTTAATTATAGGTTGTTGTTTAGTCGCTAACTTGCATCTGACTCTTTGGGACCTCATGGACTGTAAGAGCCAGGCTCCTCTGTCCATGGGATTCTCCAGGCAAGGATACTGGAGTGGGTTTCCATTTCCTTTTCCATGTCCTAGCTTTAGTAAATAGTGCTGTGATGAATGCTGGGGGACATGTGTCCTTTTCAATTCTTTCCTGGCTTTAAATCCAGTACATGCTTCCCCAAAGGGACCCAGTTACCCTCCAGAGAATGGGTGCCTGGCATTGCTTGTTTGAGCCAAGGTCCGTCTGAGACCCGGGACCTCGACACACTGGAGAGTGAGCACCGTCTTTGTTTCTGGCTGCACTGGGTCTTTGTGGTGGAGTGCACGCTCGTCGTCGCTGCACTCCGGGGCTTCCCTTGTTATAGCCCACAGGCTCTAGAACGTGGGTTTAGAAATTGAAGCAAATGGGCTTAGTTGCCCCGGGTCATGTAGGATCTTAGTTCCTAGACCAGGGACTAAACCTGCGTTCCCTGCATTGGAAGGTAGATTCTCAACCACTGGACCACCAGGGAAGTCCCATGAGTGCCTTCTTTAAAGTTGCACCCCAAGTGGGACTCACCCCACCCCAGTCCCCGCCCTTGTCATTGATTGTGATGATAACAAACACCTCCCCCCAAACCAGCCACTCTGGGACAGAATCCCCCAAATCATTCATTCATTTAACAGACGTACACCAAGCCTCTACTCTGTGGGGATGCATGAGACACAGAGTCCCACAGAGAACCCACAATCTGATGATGGGTGAAGAATACGTGAAACCAGTCAAAGCCATGTCCTAAGTGTCCATGATAGACCTTAGGCCACAGGACAGTGGCAGCCCAGAAAAGGGATATCGAAGCCAGTAAAGCTTGAATTTTGAAAGCTAGAGAGGAATCAAATAAGAAAAGAGGGAAGGGCATGGTGGGTGAGGAAAATGACAAGGGGACCGCAGAGCACGTTTGGGGGCATATGAGATGACCGAGAGTTAAAGCATGGAGGGGGAAACTGGGGGAGCTGGTAGGGATAGACCAGTTCTTGTGTGGCAGATCTTGTGTGCCAGACGGAGCATTTTATCCCAAGTATTGGCAAATCGCTGGATGCTGATTGCAGCCATGAAATTAAAAGACGCTTACTCCTTGGAAGGAAAGTTATGACCAACCTAGATAGCTCATTAAAAAGCAGAGACATTACTTTGCCAACCAAGGTCCGCCTAGTCAAGGCTATGGTTTTTCCCGTGGTCATGTATGGATGTGAGAGTTGGACTATGAAGAAAGCTGATCGCCGAAGAATTGATGCTTTGGAACTGTGGTGCTGGAGAAGACTCTTGAAAGTCCCTTATACTGCAAGGAGATCCAGCCAGTTCATTCTCAAGGAGATCAATCCTGGATGTTCATTGGAGGGACTGATGCTAAAGCTGAAACTCCAGTACTTTGGCCACCTCATGCGACGAGTTGACTCACTGGAAAAGACTCTGATGCTGGGAAAGATTGGGGGCGGGAGGAGAAGGGGATGACAGAGAGTGAGATGGCTGGATGGCATCACCGACTCTATGGACATGAGTTTGAGTGAATTGCGGGGGTTGGTGATGGACAGGGAGGCCTGGCATGCTGTGATTCATGGGGTCGCGAAGAGCCGGACACAACTGAGCGACTGAACTGAACTGAACTGATTGGCTTCACCTTCCTCCACTGAGCATCTTGGTCCCCAAAATCGCAGCCACCCCTTTCCTTCAGACAGGAGGCTGACAGATCTGTTTGAATTATTCTTGAACACACATACTCACAGCAGAGAAGTGTCTTTCTTATGGTGACTCATTGCCTGTGGCAGGAAGAGGCAGCCTGGCAGGATGATAAAGAGGTTCTGAGGTCAGGAGGTTTTGTTCACCTTCTGGCTACCCCCACTGGTTCGTGGTATGAATGTAAGTAGGTCCCTTCTATTTCTCTGAGCCTCAGTTTTGTCCTCCCTAAAGTGGGGCTAATGATGGGTCCTACCTTACAGGATACTGTGACGCTTAAATGAGCTCATCCATGCAAAATGCTTAGCACAGTGATTTCCATCAGTCAGTGGGCATCAGAGTCTCCAGAAGGGAGTAAGGCATAGGTTAGGCTGGGCCTCATTCCCAGAGTTTCTCATTCAACAGGTCTTGTAGGGGATCCCAATGCTCATTTCTAGTGAGTGCTCAGAAGATGCTGACACTTTGAAAACCACTGACTTGGCACAATATGTCCCCTTGTGAGGAGAGCTCAAGTGCCTGCAGGGGATGACGTCTACAGGCCTGGAGGCCCTGGGCTGCCCGATGGGGAAACCAGCTAAGGCACTCTGGCCTTGAGGCTGTGGGAACATCCCACGCTCACATCCCTGGGGCAGGTCTACTGGAGCGGTCGCTCCCTGGCTCTCTCACCTGCCACGTTTGTCTGCATGGTGTCACACAGATCCATGGATACACCTTTTTCTGGCCCCTCCAATCTCTATTCCTCATTATTAAGGCCCTGGTTTCTTAATGCCTTCCCACCTCCACCCACATCCTACCATCAACTCTGCTAGGCTGATTACTGTTCCTGCGGCTGCCAGTCTGTCCCACACAGGGCCCTCAGAAGACTCCTCTTTAAAGGTCAGGTCGTATCACAGCGCTTCTCAGACCTTCCCAGGGCATCTCCTCTCCCACAGAACGGCGACCAGGCGCGACATTGGCCCTTCATCTGCAAAAGCAAGTCCCTGCTTCCATCTGATCTCCTTTCTTCCTGACCCTCTCCTTCCACTGGCCCAGCGTCCACCTTCTTGTTCTTCCCATAGCTCACAAAATACACCCCATCCCTGGGCTTTTGTCCCTGCTGTTCCCTCTGCTCCAAATGCTTTTCCCCCAGATGTTTCTGCAGTTTGTTTCCTCATTTCACTTAGGTTTCTCCCAGTCGTCACTTCAGAGATGCCATCCCTGGCTCTCCTCCATCCCTCTTCAACCCTTGGCCCCCCTTTACTTTTCTTCAAAACACTATCAACCTCGCAAAGTCTATTATAATTTGTTTGTTCACTGTTTCCCCTCTCAAGTCTAGGCCCACAACGTCCAGGTTCCTGTCTGTCTTGGTCAATTCATTATTAAGTGACTTGAAGAATGAAAACTTGAATAGGAAGTATCTAAGATAAGCAGCAGTTGTCATTTATTCAAGAGATTATTAATAGGATGAATAAATTTCTTTTGAGGATTAAAGAAACACACACAGACAGTGACACCCAAGTCACTACATATCATTGCCACCACTGTATTAATGCAAAGAAAATCCAAGTGTAAGCTACACTGTTTCTTTCACAAAGATGTGGACATGTGGTTCTGCTGCTGTTCACCTCTGTAGCCAACTTTGTTCACCCTGTGCGTTGACTTCCTGTGGGCTGACCGCAGTCGGTAGGCAAGCTCCATGATCCTCCTCCAACGAAAGGCAGAGGCAGCCAGGAATCAGTCCTGAGTGGGTCCCGACCTCCCACAGTATGGGTCACTTGACCAAATGTGGCTAGCAAGGAAGCCAGAGTAAACAGATGGTTACTATCCACCGAGTGCTTTTGCACGGAGCTTATTTACTCTTTCACAACAACCCTATTATGCTGATACGTTTATTTTCAGTTTACCGATGAGGACGCTGGGGCTCAGAGAGGTAAAGTAACTAACCCAAAGCTGCACAGCCAATGCATTACTGACCTCCAGATCCTGGGGTCATAATTGGCAGTACTGTACCAGTTCTCGGTGCCTACGCCATAGAGGGGGTGTGAGGATTAAATGGAGCACATCGCTAGGAGCGTTCAGCACAGTGCCTGGGGCAGAGTAATGGCCAGTTTTAGGAATTCGCACTTCTGATTACCCTCATCTAGCAGGAAGCTTCTGATAGCCAAGTCTGGTTCCTTCTCCCCATGGCCAGGCTGTGGGTATTTCTTTCTTCTTTACCTGCTAATTCTCTCAGCTTTGGGGCCAGCCCTCCCAACCTCCCTCCGTCCCCCAGGAGACAGGGCCTCTCCTCAGGCGGAAAGGGACTGTTCCGGCTTGTTGCTCAGAGGTGTCGGTGGTGACAGCCCTCTTCTTTTCTGAGGGCCCCAGCTAGTCATTGTCTGGCACCCCACCAGGCTGCCACCCCCTGCCAGGCCCAGACTCCCTGGCCATCGGCTCTCTTCTGTCTGACCTGTCAGTGGGCTCTTTGAATGGTAGTTGACGAGGGCAGCAGGCATGGTGGGGGGAGAGGCCACAGGCAGCAGGGCCAGGCCAGCATGTGGGAAGTCGGTGCCTGAGATCAGAAGCCCCCGCTCTCCATTGCCGCTGGTTTTTGTAGCAGGAAAGGGGGCGGACAGCTGCAGGCAGGGGAGAAAGCCCCCGGGTATAGAAACGTGGCCCTGGACTAACACGAGGGAGACTGTGCCGGCGAGGCCTGTCAGGGATGTCCGAGGTGAAACTTTCTGATCAAGTGAGATCACTGTTCCTGGAGGCTCTGTGTGGACTGAGGACAGGCAGAGGGGAGGGGAAGAAGGAAGAGAGGGGAAGACTGAAAGAAACAGCAGCTGGAAAGTGAAGGTGTTCTCTGAAGGCTTGGCATTTTCTTCCCCAAGTCCTGCAGCATCCACAGGACTCCTTGCAGCCTCCTGTAAAGAATGAAGGGTAGAAACCCAGAGCATAGACCGCCTAGGGGGGAATCGCTCCTCCATCATGTACTTCCTGTGAGGCTGTGGTCAAGACCCTTAAGTTCTCTGAGCCTCCATTTCTTCACCTGTAAGGCGGAGCTCTCAGAAGATAAAAAGAAAAGTGAAAGTATTAGTCACTCGGTCGTGTCTGATTCTTTGCAACCCCATGGACTGCAGCCTGTCAGGCTCCTCTGTCCATGGGATTCTCCAGGCAAGAATACTGGAGTGGGTTGCCATTCCCTTCTCCAGGGGATCTGCCCGACCCAGGGATCAAAGCTGGGTCTCCCGCACACAGGCAGATTCTTTATCATATGAGCCACTCATAATCTGCCTCAAAGGGTTCTTGTGGGCATTGCTGGCTGGTGGCTGGATCCGGATGCTTGGCACAGGCAGAGAAAGCACAGAGAAACGTAAACTGCTGGTGAGGGGGCAGCCCTGAGGTGGTCTACCCGAGGCAGAAGTGTAAGCTGGGTGAAGTGAGGAGCTGGGGTGGAGGGCAGCTAAAACATTCTGCACCCTGGTTTTTCAAAAAATAAATCACCCTTCCCTATGGCTAAATTGTCCCTCTTCTGTTTGATGTAGTCCTGCCTTAAATAAAAGAGCTTGGTGCAGGCGCTAAGCATGGCAGCGTGGCAGATGAGCTGCTCCTGTGTGTTGGCCGTTCGGAAAGTTTAACAGTAGCTGACCTGTCATGGCAGCCTCATGCAGGATTTGATTCTGGAGTGTAACAAACTGGGTTCAAAACCCAGCCCTGGACGGTGCAGCCCAGCCGCCGCCAGGCCATCGTCGCCTCTGCGGGTGGCGGTGGTGTGCTCGATCAGCCAGAACCGGAGCGTGGAGGCGCACAACGTTCTCAGGAGTCAGAACTGAGACCAGAAGCACTGGTTGAAAGAAAGTCGATTTCTGAGTTGATCTGAACGTTGAGACGAAACTGGTTAGATCAAGCATGGTGTCAGCTCCAGCAGCTAAAACATTTTCCCTGCCTTAAGGATCATCTCTAACCTTCTGTAGCAAACAAGGATTCAGCATCTGGTCCTTCAGCACAGGAACTCGCATGCAGCTTCCAGGACCAGCACCCGACAAGCCACACGTTTATGATTTCAAAACCACATATAACCAGATGTACAACGACCTCCTTAGGAAAGACCAAGAGCTGCATTCCAGTGGTTGCCCTTGAACCGCGAGGGCTTGTCTCTGACAGGTGTCACCTGTGGGTCCCACTCAGGGACACCTGTGAAGCAGGGGACGTGGCAGCCCGTACGAGGTGTGCGAGGTCACTGGCTTTCTGTTCTTGTGCTCATGGGGCAGTCCAAGGGTCGGAGACCACATGGACACAGTCGGGGAAAGTTCTGGTGCGATGTTAGAGCAGTTTCGATGAGGAAGGTGGGACCCCAAACTCTGTGGCTTCGCACACTGCAGGTAGGTGTGGGGGGTGGGTGCCCTGATTCACAGGGGTATGTCCCACTCCGGTGGTGTTCTGGAGGGTCAGATCATAGGAGGGCCATGCTGGCTGCAGGGGAAGCATATTAGAAGCAGGTAATTTGAGAAAATTTCATTTCAGGAAGATACAGAGCAGACTGGGTCTGCTCCCTGAGACTCACCAGGTTCTTAGGTACATGACCTCAATCTGTGTGTGGATAGTAAGACCATCCTTGATGGCTGGGTTTTGACCAGGACCTTCAGGATCACGCCCAGATGCTTTATGTTCCTGGGCCTTTTCGCATTATTTCAAATGATGGTGAGTCTCGGGGTAGACCCCAGACACGTTCCAAGCAAAGGAGTGTAGACACCATGTGGAAACCTCTTCACGTTGGCACTCTTGCAGTTTTGAATAAACTACAAATGTTCTCTGTTAAAAAAAAAAAAGAACAGCCCCACCAGATAAAAGCTGCAGTCTTGGGTGAGGTGTTTAATCTCTCTCTCAATCTGCAATTCTTCATCTGTAAACAGCGGTGTTGATGATGCCTGGAGTTCTGATGGTAATTTAATGAGAGGATGCAGGTAAAGCACTTAGCCTGGTGCCTGGCACTTAGTAAGCTCTTCATAAGAGCAGCTATTAGCTCTCATTAGATGATCCGTGGCCGTGCTGACCCCCAGGGATGCTGTCACCTAGCACAGGATCCCTGTGCTGAAATGCACTGGCTTTGGGAGGCTCCGGGAGCACCAAGAGAGAGGCTCTGAGCCAATGTGCTCATTTTGATGGTGTAGTTTACAGTAGGCCTGACCACCCCAAGCCTGTGTTTTACAGGATGGTCAGTAAAGCATGGAGCTGTCACTTGTGACTGTGGAGTAGATGAAGGTTTGGCTGGTCCTTCCTAGGGGAGAATCCCCAAACTTAGAGCCCTGTGTTCTCCTGAAGTGCTTCCCAACAGTAAGACACTAGACTGTTGGCATGGAAATGCTCCAAGCCAAAAAGTGTCCATAGTCAGGAAATACTGCACACTCCACTGCAACAGTAAAGATTCCTAATGCATAGTCACTCAACAAAGGCTCTGAGAAATCCCGCTGTGATGAAACCACTTTACCTTTGTTTAACCAGCACCCCCCAGACTGTCTGACTGCAGACCCTCCTGTCCCACCTCACTCTTTATTTTAGGGAACCCCTGTTACTCTCCCCCAGGAGGCATAAGTTGCCTGAGGGTGAGTTGTGCTGCTGTGGATATCTGAAAGGTGTTTTCAGTCATTCAGAGCAGGGGGGTCTCAAGCTTTAGTGAGCAAAGGAATCATGCGGGCATTTTCTTTAAAATGCAGATTCCCCGTTTCCACTCTCAGGAATTCAGTAGGTGTGGGTGAGATAACAATCAGTATTTTAACATCACTGAGCTGATTCCAGGACAGGAAACCTGGGAGCATAACCTGACCATCAGCAGTTTGGTACCTGATTTATAGAAGTACGTGCTCAGAACACCAGCGTCAGCATCACCTGGGAGCTTATAAGAAATGCAAGCTCTCGAATCTCAAACTCTAAAACCACAGAATTAGAAGCTACATTTTAGCAAGTTCCCCCAAGTGATTCTGATGCTGGTTAGAATTTGAGAAGCATTGGTTTTAAAGGGTTTGGTTAATAGTGTTTGTTTTTGGTTTTTGTCCACTTGTTTTATTTTTGATGAATCATTCCCCCCACGCCCCAAAAAGAAAGAAATCTAGACACACATTTCAAGTTCATTGCCATAAGATTTCTACCATCCCTCACCGCCCATCCCCATGCATATGGAGTCGACCAGATGCCCCAGTAGCTTTACGGTAAGCCTTCAGTAACAGTGCCTGGGTTTTCCTAGGCAGTCTTTGCTTTCTTTCCCACATCCATCCTGAAGACCAGGAAAGCCAGCAAAGGAGCTGTTAGTGGGAGCCTCCACTCTGCCAGGTCTCTGATTGGACATGATGGATCTTCCACTGCTAAGTTATAAGAAAAGCTGGAAGGTGCTTTGGGGGCAAGGATCCCAGGCCTTGGAATTCAGAGACCGACAAAAAGAGTTGACAGGAAGCAAGTGGGACACTTCCAACAGGCCTTCCAGAAGGAATGCAAATACAATTTTACGTCTTGCAATGTTTGAGAATGGCGGTTGCCCCATGGGGGGAGAGGCGAGATGCCTGCTGAACGATGGTCCATCAGGCAGCCAGGGTATTAATGGCAGGTGAAACCTTCCAAATGAGCACCCTGTCAGCCAATCTATTGCTTTAAAAGGTTGGCAGTGCGGGAGACCTAACAGAGGCAATGAAGAACTAATCTCATATTGCCAGGTTAAATCAAGTCAGCCTTGCCTGTGCCTTTCACTTCTTAGTTACATCAACCTGGAATACTTTCAATTATCCCTCACTTCCAACTTGTCAGCAGGCATTGGGTAAAATGCAAATAGAACAGTGCCCTTCCCTGGTGAAGAGCAGGAAATATCATTAAAAACAGCCTCCACCGTTTACTGAGCTGACTTCCTCTGTGTTTAGCGCAGTACCTTCATCTTCTCATTTCACATGGACCATCTTATAGCATCTCCCTGATCTTTGGTGACATAGGTGCTATTAAGTCCACTCTGTAGCTGGGAACACCAAGTCACAGGAGGTCACTCGCCTTAGCTAATAAATGATAGATAGAACAGGTTTTTAAAACCACACCGTTCTGACTCTAAAGCCTGTATTATTATGTTATTTGTTTAACTAGGATAGGAGCCCAGTGCTGCCCTGGACAGTGGCTCCCTGACCTTTGGAGTCCCTGCCTTAAAATTTTGTGAGTGCTGTCCCAGTGGTAGAGACTGGCCAGGATCAGCAACGCAGTGGCAGAGACTGGCCGGGATCAGCAACGCAGGTGAGGTGTAGTGCCCTCACCTGGACTAGGGCCCTCAGGAGCCCTGGGTCCTATTTCCTCCTTTCACGTGCTCTCTGACCCTCTCCCCCCTCACCTTCACCCCCACGCATGTACGGTTGACCAGATACCCTGAGATGTTTGGAGATTTGCACTTCTGAGTTATCTCAAGGTCTGACACCCAGCCTCAATACCAGAGAGCAGCCTGGGAGTCCGTTGCTCCTGCGGGCTGAAGGAGTGTTTCTTCTGCAAGTTTATGTAAGATCAGGCTGCCAGAATAGTGCTGATATGCTGATCTGGGTAACTCAGATTGTTTACCCAGATATAGGCCCGGCAGGAAAATATTAGCCAGGGACCCCATACACTTTCAGCACGGTCCTGTAAGAGCTCACCTTAAAACAAAATAACTCCCAAGGCAAGTCAAATCCTATGGTCGCTGTATTTCTTTTTTCACTCAAGAACCCCTTTCTGTGTCCGGCTGGAATTCAGGAGCCTTTGGCCTCTGCCAGCCTGCAGTGAAGGCCGCTCTCCAGCACCCCGCTTGCTCACCCTTCGTGTCCATCACAAAGAGCACGCAGGGCAGGTCTCCTTCTTGCCCCAATTGTCACCTCCTTCCTTCTCACCACTGCTTCACTCATTCCCCCCTCCTCTCCATTATTCAGGTGATCTCTAAAACTGCCCTAGGATTTATTGGGTTTACTACTGGATTCCCTGTATTTTGGGGGGAAATTGAGAACACGACAAGTACTGTACTCTGTTTGGGAAACAGACCTATATGACGCCAAGAAGACTCAAAAAGAAGAAAAGAAGTAGAAATGATTTGGAAGCACGTAGTAGGTTACTTGGATAGGAAATGGCTACCCACTCTGGTATTCTTGCCTGGGAAATCCCATGGATAGAAGAGCCTGGCAGGCTATTGTCAATGGAGTCGCAAAGAGTCAGACACAATTTAGCAACTAAACAGCAACATCGGTAGGTTACTAGGTGCTTTTATTTAATCCTCCCAGTGCTCCTGTGAGGTCAGCATCATCGTCAGCAGCAGCAGCATCACCATTATCATCATCGTCATGCCTACTTTGTACTTAAGGAAGACAAAACACAGAGAGGATGATTATCTTGCCTGAAGTCAGTCTGTTAGCAAATACTTAAAGAGCATAATCTTAAATATACACCCTGATGAATTTTTATCGACATAATCACTTGTGTGGTCAAGTGAATAAGATCATCTAGAAAATTCCCAGAACCTGAAAGGTCCCCAATATTCTTTTCCAGGCAATACCTCCCTGTAAAGGTAACTACAATTTCTAACATTTCTACTATAAGTCATGAGCTTTGCGTGTTCTTGAATATCCGATAACTGAAAGCCTATGTAGTCTTGAAAGCCGGTGTTTTCACCAGTCCACCCTACTGAGTGGGAAAGGTAGATTTGATGGTCGATGGTCCCTCTCGTCAAACTGTGATCTGGAAAAAGTGGGGCTTGTTTTTCATGAGCTGCCGACCAGTTCCTAACCCCGTGCTGCCTACAGACACCAGCAGAATTTATCCGTGGCACCTGAAGTGAATTGTGGGAGTTGATTTGTGCCACCCTGTCACAAAATAAAACTGAGAAAAGTAAATTTGGATCTTCCTCTGAAGCCTTTAATACCCACGAAAGCCAGAGAGTTCATGCAGGTCATTGAGGGAGTCACTTGCATACCAAGCTGCAAAGAACAAAAGGCACCAAGAATAGACCCAAATGCCTCCATTCAGATTCTCCCAAAGCTGCCCAGTTTACAAAGATCAAAGAAGAAATGAAATAACCCTCGTCTCATTCCTGGAGACTTCACTTTCCTACAGGAGTGATGCATGGACTCAGGCAGCCTTCCCGAGACAGAAGAGACGTACATCTTTCAGCCAACTTGGAAACACTCAGCTGTTTGCTATAGCTTCTCTGCAGCCTCTCTGTTCACCCATGGCCCCTGTCCCCCTGAGAGTAGCATCACTGTTAAGTGTTCAATGAAGGTTTTGAGGTTAAATCTCTGGACTGTTGAGGAACTCCTTAAAAAGCTTTGCAGAACAAACGAGGCAGCAGCTGGAAACAGCTGGCACCAGCCTGCAGCCCACCCAGGTGTGCCACCTTGTACCAGTGGTAAACAGCTGGAGGGGTCTCGAGTCTCACAGGTAAACAGTGTGGTCCTCAGCAGCCTGAATTGCAGACAGTGAATTCCCAGGCATCTTGTTTCTCATGTTAATTCCTTTTTCAGATGTTCATTTCAACCAGCCAGACTCTTTCTCAGCTGTAGGGCAGACAAGCCTTCAGAAGTGATTAAATCTCACCACTGCTCATGCCTTCCCAGCTTAATGAGTGTCCACTGCCCTATCTTCAGGCTCCCTTTGGGAAGGAAGCATCTCCTCCTTCCGATGATGAAGAAGACAATGAGTGGTGATCTCGTGGATTGCCTCTTTCTGCTTTTTCTCCAAAGCTGCTTCTTGACCACTCGAAGAATTTACTTAGCTTCTCTGAGCCTCAGTTCCAGCTCGATAGGATGGGCGTTGTTCTGAGTACTTGCTACACCAGGTGCTTTTCCAAGTCCTAAATATGGAATAACTGCTTTCATCCTCCCAACAGCGCTTGTCGTCATCGTCTTCACTTTGTAGCTAAGAAAGCTGAGGCTCAGAGAGCACTTAACTGTCCACGGTCAGCAGATGGGTAGTAGCTGCTCTGAGATTCAAACCCAGACACCCCAATCCAGAGTCTGCAGCTTAAGGGTTCTATTTGTCTGCTTTGTAGGGTTGCCATAAGGATATAAATCAAGAATATATGTAAATCCTATACAATCTATAGCATTTATTATTACCATCAATTATTAACTTATCCCTACTTGAAAATACAGCATTCTTGCCCAACTGCAACCTACCCATGAATGACTCTAATCAGGGGACATTCATTTCATTTATTTCTTTATATCCCATTTTCATCCACTGAAAAAGTGGAAAACTTCAGGGAGTTTCCGGTTATAGTAATTCCTATCATTCAACATATACTGTATTGGTCAGTCCCTAAGTCCCTAACTCTGCAACCCCGTGGACCATAGCATGCCCTGTCCTTCACTATCTCCTGGAGTTTGCTCCAACTCATGTCCATTGAGTCAGTGATGCTATCCAACCATCTCATCTTCTGTCCATATATACTATATGCCCGACTGATATTATATCTGTCCATTCCCCATCATATGACCCTATGATATATGCATTGTTATCACTCAGTTTTAAAGGCAAAGAAATTGAGTTTCAGCCAGGAAAACTTTGATTTTAAACTTTTAAACTTTTTGTTTCTAAGCTGACACAGCCAGGGACTAGAGGAATTCATAGTCAGGTTCTTACCTCTGTGTAGACACTATGTAGACTTTTGGCTTCTTATCGTGAGAATGCCAATCCAAAGCTTTCCATTTAGCCTTAACCTGATTTTAGTGTCACGTTGCCAGAACTGTTATGCAAGATTCTTTCTGATTTTCTTCATCAAAATCAATACGAAGAATGCCTCACATACTGTTCCCAGAAAATTTCTCCCTGTCCATATTTCTCTGAGATGGTCATTCCCATTAGCATACGATGTCTGTGTGTGGCATACCTCCAAAACTTTTCTTTAGTGTGTGTTCTAACAGAAATTACCTAGTTAATACTCCGCAGCCGCGTTTTGCGGAGTGGAGTAGATAAGAATGTTTATGAAGCAGACGTAGGACCCTGCTGTGAGCTGATGGGGTAGGTCTGGGTCAAACTTTCCCATAACCGCTGAGTCAGAACGGGGCCCTTTTCAAAGACTCTGCAAACCTCTCTCACCAGGAGAAAGCCAAGCAGACAAACAAATAAGTAGGCGGATAAATAAAAAAATAAATCGTCCAATGTCATGCAGGGGCCGAGCCGCTTTCGCGCCCCTGTTGAATGGAGACGTCGGCAGCCTCTCAGGTCCTGAACTGGCAATTCAGAACAGTTTGATTGCCTGCTTGATTGTTTGCGAGATAACTGCAAGATTGTCAGTGACAGGGTAATTTACTGAAGATTGCCATGTCAGACTCCATGCAAGGGGCTTGCTGGCATAAAGATGCGCTTCTCGTGACTGACAGGCCGCAGGGAGATTGGAGTGCCAATTTCAAGTTCACAGTGTCATCTGCAAGTGTTTGGCGGCTGCAGCCCATAATCACAAAACATGATGAGGTCATTACATGCGTAATGTATGCTCACACTTAATAACGGCTGGAACCCCAAATGCATAATGTCTGGAGCAGGTAAATGTAAATATGTAGGAGGACATAATTTATATCCTTTTTATTTTAAGCATTTGCCATCTGCTATTGCTGATGTGTTTGTAGGACACCTCCTGCTGCCAGACGGACCCTTGAATAAAAAGCCCAGAGTCAACAAAAACAGTGAGGAAATTTGAGGTCCACACTTTTGAAGCAATCACAGATCCGGAAGGAACAGCAGACTTGAGGGGGTTGGGAGAGGAATCTTAACAGGAAAGACTGTCTTAAGTTATTATTTGATCCCGACGCGAGGCCCTCAAGCTGGTTGTACATAGTGGGTGGTAGAGGTTTGAGGGTGGGAGCGGTCACATTCCCGGCTTCGGGAGGAAAAGGCCACCAGAGATGGATGGGACTCCTAATGGGAAGAGGCCGGTGGCCTTAAAGAAATCTATAGTGTTAATAACAGTGGGTTTCTTCTACCTGAAAACTTTCTGCAGCGGCTGAATGAAGCACTGCTAGCATAGCTCAGCAGGATATTTTTAAATCCAAAGCAGGCATTTCGCGGTGGATTCCTTCTGTGTAGTGAGGGCAGTCCATGGAAGGCGATGTTACAGGAAGAATACTTGCCTTTTTTTCCTATTCTTCTTTCATATTCTACCAGGGCGCTGGGAGCCCCTGGCTGATGTGAAATGGTACCTCGGCATCATTCTGCTGCTGAGATATGAGTCTCCAACACCATTTCTTAGGTCTGAGATTTGCGGGACTCTGGGGGGTACCTGATTCAGCCAGCATGTCAGACAGAGGTACTCATAGCCATGACTCTGAAAGTCTCTAAATTTTAAGCGTGCGTGCCTGCTCACCCTCCTGTGTCTGCACTTCCAGGAAATTTTGTAAATCTAAATGTGTTACGAGACACCCGAACAACATTTGCCCATGTGGAAAATGAGAGGCTAGTTTTAGTAATTTAAAGCCAAGCAGAACACACAACCTCCTAATTTGTTTGTTTGCTAAAAAGAAAGTAATGCATTAAAATCATTGTACATTAATTGCTAAATTACAGTGGAACTTGGGTGAAATTATATATTTCAATTTCATTAGCAGAACCAAACGTAAAGGGTAATGCCAAAAAATTACATTCTAGTGAATTTAAAGCACACAGCCAGGCCTCTGATTCAGCGCTCCAGTTCAAGTGTTCATCAAGTCACAGCCCAGGATTGGAGTGCATGTTTTTATGATGCTAATTATGGCCCCCAAATGCCTCACTATCAAATCAAGGAGGTGTAAGCAAGTTACTCTCCAAGCTCCTACACTGTGTATTCAATCAACTCCCAGCAGAGTGAAGAAGGACTGGCTAACTAATCCATTCTAATAGGAAACCCAAGGCATAAACACTGCCCTAAACGTTCCCATCCCCATTCCTAACAGACATGTGGAGAATGGGAAACAGTCATTTATTCATTCAACAAACATGTGTTGGGTCCTGATGCCATGATTGGCACTAAGCAAGGCATGAATATAGAAATGAATGTGACACTGTTCTTTTCAAAAAGCTTGTTTTCCAGACAGGAAGGCAAGCAGACAGAGATAGATAATTCTAGTACAAGGAAGTTAGTGTAAACAATGGTTTCTAATATTTCTGGTGCGTTAGAATCACCTGAGAGTCATGTTTAAAATGCAGATTCCAGGACCTACTCCTGGAGGCTCTGCTTGGGGAGGCCTGGGGTAGACTCTTGATTCTCCCTATGGGATTTTGATGTAGAACCATTCTCTGAAAACCTCAGATTCAGGGATACACAGAACAAGAATACCTACCTTAGCCATGGACATCATCAGGAAGGCTTCCTGGCGGAGGCCACATCTAGTGTTAATCTTAAAGGATGAGTCATATCCATTTCCTCTTCAATATTGTCAGCTCCTTTAGGACAGACACCATCATTCTTTGTTCTCTGTTTTATTTTCAGAACATGAATAGCACTCAAATATTTGTTGAAGGGTAGATGGCTAGGAGGGCTTCCCTGGTGGCGCAGACAGTAAAGAATCCGCCTGCAATGAGGGAGACCTAGATTCAAACCCTGGGTTGGGAAGATCCCCTGGAGGAAGGCATGGCAACCCACTCCAGTATTCTTGCCTGGAGAATCCCCATGGATAGAGGAGCCTAGCAGGCTGCAGTCCATGGGGTCACTAAGAGTCAGACATGACTGAGCAACTAAACACAGATGACTCAGGAATGGCTGAAGGAGCAGGAATCTAGGCAAATAAATCAGAATGTTCAGAGTCCTGCAACTATGGTGAAGGAAGCTCCAGAAGCAATTGTGTAAACTAACGGCTTAGTTTGTGGATGCTCATGCCAAAGCCATATCTCCACATTTCCTGGAAAATGTCGCTCTTCACCCCCTGGTGCTCCCACCAGTCAGCACTACCCTCCCTGGCTTAGAGGAAGTGAGGAGGGAATCCTTTTCTCCACTGAAGCAGGATTTAAGGAATTCCATGCATTTTGATGACTTGCATACCCATTAACATGGGTCCCTGAAATCTAGCAACAGGTAATTTTTTTGTGCTATGTTGTTTAAAAGCAAAGTGTTAGTTTTTATTGCCAACCTCTCAAATAATACGTGTTCATAATAGAAAAAGTAGAAATACAAAAGTTTTAATACAAGATAGAAAAAGAGACACACTCATATACTACCTGGGGATAGCCATTTGTCAACATTATCAACAACTTTCTTTCAGTCTTTTATTTATATTGGAAATATACTAGGCTTGTTGTGGTAAACCTGCCAGGTCAGGCCTTTGGGAAGGGTCGAGGCTGGTTGGGACAAAGATGTTAACATCTCAAGGACTTCCCTGGTGGTCCAGTGGTTAAGAATCTGCCTTGCAATTATCCTTAACCACTGGATCCCACATGCTATAGAGCAACTAAGGCCACATGCAGCAACTACTGAGCCCTGGTGCCACAGCTGGAGAGTCTGCGGCTACAGAGAAAGAAACGAAGATCCCGCGTGCTACAACTGAGACCCAATGCAGCCAAATTAATTAATTAAAAAAAAAAAAAGTGCTAGCATCTCAGAGCAGCTTTGGGCCGTGAAATCTGCTGACCTCTGGCTTTGTCTCTGCCCTTCCAGATGGCCTGGTGGACTGCCTGGACCCTGACTGCTGCCTGCAGTCAGCCTGTCAGAACAGCCTGCTCTGCCGAGGGTCCCGGGACCCCCTAGACATCATTCAGCAGGGCCAGACAGACTCACCCGCAGTGAAGTCCTTCTACGACCGCATCAAGCTCCTGGCCGGCAAAGACAGCACCCACATCATTCCTGGAGACAACCCCTTCAACAGCAGGTAGGCGCCCTTCTGTCCCTGCAGATGGCTGAGGTCACTGCTTCCCTTCCTGTCCTGAGCAGGAGGAAGTGCTCCTGGCTCCTCTGTGGGATTTGACCCCCTGTGGCCCAGGACCTGCTGGAGACCCCTGTTAAGTGCCTGCTTTCTAGATCATTTTGATGATCTATTATTTTATGATGTTATTGTTATTATAAATCTCCCTGATTGTGACTTCTGTTTGATCATCACTGAAATATCCCATTCATTAGAGAATTTTTTAATTTAATTATTATCATTGGAAGGATAATTGCTTTATAGTATTGTATTGGTTTCTACCAGACATCAGCATGAAACAACCATAGGCTTTTAAAGAAGTTGTAAACTCAGTAATACAACTTATCATTTGTGGTGTCTTAGAGTCAGGATGATGCCAGTTGCCAGAATTTATTGAGCACCTATGATGAGCTAGAGACTTGATGTGTATAGATTGGCTCTCATCCTCATAACCACCCCACACCCAACAGTTGTATCTGCTAATTGCTTACTTGGTGTTAGGCGTTGTGCCTGGGCATTTCCCCTTCTCATTCCAGAATGGCGGCGGCAGAGTAGATTCTCTTGAATTTACATTTGCTCTCAGTTGCTAATTTGAGGCGTATGAGTATTCTGGGGCAAATTCTGGATTTATTTTGTAGACAACTTGGCCCCTCCTTTCCCACTAAGACAGGTTAGAGCTGTACCCTGGAGAAGAAAGCAAGGAGAAGAGTTGGCTTTGAGATACCCACCCTCCTAGTCAGTGTCTGCTGCTGCTGATGCTGCTAAGTCGCTTCAGTCGTGTCCGACTCTGTGCGACCCCATAGACGGCAGCCCACCAGGCTCCCCCGTCCCTGGGATTCTCCAGGCAGGCACACTGGAGTGGGTTGCCATTTCCTTCTAGGCGCTGTTTTTGGTGCTGAGGGTGGAGGGAAGGCAAAGAGAGGTGGCAGTCTTGTCCTCTTCAGGCCTGCTCGCACACCTCTGCTCTCACTCTGTGTCAGCCTGGATCCAGATAGCAATGGTGTCAGCTGATGGCGGGTGTGACCTTCTTGGGGATGCCCCGCCCCGTATTTGTGCTCCTCCGTCTCTGGAGAAATAAGAACTGGGAACCTCTAGAAACTTGTCCCCATCCCCTTATCCCTCTGACAGCCCTCATCATGCCATCTTTCTCCTAGTTTTCTTCCCCCTCACTTAGGTCCGGGCAGACCCACAAGCAACTCAGGAAATAGGCTGTTTAAGCAGGCTTCCAACTAGAGAAGGGAATAGCGAACTTTCCATTTTAGAAGAGACCCTGAGTCTACAGGAGATTGTCTTGGGCCACCCTCATTAGACTTTGGGGAGGAGACATCACCATGTTACAGTTCAAACTCTGGTCCTCCCGGGAGAGCCTGGTGAGGGTGGGGGTGAGGAGCTGGTGGGTAATGGCACAGCCAATTAATTCTGCAGCCCCTTAGAACGCCCTGGGAAGCTATGTAGCCCCAATTCATGGCAGCTCTCCGACTATGAGGGTTCTTAACAAGGTCACCTTGGGCCAGCAACTTTAGCCTCTCTCTGTTCTGGTTTCACTAAAAGTAAAATAGAAGAGAAAAAAAAATAATAATCTCAGCTCTCGCCTGTTTCAACCTGACATCTTCTGGCTGTGTCACATTAGGCAAGTGATTTAACCTCATAAACTTTATTTTCTTGATTGGTAAAATTAAATTAGTAAGTGTAGATTATACTACACACAGTAGTATTATTTTAATATGAGTAGCCCTCAAAAAAATAAAAGAAACCACATATCTTGGAACCAAAAAAATATTTTCTCTGCTTATTAATTTCTAGTTCTGGGGCAGAGACTGTGTTGGTATGTTTCTTTTTAATTATGGACATGATTCCCATTGCCAGGATGACAGGCCCTTGCATTAGTCCATAAGCATTTCAGTGAGGTTTGCGTGTGTATGTGTGCTAAGTTGTGTCTGACTCTTTGCGACCTTGTGGACTGTAGCCCTCCAGGCTCCTCTATCCATGGGATTTCTCAGGCAGGAATACTGGAGTGGATTGCTTCCAGGGGATCTTTCCCACCCACAGACCAAATTCAACCTGTTACATCCCCTGCATTGGCAGACAGTTTCTTTGCCACTAGCGCCACCTGGGAAGTCCATGAGGTTTGCATACCATTTGATTATACTATAATTGCATCTTTCAAAGGCTCATACTCAGTTTCAATCAGCTTTCTATTAACATTTTATTTCTCCCCTAAATCCTTTAATTTCCTCATATTCTTTTCATACTCTTTCTTCACTTATGCTTTAAGAGTCAGTCTTATCCTCCTTACCAGTAGTTACCACTCCCAGAAGGCACCCTGAGTTAGAGCCAAGAAGTCGGGGAGCAGGCAGGGACTCCAGAATTTTAGGTAGACTATACCATGCCCAGAGATCTGGGCAAAAGAAACTTGCTTTAGAGAAAGCTTCTCTGAAGCTTTGAAGGCAGCAATCAATAGCACCACCCAAATGAGCCCACACTCCAGCATGTCGGCTTGGATCCATAATTCAGAAATGCAAAATGTTACTCCACGACATAGGTTGAAGTTCACTAAGCATGTGAATTTCAGTGCATTATCCTCTGACAAATAATGAAGGACAAAGCTCGGAGTAAAAAAGAACTTAATTCAAGACTTCTAAGAAGGCGTTTCCCCTAGATAATGGCATACAAAAATAACTAAAATGCCTTGACTCCACCACTATAATTTATAGAGCAGATCTCACTATCTAGATAATGTGATAATTGTTACACATCAATAATCATAAATAGAAATGAACTGATAGCATGTCTTAGCTGAATCTTTGCTTCGAATTGACTGCCTAGAGATGTAGGAAGCCAGCAGCAATGAAGAATTAGAAAAATAGAGGGTAGAAATCATAGGCAACCCAGCTCCCTTTATTCCTATGGCACACTGCAAAGTCTTGTGCTGCAGGAGTGATTTAAAGAAATAACAGTTGTATTAAAAAGGAGGGGGAAAAAAACTCCACTGTGGGATACATTCCCAGTTTTGTTTTCTCATCACAAGCAGCTTGTACCTTGTGGTCATCAACACACATCATTGATTTTAAAATAGTGTCTAGGAAGGCCTGAAAGAAATCTTAGTCTGAGCTAAGATAAGGAAAGGGAATTGAACAAAAGAATTATTTTCATAAATTAGTTTTCCACTTTCAAAAGACTCTATCATTGTGGTTAGAACCAGCTAAAAATGGAATTCATTTGTTAGGCAGCCAGTCGCAGACAATTAGAGCTGTCAGTGGAACAGTCTAAATCCTCCTGAGATCATCAAAGGGTCGGAGTGGAACAGTTGGGGGGATTGCTAATAGAAAGCGGGGTGCTTGGAGAGAACATCCCTCCAGTTTTTGGTCACTTGGGATTGCAGAAGTCGGCGCTTTCCAAAAATTGAGTGGACTTGGACAAGATTCTGGCACAGAACAGGTCAGCTTTATTACCTAGTCCAGCAATTGGGAGCGTGTCCAGGAATCTGGATGCCTGAGAACCTCTCTGCCTTCGCCAAATTGCCCAGTGACTTGAGGGCCGACGATACAGCTGTGGACCTGCCTGGTAGGCTGGAGCCTCAGTGCAGAAGTGGAACTTCTCATTCACCCATTTCTCTATGAACTCAAGAGAATTCAGGCGAAGGGAGACATGTGCATTCTCTCTCCATGGATTTTGAATAGACTATTGTAGCATGTCCTTTGCTTTATGGGCTTTCCCTGAAGGAGCTGGTTGAATGCTGGCATCCTTGGGAACATGCTAGTTACTATGATCTGGATAGAGGAGAGGTTTCTGCCACAAAGGCAGAATTTGAGAGGGATTTCAACCACTTCCACCCTCCCCTGCCCCAAATCAGGGTAGCAGGAATTTGATGTAAGAGAAATATATAGTTACATGGAATCCAGAATTGAAGATAGTTCTGCTGGAAAAAATATCTCTAATATTCTCTTTTCCTCAGGCTGTCATGGATTGTGAGAAAGGGCAACTAAAAAACAAACAAACAAACAAACAGTGTATGTATATGCCCTGGCCTTGTTAAAAACCTCTGTGTGCTTCCCTTCTTCCCCATTCCCCACTCCCTCTGTCATCCCAGCCTGGAGGGAAAAAGTAACATTGCCTTCCTCCAAAGCCAAAAAAAGGAAATGAGTAGGCAGATGGGGAAGCTCTCACCCGAGGATAATACTCTCTGTGCCAGGCTAAGGCACAAACATGAGTGATGTGGGGCAGCCTGGAGCTCCAGCCAAGCAAAAGCCAAGTGATGTCAAGAAGTGGAGTGAGGCCAAGGGCAGAGGGACTGTGCCCGGAGGACCCCATTGCCCAGTAGAATGACTTAGGACGCTGTCCATGGATCTCACCCCAGACTGCTCCTCAGGGAAAGCCAGCACTGAGGCACCCCTCTCGCCCACAGCTCCCTATGATCGTGTGAAGCCAGCAGTTCACATTTGAAAATCTTCCCTTTGCCTTAGGGACCAGATGAGGATGGGCGGGTGGGGAGCTTTGGCAAAGGAGAAGGGGAACTTGACAGCGATCCCCACCCCCTGTCCCCTGGTTCTCCTGAGTATGGCTCAAAAGCTTATGTTTCTCTTTCTCTCAGTTTGGTTTCTCTCATCCGAGGCCAAGTAGTAACTACAGATGGGACTCCCCTGATTGGTGTGAACGTGTCTTTTGTCAAGTATCCAAAATACGGCTACACCATCACCCGCCAAGATGGCACGTAAGTAGCTTTGTGGGGCTCCACTTACTTAGTATTGAGGCTGCAAAGAGACAGATGGTGCAGTGGGCTTGGAACCACGTGCCTCCCCCTTGCATACTAGGGGGAGACCCACCAGGCCAGATCTTGAGGGAGAATCCCCCCCCCCCAGATATATATTTTTTGGTATGATCTCAAAAATGGAAGATAACTAGAGTAGCCAACCTCTCCAGGGCTGCTGACAGCCATGCTTTTTCCGTGGCACATAAATGCTTTTCACTCTGTGTGTTGGGGGGGGGGGTGTGTGTTGGGGATAAGGTTCAGGGTGGCAGAGTCTAGAAGGAAAGGAAAGTAGCCCTTGGAACCTCACTCCTATTTTCTTTTAAATCAAAGGCTGTGCAGGGTGACAGGGATCCACAGGCCACAGTGTCCTGTGGTGAACCCCTTCTGCCTTCATCTGTGACTTTAGGAGCGGTGGTGTGTTCGCTTCTGTTTTGAGGGGGTGGGATGTAATCAGGGAAGTCTAATTAAATACATTTAGCCTTCACCCTGCTGTGTGAAGGAGGCAACCTTATCCTATTATCTTCTGATTGGAAACCCGCACCCGTGCAGCCCCCACCAAGATGAAAGCGCTGTCATTTCCTTAATCCGTTGGGCATGGAATTGCAATTTAGAGAAAAAGATAAAAAGAAGAAAAGAAATCTATAGGAAGGGGAAAACACGCACCCACCCTGGCCTTAAAACACACAGACACACACACACAGCACACACTGCTGTGTTCTGTTTCAAATGGAAGAGGAGACTGACTGTAAACCTGGTGCAACACTTTCTCTATAAACCTGGAGTCTGGAAAATCGTAAGCGAATCACGTACTCTGATTCTCATCTTTTCTCTGGTGAAGAATCTCGTCTTTTTTTTTTTTTTCTAATGTCCTAAAATAGCCTTGCAGGTCGTTTCAAAAATGACCAGCCCACAGTAGCCCTATCCTCCTATTTCCATTTCTGAGACTCAAAGAATGCATCCGATGATTCACATCAGATTCTTAATATTCACCAGGTTTCTGGTGTCTTCGATCTTATGTTCCTGCAGCCAGATCTCATTATTTGAATGCACTGGGACCGTGAAGGTGTACTGTACAGGGCTACGTAGGCACTCGTTCATTCTCACTCACCCTGTGAGTCCTGTGATAACACCAGAGGAGGTTTCTGAGTCCTTCGTCTGCCATCTCTTCCACCTCACACTGCCCCATCCTTCCTAGCTGCTTCCAGACTAATTATCACCTAAATCCACTTCCCAGATCATGTATCCAACCTCCCAGATTGGTGGTTCTTCAGCTTGTCCAGGTAGCAAAGCCTGGAAGTCACAGGATGTGTTTGGAAATGCTCCGAGGAATCCCACAATCTGTTGTGTAGTGCTGTGCGCCACAGACGTGGGTGGTTTGACTCTCTCATCCCAAGGAGGAACAACGTCGCTTCAGAACATTTCACTCTCCTGCACTCTAGAGAAAAAAACTATCCCCAGCAGCGTGCATGCCCTAAAATAAAAATATAAACAAATTAACAGAATAAACTCTTTCTCCATGATATTTGCCTTAATACTTCACTCATTTTATGTCTGTTACCAGAATTGAATGAAGTCAGAGAGTCTGTATATTTTCACTGAGTTTTTTTAAATTATTATTGGAGTATAGTCGATTTATAGTAATGTGTTAGTTTCAGGGGTACAGCAGAGTGAATCAGTTATACATATATCTCCCCTTTTTTTCCATTGGGTTTTTACTGGACTCTAGGAACTCTGCTAGGTGCTGGGGATTCTGAAGTGTGTGGAAGAGAGCGCCACTGCCCGCAGAGAGTTGAGATCCTGGTGGAGGAATAAAAGGTCAAATTGAGAGACTTCTCTCCATTGACTTTCTTTTCCTTTAACTGGGGAAGAACTACCTTTATTTTACTTCACTAGTAATAGATTTCCATCTAGCCTGAAAGAACAAGCAGGAATATAGTTTAAGAACAATTGTCAAAAATATAAGAAACAGTAAGAACCATTTCATTCCAAATGCCAAATAAATTTGTGTGCTGGAAAAATATGTCAGAAACAAGGCAAAATGGATGAAGGAGGTTAAAAAGTCAAAACTTCTTAACCAACAAAGACCTACTATATAGCACGTGGAACTCTGCTTACTGTTATGTGGCAGCCTAGATGGGAGGGAAATTTAGGGGAGATTGGATACGTGTATATGTATGGCTGAATCCCTTCATTGTTCACCTGAAACTGTCACAACATTGTTAATCAGCTATAGTCCAATATAAAATAAAAGTTTTTTAAACAGTACAGGCTTCTAATAATAAAGTCCTGGGATGTATGTACAATGTGGTAACTGTAGTTAATGATACCATATTGTATAGTTGAAAGTTGCTAAGACAGATCTTAAAATTTTTAGCACAGGAAAAAAAAGAAATTGTAACTGAGCGTGGTGATGAATGGATTTATGGTGGTGAACATTTCACAATATATACAAATATTGAATTATTATGTTATAGACCTGAAACTAATATAGTGTTATATGTCAATGGTATCTCAAAAAATGTTAAAGTTCTATGAAACCAAAAAAAGAAGTCAGAAACAGCACAGGTTGATGAAAAGAAAGCTTTCCTGAGCCTAGGATCAAATCATTGTAACTCCACTGAGAAGTAAAGACTCCTATTAGCCTAGCACAATGCTAAATGCTTTATACCAGTGGTGAGGGAGCATTTTCTGTAAAGGGCCAGATTGTATCTATTTTAGGCTGAGATGCCATATGGTTCCTTTTACAACTACTCAGCTCTGCCACTGTACCCCAGAAATGGCTGGAGAGAATAAGTCAATCAATGGGCATGGCTGGGATTCCCACAAAACTTTTTACCAAAACAAGTGGTGGGCCGGCTTTAGCTCACGGGTCTAGTCCGCTGACGTCTGCTCTGAATTCATGATGATATTTCATCCTCTCAGCCACGCTGTGAAGTCGGTATAACTATTCCCATTTCACAGATGAAGAAATTGCGGCAACTTGCCCACAGTCACACAACTAGTAAGGGGTAGAGTTTGGGCTCCCAGCCAGCCCATCTGCTGACAAAGCCCGCTCTCTCCTCCTGCCTGCGCTGCCCCTCCACTGCCCTCAGCGTGAAGGTCAGAGCACCTACCTGGTCTGCAGATGACTTCAGACCCTCTCAGTGAGCCCATTTGCCCCTCTCCAGGTTCGACCTGATCGCCAATGGTGGTGCCTCCTTGACGCTGCACTTTGAGCGGGCCCCGTTCATGAGCCAGGAGCGTACTGTGTGGCTGCCGTGGAATAGCTTTTACGCCATGGACACTCTGGTGATGAAGACAGAGGAGAACTCCATCCCCAGCTGTGACCTCAGTGGCTTTGTCCGGCCAGATCCAATCATCATTTCCTCCCCGTTGTCCACCTTCTTCACTGCCGCCCCGGCACAGAATCCCATTGTGCCCGAGACCCAGGTAGGAGCTCCGGGTACCGGGGTGGGACTCTCGATCCCGCCCTGACCCAAACCCACTGGCCAACTTCCTCCCACCATCTCTCTCTCTGGGGGTAAGCCAGAAACTACTATTAAGGGGGAGGGAGAAAAAGTAAGGACACAGTATAATTTATTGTCGCTGGAGAGAAAACTGAATCTTTCCTGGACATTCCAGATGTTTCCAGATAGTTGTTCAAGACTTTGGCAGTCACTGGAGCTTTTAATAGAATAAAAACGATACACATATGTGCACGCCACCTGCAAATTGCTTTTTATTCCTGTTAGTCACAGAGATACATGATAAGAGGCGCTTTAATGATCTACATCGGTGTTACGACAGAGGGCATATTACATTATTGCTTCCCTGTTGCTTTATACCAATTGTCAGTGGAAGTTGCAGGTTCATATAATTACAGCCTCTTGTGGCCTCCTTGCATGCAACTAGCAATAAAGCCTGCTGTTCTTATTTACATCTTTTGCCAACAGTGTGGTTTTAAAAAAAAACACCACAGTGACCAAGAATAATTATTAATCCAAAAATCATAACCTCAGCCCCTTCGCTCCATCGTGCAGGAGAAAGTTGTGGTTGTTGGTTTTTTCTCTCTCCTCAGCCATGGGAAGTGGTTCTCACACCCCACCCCTGTAAGGTGGGATGCTTTGGTGAGGATGATAGCAGACAGGTAGCTATGGGTTGCAAGCAGCCTAGCTACTGGGGTGTGTTTGCTGCAGTTTCTACCTGTGTTTCCTCTCCTCCAGGTTCTTCATGAAGAAATTGAGCTCCCTGGTTCCACCGTGAAGCTTCGCTACCTGAGCTCCAGGACCGCAGGCTACAAGTCACTGCTGAAGATCACCATGACCCAATCCACGGTGCCCCTGAACCTCATCAAGGTTCATCTCATGGTTGCTGTAGAGGGGCACCTCTTCCAGAAGTCATTCCAGGCCTCTCCCAACCTGGCCTACACCTTCATCTGGGACAAGACAGATGCCTACGGCCAAAGGGTCTATGGACTCTCTGACGCTGTTGGTATGTTTCGGTTTCAACCCCTTAGTGATCCTTGGATTTAGGTGTGCATTAAATCAATAAGTATTTGTTGAATTCCTACTATGTGCCAAGCATTGTTCCAGTAGTTAAGAGTGCAGTGGTCCATAAGACAGACAAGAGTCGTCTTCTATGGGCCTGCTGTACTAGAGGGTATCGAGAGACCAGCAAGAAAATTTCAAGCAGTGAAACGTGCTAATGTGAAAATAAAAGTAAGTGATGTTTACTGGGAAGGAGGGGCAGCCGTAAGTGGGTGTTCATGGGAGGTTCCTCAGCAGGTGACATTTAAACAGAGGAACCCTGTGACAAAGAGAAGAGCTGGTTTTGAAAGACACAAATAGGCCAGCATGGCTGGAATGTAGTGGACAGGGAGACTGTGTGAGACGGGGGAAAACTGGGCAGGGGCTGGATCGTGCTCCAGAGTGGCACAGAACATACCTAAAGGGCCAGACGATGGAGCGAGAGGGCGTCTGAAAGCCACAGGCTCTGTTCCAGGCTTTGCCTCTGAAGGAATCATGTGACTTCCTACTTAAGAAAGACCACCGTGAGAAAAGGGTCCTACAATTATCAGTCTTTGAAGAACTGTGAACCGTGGATTCATATCAACCTACCCAGTATATGTTCTTACTTGTAGAAAGCTGTCTGGGATTAATTAAAATCCAGAATCCTGCATCTTCTTCACTAATAGGCTTGTGGTTTTCAAGAACTGCAATAAGTTTACCAAAATAAGAAACCAGCAAACTCAGAAATGTTCACTGTAACTGGCCTCCAATGTTTATCAGACACTCCCTTTGTGCAGAGCTTTGTGCTAAATCTTTTGTCTTGGGTGACCTTTCACCCAAGAAGGCACTCTCATAATCCGCATTGTCTAGATGGGACAGGAGGGCAGGGTAAGCAAGCTACCTAAAGACACACACCTAGCAGGTTACACATGCTCAGAATGTGGTCCCTGTGGTCTGCTTCGTCAGTGAGTGGTTCAGTTCAGTTCAGTCACTCAGTCGTGTCCAACTCTTTGTGACCCCATGGACTGCAGCACACAAGGCTTCCTTTTCCATCACCAATTCCTGGAGCCTATTCAAACACATCACATCAGCAATGCCATCCAACCATCTCATCTTCTGTCATCCTCTTCTCCCACCTTCAGTCCTTCCCACCATTAGGGTTTTTTCAAATGAGTTGGTTCTTCGCATTAGGTGGTCAAAGTACTGGAGTTTCAACTTCAGCATCAGTCCTTCCAATGAATATTCAGGACTGATTTCCTTTAAGATTAACTGGTTGGATCTCCTTGCAGTCCAAGGGACTCTCAAGAGTCTTCTCCAACACCACAGTTCAAAAGCATCGATTCTTCGGTGCTCAGCTTTCTTTGTAGTCCAACTCTCACATTCGTACATGACTACTGGAAAAACCATAGCTTTAACTAGACGGACTTTGCTGGCAAAGTAATGTCTCTGCTTTTTAATATGCTGTCTAACTTGGTCATAGCTTTTCTTCCAAGGAGCAAGTGCCTTTTAATTTCATGGTTGTAGTCACCATCTACAGTGATTTTGGAGCCCAAGAAAATTAAGTTTGTCACTGTTTCCATTGTTTTCCCACCTATTTGCCATGAAGTGATTGGGACCAGATGCCATGATCTTAGTTTTCTTAATGTTGAGCTTTAAGCCAACTTTTTCACTCTCTTCTTTCATTCTCATCAAAAGGCTCTTTAGTTCTTCTTCGCCTTCTGCCATAAGAGTGGTGTCATCTGAGTATCTGAGGTTATTGATATTTCTCCAGGCAATCTTGATTCCAACTTGTGCTTCTTCCAGCCCAGAATTTCTCTTGATGTACTCTGCATATAAGTTAAATAAGCAGGATGACAGCCTTGACATACTCCTTTTCCTATTTGGAACCAGTCTGTTGTTCCATGTCCAGTTCTAACTGTTGCTTCTTGACCTGCATACAGATTTCTCAGGAGGCAGGTCTGGTATTCCCATCTCTTTCAGAATTTTCCACAGTTTATTGTGATCCACACAGTCAAAGACTTTGGCATAGTCAATAAAGCAGAAGTAGATGTTTTTCTGAAACTCTCTTGCTCTTTTGGTGATCCATCAGATGTTGGCAATTTGATCTCTGGTTCCTCTGCCTTTTCTAAATCCAGCTTGAACATCTGGAAGTTCACAGTTCACGTACTGTTGAAGCCTGGTTTGGAGAATTTTGAGCATTACTTTGCTAGTGTGTGAGTTGAATGCAATTGTGGGGTAGGTTGAGCATTCTTTGGCATTGCCTTTCTTTGGGACTGGAATGAAAATTGACCTTTTCCAGTCCTGTGGCCACTGCTGAGTTTTCCAAATTTGCTGGCATATTGAGTGCAGCACTTTCACAGCATCATCTTTCAGAATTTGAAATAGCTCAACTGGAATTCCATCACCTCCACTAGCTTTGTTCATAGTGATGCTTCCTAAGGCCCACTTGACTTCGCATCCCAGAATGTCTGGCTCTAGGTGAGTGATCACACCATCATGGTTATCTGGATTATGAAGATCCTTTTTGTACAGTTCTTCTGTGTATTCTTGCCACCTCTTCTTAATATCTTCTGCTTCTGTTAGGTCCCTACCATTTCTGTCCTTTATTGAGCCCATCTTTGCATGAAATGTTCCCTTGGTATCTCTAATATTCTTGAAGAGATCTCTGGTCTTTCCCATTCTGTTGTTTTCCTCCATTTTTTTGCATTGTTCACTGAGGAAGGCTTTCTTATCTCTCCTTGCTATTTTTCGGAACAGTAATAAGTTATTGGAGTAACCAGTGCATTTATTGTCAACACTATGTCAGGCTAGAGCCAATATCAAATTGATAGCTAACATCCAACAATAGACTGACTAACACATCCCAGGTACTCCAGTTTCAGCCATTATCAACACATGTCGTTGACTCTTGTTTCTTTCTCACCTTCAGCTACTCCTCTGCCTCCTCTGTTTTTCTGAAGCAAGTCCCAGACATCACATCATTTCATTCAGAATATATCAGAATGTATCTCTAAAAAGCACTTTGAAAGCATAACATCATCATCATTACGGCAAGGAAACAGAAGAATTTCTTTACATCAAACAGCCAATCATCATTCAATATTTCAATTGCCTTATGAATATCTGAAATTAGAAGTACTTCATTTGCTTGAATCAGAATCCACATAAGATCCACCTTTTGTAACAGGTTGATTTCTTTTTGTTATATATGCTTCAGACATACAGCATTATTACTTACTTCTGTACACACTACAAAGTGATCACCACCACAAATATTGTTGCCACCTATCACCTTACCATTGATCCCCTTCACCCATTTGACTCATCCTCAACTCCCTTCCCCTCTGGGAACCACTAGTCTGATCTCAGTATCTTTGCATTTGTTTTTGCTTTATTTTGTTTGTTCATTTGGTTTTTTCTATATTCCACATATGAGTGAAATCATTCAGAATGTTGTCTTTCTCTTTCTGATTTGTTTCACTTAGCATGATACCTTCAAAGTCCATCCATGTTGTCACAGATGGCAGGATTTCATTCTTTTTATGGCTAAGCAGTATTTCCACTGTCTATATGTACCACAATTTATTTATTCACTTATCCACCAGTGGGCACTTGGATTGTTTCTATATCTTGCTGCTGCTGCTGCTGCTGAGTCACTTCAGTCGTGTCCGACTGTGTGTGACCCCATAGACGGAAGCCCAGCAGGCTCCCCCGTCCCTGGGATTCTCCAGGCAAGAACACTGGAGTGGGTTGCCATTTCCTTCTCCTTCTATATCTTAACTATGCTAAATACTGCAATAAATATAGAGGTGCATATATCTTTTTGAATTAATGTCTTAGTGTTCTCTGGATAAATACCAAGAAGGGAATAGCTGAGTTCTCTTAAAAAATTTAAATTAATGGTTTTCCCTTTCATCTCTGGATTTTTTTCCTCAGTTTTAGAAATAATTGACATACATTACTATGTAAGACATGTAGTATGATAATTTGATTTACTTATATTGTGAAATGATTAGCACAGTAGATTCAGCTAACATTTATCTTCTCATAAAGATACAGCAAAAAAGGGAAGAAAAGGGGAAACTTTTTGTGATGAGAACACATAGGATTTGCTTTCTCAACCACCTTCCCGTGTATCATGCTGCAGTGTTAACAGCAGTCATCATGTTATACGTTACATTCCCAGGACTTTTTTGCTTCTTTCTAGCACTTATTTATCTTATATCTGGAAATTTGTACCTTTTTACCACCTTCATCCAATTTCCCCTTTCCCCACACTTTGCCTCTGGGAACCTCAAGTCTGATCTTTTTCTGTTAGTTTGTTTCATTTTGTTTTTCGGTTCCATAAATAAGTGAGATCATACAGTGTCGTCCTCTGTCTGACTTATTTCACTTAGCGTAATGCCTTCAAGTTCCATCCACGTTATTGCAAACAGTAGGATTTCCCGACCAAGTGACTTCACTTTCACTTTTCACTTTCACACATTGGAGAAGGAAATGGCAACCCACTCCAGTGTTCTTGCCTGGAGAGTCCCAGGGACGGGGGAGCCTGGTGGGCTGCCGTCTATGGGGTCGCACAGAGTCGGACACGGCTGAAGTGACTCAGCAGCAGCAGCATGACTCAGTAATGTTGTGCCTGTACCCATATAGTACATTTTGTGTGTGTGTGTGTGTGTGTGTGTGTGTGTATACACTGCTGTTTCTTTATTCATTCATCCATCATTGGACACTCTGATTGTTTCCAATATGAAAAGGATTGCTGTATATTCTTCATAAAGTGTTCAGAGAACTCACCAGTGAGACCATCTGGTCCTAAGCCTCTCTTCACTGGGAGATTTTTGATTACTGATTCAGTCTCTTTACTAGTAATTGGTTGTTCAGATTTTCTGTGTCTTCCTGATGCAGTCTTGATAAGTTATGGCTTTAAGAATTTTTCCATTTCTTCCAGATTGTTCAGTTTATTGGTGTGTAGTTATTCAGAGGACCTTCTTATGATCCTTTGTATTACTGTAGTATAAATTATAATGTGTCCTTCACTTTTAGTTTTGTTGATTTGAGTCCTTTCTCTTTTTTCCATAGTTAGTCTTATTAAAGATTTATCAGTTTTGTTTATCTTTTCAAAGAACTGACTCTTGGTTTGGTTAATCTTTTCTATTGTTTTTCTGCTTTCTATTTTATTCATTTATACATTAGTCTTTATTTGTTCCTTTATTCTGCTAACTTTGGACTCAGTTTGTTCTTTTTCTAATTCCTTAAGACATAGAAGTGGGTTGTTTATTTGGGATCCTTCTTAATGTAGGTGTTTACTGCTGTGAACTTTCCTCTTAGTACTGCTTTTAATGCATCCTGGAAGTTCTGGTATTTGTGTTTCCATTTTAATCTGTCTCTTTATTTCCCATTTAATTTCTCCTTTGATCTGTTGGTTATTCAGGAGAGCATTTTTTAATTTCTATGTATTTTTTAATTTTCCAGTTTTCTTGTTATTGATTTCTAGGTTCATGCCACTGTGGTTAGAGAAGATACTTGGTATGATTTTAATCTTCCTGAATTTGCTAAGACTTGTTTTGTAGCCTAACATGTTACCTAAAATGTTCCTTGTACCCTTGAGAAGAATGTGTATTCTGGTGTTGTTGGATAGAATCTTCTATGTGTAATAGGTCCATTTGGTCTATAGTGTTGTTCAAATCAGCTGTCCCCGTTATGATTTTCTGTCTGGGTGCTATCCATTTTTGAGAATAGGATATTAAATCCCTAACTTTACTGTATTATTTCTCCTTTTAGCTTCATTATGTTTAGATGCTGCAATGTTGGGTGAATAAATATTTATAATTGTTATATCTTCTCAATGTATTGACTGCTTTACAATTGTATAACAATCATCTTTGTCTCTTTTGAACATTTTAGTTTAAAATCTATTTCATCTGATATAAATATAGCTACCCTTGCTTGAGGCAGGGTAGGGAGGTTTACCACTTGCTTGAAAGCTTGAAGTGTCTTTTTCCATCCCTTCATTCTCAGTCTGTATGGGTCCTTAAGCCTATGGTAGGCGTTGTATCATTGAATCTTGTTTGTTTGATTTGTTCACTTGGCCATTTCATGTCTTCTGATTGGAGACTGTAATGTTTACATTTAAATAAGTTATTGGCAGGTAGGGACTTAGCATTGTCATTTTAGCCTCTGTTTTCTAGCTTTTTTGTGAACCATTGTTCCTTCTTTCTTTTTTTGCTGTCTTTGATATTAGTTGCGTTGATGTATTTATCATGTTCTTTTGTGTAATTACTATAGATATTTCCCTGTGCTTACTATGAGATCTGCCTTGTGTGATTGGTTGATTTCTCTTCAATTATTTTATCCTATGGTTTTTCCTTTCACTTCTAGCTCATTTTTGTTTTATGATGTATTTGTTGAAGAAACTGTTGTTTGCCTATAGCATTTCTCATAGTCTGGTTTGTTTTCTGATTGCACACCTGTGGCTGTTTAACATATTCCGTTGTTCTGTATCTCCTGTAAATCAATAGCTGAACCTGGAGGTTTCCTAAGTACAGGTTTGATTTTTTATCTATACCAACTTTTTTGAAATATAATTGACATATAACAAGTGTATGACATAATGATTCAGTATTTGTATATATTGCACAATGATGACTGCAGTAGGTCTGGTGAACATCTGTCACCATACTTCAATACAAAATTTTTCCTGGTGATGAGAACTTTTAAGATCTACTCTCTCAGCAACTTTCAAATGTGCAATACAGTATTACCAGCTATAGTCACTGTGTTGTACCTCACATCCCCACGACTCATTTATTTTTTAACTGAAAGTTTCTGTCTTTTGATTCCCTTCACCTGTTTGGTCCACCTTTCAGCCCTTGCCTCTGGCAGCCTCTTGTTCCCTGTACATGATCTTGGTTTTTCGCTTGTTGTTAACTTTTTATTCTGCTTATGATCATCTTTACTCCATAAACACTTTACAAAGATTAGTTAGATGTCACAAAAAGAAGTGTACTATTTATCACAATAAAGCATTAGGCATTTAGAGCAAGTAATATTCCTATTTACACAAGCTTTTAGATCCACATATAGGTGAGATTATACAGTATATGTCTTTCTTTGTCTCACATATTTCACTTAACATAATGCCCGCAAGGTTCATTTGTATTGTCACAAATGGCAAGATTTCATTCTTTTACATGGCTGAATAATATTTCATTGGTTGTATACCACATCATCTTTATCCATCTATTTATTGATGGACACCTTGGTTGTTTCTATATGTTAATTACTATAAATAATGCTACAATGTAATATTTTTGTTTTCTCCAAGTAAATACCAAAAAGTGGAATTGCTGGGTCACATGGTAGTTCTATTTTAATTTTTTGAGAAACCTCCATACTGTTTTCCATGGCTATACCAGTTTACATTGCTACCAATAGTGCACAAGGGTTCTTCTTCTCTCCATCCTCACCAACATTTGTCATTTGTATCCTTTTTGATGACAGCCATTCTGACAGCTGTGAGGTAATATCACATTGTGGGTTTGATTTGCACTTCCCTGGAAATTAGTGATACTAAGAATCTTTTCATGTAGTGTTGGCCTTATGTAGGTCTTCTGATAGATGTCCATTAAGTTCCTTTGCCTGTTTTTTTAATTGGATTTTTTGGCTTTTGGTTGTCAAGAGGTGCAAGTTCTTTTTATACTTTGCATAACCTCTTATCAGATATATGATTTACAAATATTTTCTCTTTTCACTTTATGGATGGTTTCCTTTGCCGTGCAAAAGCCTTTTAGTTTGATATAGTCCTAATTGCTTTTGTTGCCTTTGCTTTGGCTGTCAAATTCAAAGAATCATTGCCATGATTGATGTTAAGGAGCTTACTGCCTGTGTTTTCTTCTAGGAGTTTTATGGGTTTGGGGCCTTTTAATCCATTTGAATTAATTTTTATGAATAGTATAGAGTGGTACAGTTTCTTTTTTTTTTTTTTTTCTGTGTGTGACTGTCCAACTTTCCCAGCCCACTTATTGAAGAGAGTGTCCTTTGCCCAGTGAAATATTCTTGGCTCCTTCATCATAAATTAGTTGACTGTGTATGCTTAGGTTTATTTCTGGACTCTGTATTCTAGTCCACTGATTTTTGTGTCTGTTTTTATGCCAACACCATGCTGTTTTGATAAATATAGCTTTGTAATATAGTTTGAAGTCTGGGCGTGTGGTGCCTCCAGCTTTGTTCTTCTTTTCAAGATTGCTTTGACTGTTCAGGGTTTTGTGGTTCCATGCATATTTTAAGAATGTTTATTCTTTTTCTGTGAAAAATACCACTGGAATACTGATTGGGATTGTACTGAATCTTTACTTTGCTTCAGGTTATATGGACATTTTAGAATATTAATTCTTCTAATCCATGAGCATGGAGTATCTCTCCATTTATTTGTGTCTTCTCCAGTCTCTTTCATCAGTTTCTTGGAGTTTTCAGTGTACAGGTCTTCTGCCTCCTCGGTTAAATTTATTTCTAGGTATTTTATTCTTTTTTTTTTTTTTTTTAAGAAAGACAGGTGGTGCTCTCATCTTCTGTCAGGAGGTGACTAATGTCAGCTGGTCTATTCTGTAATGCTTTCTGCAGCAATGATGCTCCCTAGATTCATTAGGTCATTAGGGATTACAAAATGATATTCTAATAATATCATTGCTTCTTTATTATTTACTAGCTAGAATACTTTTCTATAAAGATATTTTCTCATTAACTAGTTTGTTATTTGAAGTACAGTTTAAATAAGATAAATGCTTGATTCTTTCCCTTTGTTTACCAGTTTTCAACATTGTAAGTTGGCTCTCTAATATCCTCTACCAGTGGCAAATCCATTTTTTAGATACCATTATAAACTCACAGGATGAAATGCCTCTTAATATATCCATTGAAGTTGTCTTTCCTAATAGTCAGATTGTCTCATCTCTGGTCAATAGAAGCCTCTTAAAGCTGATTCCCAAATTTTTTTGCCATTGCCCTAGTAGAGTTTATCTCCTTCCTATCCGGTCTGATAGAATGGCCTCGTCTTCCGTTGTTCATTTCTTGCCCCAGCCATGTCTTCAAGGAGCCCTGATTCCTTTTAATGAGAAATAATATTTCAAGGCCACAGACCAAGCACTAGCAATTCTCTTTGCTACTGAGTTGGTCATTGTTTCTCAGAATTTTCAGAGGACAAGCCAGGAAATACATGGAGCTTTTTTTAAAAAGATAAAATGTATCTTTCGTTCATCTCGACACTCCTATATCTCAGGATTTAAAAGAAGCGGAGGAGAATCCCCAAAGGTGACACACATAGTTAAGAATTTAATGTAGTAGGAACAGCAATAATAACAATGCCTCATATTTCTAAAGCAGCGTTCCAATTAAAAATGTATGGCATCTCAGCATTTTGTCTCATCTATCCTCATGACATCTCTCAGAAATTGAAGCTTCACTTGCTCTGTTTTACACATGGGGGAAATGGAACCACGAGGAAGTGTGAGCTGTAACAGAATTGGGACTCAAGTCCTTCATCTCCCACCCCTCTCTCCTATTTGTCCATGTGGCAAGTGCAGGATTTTTATAGTTTTTGGATTCTGTTTCCCACTGCATTGCCACATAATTGGCAGGCTGTGTCCCCATGCCTGCCTCACTTGGAACCCTCTGGAATCCTGAGTGAATGTACAAAGTGCCTTAACTAACACAAGCTGTTGCCTCCAAAATCTCCTTATAAATGAGCCATAAAGCTTCCATAGGTCTTTCTCCTAGTGAGTGGAAATAAATAACGCAGAATATAGCGCACGCATGCCGTGAGCAGCAGGCTGAGGGAAACGGTCTCCTGTCCGTCTCTAAAGAAGCGCTGTATTCAGTTTTTAAATGATTCATCTCTTCCCTCTCCATCACTGGGGTCATTTTTGAAAAGCCGGCTGTTCATTGGAAAGGTCTTTCCATCCCCACAGACTACTACTGTGTAAAGTTTCAAGGTTGAGTTCAGCTTGAAATCTGAATTTAATATTGTATGGAATCACAAGGAGAAAAGCAATCAGCCTGCCTCCTTGAGTGAGTTTTTTAACTGAATCTGTGTTGCCGTGAGCACAGGCTTCTTGCTCCTGCTGGAGGGCTCTGGAGTCATCACGTACACCCTCTCATCTCCGCCCTGCCCCACCCCCTCGTCTCTTTCAGTGTCCGTCGGCTTCGAGTACGAGACCTGCCCCAGTCTCATCCTGTGGGAGAAAAGGACAGCCCTCCTTCAGGGATTTGAGCTGGACCCTTCCAACCTCGGTGGCTGGTCCCTGGACAAACACCATATCCTCAACGTTAGAAGTGGTATGTAGGAGACCTCCCTGGTGATCCAATGGTTATGACTTCACCTTCCAATGCAAACTCAGTTCCCTGGTCAGGGAGCTAAGATCCAGCATGCCTTGGTGCCAAAAAAAAAAAAGACATAAAACAGAAGCAATGTTATAACAAATTCAATAGACTTTAAAAATGGCCTACATCAAAAAAAAAAGTGGTTTGTGAGCACATCTCCTTTTCCTGCATACAACCTAGTCTTGCCTCTGGAACCTTCTCTCCAGCCTTGACATTTAAGCGAAAGCACCATCCCCTTCTTGCATCTATTTTTCATCAAGTGCCCAAAATACTCATAGGCTTTTCCACCTTCTCCTTTTAAATGTCAAACTCCGTTGAGCTGGTTTTCCCAGAGCATCCATCTTAGCGCCCCTCACAATTCTTCTTCAATTATCTCTGCAAATGTTTCCTTACCCCGCACCGTGGCCTTGGGGTTTACCCGTCCTATTGCAGTGCTGTCAGCATTGTGAGGAAACTGGGGGTCTCCCCACAGTTGACGTTTCCTACTGTCTCTCTGCCCTCTGTCACTTCCACCCATCCTCACTAAGTTGATAGACATGTCCACCCTGGAGGGCTGCAGTAACCATCCCAATTTACTGCCCCCCACCCCGCCCAGGAATCCTGCACAAGGGCACTGGGGAGAACCAATTCCTGACGCAGCAGCCCGCCATCATCACCAGCATCATGGGCAACGGCCGCCGCCGGAGCATCTCCTGTCCCAGCTGCAACGGCCTTGCTGAAGGCAACAAGCTGCTCGCCCCAGTCGCGCTGGCTGTTGGAGTCGACGGGAGCCTCTTCGTTGGCGACTTCAATTACATCCGACGCATCTTCCCCTCTCGAAACGTGACCAGCATCTTGGAGTTACGGTAAGTGACGGCACAGAAAGCCTGCTTTTACTCTATGGCTCCCACTGCTACAAAACTTCCCTGGGTAAATGGTGGCCACGTGTGGGGTTCTCCAGAGGATACACATTTGGTGTGATGGGCTGAGGTTTGATAACCCAGGCCTGGGATCAAATAAGGATTGGGGGAAATCCTTGGTGTACCAATAAAACACTACCCATATATTTAATACAGTTGTTGACTCCTACCTTAAGGCAAAGGCGAAAGCCTTCAGACACTGTTCTGGGGGTGGGACCTGGGTAGCTATATTTTATAAAACCTCCACGAGAGAAACTGATACATACCCAACAGTGAAAGAACCACTACTCTAAGTTGATAGTCCATTTCCCTGGTTTCTAAAGTGGCACGTCTTAAAAATACAGATTTCCAGAGCCTACCCCCAGAGAATTGGTTCAGTAAGTCTAGAGCAGTGTCAAGGTGTCTCTCTCTTTGACAGGCTCTGTAGAAAATTCTGATATGCATCGAAGTTTGAGAATCACTAACGTTCATTCATTAATTCAAACATTTCTATTGAGCACTTCTGTGTGCTAGCTCTCTGTGAATTTTCTAGATCTTTGCACATTTATTAGGATCTGACTTAGAATTATTGCATACGCCTTGCTAGGTAAACTCCAGCCACCCCAGGGGATTCCTCCTGAGTCTAAAGTCCAGGTCTCTGTCTGGACAAAAGCTCTTTGAAACTCTCTTTTAGGGAAAGTTGATTCCAGGTCCTCAAACCTAGAGAGGAATCCATCTATAAGTAGGGGGAGAAATGTAGTTTATAAACAAGGGAGAAAATTCATTCAACAAATACTGGTGAATGTATACCATGTGCAGGACAGTCTGGTGAAGCGGGGGAAAAAAAAACATGGAAAAAGCGAAGCCCTCGCTGTCACGTTGGTGATCTGTTGTTGTTGTTTAGTCACTAAGTTGTGTCCAACTCTTTGCGACCCCATGGACTGCAGCACGCCAGGCCTTCCTGTCCTTCACCACCTCCCAGAGTTTGCTCAAAGTCATGTCCACTGAGTCAATGACGCCATCCAACCATCTCATCCTCTGTCACCCGCTTCTCCTGCCTTCAGTCTTTCCCAGCATCAGGGTCTTTTCCAGTGTGTCAGCTCTTCACATCAGGCGGCCAAAGGTGGTGGTCAGATAGGGAACTTCAAACTGAATCATGTGGACAAATTTAAAAAATTCTTTCGAGTAGCCTTCAATGCTCTCAGGAAACTCTAACACGGTGAGAAATAGGGACCGTGGTGATGGGGAGGAGGAAGAAGAAAGCTACGTAAGATAAAGTGTTCAGAGAAACCCCCTGTGTTAGGTGACTCGTGAGGCGGGACACGAATGATGAGGGCAGCCACGTGGAGTACTAGGGAAGAGTATCCCAGGCAGAGAAACGTTGTGCCAAAGCCCCAGTATCAGCAAATAACCTGCTTACTTATGGGATTGATAGAAATCCAGGAGGGTGGGGAGCTGAGGGGAGCGTGTCTCAGAGGAGAGCAGAGAGGTAGGTAGGGGACCAGTGCCTCAAGATGGGAATGACCGTGTCTACACGTGTGGATCAGATTCTTTTTAATTTATTTTATTGAAGATAGGTGATGTACCATGTTGTATTCATTTCTGCTGTATAAAGGTGTGATTCAGTTATACATACATATAGATGCTTTTTCATATTCTTTTTCAGTATGCAATGCACAGCCATGGGAGGTTGAAGTAGGAAGAGGGGTGAGGCTGATATGATCTGATTTGCATTTTTTTACAGATGACTCTGGCTATCAGGGAGGAAGGGACTGTAGGAGTTTGAGACAATAGGGAGACTGTAGCCATTGTCCAGGATTTCAGTGATGGTAACATGGATAGCCAGGGGGATGGGGAGCTCCCAATAGAGATACATTTTCAGGGGTAAATCTCACAGGAAATGTCGATAGACTATTTTCAGAAATTGGGGTGGGGAGAACCAGAGAGAGAGAAAAGAAACAAAGGTCATGCTAAGATTTTGATCTGAGCAGCCAAGTGGGCGGTGGTATTTTCTGAGGCAGCCTCAGCTGCCAAGTGAAGGACTTGGAAGAAGCCACAGGCTGCCCCTGCATTTTGTGTCTCTGAGATCCTTCTGAGAGGGAGGTCAGTGCTCTGACCACAGCAAGCGTTGATGGTGTACTGGGGGGGCTGAGACTGTGCCAGGCACTTGTGGGAAGTGGGAAGAAGAAGAGAATACAACCCAGCTCCACCCCAAGAAGGTGACGGTCTCAGTGATACAATGAGCGGGGATCCTGGAGGCGTTTACTGAGCATAAGGGTGAGCCAGACCCTGAGCTGGGTCCCAAAGGGGATGAAACCCAGGCTTAAAGAGCACCCGTTCAAGGACGAGATATGGGCACCCCAGAGAGGAAAAGCAATTCAAGCTGAGTGTTCTAGAAGAGCCAACAACCAACCATCACAGAAACACAGTAGGGTGGGCGGGGGACACGGGGTAGAGGGTGTAATGACCAAAAGATAATTAGTGAGAGGAAGGGGAAGGCAAAGTGGAAGAGGCTGGATGATCTTCAGAAGGTCACACTGACAGTGAGACATGCCACTTGCTCAGCACTCCCCAACCGGGTCCCTTTCCCAAGTTGTTTATTTCCTTTGTTATTCTGGTAGAACATCGTCTTCATAGGCATCCTGTGGGCAGTGGAGAGCCAGGAAAGGAGGCAGGGAGGCAGTGGAGCGAGCGCTGGGCCTGTTCTGAGGGGCTCCATGTCCGCATCTAGCCTTTGTCACCCTCTGCATCTGGCTCCTGCTCCTTGGTCACTGCTTTTCCTGCTCAGAGCCCCGTCAGCACCTGCCTGCCACTTCCCCGCCTCCACGCCTTGACTCTTGCTGCTTGGTCCACTTAAAATACCTTCTCCGCCTCATCTCCCGCATCAGGTCCCCCTTTAGAGATGGAGTTTGAAGGCCTCCTCTTCTGTGAAGCCTGGTCTCGCCAGCAGAAAAAATTCTCTCCCTCCCCTGAGCCATTTAACTCTCATTTTCCACAAAGGTGACACCATGGGACTGTCATGTTTTTCAGCTATTTCTGCAAGTCTGTAGGGCCCCAGGGTGTGAATGTCTATAGAGCCAGCACCTTTGACATCTTTGCCCCTTGATGCCCAGAGAGGTGCCTGGCCCACAGGAGGGACTCGAGATGTGCTCCTTGAGTTAAAGTGGATAAAGCCCAGCATCCTCTCTTTGGTTGGAGTTTGTCCCTGATTCCACATCTCTCAAGTTGCAGGGGCCACAGCATCAATGGTGCAAGTTGAGAGCCCACGTGGTAGCATTGAAGACAGCTGGAGGGGGTGTAACTGTCAGTCTCCCTTGACAGCTGTGTGATTTTTTTTTTTTCCCTTTGTAACCACCTTTAGACTTGCTCTTATTTCATCAGCCAGGTATCCAGACGATTAGAAGTTAAGCTTTAACAAGAACGCTGGTTTGATTCTTCTTTGCTTCCCACCACATACCTGAAAACAAAGGGCTGTCAATCCCCTCTCTTCCAAACAGCAACCAGCAAAGGGAGGGGGGAAGGGGAGAGACCTGTCGCGCTTCTGTCTTTTCTCCATTGTGAGTTGGCAGCCGAATTATCCAATTTTGGGAGTTGGTGCTGGTCCCAGAGCTGATCCTCCAAGCCCGAATTTTATTTCAGTGCTCACTCCTTCTCCCTCACCTCTTCCTTTGCCTATCCCAAATGTGTAGGGGCCGAGTTCTACACACTTGAAAAACTGATGCTGGGGAAGAAGCCTTCTTCTTATGTAAACCAGCTATCACCTGCCTGCTCTAATTCCACCAGCATTCAAGACATTTTCAATACCCACATCCCCAAAAAGCCTGATAACCTGCCTCTGGGAGCCCATTTCCCTTCTTACAACAATTATCCTCTTCAAGTGGTTCTTAGAAAACCCAAGCCCTGTGGAGGAGAGTATATCTGTCAGTCACTTACATCTTGGGGTGAAGTTCTATCAACAAACAAGCTTTCCTGTCTTCCCCGTTTGAGAATATCTCTGGACCTGAACCCCAGTATGAGGCAGGAAACGATAACGGATGGGACAGTGCCTCTCTGCCTTTTCTTGACTTGGCCTCTTTCCATAAACATAAGAATCTCACACTTGCCTTCATGTTTGCAATTCTAAGCTTTTTTTCTTTTTCCCATTATTAGATTATATTGTGGTATGAGCTATGCTTTTTTCCAACTAAAACACTTGCCCATGCTGAGATTCTGATGATACTGGTGGGGCGGGTCAGCAGCACCACTGCACTAGGGAAGATGTTTAGGGGAGGGGATTGTCCTGCCCAGGTGTGTGAGTGCTGGAGAGGGAAGAGATGCCAGAATGTAGAAACCTAGGAGAGTGGGTAAGGACAGCAGAAATTGAAACGAGGCTTCACCAAAGGCCAGCTTTGCCTGAGAGTTCACCTCCAACAGACCCTGCTTAATGCCAACATAGAAAGTTAGGGAGCAGAATGAGATTGTAGCCAGGGGGGAAATGCTTTCTCTGTGTAGACAGCGTATAAACATGGAGATCAGAAAACAAAATATAACACAGCACCTACCCAGAGTAACAATGACAACAATATTCCCACAAAATTTTAGACAGTTCTTGGCACTGTTTCCAAAGCTCTTTTTACCAAGGACAGATCCAGGTTTCATGGGGTCTGAAACTTAATGCAATTTTAGAATGAAACTGTCTACCATTTAAAATAAGTAAAGAACCCAAAACAACTGACAGATTTAGAAAAGCTGGCAATCAGTGCAGACATAACAAAATCCAGACAAATACCCTAAAGTTTGTTGTTAAGTAACCATTGCACTTCCATGATACATGACTTCTCCACTGGACATTCTAGTTCCTGTAACGATGTTAGGTTAGTTGGTATAACAGGGCAGGAGCATTCCTTAAAGCCGTGAATACCACTGTCATCTAAAAGATAGTGAAGGACTATGTATGAGCCACAGAAGCACATCCCCCTAAATTAAACTAAATGTATCCCAACTCACTTTTTTTAAGAAGTAATACATGTAAACAAAAACTCTGACCACCCCACATCCATCCTGTTCTATGCCACAGAGTGAAAGTATTGGAATAGAAAGAGACTACATTCTCCACTGATGGCAGCTTTGTGATTCTCAGCAGAACGTGAGGGACTGAACCTCATCCAAGGCAGGTCTTCCAGCATGAAGGGAAGCAGCCCATTGCTTCCTTCCTCTCCTCAAGAACCCGTTTTTCCAGCCCTGCCTCTCTCCAAGGCTCTCTACTAAGAATCAGCCACACAGAGATAAGTCAGTCATGTACAGATTTACTTACTCACTTCTGTTGCTGATGCATCAAGAAAGATAAGCACACACACATAAATCACAAGACAGCCTACAGAGAGATCCCTGAGATAAGCGGAGAAGGCTTGGAGAGACCCTGAAGACTTTGCAGGGGAGTCATTGAAACTCGACAGTGTGGAGAACTAATCCATCTCAATTCTTGAATCGGAGACAACCCTTTCCTCAAAGGGTTGGTGTCCTGAGGCCATGGACCCAAAGACTAGGCCTGTCCCTTGTAAGTAGGGCACCTACGCACATGTACAGAGATTGACTCAATGGTGCTATTATTTGGGTTTGTTGCTCCTAAACACCCACTTTGCTAATGGCCCTGGACTGGAAGAGCCGTGACCTCAGCCTTTGTCCAAAACTCAGATCCATACGATCTTTCAGACTCTGCACTCTCAATGACTGAGCCCCCACTACCTTCTCCTTCCCCCAACATAGATATTATATTAATCAACTTAAAGCAGATGTTCTTAGCAAAGAAGTAGGTCAGGTCTACAGACCCAAATCCCAACCAGTCTTTTCACAAAATCTTAACTTTAAAAAAGTGGAATTGATATTGTAATAATTAAGAGCCAAATATGACTACCACTGGTGGCAGATAACATTTCACTTTCATTAAGCAATATAAAATAGATGCGAGAATTCCCGGCTGCCACCCTGACACACCAGGCTTTGCAGAATGAATCTTAAATTGCACTATGTCAGTCAGAGCTCAAGAGTTATCAGCATCATTTAATTAACTTTTTTTTTTTTTTGCAAAAACTAACATGTTGGAATAAAATATAAAAATGTAATCCCTGTGTAAACCCACCACTAATGATGGCCCCTGGCAAAGGCCTGAGCTGTACCCAGACAGGAATCAGGGTATTCAAGCTTCTTCGTTCCTTCCCTGAAGCCTCCTCCCTTAGCTGGAAGGGAAAGAGAGGTCAGGGGTTCCTTCCATAGTGGCCAGGAAACCTCAGAAATGGGGAGTACTTCTCTATTTGAGGCCCTAGTCTCTCTCCTCTTCTCCTTAACGCTGTTAAGATTCAGCTGCTTTTCTGTTGAACCTGACATGTATTTTCATTCTTTTTTTTTTTAAGATTTTTTTTTTTAACTTGGCTGTACCAGGTCTTGATTATGGCAGGTGGGAGCTTCTATCTTCATGGTGGCATGTGGTATCTTTAGTTGAGGCATGTGGGATCTAGTTCCCTGACCAGGGATGGAACTCGAGCCCTCGGCATTAGGAGCTCGGAGTCTTAGCCACTGGAAAGTCCCTGTATTTTCACTTTTGAAAGAAAAAAGAAGTAAAACTTTCACTAGCTTTCTGAAAAAGAATGTTCCCTGGAGTCTTTGGCTCCGATTACAAGAGGCTAGCATCACCGGTGAGTTTCAGTGATGAGTGTTACCTGTCAGGAAGAGTGCATGTTAGGCGGTGTGTGTGTCAGTTGGGGAGGGGACTTGGAGCAGGGTGAGGAAATAGTTGAGACTCTCAGGGTCTCAACAGTGTTTGCAGATGCAGTTGTCTGGGGCAGGGGCTCTCTCCTGGGGGCAGAGTCCCTCTCTCCCTGATTCTGTGATGCACCAATGCCAAGTAGGTGACACAGGTGTCACCAGGCTCCCTCCCACACCCAAGGCAGATGTCCCAAATGACTACAGCACTCTGTGCTGTAGATGAGCTTGAATGTGGCTTCAGAATCTACCCCCCCACCTCCCAGCAGCCAGTACCAGTGGATAGGTGTTGGCACCCAAGAGGTCGCCTGTGTGTGTGCCATCCCTGCATTAGGCTGTTTCACCTGGGTCACGTAAAGCCACACTGCTGGTCAGAGAATTTAAGCATTCTTGTCTAGATTTTCCAGTGGCTGGGAAGAATCTAAAACTAGAGCTTCCCAAATACAGTAAGTCTCCTACATATGAACCTTCAAGTTGCAAACTTTCAAAGATGCAGACTGTACCCCGGTCCAGTCACCTAAGGAATAAGTGAAATTGCAGCTTGCCCTCCATCTCCTACTGCTAATGACCCTTCAGCTCTACTGCCTCCCACCTCTTCTCCCTTCGCCCTTCTTCCACACTCTTCTTCCCTGTTCACTTAATGCGAGGCCCTGTAGACCAGCTGTTGAACTTTTCAGGGTACTGTACTGTAACATTAAAAATGGTTTCTTCATTTTTTGTGTGTGTTTGTTATGTTCATTGTGCGAACAGTATTAGAAACCTATTACAGTACAGTGCTATCTAGCCGATTGTGTTAGTTGGGTACCGAGACTAACTTTGTTGGACTTTACTAACAAATCGGACTTACAAACGAACTTTTGGAATGGAACTTATTTGTATGTAGAGGACTCATTTCTGTAATTGTACTAGGAGCTGTCAGCTAGAAGGGAAAAAAAAAGGAAAAGACTGCCTTTGGGGGGGCCCTTTATACAAGAAATGAAAATGTTATGTTTGCTTTATCATCAATTCTTCTGCTAACTGTTTGTTCTTTTTCCTTCTGTTTTCTTTCTATAAAGAAATAAAGAGTTTAAACATAGGTAAGATGAAGAACTCTTTCCCATATAATTTGATATGGTTCGTTTGCTTCCTTGTGTTTGCGTTTTGTTTTTGTGCTTTCTTGTGTAATGTTGTATATTTTTATGTGCCAAATATAGTAACTTTTTTATGTGCTAATTGTGTGTTGTGGATATGATAAGCTTTAGCAATTATGAAATGCAGTCAAAAAAGAACCAAGTAAGCTGACAGTAATTAGAATTTCCGGAAGATGCAAGTGTGAGATAATGAACCCTCAGCGAACTTTTACCCTGACTGCTCGTTGCTGTCCATAATTGGGCTAAACAGTTGAGGCAAACTTCTGGCTTTTGTAAATGCTGGACTGGGTTCACAAAAGCTTTAATGAACTGGAAACGGGTCAAAAACTCATTTTCAACTCATTAATGATTTTTTTCCCCTGAATGTATGGTCACTTAAAAAAAAAAAACAAGTTAATTGCCAATCTGCTGGTCAAAATGAATCCAACAGTCAGATGCACTGGGAATTTTCATAAAATTCAGGCACTTTTAAGTCGTATGAAGGGTGTGGACCAAGTACTTTCTGTCTAAATACCCTTTGTCATTCAGCTGCTCTGAGGTTATACTTAAATCTGAAGTTACCAGATTGAAGTTCATATCTACATGCATAGTGCTCTGAGGAGCTTCGTGTTACAAAGTTAGGAAAACTTCGGGTTGCACTAAAACATTAGAAAAGTGACCTTATTTTCACTTGGAAGAGGAGAAGAAAAAGTGCATTTTAATACTCGAGGGAATTCTTCTCCTTACTCCTTGAAATGAAATGTTGGCAGAAGCTTCTGCATCATGTTAGGTCAAAATCAAGTAAAGAGTGGGACTTCCCAGGTGGCTCAGTGGTAAAGAATCCTTCTGCCAATTCAGGAGATGCAGAAGATGCAGGTTCAATCCCTGGGTTGGGAAGATCCCCTAGAAGAGGAAATGGCAACCCAGTCCAGTATTCTTGCCTGGGAAATCCCATGGACAGAGGAGCCTGGCAGGCTGCAGTCCATAGGGTTGCAAAGAGTCGGACACGACTGAGTGGCTGAGCACACACACAGGCAAAGAGTAAAGTTGTATAAGATCATCAAATCAGTGTAAGAGCCATGTGTAGGAGTCCCCTGCCTCCTCCATCTCAGGCTCTGCCAAAATTGGCTAGTTATAGGCACCCCAATTGATCCAAATCTTTTAAAAAGCAGCAACACTGTGGAAGGACACCCCCTCAAATTTCCATACTCCATTTGACCTTCACCATAGCCCCAGTGTGAAAGCATGGCTGCCCATCTACCTGAGCTCCTCTGTAAGCATCTCGATTGGAATGAGTGTGAGACCGTGGGGAAGAATGGGCTCCCAGTAGGAATTGACCCTATACCCTCAACTGGCTGCTCTTCTGCCAGAAATTTTGAAGCCTCCTTAAATCGGGCTCCCTAGAAAGTCCAGAATTAATTATCCTGTTCATAAGATAGGCACGAACGTGCAATGCCCCCTTCTTCTGAGGATGGCACCAGCTCCTCCAAGGCCAGTAACAAAGTACAGCATCTCATTAGAAACCGGCATGAATTTTTCCCTTTCTGCTCTTATTTGTTTTGCCTGTACAGATAGTCTCTTAAGACTTAATAGCCAAAAATAAATAATAAATAAAAGGAACAATGAAGGAAGGCAAGAATCCAGGTAGCCTACTCTCCCAGACTCAGCATCTAGGCTGGAATTTTAGAAAGCCCTTGACTTCTGGTTCAGTTATGGGTCTTAACAGCCACCTGAGGAGAAGCTGGAATTAAGATGGTATCGATGCATAAACTGTTCCTAAAAATGGCTTTCTAGTTCTTTTCTTACTTAATTCAGCAAAGAACCCAAGTGGTGGTGTTTTAATTAGTAATTTACCAGCTAACATCTGCAGGACAGATGCACCCAACACCTTCATCACCCTCATCTTCGCCTCACCTTTTCCAGCTCCTCTCTCCCCGTAATTCCAAACTACAGATGCAGAATGACTGGGGAAGAAATGACCTGTGCTCATTTAGACCTGTGGCACCAAAGCCTAAGACAGAGAGACATCTGCCACTTGTCTCCCAGGGACAGTGATGCTAATAACCAGTGTGGGAATAGCATGGGGATCCATTCTGTTGCAACCTCCAACCAGTGACACACACTAGAGAGGGACAGAAATGTAGGGCTTGAGCCAAAAGGGACATGCGTGATATCCTGATTCAACTTCTTCATTACCCCCGATAAGGAGTCTAGGACCCACTGTGGCCGAAAGTCTTCCTTAAGGTCCCCGGCTGAGTTCTAATTGAGTTTAGAGTTTCCTTAGTCTTAGTTCTGAGCCAGGTTTACAGATCTTACCCATGGGAGAGCTGGACACACAGCAGAGAAGGAGATCCAGGTCTCTGAGGCTTCGTGCTCTCCTGATACATCACCTCCACACTGAGATACTTCTCTTCCAGGATCTTAGGATCTTGGCAGCTTCTGGGGCACACCTGTGACCTCACTATTGCTTGGTGGTAGTTTAGTTGCTTAGTCGCTTCCAGCTCTTGTAACTCTGTGGACTGTAGCCCACCAACTCCTCTGACCGTGGGATTTCCCAGGCAAGAATATTGGACTGGGTTGCCATTCCCTTTTCCAGGGCATCTTCCCTGCCCAGGGATCGAACCCACATCTCCTGCATTGCAGGCGGATTCTTTACCACTGAGCTACCAGGGAAACCCCCAGATCTCACTGTTATCCAATATTTGAAAACTACATCACCTTCCTTTATAATTTAGATTCTGAACATGATATCAGCAAGATATCACAGGTTGTCACACAAAATACCAACTTTGTTCGTATCCACACTGAGGAACAGTAGAGAAGGTCTGAGGTTGAGGACTTGAGGTGGCTGCAGGGAGCTGCCCATCACCAAGTCAGAAAGACTCAAGGTTACCCCAGTCTTCGTGATCTAGTACCTTGGAGTCACCAAGGGAGCATAGATTAGAAAGAGGACATTGTCTTGTGGAAGTGCTCCTCAATCCCACTTGAGAACAGAGTAAACCCCCAGGGGAAGTAAAGAAGACCAGTGCCCACAAAACACAAACACAAAAGCAGGATCAGAGTGGGATTTTTCACACTAGCCAAGTGAAGCAGTGGTATTTTAGCATGATGGGAAGTGACGAATTCTCTGATAGCGTCAAGAGCTTAAGCCCAAGCAGAAATAGCTCAGAGCCATGATATGTTAGAACACTAACTTACTAGAGTAGATTCTTTCCAGTTCACTAAAGTATTGGGTTGGGCCAAGAAGTTGGTTCAGGTGTTTCCATATCATCTTATGGAAAAACCCAGCGACCTTTTTGGCCAACTCAATAGACACCGGAGGTGGTGAGAGTCTCGCTGGGATGTTTGTCATCTCTTTGACCCAGGAGGCCAGCTGCATGGTGCCATCTCACTCCTCTTTGTGCTTCTTCTCCTGAAGCAACAACCCGGCTCACAAGTACTACCTGGCAGTGGATCCCGTGTCTGGCTCTCTCTACGTGTCTGACACCAACAGTCGGCGCATCTACCAAGTCAAGTCTCTGAGTGGAGCCAAAGACCTGGCTGGGAACTCAGAAGTCGTGGCGGGGACAGGCGAGCAGTGCTTGCCCTTTGACGAAGCCCGCTGCGGGGACGGAGGCAAGGCTGTGGATGCCACCCTGATGAGCCCTCGAGGTAAAGGCTGCCCAGCAACTAAGCCCCACCCCAGAGAGAGCTCACCACACACTTGGCTCCCTTCAGGCTGGAAGTGAACTCAGCCCAGGCAGTCCCAAAGCCAGCTTGTCCTAGAATAATGTAACTCTGATAGATGGCTTTGGTGGGTGGGTGAGTATTGTTTTATTTCTTAAAGAAATATCTGAAGAAAGAAAGAAAAAAAGTATTTCTTTATCTGAAGTAAACGTCATCTCCCACATAGGCTGCAAGTGGGAAGTGGGGTCGCTTGCCCCTAGAGATTGCTGACTGCTGCCAGTCACAGAGAGTCAGAAGGAAATGTTCGCAGTGGGAGCCCGAAGGCCAGCTGTGTGGGCTGGAGACAGAACAGAGCCCAGTGGGGGGAGCCTCCAACCACTCTCAGCTGTTCCTGTTAGATAACAGTGTATATAAAGTCCAAACAGCACCTGACATTTTGCAAATGCCCCATAATGGTAGCAATTAAGAATCGGTATAATGTCCAAGGGACTGGGATTGGCAAGGAGGGGTTCTTGGCTCTGAGGGATCTCTATTTGAAAAGGACTAAAGATGCTGAAGGTTAAGGACTGTCACTGGAAGGTCCGATCCTTGTTAGCATTTTTAGCTAAGCTGAGAGCACACAGCAGTGTAGATTAAGGATGGGGAGCCTTGGGCTTGGGCACTGGGGTGAAAATGCAGAAGAAATAAAGCTGCTGTCTGCCTCTTACCAAGGGAGTGCTAGAACCAGCATTCCCCCAGAATAGCAATGTGCTGAGTGGAGTCACGGCTTAACTGGGAATACTTCCTGGAGGATATATTTTGAATTAGGAGTCTGTGACTGCAAGAGTCACTGTTTTTCAGCCTTAGTGTGGCAATCAGTTGTGAAGGGTATTCCAGTAATTTACTACCAATAATTTTTCAAGCAGTGAACTTGGGAAAAGCTCTTTTCTAAAAAGGAGCAGATGCAAAATGACCTCCCCATTCATTCATTCGCAGCCTTGGTTCATTTGCAGCCCAAGGTTCTTTCTTCACTTGCATGGTGAAGTAGCCAATACCCCAGGAATAAGCCAGATCTCAGCACAGTCCCCGTGAGAAAGGGTGTCACCTTAAATGACTCTTGAGTGTGCTATCCAGTCAGGTTCCTCATCCAAGAAGATGATGCCTAGTAGGGCATCCCCACTACCACCACCACCCCAGCAGCCCTGTCCCTTGCCAAGAGACACACTCCTGCTGTTTGCCCCACTCAGGTATTGCAGTTGACAAGAATGGGCTCATGTACTTTGTCGACGCCACCATGATCCGCAAGGTCGACCAGAATGGAATCATCTCCACCTTGCTGGGCTCCAACGACCTCACCGCCGTCCGGCCCCTGAGCTGTGACTCCAGCATGGACGTGGCCCAGGTGGGACTCTCTCTCTGTCCTCTCATTTCTCACCACTGTGCCACCCCTGATTCTGAGCCTGAACGTCTCACCTGGGTTCTCTTTGTGTTGGAAGTGGAGTGGGAGGAGGAGATACAGATCCCAGGTTTGTCTGCAGTAGGTTTGAAATGAACTGGACAGCAGGATGGAATGGGACATGTGAGACAGGCATGAGAGAGAAATAGGAGAAAGGGAGAGGGGAATTCCGCTCAGAAGCGTGGAGCTGGTGACATGCTCCAGCCGTGGCAGATTATAGGGTAGGCGTTACTGTGTAATTACCTCTCTTCTCCATCATTATCGTGGGTTTGAGAACATACCATACAGTACTACATGTCAATCAGAACTTCCCTGTTAATCTGAAGCAATTGCATCCTCACTATATAAACCTTTACTTTGTAAAGTTGTAACTGAGCAGATCCCTCTGTGATATTCCCCCAAGTGATAGTCTTTTAGTCTGGGCTCTTACATTAGCAGAGAACAGAGGCTCACTCAAATGTACAACAGGGGGAAAAGGACTGTATACTTTAAAAAATTTTTATTGAAGTATAGTTGATTTACAGAAATGGGACTTGAATATAAGGGTCCTCAACCTGAGTCTGTACTTAGTCTTCCAAAAGGGTCTTTTCCACCCTCAGTTAACCTCATTACTTTCAGTGCAAATTCCTCAACTAACTGACAACTGATTCCTGAGGTTTTCATTTCAGATTCTGCAGAGAAGGGAAGTGTTTTATCCAGTTTACTTTTTCAAGCAAACTCAGGTTGTAGTTCACTGGCCAGCCTGTGCATTGGCTGCCCTTGGGGCAGGGACCTCTTCTAAACTGCATGGTTCCTTGCTGTGAATTAGATCAAGGTGCCTCCTCTGAGTGAACACAGCCTCCTCAGGCCCATGGCTTGGTGAGCAGAGCATGGACTACATTACACTAGCCCTTGAGCTATGAACTACCTGTCCAACTATGTGTGGTGAATCCAACCCTGGCCCAATCATCTGGGGCTGCAAAGAGCATTGTGGGTAGAACTGGTGACCTACTCCAGCCCCAGCAGGTGATGCCACAGAAGATATCTGTTCCACAGTCTCTTGCTCTCCATCATGCCCAGCATGGACAGTGAGCGAGTGGTTCCACGATGGGCACTTCTACACTGTGTTAGGAAAAAAGAGTATTTTTCCCCCAGTTGCGTAAAATCAATAGAAGTGCTCTGCTCAGGTAAACATTGAGCATGCTAGAGGCTGTCCTTGAATTTGGTGCTGTATCGTCCATAGGTTCGCCTGGAGTGGCCAACAGACCTTGCTGTCAACCCCATGGACAACTCCCTGTATGTTCTGGAGAACAACGTCATCCTTCGCATCACCGAGAACCATCAAGTCAGCATCATCGCGGGACGCCCCATGCACTGCCAGGTTCCTGGCATTGACTACTCGCTTAGCAAACTAGCCATTCACTCTGCCCTGGAGTCAGCCAGCGCCATTGCCATCTCTCACACTGGGGTCCTCTACATCACCGAGACGGATGAGAAGAAGATTAACCGACTACGCCAGGTAACAACCAATGGGGAGATATGCCTGTTAGCAGGCGCAGCCTCTGACTGTGACTGCAAAAATGATGTCAATTGCAACTGCTACTCAGGAGACGATGCCTACGCCACTGATGCCATCTTGAATTCCCCATCATCCTTAGCTGTAGCTCCTGACGGTACCATCTACATCGCGGACCTTGGGAATATTCGGATCAGGGCGGTCAGCAAGAACAAGCCCGTTCTGAATGCTTTTAACCAGTATGAGGCTGCCTCCCCTGGGGAGCAGGAGTTGTACGTCTTCAACGCCGAGGGTATCCACCAGTACACCGTGAGCCTAGTGACGGGGGAGTACTTGTACAACTTCACGTACAGTGCTGACAACGATGTCACTGAGCTGATTGACAACAACGGAAATTCCCTGAAGATCCGTCGGGACAGCAGTGGCACACCCCGCCATCTGCTCATGCCCGACAACCAGATCATCACCCTCACAGTGGGCACCAACGGAGGGCTCAAAGTCGTGTCCACACAGAACTTGGAGCTTGGCCTCATGACCTATGATGGGAACACGGGCCTCCTAGCCACCAAGAGTGATGAAACAGGATGGACAACTTTCTATGAGTAAGTCGATTTTTAAAGTCGTTCCTCAGAGCACTTACCCTACTACCCTCGCTGGCATCAGGATCAGCTGTTGGTGTGGCTTTTAGAATCATTTAGTCATGTTGTCTTCCTGACTTTAATGCCTCAGGATAGTCCTGTCCCTTCTCCCTGACTCGTAAATGATTTGCATTATTGGGTGTCTGATAGCGAACATCCTCCCTACAAGAGTCGGGAATTCCTGTTGTCTGCTTGCCGTTCCAGTTTCAGGATATTGGACATGCACAGCGCCTGAGAGATCAAGTGTTGATTAACTCTGCTGATTATTCATGTTTGCCATGGGTGCGGAAATTAGAAACTAAAAGGCAAGGTCCTGGTGGGACTCCTGTAATTTGCCGATAGGTCCAGCAACACACTTGATTGCACAGACAGGTAGATAAACTCTGAATTTCCTCTTTAGCAGAAGCAGATCAATACAGATAAAGTGCTAGGTATATTAAAAGATGTGAGAGCTGGTCATATTTCCCCTAACAATTATCTCATACTTGATAGTCCTGCTGTTTGTTTTACCAAAAAGCTGTTTTCCCTCACGCCTGCAGGCAGTTCTTGGTCACCTGCCTGCTGCTGCAGGGATTAACCAGTGGGATGCCGGTGGGAGGAGGTTGCTAAGGCATGATTGCTGAGGTTGCTCCTTGGCTGGCTGAGACAGGGATGGCTTTGGTAGGGATCTGGCTGTCCTTGATGGTGAAGGATCTGGTTAATTACTATGTAACTTGGAGTCGTTGCTTTCTGTCTATGTGACGCTGCTAGCTGAGAATTTAGTAGGTTGGCCAGGTGTTGTCACGGAAGGAAAGAAGGACAGGAGAGAGAACAGAAGACTTCGTTGATGATCAGTCTTAAATTCAGGCATGTTCACTTCCTGTTTGCATTCCAAAGGCTTTGAGAGAATGTAAAGGAAGCTTCTGCCATCTGCTGGAAATAGGCTGCATTGCCGCCTTCCTTTGGGTAAAGCTGTCTTTCTCAGACTTCTGAAGCAGCCTGGCACTCTTCAGGGCACTGGAACTGGATCACTTTACCAGGTGACTCTGTCCCTGAAGGTGCCATCTGAGTGTCATCTTTGGCTCTCACACCAGGTTAAGCTAAAGCTGCGCTGTAACCCAAACGCCTCCTAGATTCTCAACTTCTCTTCTCACTTGAACCTGAAGACTCAACACATTTCAGAGAGAATTGGTGTCACTCTCAGGAGGCCAGTCTGAAGTGGGCCAGGTGTAAGAAGCTGGAGTGACAGAGTTCAGGCTGAGGTGCATCCTGAGACAGGAACTCGTAAGTAGAAGAGTAGTCTCCAGAAGGGGCGCCGAACTAAATGAAAACATGGTCATGGTTTTTTTTTCCCCCTCATGATTGTTCAGAAGTTACACCGAAGAGAGAATTTTTTTTCTCTCTTGATGTGAAGACTTGCTTTTCTTCCATAAAGTTGGTAAAAGATCATACATTCTCCATTGTAGGAGTTCAATGCATATGGTTTTCTTAGCCTCCTAAAAAAGATGATAGCTTCTGTTTTGTGGTATTTTTTTTTTTCACACATGGTCAGCAAATTGGTTGTTTAATAATCAGACACAAATTCGACTTCCTGTTGAGACTGTCACCTTAGTGAAAATTTTAGAGAAAGGAGTCAACAAAGTCACAAACAAAACCCCACAGACACCTGGATTCAGTTTAGAGAGGCAGAATTAAAGCATGTAGTTTTCCCATCTGATCTTTACATAATACTCCACTTTGAAAACTTTTAGAAAACATTGATTTATTTGGCCTCTCTGGGTCTCAGCTGTAGCACTCAGGATCTCTTAGTTGCGGCACATGGGAATCTAGTTTCTTGACTGGGGGTCTAATCCTAGCCGCTTGGATTGGAAGCATGGAGTCTTAGCCACTGGACCACTACTCCACTTTGAATTCATCCTGCTCTCTCCTCACCCCCTGTACTCCTGCCACTCTCTCTCCTGCCAGGGCAGAGCCTGCCTTACCAAACCTGGGGCCCAGAGGACAGGCCCTCCAGAAGGGAGAAACTAATACAAAGCAAAATATATAGGCTTCCCAGGTGGTGCTAGCGGTAAAGAACGCGCCTGCCAATGCAAGAGTTGTAAGAGACACAGGTTTGATCCCTGGGTCAGGAAGATCCCCTGGAGGAGGAAACGGCAACCCACTCCAGTGGGCTGCAGTCCATGGGGTCACAAAAAGTCAGCCATGACTGAAGCAACTTAGCCTATATATAAAGTATTTATTAAAATTTTAATAAAATATATTTATATAGTATATAAAATACATTTATATATAAAGTACTAAATACTTTAGTATTTTAATATAGTATTTAAAATACTTTTAGCATTACTAAATATAAACTAAAATAAAGTAATATAAAGGGCTATTCCAGTCCTGATCAACTCCTCCCAGCAAAGCAACAGAGGAAGGACTGAATATCAGATCTGAGGGAGGGAGGGAAGTTAGATTCCAGGGAGCACGGTTGAAGAGTTATTTTCTAGAATCAGCCAGCATTGCCGCTCAAGGAGCCTGGAGTGGGTCCCTTTAAGGGGTTACCATTCTCCCCGCTCCCCTTTGTGTTGGGAAGTGCCCCATGGAGAGCTGGGCAGGGATGAAGCCAAGATGGGAATGCCTCTGGACTGCTGTTGTGTCTGCTAAGTTCTCTGAATGGGCGCGAGCGGTCTGTTATCTCTGAAAGGCACAGGGCTACCGAAAAGGACAACCACCTCTACACATGCGCTCTCTCTCCTCCTTTACTTTAATCCCTACCGCTTGTCACCATATGACATACTCTGTATTGGGAGCTTTATTTTGACCCTCCCCATCTAGTTTGCACACACATCACGAGGGCAAGGATTTTCATCCATTTTGTTCCTAGATGGGTCCCTGGATCCTTGAACAGTGCCTGGCACCTACGAGGAACTCAATGAGTAGGTGCTGAATGAAGAAGTCAAATGCAGCCTCCAGCCCCACCTGAGACAAGGAAGGCAGAGCTGGTTCCACTGGGTGGCCATGAGGTCCCATTACTGGAACTCACAGCTCTTTGCCAGTGTCTCCAGGCTTCTTTGCAGAGAGACCTGAATCTTAGACATTTACTGCAGATCAAAAGCTGAATCTTCTTTGAAAGTTAAAGAAAACCTGCTTTTCTCCTGCTGGTCACTGAGATTCTGGTCTCAGCCTTAATTCTCTGTTTCCCGAAAGTAGAAGCTCCGGTTCCTACTATTTCTCTCACAGCAAAGCACAGCAATCTACACACTGTAGGTGTCCAGGTAATATAGTGGATTGGAATTAAATCATTGCCTGGGGCTCGAGGAATACACTGCTTACATTGTCCCTACTTGACAGCAAGAGTTGGAACACTGAGTTCTCCACTAAGCACCCCACATCAAAATACTTAGAATTGTTTTTTATTTTCTTATTTATTGAGGTAAAATTAATGTGTAACATTATATTAGTTCCAGGGATACAACATAATGATTCTGTATGTTGTGAAATGACCACAATATGTTTAATTAACATATGTCACCATATAGTTACAAAAAACTCTTATGATGAGAACTTTCAGGTTCTACTGTCTTAGCAATAGCAACTTTCAAATATGTAATACAGTATTATTAATTACAGTTACCATGCTATATATTACATCCCCATGACTTATTTTATAACTGAAAATCTGTACCTTTTATAAGTTTATTTTATTGAAGTATAGTTGATTTACTGGAGAAGGATATGGCAACCCACTCCAGTACTCTTGCCTAGAGAATCCTGTGGACAGAGGAGCCTGATGGGCTGCTGTCCATGGGGTCACAGAGTCAGACACGACTGAAGCGCCTTAGCATGCACGCACACATAGTTGGTTTACAATGGTTCATTAATTTCTGCTGTATAGCAAAGTGATTCAGTTAATTCTTTTTCATATTATTTTCCATTATGCTTTATTATAGGATACTGAATATAGTTCCCTGTGCTATACAATAGGACCTTGTAATTTATCCATAACAGTTTGCATGTGCTACTCCCAAACTCCCAATCCATCCCTCCCCAGACCCACCTTTCTGTTGGGAACCACAAGTGTATTCTCTTATGTCTGTAAGTCTGGTTCTGTTTCATGGATAAGTCCATTTATGTCACATTTTGGATTTCACATATGAGTGATACTGTATGGTATTTCTCTCTCTCTGGCTTAGTATGATAATCTCTAGGTCAGCTGATATTGCTGCAGATGGCATTAGTTCATTCTTTTCCTGGCTGAGTAGTATTCCGTTGTATATGTATGCCACATTTTATTGTTCCTCTGCTGATGGATGTTTAGGTTGTTTCTGTGTCTTGGTTGTGGTAAACAGTGCTGCTGTGAACACTGGGGTGCATGTATAGTGTTGTCCGGGTATGTCCCCAGGAGTGGGATTGCTGGATCACATGGCAACTTTTAGTTTTTTGAGGAACTTCCATACTGTTTTCCATAGTGGCCTCACCAATTTATATTCCCCCAACAGCGCAGGAGCGTTCCCTTTCCTCTGCATCCTCCCCAGTGTTTGTTATTTGTTGACTTTTTGATGGTAGCTCTTCTGACCCAAACTGCCGTTGCAGTTTTTGATTTGTATGTCGCTAGTAATCAGCGATGTTGAGCATCTGTTTATGCGCCTCTTGGCCATCTGTGTGTCTTCTTTGAAGAGATGTCTGTTTAGGTCTTCTGCCCATTTTTGTGATTGAGTTGTTTGCTTTTTTGTTACCGAGTTGTGTGAGCTGTTTGTATATTTTGGTAATTAAGCCCTTGTTGGTCACATTGTTTGCAAATCTCTCTCCCAGTCTGCAGGTCATGGTTTTGTTTATGGTTCCCTTTGCTGTGCAAAAACTAGTGAGTGTGATTAGGCCCCATTTGTTTATTGTTTATTTCTGTTCCCTTGGCAGATGGAGATTATGCACCTTTTGACCCCCTTCACCTACCCCTCACTTCTAGCGACCACCAATCAGTTCTCTGTGTCTATAGACTTGGTTTTTTCTGGGGTTTTGTTTTTGAGACCTACGTATAGCTGAGATCACAGGGTATTTGTCTCTCTGTCTTACTCATTTCACTTAGCATCGTGCCCTCAAAGTTGACGCGTGTCATCACAAACGGCATGGTTTCATTCTTTTTATGGCTGAATAATATTCTGTTTATACCATAGCTTTTTTTATTGATTCATCTTGGTGATGGGCCCCTTAATCCATATCTTGACTGTTGTAAATAATGCTGCAGTGACTATGTGAGTGAATAAATATTTTCAAATTAGCATGTTTGTTTCCCCCCGATTCCACCCAGAAGTGGAAATGTTGGATCACATGGTAATTCTACTTCTGTGAAAAATCCCCAAACTGTGTTCTATAGTGATTGCACCAATTTACATTCTCAACAAACGTGTAGGAGTTTCCCTTTCCTCCAGATCACCACCAACATGGTTTGTTTTGTTTTTATGTAACAGCCATTCTAACTATTGTGAGGTAAGATTTCAGTACGGTTTTGATTTGCAATTCCCTAATGATTAACGATGCTGAGCATCTTTTCATGTACCTGATGGCCATCTGTGTGTCCTCTCATTGTTTAGTCAAATCGTTCATGTTTTGAGCTATTGAGTTGTATAAATTCTTTATATATTTGGATATTTTCTCTTGTCAGACTTGCAAATATTCTCACTCAGTACACTGCCTTATTTTGTGGATGGTTTGCTTTGCTGTGCAAAAGCTCTTCAGTTTGAAGTAATCCCACTTGTTGGTTTGTGCTTTTATTACCTTTGCTTTTGTGTCAAGTGCAAAAAAAAAAAAAACCACACAACACTAATGTCATGGAGCTTACCGCCTATACTGACTTCTAGAATTTGTGGTTTCAGAGCTTATATTCAGGTTTTTATTCCACTTGAGTCCATTTCGTGAGTGGTGTAAGACTGTTTCATTCTTTCTCATGTGACTGTCCAGCTTTCCCAACACCATGCATTGGAGAGACTGTTCTTCCCTCATTGTATATTCTCAGCTCCTCTGTCATAAACTGACCATGTGTGTGTGGGTTTTGATTTGCAGTTCCCTAGTGATTTCTCAAGATTACTTTGGCTATTTGGGGATCGTGGTTCTGTACAAATTTTAGGGTATTTGTTCTATTTCTATGAAGAATACCGTTAGAATTTTGATAGAGATTGCATTGAGACAGTAACTTGCTTTGGACAGCATGGATAATTTATCAATATTAATTATTCCAATCCATAAGTATATGCTGTCTTTTCACTTATTTGTGTATTCTTTGATTTCTTACATCAGTGTCATAACTTTCAATGTATAGGTTTTTTTACCTCCTTGCTTAAATGTATTCCCAGGTATTTTTTCTTCTTTGATATAACTACAAATGGTGTTTAAAATTTTCTTTCTGGTAGTCTGTTATTAGTTTATAGAAGCACAATAGATTTTATATATTTTGTATATTTATATATAGATATAGATAAAATATGTTATTTACAAATAATACCTTTTTTCCTTGACTACTTGCTCTGAATACGACCTCCAATATTATGTTGAATAAAGTGGCATTCTTTGTCTTCTTCCTGATCTTAGAGTAAAAATGGTCAGCTTTTTACCACTGTGTCTGATATTAGCTGTGGGCTTTTCATGTTGAGATATGTTCCCTCTATATCCACTTCATTGAGGGTTTTCTTGTAAATTTTGTCAATGTTTTTCTGCATCTATTGAGATGATAATACGGTATTTCACATCAAATGATTTGCTGATGTGAACCATCTTTGCATTCCCTAGAATAACTCCCACTTGATCATGGTGTATGACCCTCTTACTGTACTGTTGAATTTGGTTTGCTAATATTTTGTTGAGGATGCTTGCATTTATGTTTAGAGACACTGAATTTTAATTTTCTTTTCTGGCAGTGTCCATATATGGCTTTGGTATCAGGGTAATGCTGGCCTTATAAAATGACTTTGGAGTGTTCCCTCCTGTTTATTTTTTTGAAAGAGTTTGAAAAGGGACTGGTATGAATTCTTCTTTGCATATTCAGTAGATCTCACCAGGAAGCCGGCTGAGTGATCCTGGACTTCTGCTTGGTGGGAGGGTTTTGATTCATGAGTCAGTCTCCTTACTCCTCATTGGTCTATTCAGATTTTCTTGTTCATTAGTTAGTCCTTTACTTTGTGGAGCCCAAATTAAAAAGCATCAAGTAGCTGTTCTCACTAACTTGGGAAAGCGTAATTAGGCACCCCTTGCCTGAGGTGAAATGCTTTCACTGAGGATGTTGTTAGGTAAATGGGTGGGTGGTAGAAAGCATCGCCATTTCCCAGGGCAGGTGGGTGTGCTGTGCCATCCGGCCACCCCACCGTCCCCCTCTCCCCTTTTCTAGCCCCATGAGTCTGTCCCTTGTAGGGTTCTGAGTTTTGAGGAACTGCTTCTCATCAGTGTCTCTTTTCTCCAGCTATGACCACGAGGGCCGCCTCACCAATGTGACACGCCCCACAGGGGTGGTGACCAGCCTTCACCGGGAAATGGAGAAGTCCATCACTATTGACATTGAGAACTCCAACCGTGATGACGACGTCACCGTCATTACCAACCTGTCTTCGGTGGAGGCCTCCTACACAGTGGTACAAGGTAAGTCCCTCACTCATCACCATCCTACCCACACACTCACCCTCAGCCATAGCCAAAGCCAGAGGCAGGTTTGAGTTACCAAGCCTGGGAGGACCTCCTAGCACCCCTCAGCTTGCAGTTTTAGCCCAAAGCAAACTAACTCTATAAGACATCCACCTTATAGAAAAGGACTTAATCAGATGCAGGAGAATGTCATCTATAATACCAACCTAATATTTTAGTTTGGGATATTTGGGAATATCTACATATTTACCTGAAAATGTCCCTTTCCATTCCCACTTGTCTGTCACCAGCACTCCCTACTCACCCAACAAACACAGCTACCTCCTCAAAGGTGGTTTTAGTCTCATTCTCTCTACCAAACATTTGTGTGATGAGCCTGTTCTCCTCAAGTCACAGAGCCCTTTAGCAGTCTCTTGCTCAGACCGTAAAGGCCTCTGACCAGCTCGTAGTTACTCTTGCTGTTCAACATGATGCACACTCCAGGATAAGCACGGGGGCTGGCAAGGAAAGGAATTGTGCAGATTAATTTTTCTTTTAATTAAGATAGACTGTCGGTGGGCTAGCCCATTGTCAGAAGATAAAAGTGTCCTCACGGCAGATAAATGGTGACACTTCTGGATTATCCCATGACAGAGCCCGTATCCATGACTCTATTTCTATTCTGCCAGATGATTAATGATGTAGATTTTTGTCTTTCTGCATGATGGCTGCAGTCGCAGGAGTGACAGGTCCCCACTTGCTTGCCACCCCCAAAAGTTAGCATCTCGGAGGCCAGCCCAGCTGGACTCCTCTGCCCAAATAATCAGGAAGTAACTTATCCATAAGAAGAGTCTCAGACTCACATTTCCTACCTGGAACTTTTCGATAAGAGAAAAGGTCAGAAGTCTGATGGACGAGTGTAGATTCCATTTGGGCAGATAAACACACATTATCAGCACCCACTGGCTCAGTCTCTCTCTTGCTATTTGAGGCTCCTCAGATTTGTCTGGCGTGGAGGTGGCATCATGGTAGAGTCAGCAGCAAAGAGATGAGGGGCAGAAAGGCTGCTGCTTCTTGAAGAATCCTAGACTTGATTTGCAGTGGATCTGACCCATGGTAAATCATCAGCCTCAGGTTAGATAGTAGGGGAAAGGAAATAAATTTAAGTCTGTTTTCATTTATTTTTTTCCATTTCAGCTAAAATATATATGTTAAAGATCAGGGATTTGATTGACACAAATTGTGTAGGCATGATACGTCTTTAAATGCACTATTAATAGTCTTCGGTGAGTAGAAGAAAAATATCACAGCATAATTATTTCCAGAATGCCACATGTTAATAATGTTTTTCTTTCCACGGATCAGTAGCATCTCTGCTACTCACCTTAACATTGCACGTGTGCTAATTGCAGGCAGCCTTCGACTGACAGCTGCAAAATACCATGGAAACCTACAAAAATAGGGGTTCTGTTCTCTCATGACTAGCAGCATGGATAATTTATTTCCCTCTCCCTGCCCCCACTTCCATTTCTCCAGATCAAGTGCGGAACAGCTACCAGCTCTGCAACAACGGGACCCTGCGGGTGATGTACGCCAATGGGATGGGCGTGAGCTTCCACAGCGAGCCCCACGTGCTCGCAGGCACCATCACCCCCACCATCGGGCGCTGCAATATCTCCCTGCCCATGGAGAATGGCCTCAACTCCATTGAGTGGCGCCTAAGAAAGGAACAGATTAAAGGCAAAGTCACCATCTTTGGCAGGAAGCTCCGGGTAAGTCATCCCACCCAACTCATCCCCACAAAGTGGCAGGGTACACCCCCTTTCCTCAGGAGCTGAGGCCCTCTCCCAAGCCTCCATGGCTCCTTTCTTCCCTGGAAGAGACACGTGAGTCACATCCCTCAGGCACTCGGGTCTCAGGGAAAATGTTCTGCATTTTCTAGGATGGAAAAGGTGGGGATTTACCTTCAGCTGAAAGTAGAGATTCCTTTTGGTGTCTTTCACACTTACCATTTTCTCTGTCAACTTTCACTGTTTGGCCAACTTAACAAATGAGCTGGTGCCTATGCCCTACTGTGTGCTTTGCTAAATAAGTTTTATAACACACTCTCTAGGCTCAAGGAGTTGACAGTCTGGTAGAACAGATGAACTCAGGATAATCCAATGGGTTGAGCGAGAAGCTGGAGGAGCATCCAGGGCTTGGTGGGATCACAGAGGAGGAGCTCTCATCCACCCTGCAGGAATCAGGGAAGGCTTCCTAAGAGAAAGTAACAAGCAAGCTGCAGCAAGAAGTTTTAACCGACTCTAGCTTCCGCAGACTAGGTAACTCACAACAAGTTACAGCTTTTAAAACCAATATATAACATTCATGGAGGACTTTAATGATGCAAACACAACATTAAATGCTTTGCTTACATTATCTTACTTTCCAGTGGGGGTAGGTGTTATTTCCATTTTTCAGATGAGAAAACATGGGCTCTGGGAAGCTAAGTAATCAATTCGAGGGTACGATGGCTTGAAAATGCCAAGGCCAGGACTCAGCCCCAGTTCTCTCTTTCTGTCTCACATGCTAGGATTCTTAGCCAGTAGGCTTCACAACTCCGGATTCCATCAACAGTCATCCAGATAGCCTGGGTCCTGCTCTGGTCACTTACGTGGCATGAAGAGGGACAGGTTCTTACCTTCATGCTCACTGGGAACATCTTTGGGGTCTCAGTCTTTGTCAAATTCAGCACATATTTATTGAACACCTAACAAGGAGCCAGGCACTGTGGTACACACCGGAGCTACACCGCACAAGATCCCTGCCCTCTTACAGCAAGCAGGTTAGGCAGCAGATAGTAAGCCAACTAACAGATAAGAAATCATTGTAGACTGAGATACTCACCAGGAAGATGGTAAACAATGCAATACGGCAGGGTTTAACAAATGCTTTGGAATTCCTGAGCTCAGAAGGCTCACCCACAAAAAAACCTGGGTCATAACTTCTACAGTGTTATTGGTTTGAAATCCAGCCAGCCCAGGTGACTCCCTGCAGACCCAGGCCACTCCATGTTAAGATTCTACCTTTGTTTAGTTGGAGTTTAATTCTCCACATTAGGTTATCAGCAGGTGCCCATGTTTTTCTTCCTCTGCTGGTATCTGTAGCTGCGGTATCTTCCTAAAGACAAAAATGAAATGAGATTAGTAACTAAATCCTTAATGACTGGATTTCGGGGCTGTATAATTGATTTTTGATACACTCTACCGTAGAAGTTGATTAGGAGTAGTAATCATGCCTTTTCTCTGATAAGTCAGTGATGCACTTTGACTGAGTTTTTGAAATAAAGATAAATGCAGCCCTCAAATAAAATGGCCATAATCGCAACTCCGAATATTAAAAGTCGTAATAATGGTACTCGTGGTAATTAGCAGGAGTTAGGCACGCAAGTCTTATAACTGAATTTCTGCCAGGGTTAGATTTGCTGGCATCATGTTTATGCAAATCGAAACACAGCTTTATCTATCAACACCTCAACATTTAATTGTCTGGTGTTAGTTCCTGTAACAATAATCACATATCCATTTAGCTCTCTTAAATGAAAATCACTATGAGATTATAACAGGTTGAGTGGACTGAAAATGTAATTTGAAAATGAGGGAGAAAGCCTGGAATTTATTTGCATCTCATTTATTTTAATTCAATTCATAAATTGTTTAGTGAATGAAATAAAAGCAACTCCTGGAAACTGCTGGGGAACCGTTGGGAGAAGGTAGAGGAGGAAGGTGGAGTGGCACGTGTGAGTCACGTGATGTTGTGAGCTGTCAACAAGGCCAGGACATCAAGGGAAGCGGGGCTGTCACTGTATCATCAGGGGAGGATGAGCTGTGGGCGGTTAACAAATGGGCACAGATAAACCCTGCAATTGGGGGCTTAATGAACATGGCTAGATGTGGCAGGCTTCACTGCCATTCCCCCTGGTGAGAACACAGTGGGGTGACTGCAACTTAACTGCAAGGAAGCCTAGGAAATGGTGTCTTTCTGCAAGCCTAAGAAGAAAATGAAAGGAGATTTGGTGACCATGTAGCAGGGTCCCTGCCCTCCAGCTCAGGCTGAGAGATGCTTCACAGAAGAGTTGGAATTAGTTCTACAGAGCAGGAGGAATTAGCCAGGCAAAGATTATCAGCAGGGGGTGATCAAAGTGTTGCTTATGAAAAGGCAAAGAGTTCCCCCCCCAAAAAAAAAGGAATGGCATTTCAGAAAACTAATTCAGTGTGGCTGGAGAGAAAGGTCTGTTATACTGTGAGACAGAGTGAGTTGGTCGGGGTTAGGATGGGAAGGGAATGAAGGGCATATTTTGCTAGGGTGGGGGTGCTGCTCCGGGGTTCGGTTGGCAGAGTGATGTGTTGGGATTTGGCGTGTTAGAAAGACCTCTCAGGGTTCCTCGGGTACAGAGGAAGATAAATCAGATGGAGACAGGATAGGAGGAGGGGGTAATTCAAACAAGAAATGAAATCACTAGCAGAGAAGACAGAGGGAGACCTGAGCGCTACTTCGCACACACAATTAACGGGATTTGGCAGCTAGCAGGGTGGCTATATCATGTGCACCTTTAAGGGCCCTTTTCCGTGATCAGGTAGACTGGGAAGCCAAGGAGTCCTCCAGACTTCAAGAACTAGCCTGCCAGGCTCTGTTGCAGGAGAGAGGCTGGGACCTGAACCCCAAGACAGTGATGTGCGATTCCAGCAGCCCCAGCCCTGCCTCTTGGAGGGGGAAGAAACTGAATGAACTTTCAGTTGCTACCACTGAACCAGCACCATTCCATCGTTGCTCCCCACCCCTGTGGATCTGTTTGCATTGACGCAAACAGCCTGACGTTTCCCAGGGGCTGGCACACTCCTGAGAGCCTGGCCAATTGAGCAGTGAGGGCCAAAGGCTCTGAGCATCCCTGGAGTTCACCAGAACCCCCAGAATGGTCCCCAGTGAAAGTCTAACCCACCTAGGTACCCCTTGTTCCAGATTCCAGCCAAGGGCATCTCTCAGGGGAGGGATGCACCAGCAGCCCTTACCTAAAGGTTGAAGTGTAAAATGGTGGCTGGATGGACCATGGCCGTTCCCTTCCACCAAAAGCTTTATGGCTTTTTTTACTTGGGCAAAATCTCGAACAATTGTCCCTGCCTAGACGGAAGGACTGATGCTAAAGCTGAAACTCCAATACTTTGGCCACCTCATGCGACAAGTTGACTCACTGGAAAAGAGTCTGATGCTGGGAGGGATTGGGGCTGGGAGGAGACAGGGACGACAGAGAATTCTCGAGATGGCTGGATGGCATCACCAACTCGATGGACATGAGTTTGAGTGAACTCCGGGAGTTGGTGATGGACAGGGAGGCCTGGCGTGCTGTGGTTCATGGGGTCTCTAGGAGTCGGACACGACTGAGCGACTGAACTGAACTGAGCTGAGACTGAAAGTGGAGAAGACTTTTCCTTCTGCCTCCCAAGGATGGCTCCAGGAATCTCTTTTGAAAACATCCTCCTGCCTCCAGCCCTCACCACCCACCATTCTTCCCTGTTTCCTCTGACCTTCTCACGAAGCTATTACATCAGGGTACCTGTAAGCTCTATGGGCATGAGGACCATCTCACGGCCGTATCCCTGATGACAGGTACCATGTGATGGGCATTCAGGCAGTGGGTGATGAAGATATGATGACCACGCCCCCTTCAAAGGCTCCTCCATGGAATGTGCATAGTCCATAAATGCCTCTGTCAGGAATCTTTCCACTGCAAGAAACAGGATGTGTACTCAAATGAGCTGTTAAAAAGGGCATGCGTTGGGCATGGCCTTGCTTCTCCCCACCAGTGACTTCACCAGCTCACATGGTATCATCAGGTTGACATCTTTGTCCTGGACCCCTTCCATCTCTCATCAGTGTTTCCCTTGGTACTTAGGCTCCTTTACCCCTACCTTCAACTGGTGACCTCTTCACACTGGGGAAGTCAGGCAGGCTTGGCTAAAGATGACTCCAGGCTGCTATTAGCTCAGCTTAGTGACCCAGAGGGAGGAGAAAGGGATCTCTTACAGAATTAAAAACCAAAATCCCTTTGAAGCCCTCTGAAGGGCCTGCCACAGATGGAATGGCAGTCACAGCCCTGGGCCAGTCCCACTGCTCCGGGAGTGGGTGGGGGGGTCTGTGCTTGGCTGGGTCACATGTACCATGTGACGGATGGCTCAGTAAAAACTTCTAGATGGGGAAACCTCAGACAAAGGGGGCACTGCTCCCAAAGAAGGAAGAGATGGTTACATCACACTCAAACTTACACACCCCCAATCTAGTCTTCATCGTCCATCCTTCCAAAGCCTAATCATAAAACAAACTTCTGGTCCTGAGGACTTGTTCATGCTTTAATGCTCCTCCCCTCCAGCAAGACTTCTTTCTATACTTTTGGAAGAGAGAACTGAAACCAACTCATCCTGTTAAGATTTAAAACTTCTGCTCTTTCTTAAGACAGGCTTACTGCATGATTCTCTGATAAGGAAGGCATATAACCACCCTCTAGGATATCTCCTCCTGATTATGATTTACACAGAGATTGCAAAAGCATGAAACAGCTACATGTGTAGGTAGCAGAACAAAAGGAAAATTGCTGCCAAGATAATCTTCCATCATGATATTGGTATTAGTGTTATTAGTATTCCCAGAAGGAGTGGGAGTTAGTAATTTTGTTTTGGTTTCTGTATAATTAGTATGACATTGCAATTACACGTTGGCTTGTGTTACTTTTACTTTTGTGGCAAATGACAGTGACACGGGAACAAGGTGGGAGGCAAATGTGCATGTGTGCCTGTGAACACACACACACATGAACTCAGTTCTGCATGGATCCCACACTGGTAGGTCTGCTAGCCTACACTGTCATCACAAAAGCCTGAATTTTATCAGCCCTTCCTGCCCCAGTGCATTCACTTTGCACCAACCAGTGTTGTTGTTTTTTTTTCCCCAAGCACCTATTATGTTCCTGGCATTGTATTAGGCACTGAGTATATATTAGTGAACAGACAAGACACTCAATTCTGAGCAGAGCTTGTACAGACAGAACTTGCTACAAATTTCACATTAGCTTAAATAATATACAGTTAGAAGGGTAAGCCTCTGCAAATATATTCAACAGTATATCCCCCAAACAAGCATTACTTTTGGATTACTTGCTATTTGGATTGGTGTGATAAAAAGTAAAAATATCCTCATGGAGCTTATACTGTAGCAGGGGGAAACAGTACTCAAATTAACTACAAATAATGTAAGGAAATGGTGATGGATGCTGTGAGGGAACATGGTTGAGATAACAAGGCATATCTGATTGAGGTGAAGGTCACACAAAGGAAATGGTATTTGGGGTAAAAAATGAATGAAGAGCAGGAACTTTCCAGTAATGGAATGGGAAGAAAGCCTTCTGGGCTAAGCTACCAGCACATCTAAAGGCCCTGAGGCAGAAAAGACTATTGCTTGTTGGGCTTCCCTGGTGGCTCAGAGGTTAAAGCGTCTGCCTCCAATGCGGAAGACCCGGGTTCAATCCCTGGGTCGGGAAGATCCCCTGGAGAAAGAAACTGTAACCCACTCCAGTATTCTTGCCTGGAGAATCCCATGGACGGAGAAGCCTGGTAGGCTACAGTCCATGGGATCGCAAAGAGTCAGACACGACTGAGCGACTGCACTGCACTGAACTGTTATCTGAGCAGAAGATGAGGCAGAAGGGCTAGAGCAAATTAGCTGGGGGTGGTGAGGTCAAGGGGTTGGGACCTTACTGTGCTGGCAAGGATCTTAGAAGGGCTTCCCAGGTGGCTCAGTGGTAAGGAATCCACCTGCCAAGCAGGAGACGCGGGTTTGATCCCTGCGTCGGAAAGGTCCCAACTTTGGAGGAGGAAATGGCAACCCGCTTCAGTATTCTTGACTGGGAAATCCCATGGACAGAGGAGCCTGGTGGACTACAGTCTCTGGGGGTCACAAAAGAGTTGGACACGACTTAGTGACTATAGAAATATAGAAGTTCTCACCAGACATACCCACTGTTGAATGGAAAGGAGCATTCATCCATAGGCTGCACCATCTTCCTTTCTTCTTAGAGGCTAAAGAGACGTCCAACATACTTGACATCCAGAAGTTCAGGTTGAAGGATGACAAGTACAAGCCCCATTCAGGTCATCTAGGCTGGGCCTCCACATCAGACCCCTCTCCTCTCTGCCACATGCCTCCCCAGGGACCACCTGCCTCCACTGGGATACCCGCAGCATCAGAAGTGAAGTTCTCTGACACCTGGGCAGGGCCCCTGCTAACCACCCAAGCTTTCGCTTCCTGACCATCCCATCCGGAATGTTCTCTCTAACCCACCTCCTGCCCTCAGCTGTTGAACTCTCGCACTTCGGGACCCCACCCCCAGCCCCGAGGCAGCGCTTTCTCTGGGCAGCTGTCCGTGTCCGCTCAGTTCTGATTCTGTACCTTTTCCGTTCCACAGTGCCTCCCTCGTGTACTCTCACACCCACACAAGAGTTTACCGCTGTTGGTTTGTGTGTCTTTACCCTCTGACCTGTAAGTTCACAAGGGCAGGGGCCCCAGCTGCTCTGCTCTATCTTAAGTATTGATCACATCAACAAGCATACATAGTAGGTGCTCAGTAAATGCTCAGTGAACGGATATGATTTTAAATTGACATCCTGAAAATCCGCCCCCTCCAATCTGTGTTCATTCCAGGACTCGAGGGTTCCTCCCAGAATGACTATCACTGTTGAGAATGAAGACAGCCTTTCAGATATTTGGAGGTCACAGTGTCCTGCTCACATTTTCTTGTCTTGGTTTTTCATGGTACAGCCTTAGATCTAACATGCTTATACTCAGTCTAATTCAGCACCCTTACTCACAAATGCTTGTCGAGCGCCAAGCACTTTCCAAAATGAGAGAGACCCTGAGAAACTTAAGATAAAGCCTCTACCCACCAGAAGTTCACAGGCCATGACAGATAAGGAAACCAAGGCATGACCAGGGAAGGTTCTACTTTGTAATGACAAAAACGATTCATATCAACAATGCAACTCGGATCCGGGTCTCCTCCACCTTTCCACCTCACCACCATCCAAAATAGCACATAATCACCAAATCATGTTTGCTTGGGGAATACATTATTTAACATGTTTGCAGAGGCTTAACCTTCTAATTATGCATTATTTAAGCTAATATTAAATTGATAGCAAGTTGTTCTGTCTGCTCCAGCCCTGATCCCAACGTAGCACAGAGTCATGTTGTATGGGAGTTGGGGAGAGCTGCTTTTTAACTCCTAGAGGACTGACCCAGAAAGGAAATGAAGATGTCATCCAGGCCAGGCTTCTCCTCTGGGTGGGTGAACAGCTCAACTCTCCAAGTGGGGAGTTCTGCTTTTCAATGCTGCCAGACAAGGAGACTCTCTCCCCCTCCTCCCTCACGAATCTTTTCAGCGTTTCCCAGACTTAAAGCAGAAGAGGCAAGGGTTCTGCTCTAAGTCTAACTGAGGCCTCTCCTCCTGTGCTTCAGTGCCACTTCTGGGAGGGGACCCAGCTCCGTGTTAATTTCTTCTTTGCAGTTTCTCGATTCACCGGCTCCCCACGCTGCCCCTCAAGCAAAGTTAGAGTCATCGGTTATGGGCCCAGCAGGGCCATTTTGACGACAGCGTTTCCTTTTCTCGGGGTTTTTTACGAGCCTCCTTGTGACAGGCGTGTGCTTGGTGAGATCAAAACATTCTGGAGGGAAATTCCACATGGGGAAACTACTTCCCAAAGTCTGCCCTCTGCAAAAATAAAAACCATGCTAAGTAGCTGAGTTTTATTAACTGGGGAAGCCAGGCTGAGGAAAATGCCCGATAATTAAAAATAATGGCTTCCTTGCAAACACAAAATTGTATTAATTTAAAAATTGGTTTCTCAATCACTGAATACCTACCGAGCTGGCTGGGAAGGGAATTGTGCTGATCCTGGCAGTGAAAATAATTCAAAATAACTTTTATGTTCTCCAGGAAGCCTCAAGGTTAATTTAAATATTGTTAGATGGGTAATTTAATTAGGAATAAGAGAGCGGTGTGGCTAAGTGAAAACTCCTGCACACTCTGAAGACAGGGGGTGCCCATGATGAGCTAGGCATGCCTGTCAGACTCTCCACGATTTCGACCCCCACAGCCCAGGCACCTCCTCTTTAGCAAAGGGACCCTCACAATTCAAGATGTTTGATTAGATGATGTGGCTGGCCCAGACTCCTTTGCTCTGCTTCCAGTGAATTTATCACACTTAATTATTAGAAGGATTGGACGTTTTTAGAGAAATTACACATTTCCAAAGTTAAACTCAGCAGTATCACCAAGGTGGGAATGCAGGTCATTCCTGACTGCTCTGCCCTTACAAGCACAGCAACTAACCACTGAGAACATTCGACAGCACAGGGTGAGGCTGAGCCGACCCCAACACACGCACTGCAGAGGGTAAGACAGACACATCAGAAGGGTAAGGGGAGCAGCTGCCTCCGGACCACATCGCCCCGCCCCTAGGCCGGCTCAGCTCCACTAGTGAGAAAAGCAAGCTCATGGGCGACATTCAGGGCCCCCCGCCCCCATCCCAGCAATGTGAGGGGCTTTGTGAGAGCCACTGCACCTGTATTGTCCCACCAGGACTGCAAGGGAATCTGCAGGGCTCAACCACTGGGAATCGGACGTGATGGGGGAAACAGGGAGGGGCCTGCAACATCCCACACTCCAGAGCACAGCAGACCAAGTCCCTGCCTGCAGCACCCAGGTAGTAATCCCATCCAGCAGCTTTGCTCAGCTGCAGAACCAAGTCTGAGCAGGGAACTCACCTGGGTGCAAGTCAGGTTCTCAAACGAGGGGTGTTTTGCCAGCCCTGGAGCCTGATCTGCCCACCTCCCTCTCCAAGGCATGGAAGCCCAACAGTGCTCAAGCCAGGAGGCAGGCAGGCAGAGCTGATCGCCCCCAGAGCACAGTCTGTGTCAGGCATGGAGGCTTCCCCTGCTATGCCCAGACACGGAGAGTTCATCCACAGTCCCATTGCTGCCAAGTGGAGCTCTCAGCTCCTGCAAACCGGAAAAACCTCTTCAGAAAATGTGGGAGGTGCCTGAAGTGGACCCCACACGCACACAGCATCCAGGCAGGGGAGCAGATCATAGACCTGCCAGCTGCTGAGTGTGGCTCCCACCCGGACTGGCCAGAGTCACTGCCAGGAACACATAGAGAATGGACCACACAGCAGTCTCAAGCAGAGAGATGGGAAGGCTGAGCTGATAGCCTGTAGAGCAGAGCCAGTAGCCCTATTTGACCAGGGAGCTTGGGGCAAGAGTTGGTTTGGATCAAGACCACAAACGAACAGCCTTACAAACCTTGGAGCTAGTTCTCCCACTGTGCCCAAGCAGGGAAACTAATGTGTAGCCCCACTCATTGCTGACTACATGCTTCAGCCCACCCAACCAAGGAAACTAACCAGAGCCCTGCTTATAGCGGCACTTGAACAGAAACACTCCGTGGCTTTTCCCATTTGCAGAGCAAAACCAGTAGCCCCATCTGGACAGGGAATTCAGTATATACTCTTCCCAAATTCAAGTCCCACAACAAAAAGCCACGCAGCCCTTGGAGTCCATTCTGCTGCCTGACTAGGACAAGGACGCCACCTACTGCTGAGTATAGTCACCTGGCCCAATGGTCTAAAAAGCCTGACCAGAGAACCTGGACAACTGCAGAGCCTATACTATACGCTCCCTTAGGCAGGAAACCGAGACAAGAGTCCTATCCAACTGTTTGCAGTCAACAGCACACCCTCTCACCCCTGGCCTCTGGCAGTTACCTTACTCAAAAACAGATCCTAATATCAAGCCCTACCTGCTCAAAGACATTATCAGTAGATACATCCAGAAACCAAAACTGAGCTAAGTGGTGAAGAATTATCTCTACCAAAGCAAACCTATGAAGTCTAGAAGAGAGACCACTTACTTCGGTGCACAGATACCACCATGAGGAATGGAAAACCAGAGAAGTATGGCGCCACCAAAAGAAACTGAGAGAGCTTCAACAGCTGGCCCTACTTAAATGAAGATCTGTGAGCTGTCAGCCAAAGAATGCAGAATAGTCCTCTTAAAGAACGCTAGTGAACTGCAAGAACACACAAATGAAGGAAACAACTATTGAACACAAGTTGAGCAAAAATAGAAAACATGAAAAAAATTCTAGAGCTAAAAACATACAATAACTAAACTGAAGGAGTCAATAAAGCACTCCAAAAGCAGAATCAACACAGAAGAAAAATCAGCAACCTGGATGATCAGGCAGTTGAAGTTATCCAGAGGAACAAAAAGAAAACAGAAAAACAGTGATGAAAGGCTTTGCACTTTTCCACCCCACCCCAGCTTCTGCAAAAAGAATATTTGCATTACAGAAATTCCTGAAGACAAAGAGAAAAGAACAGAAGGTATATTGAAAGCAATAATGGCTGAAATTTTTGTAAATCAAAAAAAAAAAAGGGAAATGGACATCCAAATCAATTAGACTCAAAGGACCCCAAATAGCTTGAACCCAAATAGGGCTACACTGAGACACATTACAATTAAAATCTTCAAAAGTCGGTCCCCCACCATTCCCACCATGGTGGCAGAACCAGGATCAGTGTGGACAGCCCTTCATCCTGGGACACAGGGCATGGCAGGAAAAGTGGCCGCCCCCTCACCCATCACGCACTGCATGTTCGTGGGGAACCTGGTGCTAAATCATTCGTAGATGACCTGCTTCTGGGTCGGGGTTTCATAGGTAGCAGAGCAGTTCCCTCACTGTAATCTACTGAAAGTCAGCCCTCCACACAAGTTTGTAAAAGAAAAAGAAAGAAATTTTAAATTTTAAGAATTTTTTTTTCTTTTAAAAGAAGAAAAAAAATGTCGAAAGTCAAAGATAAAGAAAGTTGAGAGCAGCAGGACAAAAAAAAAAAAAAAATACATCCCATACAAAAGAACTCCCGTGAGACTATCAACAGGTTTCTCACCAGAAACTTCAGGCTAGGAGAAATGGGATGATATATTCAAAATCTTGAAAGGAAAAAACTTTAAACCAAAAACTCTATACCCAGCAAAACCATCCTTCAGAAATGAAGGAAGGATAAAGACTCATGAACAAACAAAAGCAAGGGTGTTCGTCACCATTAGACCTGCCTTACAAAAGTGATAAAGGGAGTTCTTTGAGTAGAAATAAAAGGACACTCACTAGCATCGTAAAAATGAAGAAAGTAAAACTCACTTTTAGTGATAAAGGTACAGGCAAATTTAAATTATGTAATATGGTAAGAGTGTAATATAATTCACGTACAACTCTAGTTATAAGTTAAAAAGCTAACATAATAGAAATAATTATAACTAATCTGTTATTAGGTATGTAATCTTAAAAATATGTAAACCATAACACCAGAAACTAAAATGGGAAAAGTTAGTGTGCAAATTTCAGGAGTTATATTGAAGTTTTTATCAATTTAAAATAGAATATTGGGACTTCCCCCACAGCCCAGTGGTTAAGCCTCTATGTTTCCACTGCAGAGGGCCCAGGTTCAATCCCTGGCCAGGCAACCAAGGTCCCACATACTGCTAGATGCAGCCAGAAAGAAAAAAATTTAAAAAAAAAAAAATTTTTAATAAAAAATAAAATAGAATATTATAATTTTAAGATATTTTATGTAAGCCTAGTGGTAACCACAATAGAAACACGTGTAGTAATTACACAAAGAACATGATAAAGAAGTCAAAGAACACTGGTGCCAAAAGACATCAAAACACACCCAAAAAAGGACAGCAGATTATGAAATAAAGGAACAATGCATCTACCAAAGAAATGATGAACAAAATTGCAGTAGTAAATCCTTACCTATAAATAATCACTTTAAACATAAACATTAACTTCTCTAATTAAAAGACATAGAATGGCTGATTTTTTAAAAATCCAACAATATGCTGCCTTATGTGAAACACGTTAGCCTTAAAGGCACGCACAGACTGAGAGTGAACAGGCGGAAAAAGTTGGTACACCAAAAAGTAATCCCGCCCAAAAAAGGTGTAGCTGTACTTACATCAAATGAAAGACTTTAAAAGCAGTTTAAAACAACAACAAAGAAGGTCATTATATACTAATAAACAGGTCAATTCATTAAAGAAAATACAGTTATAAATATTTGTGCACCAAACACTGGAACATCTAAATATACAAAACAAAAACTGAACTAAAAGGAGAAATAAGCAGCAATGTACAATAATAGTGGGGAATCTTACTATCCCACTTTCAACAATGGATGCATCATTCAGACACAGAATTAATAAGAAAACATCAGATTTGAACAACACTGGGGCTTCCCTGGTGGCTCAGAGGTTAAAGCGTCTGCCTCCAATGCGGGAGACCCGGGTTCGATCCCTGGGTCGGGAAGATCCCCTGGAGAAGGAAATGGTAACCCACTCCAGTATTCTTGCCTGGAGAATCCCATGGACGGAGAAGCCCGTAGGCTACAGTCCACGGGGTCGCAAAGAGTCGGACACGACTGAGCGACGGAATGGAACGGATAGACATAATAGACCTAACAGGCACACCGAGCATGCCGTCTGATAGCAGCAGAATACACAGTCTTCACGTGCACATGGAACATTTTCTAAGATAAACCATATGTTGGGGCACCAAACAAGTCATAACAAATTCAAAAAGACTAAAATCATAGCAAGTATCATCTCTGACCAGAGTAGTATGAAACTAGAAATCAATAATAGGAGGAGAACTAGAAAATTTACAAATACTTAAAACACAATCCTGAACAACCAGTGGATCAAAGAGAAACTAAAGAGGAAATTTAAAAGAATCTTAAGTCAAATGAAAATGGAAATACAATATCCCAAACCTTATGGGATGCAGCAAAAGCAGTTCTAAGACAGAAGTTCACATCAATAACACCTACACTAAGAAGCAGGAAAGATCCTAAAGAAACAATCTGGAGGTGGAGACAGAGTAGACAGAGTAGGAAGACATGAGCTCACCTCTTCCTATGAAAACACCAGAAGTACAACCAACTGCTGAACAACCATCCTCAGAAAAATGCTGGAACCTACCAAAAAAGATATCCTGTATCCAAAAACAAAAAAGCCACAAGAAGATGGTTCAGTTCAGTTGCTCAGTCGTGTCCGACTCTCCGTGACCCCATGAATCACAGCATGCCAGGCCTCCCTGTCCATCACCAACTCCCAGAGTTCACTCAAACTCATGTCCACAGAGTCGGTGATGCCATCCAGCCATCTCATTCTCTGTTGTCCCCTTCTCCTCCTGCCCCCAACCCCTCCCAGCATCAGAGTCTTTTCCAGTGAGTCAACTTGTCGCATGAGGTGGCCAAAGTATTGCAGTTTCAGCTTTAGCATCAGTCCTTCCAATGAACACCCAGGATTGATCTCCTTTAGAATGGACTGGTTGGATCTCCTTGCAGTACAAGGGACTCTCAAGAGTCTTTTCCAACACCACAGTTCAAAAGCATCAATTCTTCGGCGATCAGCTTTCTTCACAGTCCAACTCTCACATCCATACATGACCACGGGAAAAACCATTGCCTTGACTAGACGGACCTTGGTTGGCAAAGTAATGTCTCTGCTTTTTAATATACTATCAAGGTTGGTCATAACTTTCCTTCCAAGGAGTAAGCGTCTTTTAATTTCATGGCTGCAATCAGCATCTGCAGTGGTTTTGGAGCCCAAAAAAATAAAGTCTGACACTGTTTCCACTGTTTTTCCATCTATTTCCCATGAAGTGATGGGACCAGATGCCATGATCTTCGTTTTCTGAATGTTGAGCTTCAAGCCAACCTTTTCACTCTCCTCTTTCACTTTCCTCAAGAGGCTTTGAGTTCCTCTTCACTTTCTGCCATAAGGGTAGTGTCATCTGCATATCTGAGATTATTGATATTTCTCCCGGCAATCTTGATTCCAGCTTGTGCTTCTTCCAGCCCAGCGTTCCTCATGATGTACTCTGCATATAAGTTAAATAAGCAAGGTGATAATACACAGCCTTGACGCACTCCTTTTCCTATTTGGAACCAGTCGGTTGTTCCATGTCCAGTTCTGACTGTTGCTTCCTGACCTGCATACAGGTTTCTCAAGAGGCAGGTCAGGTGGTCTGGTATTCCCATCTCTTTCAGAATTTTCCACAGTTTATTGTGATCTACACAGTCAAAGGCTTTGGCATAGTCAGTGAAGCAGAAATAGATGTTTTTCTGGCACTCTCTTGCTTTTTCCATGATCCAGCGGATGTTGGCAATTTGATCTCTGGTGCCTCTGCCTTTTCTAAAACCTGCTTGAACATCTGGGAGTTCACGGTGCACATATTGCTGAAGCCTGGCTTGGAGAATTTTGAACATGACTTTACTAGCGTGTGAGATGAGTGCAATTGTGCGGTAGTTTGAGCATTCTTTGGCATTGGTAGGAGGATGCAATCACTAAAATCAAGTCCATACCCACCTGGTAAAGTAAACAGTGAAAGTGCTATTCACTCAGTCATGTCTGACTCTTTGTTACCCTATGGACTATAGCCCATCAGGCCCTTTTGTCCATAGGATTCTCCAGGCAAGAATACTAGAGTGGGTTGCCATTCCCTTCTCCAGTAGATCTTCCCAACCCAGGGACTGAAGGCAGATTCTTTACTGTCTGAGCCACCAAGGAAGTCCACTCACCTGGTAGATGATCCACAAACTGGAAAATAATTATATTGCCCACAGGAGTGAGTGTGTGCCAGGACCCAGGGAAAAAAGCAGTGACCTCACTCATAGAAGCCTGGTCATAGAGTGCCTCCCTGCTGGTATTGGAGGGCCTTGTGCAAAGAAAGGGGGAGGCTCTGGCTCACTGCAGGGACAAAGACACCGGCAGCAGTAGTTCTGGGGAGCACTCATTGGTGTGAGCTCTCCTGAAGGCTGGCATTTTCTCACCAAGTAAAACTGTCACTGTTTGCAGATGACATAATACTATACATAGAAAATCTTGAAGTTGCTACCAGAAAACTACAGGAGCTCATCAATGAATTCAGTAAAGTTGCAGGACACAAAATTAATACACAGTAATCTGTTGCATTTCTATACATTAACAAAGATCAGAAAGAGAAATTAAACAATTTATCATATCAAAAAGAATAAAATACCTAGGAATAAACCTACATAAGGAGGCAAAATACTTCTAATCTGAAAACTGTAAGACACTGATGAAAGAAATCAAAGATGACACAAACAGATGGAAAGATGTACCATGTTCTTGGATTAGAAGAATCAATATTGTCAAAATGACTATACTACCCAATGCAGTCTTACAGGGTCAATGCAGTCCCTATCAAATTACCAATGGCATTTTTCACAGAACTAGTACAAAATTCTTAAAATTTGTACAGAGGTTCAAAAGACCTCAAATACAGAGCTGGAGGAGTCAAGCTTTCTGACTTCAGACTATATTCCAAAGCTACAGTCATCAAAAGAGTATTGTGCTGGCAGAAAAACAAAAATACAGCTCAATGGAACAGGATAGAAAACTCAGGTAAATCCATGCACCTGCAGTCAATTAATCTATTGATAAAGGAGACAAGACTATGCAATGAAGAAAAGACAGTCTCTTCAATAAATGGTGCTGGGAAAACTGAACAACTACATACAAAAAAATTAGAACATTCTTTAACACCATACAAGAAAAGAAATTCAAAATGAATTAAAGACCTAAATGTAAGACTGGACACTACAAAACTCTTAAAGGAAAACATAGGAAGAACACACTTTAACATACATCAGAGCAATATCTTCTTCAGTCTGTCTCCTAGAGTAATGGAAATAAAAACAAAAATAAATGGGACCTAATTAAACTCAAAAGCTTTTGCACAGCAAGGGAAACCATAAGCAAAACAAAAAGAAAACCCATACAACAGAAGAAAATGTTTGCAAACAATGTGACAGACAAGGAATTAATATGCAAAATCTACAGATAGTTCATGTGGCTCAAAATCAAAAAAATAAAAATAAAAAATAAATGGACAGAAGACCTAAATAGACATTTCTCCAGAGAATACATACACATAGCCAAGAGGCACATGAAATGATGCTCCAAATCACTAATTATTAGGGAAATGAAAATTAAGACACCTCACACCAGTAAGCGTGCGCATCATCAAAAATTCTACAAATAATAAATACAGAAGAGAGTGTGAAGAAAAGGGAACCCTCCTACACTGTTAGTGGGAATGTAAATTAGTACCATCTCTATGGAGAAACGTGTAGATTCCTTTTAAAAACTAAAAACAGAACTACCATATGACCCAGCAATCCCTCTCCTGGACATATATCTGGAGAAAACCATGGTTCAAAAGGATATATGCCACCCTAGTGTTCACCAGCGCTGTTTACAATAGTCAAGACATGGAAGCAACCTAAATGTCCATTGACAGAGGAGGAACGGATAAAGAAGATGTGGTACATATATGTAACGGAATATTACTCAGTCATTTAAAAGAACAAAATAATGCCATTTGCTGCTACGTGGATGAGCCTGGAGATTATCATACTAATTGAAATGTCAGACAAAGAAAAATATCATATAATATTGCCTATATGTGGAATCTAACAAAATTATACAAATGAACTTATTTACAAATAAGTTCACAGACTTAGAAAACAAACTTATGGTTCCCAAAGGTGAAATGTAGGGGACAAATAAATAACTTACTGTACAGCACAGGTAGGTCCTACAACAGGGTCCTACAACAAGGACCTACCGTACAGCACAGGGAACTCTTGCTCAAGATTCTGTAATAACCTACATGGGGAAAGAATCTGAAAAAGAATAGATAACGTGTATATGTAACTAGAAAAAAGAACAAACTGAACCCAAAGTTACCAGTAGGAAGAAACAATAAAGAGCAGATATAGAGAACAGGAAATATATAAAATATATAAAACAAAGTCACAGTTGGTTCTTCGAACAGATCAATACAACTGACAAACCCTTAGGTACAGCAGCCAAGGAAAAAAGAGAGGGGATCCAAATGAACAAAGTTATAAATGAAGAAGAACATATACAAAGGATCATCGGAGGCTTCTCTGAACAGCTATACACCAACAAACTGAATAGCCTAGAAGAAATGGAAAAATTCTTATAAACATAGAAGTTAGCAAGACTGCATTAGGAAGAAACAGAAAATCTGAATAGACCAGTTACTAGTAAGAAGAAAATTGGTAATCAAAAATCTCCAAATGAAGAAAAACTCGGGATTGGATGGCTTCACTAGTGAATTTACCTAAACATTTTAAGAATTAATACCAGTCCTTCTCAGACACTTTCAAAAAATCTAAGAGGAGAGAACACTCCCCCAAGCTTATTTTACAAGACCAGGGTTACCCTGATACCAAAACAGAAAAGGACACTACCAGAAAACTACAGACCATGTCCCTGATGAATATAGATGTAAAAATTCCCAATGAAATACTAGCAAATCAAATTCAGGAGCACATTAAAAGGATCATTCACCAGGATCAACTGAGATTTGTTCCCGGGATACAAGGATGACTCCAAATTTGCAAAATAATCAATGTGATAGATCACATTAATAGAATGAATGAAAAATTCATATGATCATGTCAATATATGCAGAAAAAGCATCTGACAAAATTCAGCATCTGTCCATGATAAAAACTCTTAACATATTAGGTATAGATAGAGCATACCTCAACATAATGAAGGCCATATGTGGTATAAATAGAGCATACCTCAACATAATGAAGGCCATATGTAACAAGTCCACAGCTACATCACAATGGTAAAAGGTTGAGACCTTTTCCTCTAAGATCAGGATCAAAACAAAGGTGCCCACTCTCACCACTTCTATTCAATATAATTTGGGAAGTTCTAGCCAGAGCAATTAGGCAAGAAAAAAAAATTTTTTTAAGTACCAGAATTGAAAAAGGAAGAAGTAAAACTGTCTCTATTTGCAGATGGCATGATGTTATACATAGAAAATCCTAAATACCAGGAAACTGCTAGCTCTAATAAACAAGTGTGAGAAAAGTTTGGGATAAAAATTTAACATAAAAAGATCAGTAGTGTTCTTGCCTGGAGAATCCCAGGGACAGCGGAGCCTGGTCAGCTGCCGTCTATGGGGTTGCACAGAGTCGGACACGACTGAAGCGACTTAGCAGCAGCAGTGTTGCTATACACTCACAATGAAATATCTGAAAAAGAAATTAAGAAAATGATACTATTTGCAATAGCATCAAAAACAATAAAACAGGAATAAATTTACTAAGGAGGTGAAATATTTCTGCTTTAAAAAATAAAAGACTGATCAAAGAAGATACAAATAAATGAAGCATATCTCATGTTCATGATTTGGAAGACTTAAGATCACTAAAATGTCAATACTAACAAAAGCCATCTACAGAGTCAATGCAATTCCTATTAAAATTCCAATGGCGTTTTTTACAGAAGTAGAAAAACACTCCTAAAATTTGTATGGAACCACAAAAGACTCTGATGACCAAAGAAATCCTAGGAAATAAGAACAAAGCAAAAGGTATCACACTTCCTGGTTTCAAGCTATACTATTAAGCTATACTCATCAAAATGTATGATACTGGCATGAAAATAGACAAACAGACCAATAAAATAGAGTTGAGAGCCCAGAAATAATTTCAGCCTTATGTGGTCAACTGTATTTAACAAGGAGCCAAGAATACTTGATGGAGAAAAGAAAGTCTCTTCCATAAATTGTACTGTGAGAATTGGATATTCATGTGTAAAAGAATGAAACTAGGCCCCATAGGCCACTCACAAATATTAACTTGAAATGGGTTAATAACTTAAATGTAACACCTGAAATTATAAAACTCCTAGAGGAAAAAAATAGGGAAAAAAAATCCTTGACATGGGTCTTGATAATGATTTTTTTGGTATGACACCTAAAGCATAATCAACAAAATCAAAACTATAAAGCTCTGCACAGCAAAAAACAAAAACAGCAAAGTGGAATAACTATAAAATGGGGGAAAAAGTATTTGTAAACTATACATCTGACAGGGCTTCCCAGGTGGCACAGTGGTAAAGAATCCACCTGCCAATGCAGGAGGCGCAAGAGTTGGACATGACTGAGGCAAGGTTTGATCCCTGGGTTGGAAAGATACCCTAAAGTAGGACATAGCAACTTGTTCCAGTATTCTTGCCTGGAAAATGTCATGTATAGAGGAACCTGGCAGACTGCATTCCATGGGGTTGCAAAGAGCTGGACATGCCTGAGCAACTGAGCACACACATACGTATATCGGATAAAGGGTTAACATCTAAAATATGTAAAGAACTCATACAATTCAATGGCAAAAATCCAATTTAAAATTGGCAAAGGACCTGAATAGACATTTTTACAAAGAAAATATATAGATGGCCAACAGGTGTGCTCAACATCTCAACAAGATGCTCAACATCGCTGATCACTGAGTGAGTGAAGTCACTCGGTCATGTCCAGCTCTTTGCAACCCCACGGACTGTAGGAGCCTACCGTGCTCCTCTGCCCATGGGATTTTCCAGGCAAGAGTACTGGAGTGGGTTGCCATTAATCACAAACACAATGAGATATCATCTTACTCTTATTGGAATGGCCATCCTCAGAAGAGAAGAGATAATAAAAGCAGCAAAGATGTAGAAAAAAGGGAACTCTTACACAACTGGGATTGCAAATTGGCTCAGACACTATGGAAAACAGTATGGAGGTTCCTCAAAAAGGCAAAAATAGAACTACTATACAATCCAGCAATTATACTTTTAGGAGTATGTCTGAAGGAAAAAACCACTATGTCAAAGAGCTATCTGTATTCCCATGTTCACAAACAGCATTATTTATAATAGCCAAGATATGGAAATATCCTAAGTGTCCACTGAAAGTAAACATATAAAGAAGCTGTACATAGGTAGGAAGATGGAGACAGACAGACAACAGAATATTATTCAGTCATAAAAATGAAGAAATCCTGCCAATAACAACAACATGGATGAACCTTGTGGGCATTGTGCTAAGTGAAATAAGTCAGACAGAGAAAGATAAATACTATGTGATTTTACTTACGGTTAAAATATGTAAAACAAACAAAAAGCCCCAAACTCATTGTAAAAAACAGATCAGAGTTTTGGTTACCAGAGGCAGAGATGAGGGAAGTAGAATTGGAGGAAGGTGGTTAAAATGTACAAACTTCCAGTTTTAAGACAAATAAGTGCTATGAGTAATGACCATTATGACCATAATTTAACACTGTTGTATGATATGGGAAAGTTGTTAAAGAAAGGCATTACATAATGACAAGAAGGATATATTATATATATATATATATATATATATATATATATATTCAGCAAGAGGATATAGTGTTTACAAATATTTACATACCCACTATAGGAGCACCCAAGTATATAAAGCAAATATTAACAGATCTAAAGGGAGAAATACAGTAATAGTAGGAGACAATATCCTGCTTACATCAGTGGGTAGAGTGTCAAGACAGAAAATCAGTTAAGGAAACAGTGGCCTTAAGCAATAAGTTCTGCCAGATAAACTTAACAGATATACACAGAGCATTCCATCCCAAATGTAGAAGACTGAAATCATATCAAGCATCCTTTCTGACCACAATGGTATGAAACTGGAAGTCAATTACAAAAGAAAACTAGAATATTCACAAATATGTGGAGATTAAACAACATGTTACAGATCAATTGATTACACCAAAGAAGTTCTCATACTGTTGCAAAAATTCAAGGCCCCACAACACGCTTCCCAACCTGGGGATCTGACAAAGTGACTGAGAAACTCCAGGGAATCTGACTGAGAAGGGGATGTGATTACAGATCTTTCACTGGACTAGGGAAATAGAATCTCTTGGAGGGCACAAACAAAACTTTGTATACACCAGGATCCAGGAGAAAGGAGCAGTGACCCCACAAAAGACTGAGCGAGACTTGCCTGTGAGTGTTTGGGAGTCAACAGTGGCCTGCCACGGGGTCAGGAGCCCTGACAGCAACAGTCCTGGGAGGCATTAAGTCCTCTTGAAGGAGATGACCATTACCTCTACCATAGTTCGGCCTCAGGACAGACTGCATTACCTGCCTCCTGAGAAACATGTATGCAAGTCAAGAAGCAACAGTTAGAACTGGACATGGAACAGTAAACATCAAGGCTATATATTATCACCCTGCTTATTTAACTTCTATGCAGAGTACATCATGTGAAATGCTGGGCTTGATGAAGCTTAAGCTGGAATCAAGATTTCCAGGAGAAATAACAATAACCTCAGATATGCAGATGACACCACCCTAATAGCAGAAAGTGAAGAGGAACTAAAGAAAGCGAAAAGAGGAGAGCGAAAAAGCTGGCTTATAACTCAACTTTCAAAATATAAGATGATGATATCAGGCCCATCACTTCATGGCAAATAGATGGGGAAGAAATGGAAACAGTAGCAGACTTTATTTTCTCAAACTCCAATATCACTGCGGATGGTGACAGCAGTCATGAAATTAAAAGATGCTTGCTCCTTGGAAGAAAAGCTATGACAAACCCAGACAGTGTATTAAAAAGCAGAGACATCACTTTGCCATCAAAGGTCTGTCTAGTCAAAGCTCTGGTTTTTCCATTTGTCATGTACAGGTCCATGTGAGAGTTGGACCATAGAGAAGGCTGAGTTCTGAAGAATTGATACTTTTGAACTATGGTGCTGGAGATGGCCCTTGAGAGTCCCTTGGATAGCAGGGAGATCAAGCCAGTCAGTCCTAAAGGACATCAACCCTGAATATTCATTGGAATGACTGATGCCGAAGCTCCAATACTTTGGCCACCTGATGTGAAGAGCCAACTCACTGAAAAAGACCCTGATGCTGGGAAAGACTGAGGCCAAGAGGACCAGGAGGCAACAGAGGACGAGATGGTTGGCTGGTATCATTAACTCAATGGACATGAGCCTGAGAAAACTCCAGCAGATAGCGAAGGACAAAGAAACTTGCCATTATCAGCAGTCCATGGGGTTGCAAAAAGTCAAACATGATTAAGTGACTGAACAACACAACAGATAAATGCGTCAAAGAAATCAAAAGAAAAATATACCTTGAGACAAATGAAAATGGAAATACAACATACCAAAACTTAAGGAATACAGAAAAAAAGCAATTCTAAAAGGGAAGTTCATAGCAATAAATATCTACCTGAAGAAACAAGGAATATCATAAGTAGATAACCTAATGTTACACCTCAAGGAATTGTAAGAACAACAAATGAAGCCCACAGTTAGAAGAAGGAATAATAAAGATCAGAGAGAAAGTAAATTAAATAGAGACTAAATAGACAATATCAAAAATTCAATGAATCCAAGAGCTAATTCTTTAAAAGGGTAAACCAAATTGACAAACCTTTAGCTAGACTTAGCAAAAAAAGAAAGGACTCAAAATCTGAAATGAAAGAAATTATAACCAATACTACAAAAGTAAAAAGATAATAGAGACTACTGTGAACATTATATACCAACAAATGGACAATATGGAAGAAGTGGATGCATTTCTATGAACACAGAGCATGTAGACTGAATGATAAATAAAATATCTGAACAGATCAATTACTAGTAATAAGACTGAATCAGTATCAAAAACATCCCACCAAACAGAAATCCAGGATCACATGGCTTCACTTATAAATTCTACTTAACATTCAAAGAATTTATACCAATCCTTCTCAAATTCTTCCCAAAAGAAGTTAAAATAAAGGGATGTTTCCAAACTCATTGACAAGGTCAGCATTACCCTAAAACAAAAATCAGACAAGGACACTGCCAGAAAGAAAATTATAGGTCAATATCCCTGATGGACAGAGCTGCAAATATCCTCAGGAAAATATTAGCAAATTGAGTTCAACAATACATGAAAAATATCATACACGGGATCAAGTGAAATTTATTCCAAGAATGCAAGGATGGTTCCAAATCCATAAATCAATGTGATACACCACACTAACAAAATAAAGGATAACAATCATCTCAATAGATACAGAAAAGCTTTTGACAAATTCAACATCCTTTTACAGTTAAAAGAACCTCTCAACAGAGTATAAAGGGAATGAATCTCAATATAATAAAGGCCATGTGTGATAAGCCCATTTCTAACATCATACTCCATGTTATGACCAACCTAGACAGCATATTAAAAAGCAGAGACACTACCTTGCTGACAAAGGTCCATAGAGTCAGAGCTGTGGTTTTTCCAGTGGTCATGTGTGGATGTGAGAGTTGGACCATAAAGAAAGCTGAGTGCCTAAGAATTAATGCTTTTGAACTGTGGTGTTGGAGAAGACTCTTGAGAGTCCCTTGGACTGCAAGGAGATCCAACCAGTCCATCCTAGAGGAAATCAGTCCTGAATATTCATTGGAAGGACTGATGTTGAAGCTGAAACTCCAACACTTTGGCCACCTGATGTGAAGAACTGACTCATTGGAAAAGACCCTGATGTTGGGAAAAATTGAAGGCAGGAGGAGAAGGGGACGACAGATGGTTGGATGGCATCACTGACTCAATGGACATGAGTTAGAGTAAGCTCCGGGAGATGGTGATGGACAGGGAAGCCTGAGTGGTGCAGTCCACAGGGTCACAAGGAGTCAGACAGGACTGAGCAACCAAACTGAAGTGCACATCATCAGATCAGATCAGATCAGATCAGTCGCTCAGTCGTGTCCGACTCTCCGCGACCCCATGAATCACAGCACGCCAGGCCTCCCTGTCCATCACCAACTCCCGGAGCTCACTCAAACTCATGTCCACAGAGTCGGTGATGCCATCCAGCCATCTCATTCTCGGTCGTCCCCTTCTCCTCCCGCCCCCAACCTTTCCCAGCATCAGAGTCTTTTCCAGTGAGTCAACTCGTCGCATGAGGTGGCCAAAGTATTGCAGCTTCAGCCTCAGCATCAGTCCCTCCAGTGAACATCCAGGATTGATCTCCTCTAAAATGGACTGGTTGGATCTCCTTGCAGTATAAGGGACTCTCAAGAGTCTTCTCCAACACCACAGTTCAAAAGCATCGATTCTTCGGCGATCAGCCTTCTTCACAGTCCAACTCTCACATCCATACATGACCACGGGAAAAACCATTGCCTTGACTAGACGGACCTTGGTTGGCAAAGTAATGTCTCTGCTTTTTAATATACTATCAAGGTTGGTCATAACTTTCCTTCCAAGGAGCAAGCGTCTTTTAATTTCATGACTGCAATCAGCATCTGCAGTGATTTTGGAGCCCAAAAAAATAAAGTCTGACACTGTTTCCACTGTTTTTCCATCTATTTCCCATGAAGTGATGGGACCAGATGCCATGATCTTTGTTTTCTGAATGTTGAGCTTCAAGCCAACCTTTTCACTCTCCTCTTTCACTTTCATCAAGAGGCTTTTGAGTTCCTCTTCACTTTCTGCCATAAGGGTAGTGTCATCTGCATCAGTTCAGTTCAGTTCAGTCGCTCAGTCGTGTCCGACTCTCCGCGACCCCATGAATCACAGCACGCCAGGCCTCCCTGTCCATCACCAACTCCCGGAGTACACTCAAACTCATGTCCACAGAGTCGGTGATGCCATCCAGCCATCTCATTCTCTGTCGTCCCCGTCTCCTCCCGCCCCCAACCTTTCCCAGCATCAGAGTCTTTTCCAGTGAGTCAACTCGTCTCATGAGGTGGCCAAAGTATTGGAGTTTCAGCTTTAGCATCAGTCCCTCCAATGAACATCCAGGATTGATCTCCTTTAGAATGGACTGGTTGGATCTCCTTGCAGTATAAGGGACTCTCAAGAGTCTTCTCCAACACCACAGTTCAAAAGCATCGATTCTTCGGCGATCAGCTTTCTTCACAGTCCAACTCTCACATCCATACATGACCACGGGAAAAACCATTGCCTTGACTAGACGGACCTTGGTCGGCAAAGTAATGTCTCTGCTTTTTAATATACTATCAAGGTTGGTCATAACTTTCCTTCCAAGGAGCAAGCGTCTTTTAATTTCATGGCTGCAATCAGCATCTGCAGTGATTTTGGAGCCCAAAAAAACAAAGTCTGACACTGTTTCCACTGTTTTTCCATCTATTTCCCATGAAGTGATGGGACCAGATGCCATGATCTTTGTTTTCTGAATGTTGAGCTTCAAGCCAACCTTTTCACTCTCCTCTTTCACTTTCATCAAGAGGCTTTTGAGTTCCTCTTCACTTTCTGCCATAAGGGTAGTGTCATCTGCATATCTGAGGTTATTGATATTTCTCCCAGCAATCTTGATTCCAGCTTGTGCTTCTTCCAGCCCAGCGTTCCTCATGATGTACTCTGCATATAAGTTAAATAAGCAAGGTGACAATATACAACCTTGACATACACCTTTTCCTATTTGGAACCAGTCTGTTGTTCCATGTCCAGTTCTAACTGTTGCTTCCTGACCTGCATACAGGTTTCTCAAGAGGCAGGTCAGGTGGTCTGGGATTCCCATCTCTTTCAGAATGTTCCACAGTTTATTGTGATCCACACAGTCAAAGGCTTTGGCATAGTCAATGAAGCAGAAATAGATGTTTTTCTGAAACTCTCTTGCTTTCTCCATGATCCAGCGGATGTTGGCAATTTGATCTCTGGTGCCTCTGCCTTTTCTAAAACCTGCTTGAACATCTGGGAGTTCACGGTTTACATACTGCTGAAGCCTGGCTTGGAGAATTTTGAGCATGCACATCATAGTCAATTGTAAAAGGCTGAAATCTTCCTCTCAGATCAGGAACAAATATGCCCATTCTTGCCACCTTTGTTCACCATAGCATTGAAAATCCTAGACGGCAATTAAGCAAGAAAAAATAAAAGGCATCCAATGGGAAAAAGAAGTAAAACTGTCACTTTTTGCCAAAACCATGAACATACACACACAGAACACCCTAAAGACTTTACAAAAAAACTGTAGAATAAACAAATTCAGTAAAGTTGCAGGATACAAAATCAGTTACAGAAATCTGTTACATTTCTATATACTAATAACAATAGGAATTAAGAAATCAATCACATTTACAATTGCATCAAAATGAACAAAATACCTAGGAATAAATTTAGCCAAGGAGGTGAAATACCTGTACACTGAAACCTGTAAGACATTAGTGAAGGAAACCGAAAAAGGGATTTTCTGTGCTCATGGATTAGGAGAAAAATGCCCTTAATATCAAAAGCAACTTACAGATTTAATACAATCCCTAACCAAAGCCCAATGGCATTTTTCACAGAAATAGAACAGACATTCCTAAAATTGATATGGAACCACAGATATCCAAATAGCCAAAGCAATCTTAAGATGGAAGAAAAAAGCTGGAGACATAACAACCCTTGATTTGAAACTCTATTGCAAAGCTATAGTCATCAAAACAAATAGCAATAAACATAGACACATAGACCAGTGGAACAGAATTGAGAGACGAAAACTAAACTGCACATATATGGTCAATTAATTGACAACAAAGAGCCAAAAATATACAACAGAGAAAGGACACTCTCTTTAACAAATGGTGTTGGGGAAACTTGACAGTCACATATAAAAGAATAGAACAGGAGCACTATTTATACCACTCACAGGAATCAACTCAAGTGGATTAAAAACTTGAACCTAAGACCTAAAGCTGTAAAGCTGAGGAAAAAACATAGGCAGTAAGCTTTTTGACATTCATCTTCAGGATGATTTTTTGGATTTGCCACCTAAGCAAAGGCAATAAAAGCAAAAATCAACAAGTGGGACTACATCAAACTAAACAGCTTGCACACAGCAAAGGAAACCATCCACAAAATGAAAAGACAACCTTTTTATTGTAACATTTTTTAAGCATTTACAAATCATATATCTATTAATGGCTTAATATCCAAAATACAAAAAGAACTCATACAACTCAATAGCAAAAAAAACAAAAAACACTTCTACTGAAAAATAGGATTTATATAGACATTTTTCCAAAGAAGACATATAGATGGCCAGGAAGCACTTGGAAAGGTGCTCAACATCGTTGATAATTAGGGATGTTCAAATCAAAACCATAATGAGATATTATTAATACTCACACCTATTAGAATGGCTGTTATCAAAGAGACAACAAATGTTGGTGAGGTTGTAGAGAAAAGGAAAACTGTATGCACTGTTGGTAGGAGTGTTAATTGATGCAGTGACTGTGGAAATAGTATCAAGCTTCCTCAAAAACAAAAAAAATTAAAAGCAGAACTACCATATGATCCAGCAATTCCACTACTGGATATATATATGAATAAAATGAAAACACAAAGCCAACAAAATGGGCACCCCAGCATTCACTGCAGCATATTAACAACAAACCAAGACATCGAAGCAACCTAAGTGTCCATCAAGGATGAATACAGAAGATGTGATATACATACATACATACACACACACACAATGGAAAATTATTCTGACCCTGCCAAAAAAAAAAAAGAATGAAATATTGCCATTTGCGATATGGATGAACCTTGAAGGCATTATGTGAAGTGAAATAAGTCAGACAGAAAAAGACAAATACCATATGATCTCACTTATATATGGAATCTCAAAAAAAAAAGATTATAGTTACTGAGAACAGATTGGTGGTTGACAGTGGTAAGGGGTTGGGGTGCTCAAAATGAGGAAAGGGACTCAAAAGATTCAAATTTCCACTTAAATAAATAATGGAGTTGTAATGTACAGCATGGTGTTTATGGTTAACACTGTACTGCGTATTTGAAAGTTGCTAAGAGTAAATCTTAGAAGTCCTCATCACAAGAAAAAGTATTTCACAACTGTGTACAATGACCAGTGTTAACTAGACTTACTGAGCTGATTGTTTTACAGTACATACAATATTGAATCATTCTGTTGTATACCTGAAACTAATAGAATACTCTATGTCAATTTGATCTTAACTTTAAAAATAAACATAAAAGTCATTGATTTTAAAGAAAGCTGTGAAGAGAGTAAATCCTAAGACTCTTCCCCTTTTTTTTGTATCTATATGAGATGATGGATTTAACCTAATTTATTGTGGCAATCATTTCATAATATATGTAAGTTAAATCACTGTGCTATACACTTTAAACTTATACAATGAGGTATATCAGTTATCTCCATGAAGTGAAGTGAAGTGAAGACACTCAGTCATGTCTGACTCTTTGCGACCCCATGGACTGTAACCTACCAGGCTCCTCCATCCATGGGATTTTCCAGGCAAGAATACTGGAGTGGGTTGCCATTTCCTTCTCCAGGGAATCTTCCCAACCCAGGGATCGAACCTGGGTTTCCTGCATTGCAGGCAGATGCTTTACTGTCTGAGCCACCAGGGGAGCCCAATTATCTCAATAAACGGGGGAAAATCTCAAATTAGCTCTATAATAAAATCCCATTCCCAGAACATAATGAATTTGGGAATAAAATCCCACACTGAATTATCAATGGCTAATGGGGTCACAGACGGTGATTGCAGCCATGAAATTAAAAGACGCTTACTCCTTGGAAGGAAAGTTATGACCAACCTAGACAGCATATTAAAAAGCAGAGACATTACTTTGCCAACAAAGGTCTGTCTAGTCAAGGCTATGGTTTTTCCCGTGGTCATGTATGGATGTGAGAGTTGGACTGTGAAGAAAGCTGATCGCCAAAGAATTGATGCTTTTGAACTGTGGTGCTGGAGAAGACTCTTGCGAGTCCCTTGGACTGCAAGGAGATCCAACCAGTCCATTCTAAAGGAGACCAGTCCTGGGTGTTCATTGGAAGGACTGATGCTGAGGCAGAAACTCCAATACTTTGGCCACCTCATGCAAAGAGTTGACTCACTGGAAAAGACCCTGATGCTGGGAGGAATTGGGGGCAGGAGGAGAAGGGGACAACAGAGAATGAGATGGCTGGATGGCATCACCGACTCGATGGACATGAGTTTGGGTGAACTCTGGGAGTTGGTGATGGACAGGGAGGCCTGGTTGCTGCGATTCATGGGGTCACAAAGAGTCAGACACGACTGAGAGACTGAACTGAACTGAACTGAATGATTAGCACGTATTACTTTTTTATGGTTGGTGTACCTGGGCCTCGTTACCTTTTCAGTAACAGCAGCAAACTCAAATGGTAGCAGTCAGAGGTTTGGGAACCCTCTTGTGTGCTTGCCCACTATTCTGGTTTTTCTGCATTCTCAACACCTTCATATACTAATATAGTTGTTACTATGATAGTCATGCTTGTATATATGATTTTCATGTTAGTATCCCCCATGAATACATGTTATAGCACTATACGTACATGCATACACACACGATTATATTATGGATATATGATTTGCCTGTTGGTCTCCCCCAGGTAACTGAAGATAGAGCCTTATGGCACACTAAGTATTTTAGCCAGTAGTACTCATCAGAGTTGCCCAGCTTCGATTCCCTGGGAGGCTGATTCAGCAGTGGTGGAGTCAATGCAGCAGCCATGCTTTGAGAGAGCATCCCCGATGGTTTAGAATCGCACGTCTGATGGAGAGCCCCCCATGGGGTGGGAGTGTGGGGGACAGCCTAGGGGTGGAGGTGGTGAGCTCAGGATTGGGATCCTGGCCCCAACACCTACTGTGTAAGCGTGAGCACAGCACTTTAACCATCTGTGCCTTTCATGTAATATGGGGATAATAGTGCCTGCCTGTGAGTGTTGTGAGGATTAAACAAGAAAAACATGGGCAGTGCTGAGAACACACTAAGCCCATCGCAAAGTTCTCAGGACGTGTTGCTTCGTTGGTGGTGTTCCTCCTTGCCTTCCAGAGCAGGCACCATGCTTGACAGTGGCAGAGATGTAATGTTTAATCAATAATAAATGCCCTGGAGGCTGTGTGATATTAGTGAAGAGAAACAGAGGGGAAAAGAGTAGGGAAGGAGTGGAAGGATGACTGAGGACGTGGGAAATACACAGGTACAGGGGGCTCAGGAAATCCTGAAAATCCTTCCTCACTGTTGCCACGTGTCTCATTCTGCCTAATAAAATGTGGCCGAGGTCTTGAACTGAAATTCTTTGACAGTCAGTTCAGTTCAGTTCAGTCGCTCAGTCGTGTCCAAATCTTTGCAACCCCATGAATCACAGGGGCCTCCCTGTCCATCACCAACTCCCGGAGTTCACTCAAACTCATGTCTATCGAGTCGGTGATGCCATCCAGGCATCTCATTCTCTGTCGTCCCCGTCTCCTCCTGCCCCCAATCCCTCCCAGCATCAGAGTCTTTTCCAGTGAGTCAACGCGTCACATGAGGTGGCCAAAGTATTGGAGTTTCAGCTTTAGCATCAGTCCTTCCAATGAACACCCAGGATTGATCTCCTTTAGAATGGACTGGTTGGATCTCCTTGTAGTCCAAGGGACTCTCATAGGCTTAAGAATATCGATGGCCTTCTGCTGCTCTTGTCCCAAAGAAGTGACCCAGTGTAGCCAAATTCCTGTTCCCAGAGGAAGTGATCTTTCTAACCCAAGCTTGTGGTTTGTTCCGGTTATGATAACTCTAATACCATATCTTCAGCATCTTCAATGATTCTGACAGCATTAACTTTTGGACATGTTAGAAATATCCTGCCATACTCACTCCTTTTCTGGATTCTTCCAATTACTGCAGGTTTGATGATATGAATCTTCCACTTAAAGTCCCAAGAACTCACACCTTTATACTCTTTCCATGCTTTAGATAAATGTTCTATCTCACATGTTCTGTCCCCTTTTCTCTGGGATGATTTCATGAAAACAGCAATGCTTTGGGGAATCAGGTAGTCCTGGGCTCAGATCCTGGCACTCCTCTAGTTATGTGACCCCCTCGAGCTTGGATGCCCATGTATAAAATAATTTCTACCTATGTGTGAGAATAAAATGGAATCAAGTATGTAAAGTACTTAGCACGGTGTCTGTCAAAGCATCAGGGACTTTTATCAGTTTAGGTTAGCTTCAACTGCTGGTAACAGATTAGAAATAACAGGAGATTATACAAGATACAGACATTATTTTTATGATCTAAAAGGAGTCTGAAAAGTGAAAGTGTTAGTAACTCAGTCATGTCTGACTCTTTGTGACTCCATGGACTGTAGTCTGCCAGGCTCCTCTGTCCATGGAATTCTCCAGGCAAGAATACTTGGAGTGGGTAGCCATTCCCTTCTGCTGCTGCTGCTAAATCGCTTCAGTCGTGTCCAACTCTGTGCGACCCCATAGACGGCAGCCCACCAGGCTCCCCTGTCCCTGGGATTCTCCAGGCAAGAACACTGGAGTGGGTTGCCATTTCCTTCTCCAGTGCAGGAAAGTGAAGGAGTCACTCAGCTGTGTCCAACTCTTGGTGACCCCATGGACTGCAGCCTACTAGGCTCCTCCGCCCATGGGATTTTCCAGGCAAGAGTACTGGAGTGGGGTGCCATTGCCTTCTCCTCCCTTCTCCTAGGGGTAAGAAATTCATGGCTGGTACAGATGACCTAGGCCATCTTGAAGACACCTAGGTTGACAGGGATCTAGACTCTTTCTCTGGATGAGCCATTATCTTTAAGGTTTAACATCCTCAAAGTCACCCCATATTCACAAAGTGAATACTGGAGCACCAGTGATCACATCCACATTCCACCTAAGGAAAGGAGGGAGGAAGAACAAAAGGGGTGCTTGCTTTCTGGTTATGTCTGCTTTCTTCAAGGTTCCCAGAAGACCCAGCCAACGACTACTACTTAAATCACTTTACCCTACCCAAGTCTCAAGAAAGCTGTGAAATGTAATTCTTTACCTGGGTAAAGTGCTGCTCCCCAATATAACAGGTGTCTGTCATATTAGAATTATTCCTAGTTCCCCCACCAAAGCTGCAATGTGGAACCCTTCAAGGGCTGTGGCAATGCTTTACAGTCATTTGACACATCTCAGGACACTCAATGCATATCCAACATAAACAGTGTGGGAAATAGTAGAGCTGTGGTTAACTAGTCAAAGTCTAAAGACCTAAGTCCCAGACTAACCTACTACTTCATTGCTGCATGACCTTGGGCAAGTATATAACCTCTGTTTGAGGCTTAGTTTCCTCATTTGTGAGCATCAGCTCCGAGAGTGGATGTAAATTGCCCAAGATAATGCCTATATAGACTGGCTCTGAACATGTGTCAAAGTTAGTATTACCATCATTATCATTGTTAAGTGCTATTGAATTATTACTAGAAGGTGGGTAGGTACCAGACATCTTTCACATCCTTTCTTCTGCATGTTTATACCTTCTCTTGCCTTCAGCAGCCACCCCAGGGATGTGCAGATTTGCAGTCAATTATGTTGAAAGAGACTGGGCTGAGTTGGCCTCCTTCCCTTCAATTCCAGACATCCACTCCAGGCTAGCAGAATCTCTAGAGTCCCTCTCATGTCCCCATACCCAGAGTCTAGTCTCTCAGCTCTGCCTTCTGAGAGAGACTCTCTTCTCTAAACAGATCAACTGCTAAATAAATATTACATTATATCTGGATTATTCCTTCAAATCTAAGTGAATCAGTTCTTCCCTTTGTTGGAATTCCCCAGCCCTGTTGCTATCATCCCACTGGTGTCTTGCATCCTTGGCAATGGTGAGATTTTTCTCTAGGTGGGAGAATTAAAGGATTTCACATAGGAATAAGGCTGCATATTCCCAGATCTTGGTAAAACATGGATTTCTAAGAGCTTCTCCTCACCTTCCTTGGTACCTTTTCCTTAAGATTTTGGAACAAATCTTGGCACCTGCTCTCAAAGATCATTAGCTACCCATTAGTTGATGACGTGCCCAAAAAGGGTTTTAAGTGTGTAAATATACAAATTCTCTTGCTTGCCAAGATAGCCAGGCAGGACAGTCAGAATCCTGGGATCCAGGGCTATTGTGGATGGCTGTGTAATTTCACCATTTACATGGTCTACATGATGGCACCCCTCAGTTGTTCAGTGTACAGCCTATATAACTGTTTATGGTGGCCATGCCCAGATCAGTCACTTCCAGCCATAAGCAGCCTTGTTTCTGTATTCCAGTGAATGCTACAAAAATTACCATTTCCTGTGTGTACTATGATGTAAAGGCATTTAGGAAGCACTTCCCTAAATAGCTTCAAGAGTATTTCTTCCTCTAAAGCACACACATGCCCTGGCCACACCAGCCACAGCCTCCATAGCAACCTGAGCTAACATGCCCCGTGATGTCTTTCAAAGCAGGCACATTGTGTTTTCCTAGGTCCATGGAAGAAATCTCTTGTCCATTGACTATGACCGGAATATTCGGACAGAAAAGATCTATGATGATCACCGGAAGTTCACCCTGAGGATCATTTATGACCAAGTGGGCCGCCCCTTTCTCTGGCTCCCCAGCAGCGGGCTGGCGGCCGTGAACGTCTCCTATTTCTTCAATGGGCGCTTGGCTGGCCTTCAGCGTGGGGCCATGAGCGAGAGGACGGACATCGACAAGCAGGGCCGGATCGTGTCCCGCATGTTTGCCGACGGGAAGGTGTGGAGCTATTCCTACCTTGACAAGGTGGGTGGACATGCTGCCCTTGCTCAGCTGGGGCTGTCTCTCTCATTCACGCTGCTCTTTTTAAGCTGACCTGATACACTTTGCCATAAGACATTTTAACATCTTTACTTTGACTCTACCAGGGCTCCTCGTGTACTCCCACCCTCTGAGAGGGAGGAAATCCCAAGGAAAATATTATTCATAGCCCAGCATTACTACCAAAAAAAAAAAACCTGCTAGACACTCGGTAATGGCGAAAAGAATGGATTGTCTGATTTTATTCCCCAAAAAAAGTACTGTTGAAACAGACAGAATCATGCCACTAGCAGCACGGTTCATCATTCCTTATGAATTGTAAATGCAGTGATTCATTTCTGCCATGCCTGGAATTAAGCCATCAGGGTAGGGAACTCTGCCTAAAACTCCAGCACACAGAGCAGCCCCCTCCTACTTGGCTTGTTGGCTGAAGCAGTCAACAGATTATTGCACCATAATTCCGTGTGTCTGAAAGTGCCAGACTCAGGTTTCCGTGTCAGAAAAGGTCAGGTTGGAGCAGCAATAAAACAGAGGTCCCTTCTGGGAGTGGGGGATCAAGGCTTTCAAAGACTGCCTTGGTCATCTATCACTACACAGGGGATGCTCAGCCTGAGCCTCTCACCTGGACTCACCTCCACACACGCCCGTTTCCATTTCTTCCCTTCTTGCCTCCTCATGACAGTGGTCACTTGCAGACAGAGCTGTTACCTCCTCCGTAAGAGGGGCTTCTGTCTGTTTTGTCCCTTCTCAATACTGTTCTCATTAGGACAGAAGATACCAGAATGAATGGTCAATCAGAGAAGGCAAGAATCTCCCCATGGCTTCAAGTTGGAGGTCATTTTTCCCCCAAAGAATCAATGATTCCGGGTTACTTAATCTCTCCAGTGGCTTCTAAATGAAGGATGTGCTTTATGGTGAGACTTCATTGGGGGTGCCCCCAAACATAGTATGTGCATCATACCTGTCCCCTGCTGGGCCAGCAGCAGTCATTTCTCACCAGTCTCAGGATTTCTTGTCATGGAGTCTGGAGGCAAACCCAGTGCCTCTCATCTCAGCCCTTCAAACCCCTTACAACTCAGGCTGTGGTCCAGGCAACACCAGCATCACCTGGGATGTTCCCAAAGCAGATTCACAGGCCACCTCCCCACTGCCCTCTTGCACTGAACTATATAATCAGAATCTGTCTTTTCACCAGATCCCTGGGTATTTTACACATACGTTAAAGTTTGGGGAGCATTCCTGTAGTCGCCATGATCCGTAGAGTAGCATGCCCAGTGACATCAATTCACCCCAAATCTCTGATCTAAATCTCATCCTTCACAGCTTTTGAACTGCCATTTAGAGACATGGAATAAATTCTGTCCATTTGAGCACCGGGTCCTAAATGGCTAACTCCTGTGTTCCCTTCCCCTTTCCTCCTCCAGTCCATGGTGCTTCTGCTCCAGAGTCAGCGTCAGTACATATTCGAGTACGACTCTTCCGAGCGCCTCCATGCCGTCACCATGCCCAGTGTTGCCCGGCACAGCATGTCCACCCACACCTCCATCGGCTACATCCGCAACACTTATAACCCGCCTGAAAGCAACGCTTCCGTCATCTTTGACTACAGTGATGATGGCCGCATCCTGAAGACATCCTTTTTGGGCACTGGACGCCAGGTATTCTACAAGTATGGGAAACTCTCCAAGCTGTCGGAGATTGTCTACGACAGCACTGCCATCACTTTCGGGTATGATGAGACCACCGGCGTCTTAAAAATGGTCAACCTCCAAAGTGGGGGCTTCTCCTGCACCATCAGGTACCGAAAGATCGGCCCACTAGTGGACAAGCAGATCTACAGGTTCTCCGAGGAAGGCATGGTCAACGCCAGGTTTGAATACACCTATCACGACAACAGCTTCCGGATCGCAAGCATCAAGCCCGTCATAAGTGAGACTCCCCTTCCCGTTGACCTCTACCGCTATGATGAGATTTCCGGCAAAGTGGAGCACTTTGGCAAGTTCGGGGTCATCTATTATGACATCAACCAGATCATCACCACGGCCGTGATGACCCTCAGCAAACACTTTGACACCCACGGGCGGATCAAGGAAGTCCAATACGAGATGTTCCGATCCCTCATGTACTGGATGACGGTGCAGTATGACAGCATGGGCAGGGTGATCAAGAGAGAGCTGAAACTGGGGCCCTATGCCAACACCACTAAGTACACCTATGACTATGATGGGGATGGGCAGCTCCAGAGTGTGGCCGTCAATGACCGCCCCACCTGGCGCTACAGCTACGACCTCAATGGGAACCTCCACTTGCTGAACCCGGGGAACAGTGTGCGCCTCATGCCCTTGCGCTACGACCTCCGGGATCGGATAACCAGGCTTGGTGACGTGCAGTACAAAATTGACGACGATGGCTATCTGTGCCAGCGAGGGGCTGACATCTTTGAGTACAACTCCAAAGGCCTCCTAACGAGGGCTTATAACAAGGCCAGTGGCTGGAGCGTCCAATACCGCTATGATGGCGTGGGGCGGCGGGCTTCCTACAAGACCAACCTGGGCCACCACCTGCAGTATTTCTACTCTGACCTCCACAACCCAACTCGCATCACCCATGTCTACAATCACTCCAACTCAGAGATAACCTCGCTCTACTATGACCTCCAGGGGCACCTCTTTGCCATGGAGAGCAGCAGTGGAGAGGAGTACTATGTTGCCTCGGATAACACGGGGACGCCCCTGGCTGTGTTCAGCATCAATGGTCTCATGATCAAGCAGTTGCAGTACACCGCCTATGGGGAGATTTATTACGACTCCAACCCTGACTTCCAGATGGTCATTGGCTTCCACGGGGGACTCTACGATCCCCTCACCAAGCTGGTCCACTTCACGCAGCGTGATTATGACGTGCTGGCGGGACGATGGACCTCTCCAGACTACACCATGTGGAAAAATGTGGGCAAGGAGCCGGCCCCCTTTAACCTATACATGTTCAAGAGCAACAATCCTCTCAGCAATGAGCTGGACTTGAAGAACTATGTGACAGGTAAGGACCTGGCCACCTCAGTTGGGCAGTGGCTCCCCTGGGGTGGTTGTCTTAGTAGACTGTCAGGGACTTTGAAACAAGGTCTTATGTCTGATGCTAGGAGAATCCTGGAGGGCTGTGTACACTGCTGGTACAAGATCAACAGCAGTCAAGCAATCAGAGTACAGAGCAGTCCTTAGCTCTATTTGAAGAAAAGTGTGAAAATGTTAGTTGCTAAGTCATGTCTGACTCTCTGGACCCCATGAACTCTAGCCTGCCAGGCTCCTCTATCCACGGAGTTCTCCAGGCATGAATACTGGAGTAAGTTGCCATTCCCTTCTCCAGGGGATCTTCCCTGGAATTAAAAGTCCCATGCTCTACCAACTGAGCTAGCCAGGCATCTCTGTCTGAAGATGTCCTGGCCATTTTCAAGTCCATCCCATTGAAATAACTTATAAGAGGGCTCTCTAACTCAAAAGAGGAAAGCAACCTTATGAAGGAGGAAAGGGTGAGACCCCGATCTCAGAAATACCTGGTTCAAGTTCTCTCTTTTATTTATAAGTCAAAGGACCCTGGGCTGGTTGTCCAGTATCTCTGAGCTGTAGTATCCTTCTCTGCAAAAGGAAGAGAAGGATTTTGTTGGTACCACTAACAAAATCATCTCACAGAGTGATCGTAAGAAGGAAATGAACTTATGTATGTAAAGGTCAGTGCCTGGCACTTAGACAGAGGATGTTCACGAAAGGGTATCTGCTTGTGTTATTAACGTCACCATTACTAGTGAAGCAAAGAAACAGCGTGGGTATTGAGATGACTATGACCCAGCTCCTGACCTCACAGCGAGGCTCGTGAGAAACAAATACAAATAAGCAGAGATAATGGAAAATGGGATTAAGTCTATGCTACCATGTAGGTGTACACTACAAGCGCTTTTAAGGCACCGGCATGCTTCATTCTTGGAGAAGGAAATGGCAACCCACTCCAGGGTTCCTGCCTGGAGAATCCCAGGGACGGGGGAGCCTGGTGGGCTTCCGTCTATGGGGTCACACAGAGTCGGACACGACTGGAGTGACTTAGCAGTAGCAGCATGCTTCATTCTGCGGTTCAGTTCACTCAGTCGTGTCCCACTCTTTGTGACCCCATGGACTGCAGCATGCCAGGCCTCCCTGTCCATCACCAACTCCTGGAGCCTGCTCAAACTCATGTCCATCGCGTCAGTGATGCCTGCTGGTGATACAATGGTAAACAAGGCAGACGCTTCTCTCAAAGAAGTGTGTGTGTAGTGCATGTGCAGATGACTTCAGTTTTGAAAACTTTGGCATAGTACAGAAGGGCCCCACCTCAAACCAGGCTTGAAGAATGAAGGAGATCTTGGCGGTAGAAATGGGCTCAAGGCTGAAGAAACACATGAGCAAAAGTCAAAAAGGACAGGGAACTTCCCTGGTGGTCCAGTAGCTAAGACTCTGTGCTACCACTGCAGGGGGCGCGGGTTCAATCCCTGACTGGGAAACTAAAATCCTGCATGCCACTCAGAGCTCAGTCACAGAAAAAAGGAAAAAAAAAAGGAGGCTTGGAGAGAGGTCTGGATAGACAGGTCAGTTCAGTTCAGTTCAGTCACTCAGTCGTGTCCAACTCTTTGCGACCCCATGAATCACAGCACGCCAGGCCTCCCTGTCCATCACCAACTCCCGTAGTTCACTCAAACTTATGTCCACAGAGTCGGTGATGCCATCCAGCCATCTCATTCTCTGTCATCCCCTTCTCCTCCCACCCCCAACCTTTCCCAGCATCACAGTCTTTTCTATTGGGTCAACTCATCGCATGAGGTGGCCAAAGTATTGGAGCTTCAGCTTTAGCATCAGTCCTTCCAATGAGTACCCAGGATTGATCTCCTTTAGAATGGACTAAGACGCTTACTCCTTGGAAGGAAAGTTATGACCAACCTTGATAGTATATTAAAAAGCAGAGACATTACTTTGCCAACAAAGGTCTGTCTAGTCAAGGCTGTGGTTTTTCCCGTGGTCATGTATGGATGTGAGAGTTGGACTGTGAAGAAAGCTGATCGCCGAAGAATTGAGGCTTTTGAACTGTGGTGTTGGAGAAGACTCTTGAGAGTCCCTCATACTGCAAGGAGATCCAACCAGACAGGTCAAGGAAGGCAAATAATCTGCTTCTTCATGCTAACTGAGAAACTGGTTAAATGACGGTCCTTATCTATCCATATGTCTATTCACCTATTGACAGATATTTTCATGTAACATATAAGTACTAGAGATGCAGTGGACGACAAGATAGAGTCCCTTTTTTCAGGGAGATAAAACAAGGAAATCTGGATAGATGGATAGATAAATGAATGGAAGGGAAAAGACCAATATTCAACAAAGAATATGGAGCAATCTCACCTGAACATGCATTGTAGATGAATAACAGTGAGGACCCCAATTCCAAGCCCCCACAAGTTCCAGGGAACTCATAGCTCTTAGCCATGGGCCAGGGAAGCATCAAGCCTAGAGGGTCCCTACCCTCAGGTAACCAGGGATCATTTATCTGTCCCCAAGATAGGAAAGGAAGCAGCAGCTCCCTGGAGCACAATGTGGCCCTCAGTGCCCCTTGCTGCAGAAGTAGATGACCTTAAAGGTCAACTTCTGGCCATGTTGTGCCTCACTGACAAGTTCCAGAGCCTTTGAAGTTGAACCCAGCACCCCCCTACAACCGAAGCAGTTGGTACCTCAGTACAGGAGTTACACCCAAGCTAGTTCCCTCCTAGTCGCCCCACTGTTCATCATCGGGAGGCGCTGCCATGCTACTCTGCCAGGGCTTCCTCTCTTCCCCAGGACTTAGCAGGGTTTGTGTCCACCCAGCTCACTGCAGTTTCTTTTAATTCATTTATTTTAACTGGAGGATAATTACTTTACAACATTGTGGTGGTTTTTGCCATATGTCAGTATGAATTGGCCATAGGTATATACGTGTCCCCTCTATCCTGAACCACCCCCTACCCTATCCTTCCAAGTTGTCACAGAGTACCAGCTTTGGGTGCCCTGCTTCATACATCAGACTCGCACTGGTTATCTGTTTTACAAATGGTAACGTATATGTTTAGTGCTGTTCTCTCAAATCATCCCACCTTCTTCTCCCACTGACCACACTGCAGTTTCTAACTAAAGGGCGTCTCAAGAAAACACACACACCCCTGTGTATATAGTTTCAGATAATGACAAGGGCCGTGAAGAGAAATGAAACAGCTAAGAGTTAGAGAACAAAGGATCTCATTTCTTTGGGGTGCTCACAGAGGAAGGGGCGTTTGAGCTGAGGCCATTATGAAGTGGGGAAGGGAGAGGAAGAGTCTCCAGATGAAGAAAACAATAGGAATGGGGTGGCAGCCCATGCCTATCTCGGGCATAGAAGAAGAAGGCCTCCACCCCCAAGAATGCACTTCCCAGAGCCCTCTTGGCACTGGACACCTTAGGGATGGACCAGCCAGAAGCAAATAGAAAGTCCTCAGCTTGGGTTAAACACCCTACAGCTACCAAGACCCAAACAAAATCATTTGCAAAGCATAGTCAACCTCACTGACCCTCAGCTACTCTCCTGGTTCTCCCGAAAAGACAAAAAGAAACTAGCAGATACTCAGTGCCCAGTGGTGAGCTAAATGGGAAGGAAATCTAAAAAACAGAGGATATACAAATACGTGTAGCTGATTCACTTTGCTGCACAGCAGAAACTAACATAACATTGTAAAGCAACTATACTCCAATAAAAATCATTTTAGAATTTCATGTATTTTTAAGTGATTTTATTGGAGTATAATATACTCCAAATGTTTCTACTGGAGTATAATTTAAAATAAATACATCAACTATACGCCAGTAAAAATAGAAAAAAGAAATTAGCAGAGCTTTTTGAATAGCAAGATGACATTCCTCATTCCAGTGCTTTATGGAGACTCAATAAATGGGCATCAAAGCCAAGCTGAACAAGTCCAACAAAATTGACTCCAGAAAACACTCAAAGAGTCTAAAATAAAAGGTCCTATTAGAGAAGCTCCACGCCTAGGACTAATGCCTGCAGTCAAAGCAGAGGAAGAGAACCTGGGAGAGCGCTTGACTAGGCACAAGCCCGCACCTGCTGCCTGCCGCAGACGAGATGCCCTCCGAAAGGTGCATCCCAGGAGAGAACATCAAATCACTCTCCGTTATTCAAGTGTTGGCTCATCGGTAAACCCATCTTTGTGACTCTTAACTTGGATCTTAGGAGACGAGCAGAGTGGTTGAACTTGCCACTCACAATTTAAGAAGTAATTAACATGTAGTCAGCAGGAACGCCACGAATAGAAATTCTCTTTCTCTCTCTCCCTATCTTGTGCTCAAAAGAATCCTTCCTGTTTGGAAATGCAGCTCTCTGAGTGCAGCAGACACCTCTTGAGGCTGGTGGAGGCTGTTTCCTCTACTGGCACAGAGGCGAGCAGCACAGACCCCCTGTTAGGAGCAAGCGAGTCATGATATGTAAAGAGCCAAGGGCTGCACAAAGCCTGATCCATGGTAGGAATGCATTTGTTCTTTATAAGACGCGCTAGACTCGGAGACAGGAAGTCTGTAGGTGAGGAGTGAAGTTATCCCCTTTATGTAATTCCCTAGGGCTCCCAGGGGTGTGCAGCTCTATTTTGAAACAGATCCCAAACTCTGCCCTGAGTGGCATTGCTCTGGCAAATCTGAAACCCTACATTCTGAGACCTCAGAAATGTTACCCACGATGACTTGGGTTGGCTCCCCACCCTTCTCCCTTGGGGATCTCTGGGCTTACAGACCCCCAGATTCATTCAAGTTTGAAGTCGGACTTCATGGAGATTGATTTCCCTGAGAGGAGGGAGGCCCAGCCGCCCCCTCATTCTACCCTCTGCTCTGTCTGCACTTACCACCTAAGCCGCTATGCTGACAGTGTGTATTACAGAGCACGTGCTCCAGCAGCACTTGCTGAGAAGGACATAAGGAGGGGGAGTGACGAGCTATCAGGAGGGCCCACATCACCAACTCCTACCTGGAGGAATGATTGTTTAGGGAGGCTACCACCGGAGGACACCAATGACTTGAAAGGAGGAGAAGTGTCTGTATGATGCCACAAGTGCCTTCTGCGAAACGTAGGAGACAAGCAACTTGAATAAACATTTCAGAAGAGGTTTAGACTTGGAAACCAAGCCACGTTAGAAACTTTAAAAGAAGAAAACACATGACATGATCTATTAGTGTTCATCGGAGCAGCCATTAAAATGTCTGGTCCCTTGCAACTTCCCTGATGGTCCAGTGGTTAAGACTCTGCGCGTCCACTGTAGGGGGCACATGTTCAGTCCCTGGTCAGGGAACTAAGATCCCGCATGCCGCATGGTGTGGCCAAAAAAGAAACAAAGAAGAAGAAATGCCTGGTCCCCAAGGCCGAGTGTTGTTAACTTATCTCCTGGAAACCAGGGAGAGATGCCTGCAGGGGAGAATCTGCTGAGGGCAAAGACCTTTTTTCTTGCCTTTCGTGGGATTCCCTTCATCTTTCTGGTGAAAGATGTAATGATTTTATATGTTGTACAGATGAGGTATTAAATAACATGGCAACACAAAAGGGGGAAGTTAGTTTCTTTCCATGCTCTTTTTATTCTCCCAAATAGGCAGAGGAGAAAGCCTCCAGTTGATGCTGGTGTGTATTTAACACCTCATTAACACTTCTAATCTCCCTTTTTAATGGAGAGAGCGGGTCTAAGACTCCCCCGGTAGCAGGTAACAAAATCATGCTCCAATTTAATTGCATTGCTTTGTTTTAATTTTACAGTTATTTTCTGTTTGCAGCAAGTCTGCTTTCCCACTTATGGTAGTGACATAAAGTCTCTTCTTTTTTTAAATGGATTTCCTTAAGTAGACAGGGTAAAACAATTTTTTAATTAGATAGCAAATACCAGTAAAATAATCCCCAGATATGGCAGAACAATCTTGACAGGTGATCATGATGGGTGACCAGGAATACCCAGTTTAGAAATACACACTGCACAGCATTCATCATCTATTAGTACTTTGCACAGAGGTGCTCTGTGGGTATATGATTGTTGCTGGACTAAAGCCAGGCTTCTCTCTGCTGGGATGCTGACACAATTTTTAAAGCAATTTCAAACCTGTATTCTTAAATGACTTCTTTATTGATGTATAGGTGACTTACAATATTATATTAGCTTCAAGTGTACAACATAGTGATTCAATATTTTTATAGATTACGCACCAAAGTTATTACAGTGCTATCGACCATATTCCCTGAGTTGTACATTACATCCCTGTGACCTATTTATAACTGGTAGTTGTAGCTCTTAATCTCTTTCATCTATTTAGCTCATTCCCCAACTCATCTCCACTCTGTCAACCACCTGTTTGTTCTCTGTATCTGTGACTCTATTCTTTTAATATATTTGTTCATTTGTTTTGTTTTTTAGAGTCCACATTTAAGTGAAAACATATGGTATTTGTCTTTCGCTAACTTCTTTCACTAAGAATACTCCACTATAGATGTATATATACCACACTGTCCGCATCCATTCATCTGTCCATGGACAGTTAGGTTCCGTGTCTTAGCTATCATATATAATGCTGCAGTGAACACAGGGGTGCATATGTCTTTTCAAATTAGTGTTTTCTTTGTATAAATACCCAGGAGTAGAATTGCCAGATCATATAGCAGTTGTATTTTTAATTTTTGAGGACCCTTCATACTGTTTTCCATGGTGGCTACACCAATTAACATTCCCATCAACAGTGCCTAAGGACTCCCTTTTCTCCACATCCTCACCAACACTTATTGTTTCTTGTCTTTTTGATGACAGTGATTCTGAGAGGTATGAGGTACTATTTCACTGGGGTTTTTACTTGCATCTCTCTTATGATTATTGATGTTAATGACTCTCAAATGGGTTTCCCAGGTGGCGCTAGTGGTAAAGAACCCACCTGCCAGTGCAGGAGACATAAAAGACTCCCATTCAATCCCTGGGTTGGGAAGATGCCCTGGAGGAGGGCATGACAACACACTCCAATATTCTTGCCTGGAGAATTCCATGGACAGAGGAGCCTGGTGGGCTACATAAGGTCACATGGAGTCAGACATGACCAAAGCAACTTAGCTTGTACACATGTATGATTATTGATGTTAATCAGTCTTAAATGGACTATCGTTAATAAGTATAGTTACCAAGTCATTCAATACCTAGTCTGCACCTAAGGCTGATGGATACACCACAGATCCCAGAATCTCCCTCATTAGAGGGTCTTCTCGGACTGTACGTTAAGCAGCAAAGTTGCATTAAGCCCCTCATACCAGCCCCAGGGCAGGAGGTGGGTAGACCTTACTCAGCCCCTTCAGAAGCCTCTTCTCAGGCAGGTACAGGTAGTTCCTCCGTCACACACAGTAGTCAGGGTGGCTTTTGCCACATATGTTCAGTGTTTGTTCGTTCATCCACTCCATGAATCCTTACTGAGCACCTGGGGAGACATCAGTGAATGACACAGACTTTTAACTCCCTGTCCTGGTGGAGCTTACATTCTCTCCGAGGGAGACAGATGAAAAACAATGAATGCAATAAATAGCCACATGAGACATATGTTACAGTGTGGTTACAGTTTTGGCGGTGGGGGATGCATGAGGAAGGGGACTAGGGATTGTTAGGCGGGAATGGGCAGGGGTTAAATGTGGGGGTTGAGGTCAGCCTTATTGGAGGCAGTATCTGAGCAAGACTTGAAAAAGGGAAGAGTGAGACAGCACATTCCAGGTGGAGTTGTTGCCAGTATAAAGGCCCCAAGATGAGTGTGCACCTGGCATGTTTAAGAAATAGCAGAGAGAGCAAGAGAGAGAAGAGAGATCACATGTTAAGGGTCCCTCAGGCCATTAGCAGGACTTTCACTTCTTCACTGAGAGGAACGAGGGAATCCCTGGAGTGTTATGAGAAGGGGAACGCTAGGGGCTTATTCTGGCTGCTGTGCTGACAGGGTGTGTGGAGCAGAGGTGAAACCAGGGAGGCCAGTCAGAAGATGAGGCAAGGCTTTAAATGGTAGAAGTGGTGAGAAGACACAGATTCTGGTCTGTTTCTGTTTTAAAAGTAAAACTAAAGGATTTGACCATCAGTTCAGTTCAGTCGCTCAGTCGTAACTGACTCTTTGTGACCCCATGAATCACAGCACGCCAGGCCTCCCAGTCCATCACCAACTCCCGGAGTTCACTTAAACTTATGTCCATCGAGTCGGTGATGCCATCCAGCCATCTCATTCTCTGTCGTCCCCTTCTCCTCCCACCCCCAATCCTTCCCAGCATCAGAGTCTTTTCCAGTGAGTCAACTCTTTGCATGAGGTGGCCAAATTATTAGAGTTAACCATAGGACTCTGCAATTCCACACCTAGGTGTATACACAAGAGAACTAAAAACACATTTTCAAATGTCAATTTGTACCATCATCAAAAAGTCTACAAATGGGACTTCCCTGGTGGTCCAGGAGCTAAGACTCTGCCCTCCCAATGCAAGGAGCCCAGGATCAACCCTGGTGGGGAAACTAGATCCCACATACTGAAACTAAAGATCCCAAGTCTTGCAACTAAAACCTGACTCAGCCAAATAAATATTTAAATTTTTAATTATTTATTTATTTGGCTTCCCTGAGTTATGACACATAGGATCTTTGCTCTTCACTGTGGCATGTGGGATCTAGTTCCCTGACCAGGAATTGAACCCCGGTCCCTACATTAGGAGCTCAGAGTCTTAGCCACTGGACGACCAGGGAAGTTCCTTAAATTTTTTTTTTTTGCAAAAGCAAGAATGGGGTTTATTTCTAGCTCGAGCTAGGGCTCCTGCCCCTCCCAGCGCAGTGGAATGCGGACAAGAGCCCCTTAAATTTTTTTTAAAGTCTACAAATAACAAATGCTGGAGAGGGGGTAGAGAAAAGGGAACCCTCCTACACTGTTGGTGAAAATGTAGATTGGTGCAGCCACTATGGAGAACAGTATGGAGGCTCCTTAAAAAAAAAAAAAATAGAGCTATCATATGATTCTGCAGTCCCACTCCCATGCATATAACCAGAAAAGATAAAATTATAATTCAAAAAGATACATGCCCCTCTATGTTCATAGCAACACTGTTCATAATAGCCAAGACATGGAAGCAACCCATATGCCCACCAACAGATGAATGGATAAAGAAGATGTGGTACATATATACAATGGAATATTACTTGACCATAAAAAAATAAAATAATGCCATTTGCAGCAATATGAATAAACCTAGAGATTATCATACTAAGTGAAAAGTCAAAAAGACAAATATATGATATAATTTATGTGTGGAATCTAAAAAATAGTACAAATTAAGTTATTTTTAAAAACACAGAGAAACTCACAGACATAGAAAACAAAGTTATGATGATTACTAAAGAGGAAAGGGGGAGGGGGAAATATATTGGATGTCTGAGATTAACACATATACAATACTTTATATAAAATAAACAACAAGGACCTGTATATCACAGGAAATAACCTTTAATGGAAAAGTATCTGAAAAAGAACATATGTAGAGCCCTCCATTCTGGACAAGATGGCAGAAGTAGGACTCTTCTCACAAAAACACCAAAATCACAACTGCTGAACAGCCATCAACAAAAAAGACTGGAACCTACCAAAAAAGATACTTTAACATCCAGAGAATCACAGCCTGATGTCGGAGGGGCACTTTCGTGACATAATCAAACCCCATACCCACCGGATGGGTAACCCACAAACTGGAAAATAATCATATTACAGAGGTTCTCCCGTAGGAGTGAATTCTGAGCCCCGTGTTGGGCTCTCCAGGCTGAGTCTGGCAACAGGAGGAGGAGTTCCAGAGCATTTGCCGTTGAAGGCCAGCAGAGCTTGCGTACAAGAGCTCCAGAGGAATGAGGGAAACAGAGGCTCTACTCTTGGAGGATGCACACAAGACTTCACGTGTACTAGTACCCAGTGCTGTGATTCATGGGGTCGCAGAGAGTCAGACACGACTGAGCGACTGAACTGAACAACTGAGCACCCAGCACAAAGCAGTGACCACACAGGAGTCTGGGCCAGACCTACCTGTGGGTCTTGGCAGGGTTGGTGTAGGGAGGTTCTCCTGGGGATGTGGCAAGTGGCTGTGGCTCACTTGTGGGGGCAAGGACACTGGTGGTAGAAGTGCCAGGGAATATTGATTGGTGTGAGCTCTCCCAGAGGTCATGATTTTGGCGCCAACACCTGGCCCCACCCAACAGCCTGCAGACTATAGTCCTGGGACACCCCAGGCCAAACAATCAGCAGAAGGAGAACACAACCTCATCAGCAGGCAGGCTGCCTAAAGCTGTACTGAGATCACAAGCCACCTGAAAATATATCTGTTGAAATGGCTCCACCTCCCGGAGGGACAGGACCTAGCTCCACTCACCAGTGGGCAGGAACTAGTCCCTCCCACTAGGAAGCCTGCACAAGTCTCTTAGACCAGCCTCATCCACTAGAAGACAGACAGAAGAAGCAAGATCTGCAACCCTACAGTCTGCAGAAAGGAGACCACAAACACAGAAAGACAGAATGAGATGGCAAAGAAATATGTTTCAGATGAAGGAACAAGATAAAAAGCCAGAAGTACAATTAAGTGAACTGGCGGTAGGCAATCTACCTGAAAAAGAATTCAGAATAATGATAGTAAAGATGATCCAAGATCCTGGAAATGAATGGAGGCACAGGCTGAGAAGATACAAGAAACATTTTTAAAAGACCTGAAATATTTAAAGAATAGAGATTAACAATACAATAACGGAAATAAAAATAGTCTAGAATAAATCAATAGAAGAATAAGTGAGACAGAAGAACGAATAAGTCAGTTGGAAGAGAGTGGTAGAAATCACTGCTGTGGAATAGAAAAAAGAAAAATAAAAAGAAATGAGAACAGTCTCAGAGACCTCTGGGACATTAAATACATCAACATTCCCATTATAGGAGTCCTAGAAGATGAGAGAGAGAGAAGGGTCTGAGAAAATACTTGAAGAGATTAGGCACCAAACTCTCCTGTCATAAGAAAAGACACACTCATTCAAGTCCACAAAGTTCAGAGTTGTCCCATACAAGAAAAACTCAAGGAAGAACATACTGAGACACATATTAATCAAACTGACAAAAATAAAAGACAACCAAAAATTATGAAAAGCAACAAATAATATTTAAGGGAATCCCCATAAGGCTGTCAGCTGATTTTTCCCCAGAAACTGTGCAGACCAGAAGAGAGTGGCATGATACATTTACAGTGGTGAAAGGAAAAAAAAAAAGTGGTGACAGGGAAGAACCTGCAAGCAAGAGTACTCTACCCAGAAAGGCTCTCATTCCGATTCAATGGAGAAATCAAAAGCTTTACAGATAAGCAATAGCTTAGAGAATTCAGCACCACCAAACTAGCTTTGCAACAAATGCAAAGGAGCTTCTCCAGGCAGAAAAGGCCACAACTAGAAACAAGGAGATTACAAATCAAAAACCTCATGGTAAAGGCAAACATAAGGGTAGAAAATCACACACAAATATGATATCATAACCAGCAATTGTGAGAAGAGTGAAGAGTACAAATGTATGATATTAGAAATGCATGGGAAATTAAGAGATCAGCAAGTTAAAACAATCTCATACACATAGATGCTATATCAAAACCTCATGGGAACCTCAAACCAAAAATCTACAATAGATACAAACACACACACGCAATCTAACACATCACGAAAGACAGTCATCAAACCACAAGAAAAGAGGAAGGGGGAAAAAAGAGCTATAAAACAAACCCAAAACAATTAACCAAACAGCAATAAAAACATGTGGGTGCCTGCATGCTAAGTTGCTCAGTCATATCTGACTCTTTGCCACCCCATCAACTGTAGCCTGCCACCTTTCTCTGCCCATGGGATTCTCCAGTCATGAATACTGGAGTAGGTTGCCATTTCCTTCTCAAATAAGAACATACATATCAATAATTACTTTAAACGTAAATTGATTAAATGTTCCAACCAAAAGACATAAACTGACTGAATGGAAAAACAAGACCCATACATAATGCTGTCTAGTAGAGACCCACTTCAGATCTAGGGACATAAACATATACAGACTGAAAGTGAAAGAATGGTAAAGAATATTCTATGCAAGTGGAAATCAGAAGACAGCTGGAGTAGCAATATTCATATCAGACAAAATAGACCTTAAAATAAAAACTATTATAAGAGATAGTCACTGCACAAATAAACAAATGGGTCCAAATTAAACTTAAAAGCTTTTGCATGGCAAAGGAACCTATACACAAAACGAAAAGACAACCTACAGAATGAGAGAAGTTATTTGCAAGTGAAACAACCAACAGTGTTTAATCTCCAAAATGTGCAAACAGATCATGCAGCTCTATGTCAAAAAACAATCAACCCAATCAAAAAATGGGCAGAAGATCTAAATTGACATTTCTCCAAAGAAGGCATACATGTGACCATAAAGCACATGAAAAGATGCTCAACATCAGTAATTATCAGAGAAATGCAAATCAAAACTACAATGAGGTATCACCTCACACCAGTCAGAATAGTCATCATCAAAAGTCTATAAACAATAAGTGCTGAAGAAAGTGTGCAGAAAAGGGAACCCTCCTGCACTGTTGGTGGGAATGCAAATTGGTACCACCACTACAGAGAACAGTATGGAAATTATTTAATACAAAAGAAAAATAGAGCTACTGTGTGATTGAGCAATCCCACTCCTGGGCATATATCTGGAGAAAACCATAATTAGAAAAGATACATGCACCCCAGTGTTCACTGCAGCACTATTTATAATAGCCAGGACATGGAAGCAACCTAAATGTCCATCAACAGAGGAATGGATAAAATTATGGAACATATATACAATGGAATATTACTCAGCCATAAAGAGAACAAAAGAATGCCATTTGCAGCAGTGTGGATGGACCCTGGAGATTGTTATACTGAGTAGACACAGAAAGACAAATATCATTTGATATCACTTATGTGTAGAATCTAAAAAAGAATGACAAAAATGAACTAATTTGCAACACAGAAACAGACTAACAGACTTTGAAAGCAGACTTGTGATTGCTGGGGGAAATCATGGTAGGGAGGGATAAATTAGAAGCTTGGTGGATTGGCCCCAGGGCAGCCAGAGGCAATGGAAAACTGGGGAAGCCCTCGGTTCCTGGGCATCCTCCAACATCGGCACCAGCTTCTCTCAGACCCTCTTGCAGCAGGGCCTTTGCCTCAGCCCCAGGCTTCACATTGACCAGCACCCAATGGCCCATGAAGGTTTACACACTCAACAAGGGCCAGCAGTGGGACAGCCAGGGCACTGGGCATGTCTTCCAGCTATGTGGAGAGGCTGGAGGGCATGTCCCTGTTAGTTATCGCCTGACAAAATGTGATCCACTGGAGAAGGGAATGGCAAACCACTTCATATTCTTGCCTTGAGAGTCCCATACAGAGTATGAAAAGGCAAAAAGAAATGGCACTGAAAGATAAGCGCCCCCAGGTCGGTAGGTGTCCAATATGCTACTGGGGAAGAACAGAGAAATAGCTCCAGAAGAATGAAGAGGCTGGGCCAAAGCAGAAACAACAGCCAGTTGTGGACAGAGGAAGAGATAATTGGATGGCAACACCGACTCAAGGACATGAGTTTGAGTGAGCCTGGCATGCTGCAGCCCATGGGGCCTCAACTGAACAACAACAACGGGTGGTGAAAGTAAAACCCAATGCTGTAAAGAACAGTATTTCATAGGAACCTGGAATGTCAGGTCCATGAGTCAGGGTAAATTGGATGTGGTCAAACAGGAGATGGCAAGAGTGAACATCAACAGTGAATTAAAGTGGACGAGAATGGGCGAACTTAATTCAGATGACCATTGTATCTACTACTGTGGGCAAGAATCCCGTAGAGAAATGGAGTAGCCCTCATAGTCAATAAGAGTCTGAAATGCAGTACTTGGGTTTATTTCCATAGCAAACCATTCAACACTACAAAAATCCAAGTTCATGCCCCAACCACTAATGCCAAACAAGCTGAAGTTGAATAGTTCAATGAAGACCTACAAGACCTCCTAGAATTAACACCAAAAAATGATGTCCTTTTCATCACAGGGGACTGGAATGCAAAAGCAGCAAGTCAAGAGATACCTGGAGTAACAGGCAAGTTTGGCCTTGGAGTACAAAATGAAGCAGGGCAAAGGCTAACAGATTTGCCAAGAGAACGCAGTGGTCATAGCAAACACCCTCTTCCAACAACACAAGAGATGACTCTACACATGGACATCACCAGATGGTCAATACTGAAATCAGATTGATTACATTTTTTTCAGCTGAAGGTGAAAAAGCTCTATACAGTCAGCAAAAAAAAAGACCTGTTGATGACTATGGCTCAGGTTATCAGCTCCTTGTTGCAAAATTCAGACTTAAATTGAAGAAAGTAGGGAAAATCACTAAGACTTTCAGGTATGACCTAAATCAAATCCCTAACAATTATACACTGGAGGTGACAAATAGATTCAAGGGACTAGATCTGAGAGACAGGGTACCTGAAGAACTATGGATGGAGGTTCGTGACTCTGTACAGGTGGTAACCAAAACCATCCCCAAGAAAAAGAAATGCAACAAGGCAAAGTGGTTGTCTGAGGAAGCCTTACAAATAGCTGAGAAAAGAAGAGAAGTGAAAGTCTAAGGAGAAAGGGAAAGATATAACCAACTGAATGCAGAGTTTCAGAGAATAGCAAGGAAAGCCTCCTTAAGTGAATGATGCAAAGAAATAGAGGAAAACAATAGAATGGGAAAGACTAGAGATCTCTTCAAGAAAATTAAAGATACCAAGGGAACGTGCAAAGTTGGGCACAATAAAGGAGAGAAGCAGCAAGGACCTAATAGAACAGAAGAGATTTAGAAGTGGCAAGAATTCACAGAAGAACTGTACAAAAAAAGCCCTTTAATGACCTCGATAATCATGATGGTGTGTTCACTCACCTAGAACCAGACATCCTGGAGTGTGAAGTCAAGTGAGCCTTAGGAAGCATTACTATGAACAAAGCTAGTGGAGGTGATGGAATTCCAGCTGAGCTATTTCAAATCCTAAAAGATGATGCTGTTAAAGTGCTGCACTCAATATGCCAGCAAATTGGGAAAACTCAGCAGTGGCCACAGGACTGGAAAAGGTCAGTTTTCATTCTAATACCAAAGAAAGGCAATGCCAAAGAATGTTCAAATTACCACACAGTTGCACTCATTTCACATGCTAACAAAATTATGCTCAAAATCCTTCAAGCTAGGCTTCAGCAGTACATGAACTGAGAACTTCCAGATGTACAACCTGGGTTTAGAAAAGGCAGAGGAACCAGAGAACAAATTGCCAACATCTGTTGGATTATAGAAAAAGCAAAGGAATTCCAGAAAAACATCTACTTCTGCATCATTGACTATGCTAAAGTCTTTGACTGTGTGTATCACAACAAACTGTAGAAAATTCTTAGACAAATGGGAGTACCAGACCAACTTACCTGTCTCCTGAGAAACCTGTTTGCAGGACAAGAAGCAGCATTTAGAACTAGACATGGAACAATGGACTGGCTCAAAATTGGCAAAGGAGTATGTCAAGGCCGTATATTGTCACCCCGCTTATTTAACTTATATGCAGAGGACATCATGCGAAATACTAGGCTTGATGAAGCTGGAATCAAGATTGCCAGGAGAAATATCAACAACCTCAGATATGCAGATGATACCACTTTAGTGGCAGAAAGTGAAGAGGAACTAAAGAGCCTCCTGATGAAGGTGAAAGAGGAAAGTGAAAAAGCTGGCTTAAAACTAAACATTCAAAAAACGAAGATCATGGCATCCGGTCCCATCACTTCATGGCAAATAGATGGGGGAAAATGTGGAAACAGTGACAGATTTCATTTTAATTTTCTTAGGATCCAAAATCAGTGCAGATGGTGACTGCAGCCATAAAATTAAAAGACGTTTGCTCCTTGAAAGAAAAGCTGTGACAAACCTAGACAATGTATTAAAAAGCAGAGACATCGCTTTGCTGACAAATGACAAAGGTCCATCTAGTCAATGCTATGGTTTTCCCAGTAGTCATGTACAGATGTGAGAGTTGGACCATAAAGAAGGCTGAGTGCTGAAGAATTTAATGCTTTCAAATTGTGGTACTAAAAAAGGCTCTTGAGAGTCCCTTGGACAGCAAGGAGATCAAGGAAGTCAATCCTAAAGGGCATCGACCCTAAATATTCATTGGAAAGACTGAGGGTAAAGCTGAAGCGCCAATACTTTGGCCACATGATGTTAAGAGCCAACTCACTGTAAAGACCCTGATGCTGGGAAAGATTGAAGGCAGGAGGCGAAGGGGACAACAGAGGATGAGATGGTTAGATGGCATCATCAACTCAATGGACCTGAGTTTGAGCAAATTCCAAGAGATGGTGAAGGACAGGGAAGCATCAGTCAGTCAGTCAGTCAGTTCAGTCACTCAGTCGTGTCCCACTCTTTGCGACCCCGTGAATCACAGCAGGCCAGGCCTCCCTGTCCATCACAAACTCCCAGAATTCACTCAAACTCATGTCCACAGAGTCGGTGATGCCATCCAGTCATCTCATTCTCTGTTGCCCCCGTCTCCTCCCACCCCCAATCCCTCCCAGCATCAGACTCTTTTCCAGTGAGTCAACTCGTCGCATGAGGTGGCCAAAGTATTGGAGCTTCAGCTTTAGCATGGAGTGCTGCAATTCATGGGGTTGCAAAGTTGGACACAACTTAGCAACTAAATAACAACTACTATATATAAAATGGGCTTCCCTGGTGGCTCAGATGGTAAATTATCTGCCTGCAATGTGGGAGACCGGGGTTTGATCCCTGGGTGGGGAAGATCCCCTGAAGAAGGAAACGGCAACACACTCCACTGTTCTTGCCTGGAAAATTCCATGGACGGAGGAGCCTGGTGGTCTACAGTCCACAGGGTCGCAAAGAGTCGGACACAGCCGAGCAACTTCACTTTAGTATATAAAATAGGTAATCAACAGGGACCTACTGTATAGCACAGGGAACTCTACTCAATATTCTGTAATAACCTATATAGGAAAATATTCTGAAAAAGAATGAATATGTGCATATGGACAACAGAATCAGTTAGCTGTACACCTGAAACAACACTGTAAATCAACTATATTCCAATATAAAATAAAAAGTAAAAAAAGAATATATATGTATGTATGTACATAACTGAATCACTTTGCTATACCTGAAACTAATGCAACACTGTAAATCAGTGTACTTCATTTTTTTAAATGTTATCCTAAAATAATAATAAAACCCTGACAGTAAATGAAAAAATATATAAATTTGTACATGGATATTCATAATAGCATTATCCATAATATTAAAAAAAAAGTGTAAACTACTGAACTATCCATTGACTGATAAATGAATAAACAAAATGGGATATCCAAACAACAGAATATTCATCCATAAATAATAATAATATACTGATACATGCTACAACGTGGATGAACCTTGAAAATGATGTGCTAATTGAAAGAAGCCAGACATGTTCTTTGATTTCATTTATATGAAATATCCAGAGAAGGCAAATCCATGGAGACTAGAAAGCAGTGGTGGTTGTCAGGGACTGAGGGGAAAGAAGAATTCAGAATGAGTACTAATGGTGATGCAGTTTTTGAGCAGATGATGAACATGTTTTGGAATTCATGACTTCCAGAAACGATGATTGTGCAACATTGTGAATGTAACTGGAAGCCACTGAATTGTGCACTTTAAAATGATGAGTTTTATGTTACATGAGATTTACCTCAATTAAAAAAAAAAGTAGAGGGTTTATGGATGGATTAGACGCAGAGAGTGAGAAAAAGGAAGAGGTCCAGGGCGGCAGCTGAAAGGATGGGGTTAGCACAGTCAGGGGTGAAGAAGCTGCTGTGACAGACGTGAGGAGGAAGACAAGGGGCTGAGGTTTGGACAGAAGCTGGGCACTGAGGGAGAAGTCCTAGATGGAGACGTAAAGTTTGGAGTTGGCATCAGCATGTAAGTGGTACTGAGGTGCAAATAAAGCATGTCCTGGGGCTTCCCTGGTGGCTCAGTGGTAAAGAATCTGCCTGCCAATGCCGGGACATGGGTTCAAACCCTGATCCAGGAAGATCCCACATGCTGTGAAGCAACTAAGCCCATGTGCCACAACTACCAAGCCTGTGCTGCAGAGCCTAGGAGCTGTGTGCCCTAAAGCCACTTCAGTGAGAAGCCCGAGCACTGCAACTAGAGAGTAGCTCCCACTCGCCACAACTAAAGAAAAGCCCAAGCAGAAGACCCGGTGCAGCCAAAAATAAATTATTTAAAAACAAACATGTCCTTATATGAATCCTTTTGTATGTAATCAAATCAAATAATGGACAAGTGTTTCTATTAGGCATTCTTCTATCCATTAAGGCACCATGTGAAAATGATAAGGTGCATTTTTGCTAACTCTCAGTATATTTAGGGTGATCTGGCTTAGAATACAGATTGGGCTAGGGATAGAATGTATGACATGATAAATATAGCTAAAACTCATGTATGGTTTCCATCCTGGAGTTTCCATCATAAGAGAAAAAAATGTTTTTCTCTTATTTTGTATATCTATGAGACAATGCTGCTGCTGCTAAGTCACTTCAGTCGTGTCCGACTCTGTGTGACCCCATAGATGGAAGCCCACCAGGCTCCCCCGTCCCTGGGATTCTCCAGGCAAGAACACTGGAGTGGGTTGCCATTTCCTTCTCCAATGTGTGAAAGTGAAAGTGAAGTCACTCGGTCATGGCTGACTCGTAGCGACCCCACGGACTGCAGCCTACCAGGCTCCTCCATCCATGGGATTTTCTAGGCAAGAGTACTGGAGTGGCCTGCCATTGCCTTCTCTGTCTATGAGACAATAGTATTCACTAAATGTACTCATCATTTCATGATGTAAGTTAAATCATGCTGTGTAAAATTATACGGTTCTGTATGTCCATATTATCTCAAACTTGGAAGGAAAAAAAAATGGTATTGAGGGCCCTGAGACTGGATCAGATCACCATGTCTGGGAAGAATAGATAGAGTGGAGAAGAAGTTCACAGACTGAGTCTAGGACATCCCAGCGTTCAGAGCAGAGAGATGAGGAGGAGCCAGAGGGACAAGAGGCAGCCACAGAGGTGGGAGGGGGACGGGACAGTGTGCTGTCCACAAGGCTAAAACAGAGAGAGATGCAGGAGCGTTCAACTTGTCAAAGACTTCTCATAGGTCAAAGTAAGATGAGGACCACAGCCAGCATTGGACTTAGCAACACGGAGGTCATGTCTGACCTTGACAAGTGTTGTTCTAATGCATCTTTGGGAGCAAAGCCTGATTCAAAGGAGAGAAATGGGAGTTCCTGTGTCTAGAGAATTATTTTGAGTTTGGGAAGTTCTTATAAAGGGGGTGAGACACGCATGGTGGCTAAAGGGAGAAGGACGGACAAGAGAGGGATCTTAAAGGTGCGTATTTAGTGGCATGTTTGTATGTTGGTGGGCTGACCTGTTACACCAGTGGAGGGTTTTTTCCAGCAGCTCACCTGGAGTAACAGAAGGAAAGTGAGAATAAAGGTACTAATGCTGGTAAATATGATGAGCGTTTATGGGGATTCCCCCCGACCTCGTCCGTTTTCTCAGAATAGGAATTAAAGGTCAGCTGCTAGAGTGAGGAAGGTGGGGGATGTTTTAGGAGAGACGAGACGTAGCAAATCACCCAGGAGAATGGGAGAAGGACTGAATGGAAAAAGGGGATATGGTCAGATTACCAGGCGCCAGGAAGGCACAGTTGGGGTTCACGGTCAGGAATTTACCACCAGCCAGTGTGGCTTCGTTCATTTCTGCTGCCACGTTCAGCTGCACCAGGGACAAACAGGAGCCTTCCATGATTTCACCAAGCAAGTGTGATGAAGTGGGAAAGAGGCAAAGGATCTGAGAATATACACAAGGGAATGATTCTAATGACTGACCGTGGAACGCATGCTAGGTGAGATGAGAAGAAAGACGAAGAAGCTGGGGGATGGGAAAAGAAGTTTAGGTTGGGTTGAAGGTCCTAGGGAAGGGAGACATTCTGGGAGTATGGGGCGGGGGGGTGAAGTTACAAAAAAAGAGTAAACTAGAGAGAGTCCAGGCGGTGGTCAGAGGGTGATGTCTATGAAATTGAGCTACTGATGATCACAAGCTCCAAAGAATGAGCAGGAGAGTTAGTAAGTGGAGGATCACCAAACAACTAAGAGGCCAGGATACTGGAAGGCTTGACTGCTTGTATAATGAAATCATGAGGAAGGAATTCAGGAATAGAGATGGAGCATGACAATGAAGTCAACCCAACCCTGGGCCTTAGCAGGAAAGGGCAATTGTATTCTGAGCGCACAAGAGCTCTCTCTTGACCTCCCTTTGAAGAGTAGACACCTGAGGAAAGGATCTCAGGAGCCAGGTGACTCTCTGCATTGCGTACACTCAGGGACCCCCCCTTTCATAATGAGCCAGGTTCGGTGCAGCAGCCTCTGCCTGGAGGTCCTGCACAGTGTTAATCATCACATCTACACATTTCCGATCATTATATCTCTAGCTTCTAAGCACACTGACTGGCCCATCAATACTGAAGTACTTGCCAAATGAAGGAATTCATTGTGACTGAACAAGCCACATGCCAGGCACCATGATAAGCCCTCCACGTGAATTTTCTCCCTCAACCTTCACGACAGCCCAATGACAATAGTAGTTTGTATCTGATGAACCTCAAGTTGAGAGAGGGCCAGGAACTTGCCAAAGATCACACAACAAGGGCATCCAAAGGGAGATCTAGCTTACTCCAGCACTTTCCTAAATCACCAGGTGGAGGGGGCATGGGGGTCAACTGACCAAGTCTGGAAGGACATCTGTTTCCTAGAGCCCAGGTAAAGCAGCTCTAGGTCCAGATCAGGAGACCCTCACAGGCTCTTGCCTCCGTCTCCTGCTGGACTCCATACTCAACATCCCACTTGATTTCATCCTCTCTCCAAGATCCCCTCTAGCTTTCTACCCATCATGATTTCAGAAGTCTTTATTTCTGTTTCCACCATAGATGTGAAAAGCTGGCTTGTGATGTTTGGATTTCAGCTCAGCAACATAATTCCTGGCTTCCCAAGAGCCAAAATGTATTTCGTGCCTCCACCCTATGAATTGTCAGAGAGTCAAGCAAGTGAGAGCGGACAGGTAAGCGGAGGTCCCTGCCAAGGATCCGAATGACCATCATCATTCCCTCTGGCAAACAGAACCATGTCGGGGCCAAGGACATGTCAGTAGCAGCAGAAAATACTGGAGCTGGGTATAAAAGGGGCATGAAACCTGGTGGCTTCACAAGACAGCAAACATCAGTGCTGTTACTTATCTGGCACAGCACATATTTCTTCCCAACCTCAATTATTACCTTAATTGTGGTATCATTATCTGTTCAGTGTATACCCTTGAGTCACTCCTTGATTAACAACAGCACTGAGAAATCTAGCAGCAACCTACCATCTGCACTGCCTGTAAGATCATAACCCTTTTGGCTTTTATGGGACATAATAAAACGGTGGTTTGCAGTTTCTGTCCCATTAAAGAACATTTTTATGCCTCACATAAAATCTCAGCATTTTATGGCCCAAACGTATACAGATTGAGTTTTCAGAACATAATCTGTGCTTGGGTTTCTCGGTGATGACCGAGAGGTGGTCAGTTTCAATTTGGGTGCAGCTGAGACCGCGGCCACAATTGGACGGGAAGGGTGGGCATCTGTGTTTGGATCTCTCCTGCTGCAGAACCCGTGCTTGGCACGATCAACCTCTGAAAGGTCTCAGCTGCTCTGAATAATTGTCCAGACTGTGTCACTAGAGAGAAGGAACTGCCGGGTAATTGAGAACAGCGTTCTCACAGTTCTGCCCCGCGGGGACCACTCACTGGATGAATAGCCATCATTTCGCTCATTTATCTAAGTGCCATTACCTCCCCAGCACAGCCTCCTCCATTATCCCAGCCTGTCCCCCAACCACCAATTGAGATGAGTTGTAATTTGTGAGTGGAAAACTCAAGGCCAAGGAGATAATGGGGATTTCGTCCCCCTGCAGAAGCAGGGCTAGGATCCAAAGCAAATGGCTCAAAAAGCCCAGGGATATTCCCTCTGGCCCACAACACTGGAATCTCTTTAGCCTGGTGCGCCTCAAACATTCATATGCATGCAGACCAGGAAGAGGGTCTTGTTAACATGCAGCTTCTGACTCGGTGGGTCAGGAGGGAGGCCCGAGATTCTAGTCTTTGCTAACAGGGGAGGTCCTGGTGATGCCTCGGCTCCTAGCCTTACTTGGAGTAGCACAGTGCCAACTCAAGGAAGTTAATGAGCATCCCCTTCTGGAGTGGGTAGCCATTCCCTCCTCCAGGGGACCTTCTCAACCTAGGGGTCGAACCCAGGCCTCCTGCATTGCAGGCAGATTCTTTACCACCTGAGCCACCAGGGAAGCCCCTATGTATGTATAAGGCAGCTGCTAAACCATCAGCGGGCCAAATGACCCTTCTGCAATGGTGGAGAGACATGGTAACTGGGTAGGCCTGGGTATAGATGCCAGTCAGGTGTTACGCCTCTGCACCCCTATTTATAGTTACAAGGTGGGGAGGCCATACCATCAGAGCACTGGAAACAAGCCAACCTGTCCTAGTTCCAAAAGGTAGGGCTCTCTTAGTTCTGATCATGACAGACGCAAGACGTATTCTTGCAGGGGTGTCCCAGCCTTCCTCTTTCTGACTCAGCCCATACATGCACAAGGGGGGCCCAGCCCACCTCCTCAGCTTTCTGTGTTTCCTTCTGCCCACAGCTCATTACAGGCGTCCAGCAGACAACCGAGAGGCACAACCAGGCCTTCCTGGCTCTTGAAGGGCAGGTCATTTCTAAGAAGCTCCACGCCAGCATCCGCGAGAAAGCAGGCCACTGGTTCGCCACCACCACGCCCATCATCGGCAAAGGCATCATGTTTGCCATCAAGGAGGGGCGGGTGACCACCGGCGTGTCCAGCATCGCCAGCGAGGACAGCCGCAAGGTGGCGTCTGTGCTGAACAACGCCTACTACCTGGACAAGATGCACTACAGCATCGAGGGCAAGGACACCCACTACTTCGTGAAGATCGGCTCGGCCGACGCCGACCTGGTCACCCTGGGCACCACCATTGGCCGCAAGGTGCTGGAGAGTGGGGTGAACGTGACCGTGTCGCAGCCCACGCTGCTGGTCAACGGCAGGACTCGAAGGTTCACCAACATCGAGTTCCAGTACTCCACGCTGCTGCTCAGCATCCGCTACGGCCTCACCCCCGACACCCTGGACGAAGAGAAGGCCCGTGTCCTGGACCAGGCCAGGCAGAGGGCGCTGGGCACGGCCTGGGCCAAGGAGCAGCAGAAAGCCAGGGACGGCCGCGAGGGCAGCCGCCTGTGGACGGAGGGCGAGAAGCAGCAGCTGTTGAGCACAGGCCGCGTGCAGGGCTACGAGGGCTATTACGTGCTTCCCGTCGAGCAGTACCCTGAGCTGGCGGACAGTAGCAGCAACATCCAGTTTTTAAGACAGAACGAGATGGGAAAGAGGTAACAAAATCGTCTGCTGCCATTCCTCGCCTGGATGGCTCAGCGGGAGTCACTGTTATCTCCTCTCCTAAGGAGATGAAGACCTAACTGGGGCACTAAAGGCCGGGCTGCTTTAGGAGACCAAGTGGCAAGAAAGCTCACATTTTTTGAGTTCAAATGCTACTGTCCACATGAGAAGTCCCACCTCCTGGAGTAGACTAAAGCCCGGCGGCAAAATTCCTGAGGAAAAAAAAAACAAATAAACAAAACACAAAACAGACGAATGGACGAACACACAACCGCGTTCCAAGTTCCCCTAAAATAATGACCCACTTGTTCAGGGTCTACGCAGCCAACAGACGGAAAGAGACGCAAAATGTTCAAAAGAAACAAAAGAGCATACATATGCACATAGGAAACAAACAAAATACACACACACACACACACACACACAAAACAAAAACACATCGACCGAAAAACAGACGTGAAGATGAGAAGGCCTCATGTTCTATTACCTCACTCATTCACATGTGAGCGACACACAGATATCCGTGAGGGCCAGCATCCCAGGACCAGCTAAGGACCACGATTCAGACTGCTCGTTGGATAGATACTACAGACGTTTTCGTTTAAACAAATACAGGTGCATTTAAACCATGACTTTGGGGGTGATTTGTGTGTAGCGACTGGGGAGGGGGGGATAAAAGTGAAAGAGTGAGCACTGGAAATAACTTTTTAAAGAAAAAAAATAGAAAAACACAAGAAAAAAAAAGGAAATTAATATCAAAAATCGAAGCGAAATAATACCGTTCAGCACTTAACTCTCAGGTCCTGATTTAGTCTGGCCTGAGCTAATTTATTTGAGCGCAGAGTGTAAAATTTAATTCCAAGGGTGGCTATAATCACTACAGATCAATTTCATACTCTTTTGTCTTTGAAGATTCCATTGTGGACAGTAATACGCAGTTACAGGGTGTAGTCTGTTTAGATTCCGTAGTTCGTGGGTATCAGTTGCAGTAGAGGTGTGGGCATCGTGACACTCTTTTGCTAAACGGGCACCACTTCAGATCACCCTGTACATACCTAAGCCTCGAGGCACAATCACTGTTTGAGATTTACAATTATTAGTGTGTTTGTTTGGTCCAGAAACTGAGACAATCACATGAAAGTCACCACGAGGAGAGAAAAAATTTTAAAAACGCACAAAAAACAAGAAAAAAAATGTTTAAAAAAAAACATAAAAAAATGTCTAATAAGAACTTTGGTACAGGAACTTTTTTGTAATATACATGTATGACTTGTTCATCGAGTTTTTATATTAATTTTAATTTGCTGCTAAGCAAAGACTAGGGACAGGCAAAGATAATTTATGGCAAAGTGTTTAAATTGTTTATACATAATAAAGTCTCTAAAACTCCTGTGGACACTGGTCTTCTGTGGAAATGCTTTGCGGTGAGGGCAAGGTCAAAAGTTCTTGAGAAAAGGGTGTGTGTATGTGCTTAGTTGCTGTTATGTCCAACGCTTAAGATCCCACGGACTATAGCCCACCAGGCTCCTCTGTCCGTGGGATTCTTCAGGCAAGAATACTGGAGCGGGTTGCCATTTCCCTTCTCCAGGGGATCTTCCCAACTCAGGGTTCGAACCCAGGTCTCCTGCATTACAGGTGGATTCTTTACCATCTGAGCCACTAGAGAAGCCAGAGGAAAGAGGGATCTTGTCAAGATGCTCAGGCAGATATGGACTTTTGAACTTTGTTAGAGGCATCCCCTGTTCTCCAAGCTTCTCTAGAGTGATCTCTCCCAACATCTGCAGCCCCACTCTGCATGGAGCAGAGATGAGAAGGAGTGTGTGGGCCTGGGACCAGTGGGTAGTAAAGACCCTCAGGCCCACCGGTGGGTGCCTGGATGGGTTCCTCCAGTACTCCTGGGACAGTCAGCCTTCTCCCTGCTGCCACATTCTAGTTCTAAAAGGTGCTGCCAGGAAACTGACATCAAACACAGTTGTCTCCGTGGGAGACCTGCATGTGTGTGTGGCTCTGTATGTGCATATGTGTATATTTTCCTCCAGACTAGATCACTTTACCCCAAAACTTGCAAACTTGGGGCAACCAAAGTCAGAAGACCATTTTTTTTTAAGTTCTTTTTTTTCCTTTTTCCCAAACTAAACTTTTTATTTAGTATTGGGGTGTAGTCAATTAACAATGTTTTGGTTGTTTCAGGTGAACAACAAAGGGACTCAACCATATGTATACATCAGAAGAACACATGATTTGGATGAGTTTTTCCCCACCAGTCCCACAGTTAGAATAGTAATACTATCATTAAGAGCTCATATATATTAATGCTTGTTGCATGCCAAGAACAGTGTCTGCAATCCCATAGATGGGTGCCCACCAGGCTTCTCTGTCCATGAAATTCTCCAGGCAAGAATTTTGGAGTGGGTAGCTGTTCTTTTCTCCAGGGGAATCTTCCTGACTCAGGGATTGAACCCAGGCCTCGTACATTGCAGGCAGATTCTTTACTGTCTGAGCCAACATGGAAGCCCCATTTTTTGATGTTTATTACGTGTCAAGAAGAGAGCTAAGTGCTCTACACATAATATTTTCATTCAATTCTTTTTTTTTTTTTCATTCAACAGCATTATTCTGAGAGCTTACCATATGCTGGACCCTATGCTAAATTCTGGGGATAAAGGAGGTGACAGGAATAGGGGCACTAATCTCATGAAACTGACAGTCAGGGATGTAGAGAGACAACAGTCAAGTAGTTACACTATAAAGTAAAATGACAGGAGTCAATACCAAGAAGGAGAGATTTACTAAGTTATGAAAGCACTTAACGGGGGATGTGGCCTAGACTGAAAATGCAAAGGAAGTTACGGAGATTTGAAAGTTAAGGAGGATCCAACCAGTCCATTCTAAAGGAGATCAGTCCTGGGTGTTCATTGGAAGGACTGATGCTAAAGCTGAAACTGCAATACTTTGGCCACCTCATGCGACGAGTTGACTCACTGGAAAAGACTCTGATGCTGGGAAGGATTGGGGGTGGGAGGAGAAGGGGACGACAGAGAATGAGATGGCTGGATGGCATCACCAACTCTGTGGACATGAGTTTGAGTGAACTCCGGGAGTTGGTGATGGACAGGGAAGCCTGGCGTGCTGTGATTCATGGAGTCACAAAGAGTTGGACACAACTGAGCAGCTGAACTGAACTGAACCAGGCAAAAAGAAGTGAACACATCCCAGACCCGGAGAACAGTATGTGCAAAGGGACAGTGGTCACACAGTCAGTTAGACCAGAAAACAGAAGAGGCTTTCAAGGTTCAGAAAACACCCTGATTAAAGACTGGATTTTTTTTTTTTTTTTTTTGTATTGCAAACAGGGAGTCTGCTTTAATCTCATCAACAAGTGCTCTGAATGTGGTGTAACCAGGCAGGGGAGCTGATGCAATCATCTATGTGAGATAACAAGGAAGGTTGCTGGCCATCAAGGAGGAAACAGAAGTAAATTGAGTGGACAGATTGCAAAGACAAGCTCATAGTATCATTCACTTCACAAGTGGAGAAACAGGCTGCTTGTCACAAGCTGGGATGTGGTGGAATGATTGAAGCCCAGCTGCAGCTGATTTCCAAACCTCTCCAGCACATCCTGGCGGCATGTCACCCTGAGCCCTCCAAGGTTTCTAAACCACCACTGCCTTTCAATTCTCTAGCCTGACCAGGGGTGGCTTCCCCAGGTGGAAGGTGATGGGAAGAGAGGCCAGGCTAGAGAGGCCATGGTATATCAGATCCCATGGCCCTCTTATCAGCAGAGCAAGCTGTGATGAGTGAATCAAATAGGAGAACAAAAATATACCAGAGAATTTTCTTCTCAGAAGCATGTGTAGGGACTTCCCTGGTGGTCCAGTAGCTAAGACTCTGCACTCCCAATGCAGGGGGGCTAGTCTCAATTCCTGATCAGGGAACTAGATACCACATGCCGTGACCCAGAAGTCCACATGCCATAACTGACATCCAGCGCTGTCAAATAATATGAATATTTTTAAAATACCTTTAAAAAAGAAGCACATGTAAAGCCTTCTTTCCCTATTTTCTTTTAGAAGAACAGGAAGCAGGACACAGGTCCTCCCGTGTACTCGGTCCAGCTGCCTTGTTTAATCTGACTGGTGTCAGGACCCCTTGGATCTGTGCCCACAGAACAGCCTCCAGTTGGTCATAAAGCCAGGCTGAATCCCAACCACACGGGGACCAACTGCTGTGCCCTGTCTCTCCAGGGAATATGCAGCCAGTGGAGCCACCAAGATGGAGGGGATCTCAGGCAACAAGGCGGTGGGAGCTTGCCCAACCTCACCAACCTCATGGTGGGGGGGAGGAGCGGGCAGACCAAAAAGGGTGGGCTCATAGCGCAGCACACAGCAGTCACATGTCACCAGAGTTTCCCTTGAATGTGAAACTCTCCTCTTCTTCCCCAGCCATCTTTGAATTATCCATAAGTGTTCTGTTATACCCAGGCAAGTCCAGCCCCTCACAACATGCACACTCATAATACAGGAGAAGGAGATGGTCTTGGGTTAAAAACAAAAAACTTCTGTCTTTCCTTGAGCTAGACCTAGAATGACCAGCATAAAAAAGTTTCACCTCTTCCAAAAGTATGGGTTGGCCATACTTTTTCCATAACATCTCACAGAAAAGCCTGAACAAATTTTTCAGCCAACCCAGTATTTGCACAATGAAAGACAATTCCAGAAAGGGCTTTCAGGGGACAAGACTGTACACTCTGAAGTCAGCTGGATGGGAACAAACCCTAACTTGACCGCTCATGAAACACAGGGCTTGGGAAGGTTTGTTTATGTTGTTTTGTCACTAAGGTATGTCTGACTCTTTGCAACCCCTTGGATGATAGTCTACCAGGCTTCACTGTTCATGGGATTTCTCAGGCAAGAATATGAGAGAAGGTAGCCATTCGCTTCTCCAGGGGATCTTCTTGACCCAGGGATGGAACTCGTGTCTCCTGTATTGCAGGCAAATTCTTTATAGCTACATGCCAAGAAGAGTGTTATGTGCTCTACAGATGATATTTTCACTCAGTCCTAGTTCTTTGTCATTCAACAACATCATAGCCACCAGGAAAGCCCTTTGGGAAGTTTTACCTGTATTAATTGGGGTAAATAGCATTAGCTGCTTTAAGAGATAAACCCAGGAACTTCCGTGTCCAGTGGCTAAGGCTCCATGCTCCAAATGCGGGGGGCTTGGGTTCAATCCCTCATCAGGGAACTAGATCCCACATGCCACAACTAAGAGTCCACATGCCACCACTAAAGCTTCCTCATGCCACCACTAAGACCTGAAACTGCCAAATAAGTTTAAAAAAGAGAGAGAGAGATACCCAATATAAGCTAACACGGAAAATGCTGAATCCTTCCTTGTGTAGTTGTCCACTGTGGGTCAGCAGTGGGAATGGCTCTGCTCCAATGGGCGCCCCAGGCTCCATCCATCTGTGGCTCCACCTTCTTCTAGATCCTCAGAATCTTTGAAGTAGCGCCAAGAGCACATGTGTAACTACTTTATTTTTAATGGGCCACACTTAAACGTATACTCATCCCCTCCACTCACATTCCATGAGCGGTTCCGTGGACCTTCCTACTGCAAAGGACACTTGGACAACGTAGTCTGACTAGGAATCCAGGAAGAGGAGACCAGATGTTCATGAGTCTAAGCAGTCATTGCCACATAAGGCAGCGTCTAGGAGCCTCTGTTTCCTGACCCGTAAATCAGGGCTGATAAACACCGGGCTGCTTGGATGATTAAATGAGATTGCATATATCACAAACACAGGGTAAATCCCCAGTAAATGCTAGCTTTTATGATTTCTAAATCTTTGCTGCAAGCACAGGGTTTCTACAAGTAGAACTTGAGGCATGACCAGTTCATCTTAGGGATAAGAGATTTTTATGCAGCTGTGAAGGAAGATGGAGAAAACTGGCCCTCAAATCCTGCTCGGGGGTGCCCCTCCTCCCTCCCAGGCCCAGGACACAGGAACATGTACCTCAGGACCGGAGCGCTGCTCACGGCTTTTCGGAAAGGCTCGGAGATCTCAGCAACATGGAGTCTGGCTGTCCATTCAGTCATTCGTCGACATTCCCAGTCACCGAGCACAGGGTCTTCCCGGGCACCGTCAGAAGCTTGGACTACAAAGAGAAATAAAACATGGTCCAAAATCTCACCGTCTAAAGCATGAGAACTAACTCACAAGCCAATCTGTGGGACAGAGCGGGCTCGACGCTGGCACAAAAGTGATGCCCCAAACAGTGAAGGCGGGGGAGAGGACCACAAGTTCTGTCCACGAGCTTAGAGCTGGGTACTCACAGGGACGAGACCATGGGGAAGAGAAGGTGAGAGGGCGGCCCGGACTAAGAAATAGGTTGCAGGAGTGAGAAGACAGTTACAAGCTGACCGTGGAGAGCTTGCCAAAGGACAGAGCAATGGCTACGCACGAGGGCCCTCCCGGCCACGTGGAGCTCCCTGGACACGCCCACAACCTCCAGGACCCCGACCAATCAGAGCAGGATCTCGAGGGGGCGTGGCTGCCAGGGGCAGATTCTGAAGCTCCCCAGGTGATGTGAACCTGCAGCCAGGGGAGAAGTACTGGTTAGAGCCTTAACAGGTGGTACGTGGCCTCAGACATCGATGTCGGAGTGAGGCAGGAAGGAAGGCCAGGCTAAGAAGCCGGACGTCCTCTTCCACACCGCGAGGAGTGTGCCGTGGGGCTCTTGTTGTCTAGTCGTTAAGTCATGTCTGACTCTTTCCGATTCCATGAACTGTAGCTCACCAGGCTCCTCTGTCCTTGGAATTCCCCGAGCAAGAATACTTGTGTGGGTTACCATTCCCTTCTCCAGGGGATCTTCCGGACTCCAGGATTGAACCCGCGTCTTGCTTGGCAGGCGGATTCTTTACTGTCTCAGCCACCAGGGACGCGCAAGGCTCTTGCACCTGGGGAGAAATATTACTAGGAAATCCTTTGACTAGCAAAGTGGCGAGAGGAGCGGAGCAGAAAGAACAGAGTCTAGGGGGCTGCATCAGCCCCTGTGTAACAGCCCAGATGATGAGGAGACACAGGATTAGGTTTTGGAGGGAGGAGGAGGCTCTGTATCTCCCTCAGAGCTGGGGGCAGTGTCGATACAGGGTCGAGCTCAGGCAGGATTCAGTCCAGAAGCTCTGAGGGTGTCCTGCAGGGGAAGTGTCACAAACACCAACATGGCCTCCCCACACAGGTAAAAGAACCAATGCCTCAGGAGAAGGGCTTAAGGAGAAGTCTAACCTAGGCTTACCTTCAGGATTGCTCTGATGGGCTCACGTCAGGACTTTGCAGGAAAATTCTGATCCTTTGATGGGCTCACGTCAGGACTTTGCAGGAAAATTCTGATCCAGTGTGCCCACAGCCAAGCCCCACCATCCATCCTGACGCTGCTGGGAAGCCTGAACCCTCCCTCTGACGCCCAAGCTGGCCCTCCGACTAGGGGACAGCCCTCCAAAACCAAGTCTGCTCCAGCTGGAGTCATTCCAGAGACTGACCTCACCTGTTGCCCAAGCCCCACCCTCCTAAGCCCTTGCTTTCTCCTGGTACATGCTTGCTGTCTGGCCACAAGGTGGCAGCCTTTCCCACGAAATCTTCCTGGATCTGGGCCTGGGCACCCGGGACTAGTTTAGCGAAAATGTTAGGCAGCTCCACTCTGAGAATCAAGAGTCCGCCAAGAAAGCCCTGGGCCCAGAGAAGAGTCCTGTGCCCTCAAAGAGGCCCCTGAAATCGGTTCCAGGAAGCAAGATTCCAAAGAATATTCACCCTGGGAACAGCCAGAATGGATTCAGAGCCTAGCTCCACCACGTATTCCCTGAGTAGATTTTCATACAAACTTTCCCCTTCCTAAGAAACCCGTTTTCTCGGGTGCAAAACCGGGGGGCGGGAGGGGGGGGGATAACTTTATAGGATTATTTGAAAAGAGTAACAAAAATAATAAATACAAAGTGCTTGGCAAGTACAAAATTGGGATTTAAAATGTTTTTTTTTCTTAAAATAATTTTATGTGTTTATTTGGCTCTGCTGGGTCTTTGTTGCTGCACGGGCTTTTCTCGAGGTGAGGTGAGTGGGGACTACTCATTGCAATGGTTTCTTGTGTTGAGGAGCACAGGCTCTAGACACATTGGCTTCAGTCATTGCAGCTCCAAGGCTCTAGGGCACAGGCTCAGTAGTTGTGGCACATGGGCTTAGATGCTCCATGGCATGTGGGATCTTCCCAGATCAGGGATGGAACCCATGTCTCCTGCATTAGCAGGCAGGTTCTTTACCACTGAGCTACCAGGGAAGCTCTAAAGTTTTATTTTCTACTCCAAAGACCGTAACCCCAAAATGGTGTCGTTTTCCTTTCACAGTATTTTACCATTTAAATCCCACTGCCCCCCTTTCTAACTCAGCCTTGGCTCTTTACCTAACCTCTGAAACCTCACTTTTCTTCCCTCTGAAATGGGTATGATGATCCCATCTCACAGGGAGATGCTGTAGCTAACACCCAGCTTAGTGCCTGGCAAATGGGGATGACTATTCATCCAATACAAAGTATGATTACTCTTAGCCTGTGAGGACCGAAGGTGGAGCCCCTGCCCCGAGATTAGCTAAACACGGTCCCAGTCTTGAAGCTTGACCTGTCAAAGAGCAAAGGTCACCACTCCCTCTCCATCCACCTCACACATAAACTACAGAAAGCAATATGCATGCGCTCAGCTAGCAGACCCTGAGGCAAGAGGAAAAGAAGCTATGCCTGCACCCCCCACAGGAACATTCTACCCAGTGGTCACCTTCCCAGAGAATGAAATAAAAGGATCTTGATGGGGTCCGTTACCCGGGTTCTCAGGAGGGTAGTGAAAGAAAGGGGTGATCACCTGGCCAGTTACATAGTCCTCATCAGGGCTCCAGCCTGAGCAGGACAGACCACCTCTCTTTGCCTCACCCATCTTTATTTTGAGGGGCTCCAAAATCACTGCAGATGGTGACTGCAGCCATGAAATTAAAAGATGCTTGCTCCTTGAAAGAAAGCTATGACCAACCTAGACAGCATATTCAAATGCAGAGACATTACTTTGCCAACAAAGGTCCATCTAGTCAAAGCTATGGTTTTTCCAGTAGTCACGTATGGATGTGAGAGTTGGACCAGAAAGAAAGCTGAGTGCCAAAGAATTGATGCTTTTGAACTGTGATGTTGGAGAAGACTTGAGAGCCCCTTGGACTGCAAGGAGATCCAACCAGTCCATCCTAAAGGAAATCAGTCCTGAATATTCATTGGAAGGACTGATGTTGAAGCTGAAACTCCAATACTTTGGCCACCTGATTCAAAGAATTGACTCATTGGAATAGATTCTGATGCTGGGAAAGATTGAAGGCAGGAAGAGAAGGGGATGACAGAGGATGAGATGGTTGGATGACATCACTAACTCAATGGACATGAGTTTGATCAAACTCTGGGAGATAGCAAAGGACAGGGAAGCCTGACTTGCTGCAGTCCATGGGGTTGCAAAGAGTCAGACACAACTTAGCAGGTGAACAAGAGAGCTAGAATCCCACATGCCTCTTGGCCAAAAAACCAAAACATAAAACAGCAGCAATACTGTAACAAATTCAATAAAGACTTTAAAAATGGTCCACCTCAAAAAAAAAAAACCTTTCACCCAAATTAATTGATCTTATCTGAATTTAACATTCACCCAGTGAGACAGTCAGGAGCAGTTGAGAAACTGAGGTTTGAAGAGAGGAAGTGACCAGATGAAGTCGTACAACACAACAGACCCTTCCTAGTGTCTGGAAATCCAACTCCTGTTCTCAGTCTACTATCTCATTATATTATCATTCATTATTTTCATTGCCAGGCTCCTCCCTCAACAACCCCTCACCCTAGTGTGACCTCAGTCAAACACAGATTTATTCTAAGGCAGGAGCCATTGGCCAGAAGGATTCTGCCCCATGGGTTGAAGTCAGCCAGGTGCTGACTTCATGCAGGAGGCTGGAGTGGGGTGGGGGGGAGATGATAGGAAGATCCCAGACTGGCTCTGCCCCCAGGCAGCATCACTGTGTTAATCAGAGCACTTGTGATGCTAAGTGTCAGAACCCTGACACGAAGCAAAAACTGGCAAGTCCAAAGGCATGACTGACTTCAGACACGGTTGGATCCAGGGGCTCAAAGGATGTCGTTGCCCCGCCTCCACCTCTGCTTCCTATGGGAAGTGGCCTTATTCCCAAGTAGGCTTTCTCCATGTATGGGAACAATGACTGCTAACAACCCCAAACCTATACCCTTGCAGCACCCGTGGAAACAGCAGAGAACCTTCCCTCTACCCAAAGAAGACCTTGAATTGGCCCAAATCCCACCAGAACTCGGGGGCCATAGATTTGCAGCAACATGGATGAAACTAGAGATTATCACATTAAGTGAAGTAAATCAGAGAAAGACAAATATCACATGATAGCACTTATACGTGGAATCTAATACATGACACAAATGAACAGAAATATGACACACTACGAAACAGAAAAAGAACCAGGGGCATCGAGAATACATGTGTGGTTGCCAAGGAGAAGGAGGAGTAAGAGAGGGATGGATTGAGAGTTTGGGCTTAGCAGATGCAAACTGGTATATATATTAATAGAATGCGCAAACAACAGTTCCTACTATATAGCACAGAAAACTGTATTCAATACTCTGTGATAAACCATAATGGAAAAGAATATGAAAAGGCACATATGCATGTAACTGTGTATAACTAAGTCACTTTGCTGTACAGCAGTAATTAACACAACATTGTAAATCAGCTATACTTCAAGAGGGAAAAATTAGAACTCTGGGGCCATAAAGAGTGGGGAAAGGTGGTTTCCCCCAGGAACGATAAGTGCTTAGACAAAAACATGTTAGCTGCTAATGTATCCACTGAAACCACGCATTTGTCTATTCTGTCAACAAAGCGTCCCCGCTCATCTTAGGCGCTTGGTTGACAAGGTCAGGGGCTGGGGATCCAAGGATGAACAAACACAGCCATCTGGGAGCAGTCTGGTGGGGAACGCCAACCAACAAAACAACAATCGCAATGCAACACAGAAGTGCTGGGGAGAGAACCGTGCAGGGCATGGTGGGAACACGGTCGGGGGAACAGTTCATTCAGCGCTGATGCGGATTTGGAAGAAAGGACATAGGAACTTCCTGGTGGTCCAGCGGCTGAGACTCTGCCCTCCCAGTACAGGGGGCTCAAGTTCAATCTCTGGTCAGGGAACTAGATACCACATGCCGCAGCTAAGACCCAGCACAGCCAAATAAGTAAATATTAAAAAGAAAGAAACACATGCACAGGTACCACATTGGGAAGATCTAGGTTGAAACTTCATGGGCAAAAAGGCACCAAGCCCATCAAGTCTTCCTGCTAAGGTTTTTATCCACCTCCCCCACCACCTGCCACCGCCCACCATGGGCCTTTCCAGTCCTCTGTGGAGGCAGGGAACCTTGTCCCAACACCAGCCTAGAGAACCTGTCACTGGGCAGAACTGGGGATGGAGAAGGGCTAGACATCCCTCCTGCCCCTTCACTTCCTCTCTCCCTCCCGCAACACATGGGGAGCTGGACCTCCCCTTAGTGTCAACTGCGTTGCCAGCAGAGGTGGTTCTGCCCATCAGATCAGCCTCTGATCTGCTATACTGCACGGGTCTCCTGCCAAGTACCACAAACACTTAGGGTTGGCCGGTCTGTCGAGGGGCTCCCCTATACATGTAGGAGGCTGAGCAACATCCGTGATTTCTATGCACTGGATAGCTCCCCATGCATAGTTGTGTGCATGCCTAGCTGCTTCAGTCCAATCCGACTCTTATGCAACCCCATGGGCTAGCCCATCAGGCTTCTCTGTCTGTGGATTTCCCAGGCGAGAATACTGCAGTGGGTTGCCATTTCATTTCCCAGAGGATCTTCCCGACCCAGGGATCGAACCTACATCTCTTAAGTCTGCTGCATTAGCAGGTGGGTTCTATACCATTAGAGCACCTGGGAAGACCTGCCTAGTTGTGACAACCCCAAAACAACACCTCCAGACACGGCCTGCTGTCCTCTGGAGGTGGGGAGAAATGCCCTCAGTTGAGAAGTGCGGCTCTAGTGCCTCCCCCCACCCCTTCCCTCATCTCTCCTCCAACCCAGACTCCAGCCCCCTGGTCAGGCAGGCGAGCTCCCCCTAAGCAGACATTCGTCAGTACTCACCCAAGTTTATCCAGGGTGTGCCGCTCCTCTTGCACGCACCGCTTTGCTCTGCACGTTCCATCGTTCCCGCGTTCTCCCAAGTTGCGTGCATTCCCTGCACAGCGCAAGTCACCACTCCACGATCTCTGGGTGATGCCTTCGCTCGTGCCCAGTGTCTCGGCACCCGCGTAATCCTCCCCAGCTCCTCGCAGTGTGTCACACACACGTTCTTCCTCCATGTGGCCCCCACTGGAAATCATGCCTGAGTGCACAGACCCGTGCTCCTCTGAGCATACACCACGTATCCCCCTGCACACAGGCAAACACACAATGTGTGTTGCAATTCAACAGACACACACATGCAGGTCGTAGCACCTGGTGCAGACCCTGGGCCTTCCCCCCCATCGCTCAAAACACGGTCTGCTGTACACTTGTGGGCAGACTAAGGAAGACATGCCTCTCCCTAGCCCGTCTTCTCCCTCTTCATGCCAGTGTCCCTGGCATCAGGATGTCCGGTATACCCCCAGAGCTGAAAGAGTCAAGACACACCTGACCAGTGGCGGTTCCCACAACAGTAGAAAGGACAGCAGCTTGGCAGACTCGTGCTCCTGAGGAAAACACCACCTCCTGCAAGCCACCCTGGAAGCCTTACAGGTTGGCGCAGATGGACACTGACTCCTATTCTCTCTAGAAATGCCATGGATGTCACGGCACCATGCCCAGCCCCATCCGGAGAACACTGGAAATCGTTAATCACCATCAGATGCCCCTTTTCAAGGGACTCCTGGAACAGGACAGGGGAGGAAGGAGGAAATACATTACCCAGTCATCTCGGGCCCCAGCATCCTGCCTAGGTCCCAGAGGAGGGCCCCTGAGAGGTCCCTTCCCCCTCTCCACCTGTCACTTTCCCTGGGGGATGGCTCTGATGGTCATCACTGGCATGGACCCTGGAAGCTGCGCCTCACCCAAACAGACCTACCGCCGCTCTGCCTGCAGTGTTCAGGTCGCTGCCTCCCTTTTAGCAGGGGGAGCTAGCGGGGCAGGGGAGGACCCGGGAGGTGGGGCAGCAATCCATTCTCTTCACCATACTTGGCTCATGAACTTAGCTACTGAGTAGTATCTCCTCGGTGGTGGATCCCAGAAGGGGAGACTCAGGGCGGAGACCAGTCCTTAGTCCCTGAACCCCTGGCGTGGAAAGACAGGAAGCTTGTGTGGCATCACTCTCAGCACAGATATAGACTGTGCAGACAAGCGCAGTGGGATGGCCACTGTGCTCCGCTTCCGACCTTGTAGGGCGGGACAGCTGACAGTCTCCGCACTCGAGAATGTGTGCAGTGAGATGGTTTCTGGCACAAGCTTTGGAATCAGTGACTTGAGGTTGAACCCTGCTCTACTATGGACTTGCTCCAAGCCTCAGACAAGCTCCCTAAGACCCGGCTTCCTCCTCTGTGAAGTGGAGAAAATGATGCTCTGTGTCTCCTGCAGGGGTTATGAGACTCCACTGACACCCACTCTGTGTAAAGCTCTTACACGGAGATGCCACAGTCCCACGTGCTGGCTCTTGTTAAGTGCAGGATACAGAAGATAGCACGTAGCAACTCTTTCACAATGCCCAACTCAGCACTTAGCACCAACTCAACAATGCCAGGACAGAGAACCTGGACTCTGCCAAGGGCTCAGCTGTCATACGCGAAGGCAGAAGCATCACCCTGGAGGCCCTTTTCCTGCTCTTTGCAATCCCCACCCCTGCTGGAAACCCCCTGTGTCGTCCTGCCAGAGATCTGGCAGAGGGGAAACTGAGGACCAGCACAAAAAGGAAGAGAGTCCCATCAGAAGCACGTCCTGTGGGTGGGAAAGCATGAGGGGAAACAGGGTGGAGACCAAGTCTAAGCCACTGCACCCCCAGGCAGGCTCAGGCCCTCAGAGCAGAGGGAAGCAGGCCAGCTCTTCCAGGCCTCTGCCTGTGGCCCCAGGGCCCCCACCCCCAGCCCCTTTCTCTGCTCCTGCACTCAGGGAGGTGCTGGAACCTGCTCCCAAGATGACTTGTCCTTCCCAACCCCGTGTTCAGTGACATCACACTGGTAGTTTGGCAGAGGCCATAGAGGGGATAGCTACACCATGCACGAGAGCAAATTTCCACGAGACTGGGGTGGGGTGGGGTAGTGGAATACAAGAAAGGATAAAGACATCAAAGATTCATTAAGCAGGGCGCCTCTGGTGGCCAACTGGTTGGGATTCTGGGCTTGTGCTCCATGGTCCACCTTCAGTCCCTGGTTGGGGAACTGAGATCCCACAAGCCATGTGGCCAGGCCAAAAATAAAAGAGAGAGAGAGATTAAGAGAACAAACATATGGATACCAAGGAGGAAGTGAGGGTGGGAGTAACTGCAAGATTAGGACTGACACACATATACTATTGATACGGCTTCCCAGGTGGCACTGGTGGTAAAGAACCCACCTGCCAATGCAGGAGACACAAGAGATGGGTTTGACCCCTGAGTCAGGAAGATCTCCTAGAGGAGGGCGTGGTAACCCACACCAGTATTCTTGCTGGAGAATCCCATGGTCAGAGGAACCTGGTGGGTTATAGTCCATGGGGGCTCAAAAAGTGGGACCTAACTGAATATAAAATAGCAACTAATGAGAACCCACTGTACAGCACAGGGAACTCCACTCAGTGCTCTGCAGTGACCTAAATGGGAAGGAAATCCAAAAAGGAGGGGATGCATGTATACATACAGCTGATTCACTTTGCTGTACAGTAGAAACCCACTATTATTAACACAGCCTTGTAAAGCAACTATACACCAATAAAAATTATATTCTAAAAACAGAAAAAAGGAAGCCCTACCATTTACAACATGAAAAAGAGAGAGAGAGAGAAGGGGGTAGAGAACATACCCAAAGGTGAAAGCTTTCTCCTTTGACTTCAAGGATACAGCACTTGGACACCCAAGGCGAAGAACTCAGGCCACAGCTGCTGCTGCTGCTGCTAAGTCACTTCAGTCGTGTCCGACTCTGTGTGACCCCATAGACGGAAGCCCACCAGGCTCCCCCATCCCTGGGACTCTCCAGGCAAGAACACTGGAGTGGGTTGCCATTTCCTTCTCCAATGTGTGAAAGTGAAAAGTGAAAGCGAAGTCGCTCAGTCGTGTCTGACCCTTAGCGACCCCACGGACTACAGCCTACCAGGCTCCTCCATCCATGGGATTTTCTAGGCAACAAAAGGACATTTTCTGCATTCTTCCACATTTTCAGGGTGGGTGCAACCAGTTGACAATGATACGGTCTGGACCGTGCTGCAGGTGAAGATCCCTGCCTTCAGCTTTCTGGCACTGGTTCTTCCGAGGCCGGGAAACTTGCCCGCAGAAGGCTCACGAACCCCCTCTCTGAAGGGAGCTGCGGGAACAGTCACACCATCCCCTACCCTGGTGGGAGTTCACATCCAGGAACTAGTCCACCCCAAGCTTCAAAGGCCTGGCTGCTCCCCTGGGTGAGCAGCATCTCTGAAGAGTTATCCCAGCTCCAGAGGGCCAACAGGATTGGCCCAGGCCACTGCTCCTATGCCACTGCAGCCCAGCTTCCCCATCCACCCAACCCTGAATCCCTCCCTCCCTCCCAGGTGTTGTTCCTGGCATGCTAAGAAGCATCCTTCACTCAAATCTTCAGCCCAGAATCCTTTCCCAGGACTCTTCCTAAAATACACCCTACCCATCTCCCTGTAAAGAGACGACTGCCCAAGAGAGCTAATGCACAACCCCAGGTGCTTCTTTGCAGTGAGGACTTGTGCATGGCTGCATGGCTGTCCCATGCACCAGTGCAGGGGCTTCCCAGGTGGCACTAGTGGTAAAGAACCTGCCTACCAGTGCAGGAGACATAAGAGATGAGGGTTCGATCCCTGGGTTGGGAAGGTTCCCTGGAGGAGGGCATGGCAACCCACTCCAGTGTTCTTGCCTGGAGAATCCCATGGACAGAGGACCCTGATGGGCTATAGTCCATGGGGTTGCAAAGAGTCGGACATGATTGAAGCGACTTAGCAGGCATGCACATGGAGCTGCCAGGGACCTGTAGAGCCGATGTAAGGGTTTCCTTGGAAGAGGTGTCTCACAGTGTTTTGCTGGCGGAGGTGGTGGAAGAAGTAGGGGGAGGAGCATGATGGAGTGTGTGTGTGTGTGCCTCTGCTGCTGTTTGTTTTCCACCCCTGTTGAAGGGCACGGCAAGGGTGGGGGAGGCAAAAGAATGCCACCTGCTTGCTGAGTTTAGCAGCACCCAGGACCTCTGAGACAACAGCCACCTGCTCTGCTAACTACACAACACATCTGAGTGTGCAGAAACATACACCATCTCTACCTGCAGGCACAAAATGCACGCAGCCCCAGACACACAGCCCACCTTCCCAGTCCTGGTTCTTCAGTGGCGATGGAAAGAACTCAGCCCACCTCACCTTGAGTGCAAGAGGTGAAGCTGAAGAATCAGGTCCCGGGATCAGCTCCTGGTCACAGGTAAATCCTAACCTCTAGCACATGTCACACGCTCCCTCACGAGTCCATTTATTCACTTCCCCCAAAGACTGCACTTACTGTTTGCCATCTTTGCTGGCTCGGAAGCTCCCTGTGTGAGGCGAGCCCCAGCTCACTCTCCACAAGAGGATGCTACACAGATGGGGAGCTTCCTCACCACCTGGAACAAGGGAGTTCCTGGCCTCCCTGCCAACGAGAGGGCTCTGCTGATCAAGCTCCAGGCAGTGGACCACGTCCACACTGGTGGCTCCACGCAGAGGCAGAAATCGCCTCCCACCTTCCCCCACAATCCTCCTGCCCATCCCAGCGTTCAGTGAGAGCACATGCCTGAAACTTGCCCCTGGTGGGGACAACCGTGTTACTCGTTAACTTGGTGATTGGAAATTGATTTCTTCTCTGAGGTGCTGAAGATGAAATGAGGAGGACAGCCTGTGGAGGGCAAGGCTTCTGGGTCCTTGCGCCCTTAGGGTAATAGTAATGCCATTCACTGTTCGAATGAATCTAGAACTTCACCAAGCACTCAGAGGCCAGATCTCATGTGCTGGGAGAATCTTCCGTATTCCCAGGGGTGGGAGGTCTTATGTTAACACTAGATATTCTGCAGCCTGGAATTTCGTGTCAGGCAGGCTTGGGTCTGATTCCTCCCCCTACTTCTCCCACCGCCCCCCCAGCAAAACACACTGTGAGGCACCTCTTCCAAGGAAGCCCCTACATTGGCTCTACAGGTCCCTAGCATCTCCATGTGCATGCCTGCTAAGCCGCTTCAATTGTGTCTGACCCTTCGCGACCCCCAGCCCCAGATGGATGTGGGAAGTGCCAGCTCAGCGCCTGGTTCAGGATGCCCAGTCAATCCACGGCCACTGGCAGTACTATTGTTGCTGACCCCAGGGAAGCTCCTGTCTACAAGATCAGCCCCCTTGGAGGCTATGTGTAGGGCAAACCCATCATCCACCTGCTCTTGGACCATCCTCTGGCCCCTGACCCTCTGCCTTCAGAGGTGCCATATGTGAGGGCTTTCCTCTCCTGGGCTGGACCTTATGTTTGATCGCCATGAAACGAAAACATAAGATACCAAGAGACTGGGGCGGGGAAAGGCCCATGAATCCCTGTTAATTTCATGCAGGTGCGAATCTTCAGCCTTCCAGACAATTTCAGTCATTGAGCTGGATCGTTAGGATATCAAAGGGGCTGCAATGCACCAGCAGCCAAGCTCTTAAAGGGACATCCAGGGAGCTGTCCTGGAAAATGAGCCAGAGAGCGTCTCCGTCCTCCATAATCTGCGTATTAATTTTGTATCCTGTGTGCATATGTACATGCTAAGGTGCTTCAGTGTGTTGGACTCTTTGCAACCTGGACTATAGCCCGCCAGGTTCCTCTGTCCATGGGATTCTCCAGGCAAGGATATGGGAGTGGGTTGCTATGCTCTCCTCCAGGGATTGTCCCGACCCAGCAATCAAACTTGACTCTATGTCTCCTCCATTGGCAGATAGGTTCCCTACCCCTGGTATCACCTGGGAAGCCCCATCCCCCGTATTCTGAATCAGGTGAGACATGGTGTCCCATGGTCACATCCAAACCCAGATTTCTTTTTCCTTACTTGGAATATCGAGAGCAAGTTTCTCCCATAACTTTGTTTTCCTTTATAAAGACTTTACAATAAAAATGATAAAGCATGTGAAACCTATTTGGAGTTCAAGCCATTCAGCTCACCAGGAAAGAGATGACTATTTGCTGGGCTTTTTCATTATAAAGTTGTCAAAGCCCAATATCAGAAGTTCAAAGGGAGGAAGTGAACAGATCACCTTAGGCAACTCAATGCACATCATCAGACGACCTATTAGTGGTTGCTACTGCAGTTCAGTTCGGTTCAGTTCAGTCGCTCGGTCGTGTCCAACTCTTTGCAAGCCCATGAACCACAGCACGCCAAGCCTCCCTGTCCATCACCAACTCCCGGAGTCCACCCAAACCCACGTCCATTGATTAGGTGATGCCATCCAACCATCTCATCCTATGTCATCCCCTTCGCCTCCTGCCCTTAATCTTTCCCAGCATCAGGGTCTTTTCAAATGAGTCAGCTCTTTGTAACAGGTGGCCAAAGTATTGGAGTTTCACCTTCAACATCAGTCCTTCCAATGAACACCCAGGACTGATTTCCTTTAGGATGGACTGGTTGGATCTCCTTGCAGTCCAAGGGACTCTCAAGAGTCTTCTCCAACACCACGGTTCAAAAGCATCAATTCTTCAGTGCTCAGCTTTCTTTATAGTCCAATTCTCACATCCATACATGACCACTGAAAAAACAATAGCCTTGACTAGACGGACCTTTGTTGACAAAGTGATGTCTCTGCTTTTTAATATGTCTAGGTTGGTCATAACTTTCCTTCCAAGGAATAGGCATCTTTTAATTCCATGGCTACAATCACCATCTGCAGTGATTCTGGAGCCCAGAAAAATAAAGTCAGCCACTATTTCCGATGTTTCCCCATCTATTTGCCATGAAGTGATGGGACTGGATGCTATGATCTTAGTTTTCTGAATGTTGAGCTTTAAGCCAACTTTTTCACTCTCCTCTTTCACTTTCATCAAGAGGCTCTTTAGTTCTTCTTCACTGTTTGCCATAAGCGTGGTGTCATCTGCATATCTGAGGTTATTGATATTTCTCCTGGCAATCTTGATTCCAGCTTGTGCTTCCTCCAGCCCAGCATTTCTCATTATGTACTCTGCATATAAGTTAAATAAGCAGGGTGACAATATACAACCTTGACGTACTCCTTTTCCTATTTGGAACCAGTCTGTTGTTCCATGTCCAGTTCTAACTGTTACCTCCTGACCTGCATACAGGTTTATCAAGAGGCAGGTGAGGTGGTCTGGGATTCCCATCTCTTTCAGAATGTTCCACAGTTTATTGTGATCCACACAGTCAAAGGCTTTGGCATAGTCAATGAAGCAGAAATAGATGTTTTTCTGGAACTCTCTTGCTTTTTCCATGATCCAGCAGATGTTGGCAATTTGATCTCTGGTTCCTCTGCCTTTTCTAAAACCAGCTTGAACATCTGGAAGTTCATGGTTCACGTATTGCTGAAGCCTGGCTTGGAGAATTTTGAGCATGACTTTACTAGCGTGTGAGATGAGTGCAATTGTGTGGTAGTTTGAGCATTCTTTGGCATTGCCTTTCTTTGGGATTGGACTGAAAACTGACCTTTTCCAGTCCTGTGGCCACTGCTGAGTTTTCCAAATTTGCTGGCATACTGAATGCAGCACTTTCACAGCATCATCTTTCAGGATTTGAAATAGCTCAACTGGAATTCCATCACCTCCACTAGCTTTGTTAGTAGTACAGCCAACACTTATAGAGGTATCCTTCATGGCAGGGGCTTCCCGGGTGGCTCAGTGGTCAAGAATCTGACTGGCAAGAGGAGGCTTGGGTTCAGCCCCTGGGTCGGGAAGATCCCTTGGAGGAAGGTATGGCAACCCACTCTAGGATTCTGGCCTGGAAAATACCATGGACAGAGGAGCCTGGCAGACTACAAGCCATAGAATCGCAAAGAGTCAAACATGACTTAGCAGCTAAACAACAACAACTTTCTATGGCAGACACTGTACTGAGATGAGTTGAATAAAACCTAAAATATAGTACCTTTTTTTCTATTGTTTACTGATTTTTAACAGTATTGCCACACTTCCATTCTCTTCATCCCTCCTTCCCTCCAAAATCCTCAGTTACTGAACCATTTGAAGTAAGCTGTAGACATCATGACATTTAACCCCTAAATCTTTCAGCTTCTGTCTCCTAAGAACAAGGATTATTCTTCTGCAATAACTACAGTATCACCGTTATTCTAAGACCATTAACACCAACATGATAATATTGTCTAAAATGCACTCTGTATTCCCACTTCCCCAAGGGTGGCAGGAATGTTCTTTGTAGCTTTTCTTTTGTTTTTTTTTTTTTTAAAGCAATCCAGGATGCACTTGTGGATCATGCACTTCATTTGGCTTCTTCCTAATGTTTTGATAGATGTAAAGAAAGAGTTAGAGCTGTCCAATAAAGACTTTTGAGAAAGAAACTTTAGACTGCAACTAAAAAGACAAATCTGTCCATAAGGACCCTTGGATGCTGCATAATTCTCGTTCTTCACCACAGATGGGCAGATTATTTCTTAGAGGGGCATATGGACTCCTAATTATTCCAACAGTTTAATGCCATCTGCTCCCTATGAGGAGGAAAAACTTCAAATGTGGTGTAGGGGAGTCTTAGGTCTTGATCAGGGTTTATCTTGTGTTCTGGAACACAAGCCCATGTCAGTGTGGGCCTGTAGTAGGCACTGAACAGGTGGGAAAGATGAAAAACAAGCCTGCCCTCACAGGGTTTCAGGTCTAGTTGAAAGTGGAAATGTTAGTCGCACTGTTGAGTCCGACGATTCTTTGCAACTCCATGGACTGTAGCCCGCCAGGCTCCTCTGTCCATGGAATTCTCCAGGCAAGAATACTGGAGTGGGCAGTCATTTCCTTCTCCAGGGGAGCTTCTCAATTCAGGGTTCCAAGCTGGGTCCCCTGCATTGCAGGCAGATTCTTTACCATCTGAGCCACCAGGGAAACCTCCCAGGTCTAGTTGGGGGTGGGAAAAACAATAAGAAGAGAGAGAGAAAAATGATGAGGCTGGATTTCTGGATAAAGTAGATGAAGGAACATGTGACTCAAGGCTGGATGGTGGGGAAAAGGTCTCATCTAAGCCACAAGCTGAAGCAGGGGCTGGGGGGGGGGGGCGGTGACGAGGGCCCACCTAAACTGGGCCTTACAAGACATAGTAAGGTGCTTGGAATCTATCCTAGACCAGTCAAGTGCCATTGAGGGGTGGAACACAACCAGATGTCCTGGCTCACTGTCTAGGATGATGGGCAAGTGGGCAGAGGAACCACAGCTGGGAAACTGTACCAGGAATAGGTGATGAGTGACTGCAGTTAAGACAGTGGAAATGGAGATGGACAGAGGGAAACAGATTTTGTATTCTTTAATTTTTTTTTAAATGAAGTATAGTTAATTTATGATGCTCTGCTAGTTTCAGATGTAGAGCAGAGTGATTCAGTTATACATATATATTCTTCTTCAGATCTCTCCACTATAGGGTATTACAAAATAATGAATACCATTCCGTCTGTGTTCAGTAGGTCCTTACTGATTTTTTTTTAAATTTTACCAGAGTATAGTTGATTTACAGTGTTGTGTTAGTTTCAGGCATATAACAAAGTGATTCAGTTATACACATACATATATTCATTCTTTTTTAGATTCTTTTCTCACATCACATGTGTGCGTGCATGTTCGGTTGTGTCTGACTCTTTGTGACCCCTATGAACTGTAGCCTGCCAGGCTCCCCTGTCCATGGGATTGTCCAGGCAGGCATACTGAAATGGGCTGCCATCTCCTTCTCCAGGGGATCTCCCCCACCCAGGGATCAAACCCACATCTCTTGTGTCTTCTTTCCCACTAGAGCTATCTTGGAGAGGTGATCTATTTAATATGTTGTCACTGTTGCTCAGTTGCTAAGTTGTCTAACTCTTTGTAACCCCAGTGACTGCAGCACGCCAGGCTCCTCTGTCCTCCACTATCTTCTGGGAGTTGCTCAAATTCATGTCCACTGAGTCAGTGATACTATCCAACCATCTCGTCCTCTGCTGCCCACTTCTCCTTTGCCTTTAATCTTTCCCGGCATCAGGGTCTTTTCCAGGGAGTCAGCTCTTGGCATCAAGTGGCCAAAGTACTGGAGCTTCAGTTTCAGCAACAGTCCTTCCAATGAATATTCAGAGTTGATTTCCTTTAGGATTGACTGGTTTGATCTCCTTGCAGTCCAAGGGACTCTCAAGAGTCTTTTCTCGAATCACATTTCGAAAACATCAGTCCTTCAGCACTCAGCCTTCTTTATGGTCCAACTCTCACATTTGTACATGACTACTGGAAAAACCATAACTTTGACTGTCTGTATACAGACCTTTGTTGGCAAAGTGATGCCTCTGCTTTTTATTATGCTATCTAGGTTTGTCATAGCTTTCCTTCCAAGGAGCAAGAGTCTTTTCGTTTCATGTCTGTGGTCACCCTCTGCAGTGATTTTGGAGCCGAAGAAAATAAAATCTGTCACTTCTTCCACTTTCTCCCCTTCTATTTGCCATGAAGTGATGGCACCTGATGCCTTGATCTTAGTTTTCTGAATGTTGAGTTTTAAGCCAGCTTTTTCACTCTCCTCTTTCACCTTTATCAAGAGGCTCTTTAGATCCTCTTCACTTTCCGCCATTAGAGTGGTATCATCTGCATATCTAAAGTTGTTTATATTTCCCCCCAGCAATCTTGATTTCAGCATGTGATTCATTCAGCCTGGCATTTCTCATGATGTACTCTGCATATAAGTTAAATAAGCAGGGTGACAATATACAGCCTTGACATACTCCTTTCCCAGTTTTGTGCTAGTCAGTTCTTCCACGTCCAGATCTAACTGTTGTTTGTTGTCCTGCATACAGGTTGCTCAGGAGGCAGATAAGGTGGGCTGGTATTCTCATCTCTATAAGAATTTTCCACAGTTTGTTGTGATCCACACAGTCAAAGGCTTTAGCATAGTCAATGTAGCAGACGTAGATGTTTTTCAGGAACTCCCTTGCTTTCTCCATGATCCAATGCATGTTGGCAATTCATTGGATTCTGGTTCTCCTGCCTCTTCAAAATGCAGCTTGTACATCTGGAAGTTCTTCAGTTCATGCACTGCTGAAGCCTAGCTTGAAGGATTTTGAGCATAACTTTGCTAGCATGTGAAATGACTGCGGTTGTATGGTGGTTTGAATATTATTTTTCATTGCCCTTCTTTGAGATTGAAAGGAAAATGAGCCTTTTCTGGTCCTACGGCCACTGTTGAGTTTTCCGAATCTGCTGACATATTGAGTGTTGCACTTTAAGAACATCATCTTTTAGGATTTGAAATAGCTCAACTGGAATTCCATCACCTCCACTAGCTTTGTTCCTAATTTTATAAATAGTAGTGTGTATATGTTAATCCCATACTCCAAATTTATCCCTCCCCCTCACCCCTGCTTTTCCCTCTGGTAACCATAAATTCATTTTCTATGTCTACGAGTCTATTTCTGTTCTGTAAAAAAGTTCATTTGTATCATTTTTCTATTTTAGCTGCACATATAAGTGACATGACATCTATCTTTCTCTGTTTGACTTACTTCACTTGTTATGATCATCTCTAGGTCTATCCACATTGCTGTGAATGGCACTATTTCATTCTTCTTATGGCTGAGTAATCCTCTGTATGTATACCACTATACTGGATCTTCTTTATCCATTTCTCTGTCAATGGACACAGGTTGCTTCCATGACTTGGCCATAGCAAATAGTGCTGTTATGAACACTGGGGTGTATGTATCTTTTTGAATTAGATTTTTCTCCAGATATATACCCGGGAATGCAGAATCATATGGTAACTCTACTTTTAATTTTTCGAGGACCCTCCATACTATTTTCTATAGTGGCTGCACCAACTTACATTCCCACCAAGAGTGTAGCAGGGTTCCCTTTTCTCCACACACTCTCCAGCATTTGTTATTTGTAGACTTTTTGATGTTGGCCACTCCGATTGATGTGATGTGATAATAGATGAATATTTTGGAGACAGGATCCAAATAGAGTAGATAGAATGCACATAGGGAGCAAATAAAAGTAAGAAATACAGGATAAGGCCTGTAATTCAAATGATGTTTTGAAACAGGGGTGGGCAAATTAAAACCTGAGGGCCAGTGGCCTGTTTGGAAATAAAGTTTTATTGGCACACAGCCCCACCATTTGTTTATGTATGGTCTAAGGCTGCTTGCCGGAGAAGGCAATGGCAAACCACTCCAGTACTCTTGCCTAGAAAATCCCATGGATGGAGGAGCCTGGTAGGCTGCAGTCCGTGGGGTCGCTAAGGGTCGGACACGACTGAGTGACTTCACTTTCACTTTCACACATTGGAGAAGGCAATGGCAACCCACTCCAGTGTTCTTGCCTGGAGAATCCCAGGGACAGGGGAGCCTGGTGGGCTGCCGTCTATGGGGTCACACAGAGTCGGACACGACTGAAGTGACTTAGCAGCAGCAGCAGCAGCAAGGCTGCTTGCAGCTACAATGGAGGAAATGAGTCCTTTTGACAGAGGTTGACCATAAGGCCTGCAAAGTCCAAATATGTATTGTCTGGTTCTTTGCAGAAAAAGTTTGCATTCCCCTGCTTTATAAACATTGTGTTCCAGAGATGCCTCAGGAAGCAAAAAGATGTTTTAGTCAAATAAGTTCAGGCCATTCATATTCTATGTTGTTTTCTTGACTATTTACCACAGATGCAGGTACACTGAGAGCTCTGAGAAGTCTCATAGTAAAGAAATCTCTTTATTAAAGTCAACATTTCCCAAATCCATTTGCTCTCAGACTGTTCTTTAGTTTGACGCTGAAGAATGCACCTATGGACACTTGCTTTAATAATTCGTTTATTTGAGTTTTGGCTGGGCTGGGTCTTTGTTCCCACGTGGCTTTGCGCTAGTTGCGGTGGGCAGGGCCTACCCTCGCGTGGAGACGTGTGGGCTTCTCACTGCAGTAGCTTCTCCTGGGAAGCTCGGACTCTCAGGGCACACACTTCCGTTGCTGTGGCGCATGAGCTGAGTTGCTCCTCACCCTGTGTGTGGGATCTTCCCAGACCAGGGATTAAAACCATGTCTCCTGCATTGGCAGGTGGATTCTTTACCACTGAGTCACCAGGGAAGCCCCTAGTGGACAGTTGCTTTAGAAAGATGAAGAGGGGGACTTCCCTGGTGGTCCAGTGCTAAGACTCCAAGCTTCCAATGCAGGGGGCCCAGGTTTGATCCCATCCTGGGTCAAGGAAATAGATCCCTCTTGTCACAACGAAAAGATCCTGCATGTTGCAACTAAGATCAAATAAATAACAAATAAAAAAAATTTTTAAGATTAAAATAAATTTTCAAAAAGATGAGTTCAGTTCAGTTCAGTTCAGTCGCTCAGTCGTGTCGGACTCTTAGTGACCCCATGAACCACAGCACGCCAGGCCTCCCTGTCCATCACCAACTCCCAGAGTTCACTCAAACTCATATCCATCGAGTCGGTGATGCCATCCAGCCATCTCATTCTCTGTCGTCCCCGTCTCCTCCTACCCTCAATCGCTCCCAGCATCAGAGTCTTTTCCAGTGAGTCAACTCATCGCATGAGGTGGCCAAAATATTGGAGTTTCAGCTTTAGCATAAGTCCTTCCAATGAACACCCAGGATTGATCTCATTTAGAATGAACTGGTTAGATAATGGTAAAGGTGGATGAGAGGACCAGTTACTGCTGCTGCTGCTGCTAAGTCACTTCAGTCGTGTCTGACTCTGTGTGACCCCATAGACAGAAGCCCACCAGGCTCCCCTGTCCCTGGGATTCTCCAGGCAAGAACACTGGAGTGGGTTGCCATTTCCTTCTCCAATGTGTAAAAGTGGAAAGTGAAAAGTGAAAGTGAAGTCGCTCAGTCGTGTCCTACCCTTAGCGACCCCACTGACTGCAGCCTACCAGGCTCCTCCATCCATGGGATTTTCTAGGCAAGAGTACTGGAGTGGCTTGCCATTGCCTTCTCCGTGAGATCAGTTAAGAGAACATTAAAATGACAAGAATCAGATAAAAGGATCTGGACCAGGGCTCACATCAGTAAGGAAGGGGGAGACATAAGCGAGGCCATGAAGGCAGGATTCTCAGTCTAATATTAGATAGCTGTGAGGGACGTGAATGGAGATAAGGAGACGGAGAGAGGAGGCGGAACGGGAGGAGGAGATGCCGGCTTGAGAAAAAGTGAATTCCAGCTTAGATACACTGGGTTTTGTTGGCTCAGAGGAAACAATGAACTTCTGCTCCCAGGATGATGGAGTAGGCATACTTCTTCCTATTCCTCCCACTAAGTAAAACCAAGAACTTTGGACATTATACACAAAACACAAGAAGACTCTGAAAGTGCAGAAAGGAAGGCAGATGGCTAGGGACCTCAGGATCTGATGAATGGTATGGTGGGCAGTTCTCTGAGCTTTCCTTTTGCTACATATCCCAGACTGAGCGCTGGAGAAATGGAAACCCACAGACACCAACGGTCCCGACAAAAGAAAGTTCAACAAAAGCCTGCTCTCTCTAGCCAAGACCTAGCAAAGAGGTAGACTAGCAGACAAAAATCTTTTAGACAATAGCCACCCTACTCTAGCTAAATACCATGAGGGGAAACAAATGTGGGCACACTTTCACCTACATAGGCAAAGACTGAGGAGGGACCCTAAACTTTCACCCTCAAGAGGCTGTGATGAGGTGCCCAACATTCCCCTGGATGACGTTAGAGAAGGTCCGTGAGCAGTGTGGACCCCCCCACCTCCAGGTGTCAACAAGGCCCAAGTGGGTACCATGACTGCCCCCTCTACCTGAAAGTAACGAGGTGCCCTCCACCACCTTTCATCCCCCTGCTGGAATGGTATCAGAGCAAACCAGCTAAAACTGGTTTGCATAAGATTCAGAGTCTCAGAACATGTAAAAATATCCTGGTTTCAGTCAATAATCATTCATCATACCAAGAACCAGAAAAACTTCAAACTGAGTGAAAAAAAAAAGGTGGTCAATAGATCAACCCCCACCCCCAACCCTAACAACAACAAAAAAGAGATTTAGAATTACCTGACAAAGAGTTTAGAGCAGCCATGATACAAATGCTTCAATGAGTTCTTTATCAACACACTTGACTAAAGGGAGAAACACCCTCAGCATGGAAATAGAAAATATCAGCAAAGAAACAAATGACATAAAGGAGAACCAAATGGAAACATTTGAACTAAAAAATTTATTACAACTGAAATGAAAAGCTCAGTGGCTGGGCTCAAGAGCAGAGTGGAGGAACTTTCCTGGTGGTCCAGCGGTTAAGAATCCACCTTGCAATGCAGGGGACAAGGGTTCGATCCCTGGTTGGGGAGCTTAGATCCCATATACTGCGGAGCAACTAAGCCCTTATGCTGTAACTACTGAGTCCATGCACCACTACGAAAGATCTCGAATGATGCAACAAAGATTCCGTGTGCTACAACTAAGTCTTGATGCAGCCAAATACATATTTTTTTAAAAGGAGGGTGTGCAGAGTGGAGGGGACAGAGGAAAGAATCAGTGAGTTAGAGGGTAGAACGATAGAAACGACCTAATCTGAACAGCAGAGACAAAATAGACTAAAAAAAAAAATTGACGGAGACCCAGAGGGACTATTATAAAAGATGAGAGTCCCAGAAGGAGAGGGGGAAAAGGGTGAACTGTAAAAGGACTCAGGAATAATGGCTGAAAACTTCTCAACTTTGATGGGAATCATCAAACTACAGCTTCAAAAAGCTGATTTGTAAATGCCAAAGAAGATAACTGTCCCTCTACCCCAATCCTGCTGCAGTTCACATCATGATATATAACAACGTCTGAAAGCAAAGACAGAGAGAGCAAAGTACCCACACTTTACTAGGCTGTCTTCAGTTTTTAGAGGCTTCTGCAGCTCAAGAACACGGACCAGGGAGCAGGGACTCTGTTCAGCCTGAATCAGGGTGTCAGTGTCAGCGCAGGAAGACGTGTGATTGGGGTCAGAGAACGTTGCAAGAGTTTAGGACAACCACCCACTAGCTTGAATCCCTCAAGAAAAACAACTTCCCATGGTTTACAGAGGAACAGAAACAGGATTCTTTTGATGTGTTGAACACACCACATCTTTGCATGCTTTCTATCTCCTGCTCCCTTAACCAGGGATGCGCTTTCTTTGCTCATTTACATTGCCAGCTATCTCAGTGTGAGTGTGTGCTAAGTGATTTCAGTTGTGTCCGACTCTGTGCGATCCCATGGACTATTGCCACCAGGCTCCTCTGTCCATGAGATTCTCCAGGCAAGAATACTGGAGTGGGTTGCCATGCTTTCCTCCAGGGGATCTTCCCAACCCACAGATCGAACCTGCATCTCTTTTGTCTCCTGCATTGGCAGGCGAGTTCTTTACTGCTGGTGCCACCTGGGAAGCCTGCTTAAATATCACTTTTTCAGAAAGGCCTTCTCCTCTGGGCATATTTAAAGTAGATTTTCCACTAACAACCACCCGAAAGAAAGAAAGTGAAAATCGCTCAGTCATGTCCAACTCTTTGCGACCCCATGGACTATACAGTGCATGCAATTCTCCAGGCCAGAATACTGGAGTGGGTAGCCTTTCCCTTCTCCAGGGGATCTTTCCAACCCAGGGATTGAACCCAGGTCTCCCACATTGCAGGCAGATTCTTACCAGCTGAGCCACAAGGGAAGCCCAAGAATACTGGAGTGGGTAGCCTATCCCTTCTCCAGGGGATCTTCGTGACCCAGGAATTGAACCCAGGCCTCCTGCATTACAGGAGGATTCTTTACCGACTGAGCTATGAGGGAAGCCCAACACCCACCCGACCATGCTGTATATTTTCTTTTTTTTTTTTTTTGCTTGTAATTTTGTTTATTTCTTGTTAATTACCAAGAATTTAAAAGGCCCCCAGATTGCTGGTTCCTCTGACTGTAGGAGTTGCTTCATTTGGCTCTGCCAGGACTCTGATCTGGGGGCTCACACCTGGCCTCAGGTGTGGTTTGAGCAAAGAATCTGGAAAGAGGCTCAGTAGACCCACTTCTCTGCCGTATTAACAAGCCACCCCCGCCCCCCTACCCCTGACACACACCGCTGCAGCAGGCAGAGGCGATGGGAGCAGGCTCCTAATTGCTGCGGCATGCCTGGGCAAACATTGCTTTCTTGGATATCAGCAGAAGCCACGGAGTATAATAGGAGAGATCACTGCTGACTGGGGTCTGATCATCTCTGGAGCATATCGGGCTGCTGATCTAAAGTAAGCCTTGATGTCTGAAGCGCAGAAGGACTTCTTCCAGAATTGGAAAGAGAAGCTTGGAAGGAAACTTGAATGGCAGCTTCTGTAATGTTCCCTGCCATCCTTGCCCTATTTTTGTTGAGATAGTCCTTTATCCTTTAGTGCCCTTGAGTGATTTAACCCCACTGGATAGAATTGTCGCTGAGGACCTACTTTACAGAGGAAACTTGAGAAAACCTACATTATCAAGTACGCTTGGTCTCTTAACCTGTGCTTGTCTTAAAAGTGGCTCTGCATCTAGATGTGTAGGATGTTTTTTTAATTGTAAGATACAGTATATGTAGAAAAATGTTCACAAAACATTTATAAACAGTGTAAAGATTCATATAAAATAAACACCAGGGGATCACCGGTCAGTCAAGAGGTAGAAGACTGAAGAATCTTTCGCCTCAGAACAATCCCTTCCTTTCCCTCCAGAAGGAACCACTATCCTGACATCTAAAGCAATCATTTCACTGTTTTTCATGCTTTTAGGCATCACTAAATGATATTGTTTACGGTAGCCAGTTTTGAGCTTTGTATAAATCTGGTAAAAACATCAGTCTTTTTATGACTTGCATCTCTCACTCTGTAGCATTTGAAGAATCATCATTGTTGATACCTGCAGCTGTAGCTATCTATATTTTGCTGTTTAGTTGCTAAGTCCTGTCTGACTCTTGTGATCCCACAGACTGTAGCCTAGCAGGCTCCTCTGTCCATGGGATTTCCCAAGCAAGAATACTGGAGTGGGTTGCCATTTCCTTCTCCATGTGCTGTATATTTTCATAGCATGCTGTCTTCTTCTTATCAGTCTCAGTTCAGTTCAGTTCAGTTCAGTCGCTCAGTCGTGTCCGACTCTCCGCGACCCCATGAATCACAGCACGCCAGGCCTCCCTGTCCATCACCAACTCCCGGAGTACCCTCAAACTCATGTCCACAGAGTCGGTGATGCCATCCAGCCATCTCATTCTCCGTCGTCCCCTTCTCCTCCCGCCCCCAACAATTCCCAGCATCAGAGTCTTTTCCAGTGAGTCAACTCGTCGCATGAGGTGGCCAAAGTATTGCAGTTTCAGCTTTAGCATCAGTCCTTCCAATGAACATCCAGGATTGATCTCCTTTAGAATGGACTGGTTGGATCTCCTTGCAGTCCAAGGGACTCTCAAGAGTCTTCTCCAGCACCACAGTTCAAAAGCATCGATTCTTCGGCGATCAGCTTTCTTTACAGTCCAACTCTCACATCCATACATGACCACGGGAAAAACCATAGCCTTGACTAGACCGACCTTGGTTGGCAAAGTAATGTCTCTGCTTTTTAATGTATTATCAAGGTTGGTCATAACTTTCCTTCCAAGGAGCAAGCGTCTTTTAATTTCATGGCTGCAATCAGTATCTGCAGTGATTTTGAAGCCCAAAAAAATAAAGTCTGACACTGTTTCCACTGTTTTTCCATCTATTTCCCATGAAGTGATGGGACCAGATGCCATGATCTTTGTTTTCTGAATGTTGAGCTTCAAGCCAACCTTTTCACTCTCCTCTTTCACTTTCATCAAGAGGCTTTTGAGTTCCTCTTCACTTTGTGCCATAAGGGTAGTGTCATCTGCATATCTGAGGTGATTGATATTTCTCCCGGCAATCTTGATTCCAGCTTGTGCTTCTTCCAGCCCAGCGTTCCTCATGATGTACTCTGCATATAAGTTAAATAAGCAGGGTGACAATATACAACCTTGACGTACACCTTTTCCTATTTGGAACCAGTCTGTTGTTCCATGTCCAGTTCTAACAGTTGCTTCCTGACCTGCATACAGGTTTCTCAAGAGGCAGGTCAGGTGGTCTGGGATTCCCATCTCTTTCAGAATCTTATCAGTCTCAATAGGCAAATATTTGTTTGTTGATTTTTTTATCTCCGATACTAAACTGTACTCTCTCTGAGACCTAAAACCACCCTCTGTCCTGAGGGCTTGACCCATTGTCTGTTACAGTTGACAGACAAGAGTCTTGTTGAGTGAATGAATAAATAGCTGAGGAGGGAAGGGACCTACCTTTAAATGAACTCCTATGTTTCGGAGGCTGAACTAGCACTTTATTTGCATCACCTCATTTACTTGACAGGGAGGTAGGTACAGAGGCTCTCATTTCACAGATGAGAAAACTGAGGACCAAAAAGTTACCGTCTCATACCCAGGGTCACAGATACTTCTTTTCTGCCCATGTATTTTCCACCACTCCACCCAGCCACCCTGTTTAGGCAGGTTATCTGGGCTTAGGTCCCAACCCTATACCCTTCTTGATAGGGTCTTATAAAATTCACTCAGTTTGCTCCTCTAGAATTCTGAGAATGAGGTACTGAACCATGAGCAGTGGACAGGTACAGAGTACTTCATTCCAGCAGTCTCCAAGCAGCTGTGCTTCAGGCTAAGTCGCTTTGGTCGTGTCCAACTCTGTGGGAGCCCGTGGACCATAACATGCCAGGCTCCTCTGTCCATTTGGATTCTCCAGGCAAGAATACTGGAGTGGGTTGCCAGGTCCTCCTCCAGGGGGATCTACCCAAACCAGGGACTGAACCCATATCTCTTTCACCTCCTGCAATGCCAGGCAGGTTCTTTACCACCAGCAGTCGGGGTGGACTATAAGTGCCTGGGTACCATGGCGATGCAAGTTCTATAAATACCCAAGAGAGGCTTCTTTCAGCCAGCCTGTTGGTTATTGCGCTTGCACCCTCACCCCTGTTTCGCACCAGGGCTCCTCTTCAGAGGCTGGGGTGGGGGTGGAGGAAAGCACTGCTTTGCAGGTACTCCGTCCCTCTGTTCACACTCTTTCTTTCTCCTCTCCACACCCCCGCCCTTGAAACTGAGATTTCATCTCCACCTCCTCCTATGGTGCCTAATTTATTTTCTCATTGGTGAAAGACACAACAGCTCCCAGCCCCCAGGACGCAGAGGCCTCTGGGATAGGAGAGTGGAAACCTCTCCTGATGGCCCCAGGATAATCTCCCATCCAGGAGAAATCCAGTTCAGCTAATGAATGAAGCAGCAAGAAAAAAGCAGCGAGGTAGGCAGGCAGGTTGCATAGGGAGAAAAGTGCCCCTCCTTCCACAGAGACAGCTCCTCTGTTAAAACCCCAGCAATCTAAACCCCAGGTGGGTCTTGTTGACACATTGCTGGAGGCTGAGAACCAGGTTGGTCTGTCTTCAGCTTGGAATTCAGAGCCCCCACCTCAACTCTGCCCTTTCATTGTAAACTCAGCTATGACCTCAGGGTGCCCTCTCCCACCTCCAACCGCTCCAACCGATATGCAATCTGAGTGAAAGCAGAGACTAGTAGTCTCCTGGCTGCTCTCTGCCCCCTTCCAACTAGACTGTTTATATAACCTGAAGTCCCTTCTTCGTTGACATTCTGGAGCACACACTGCCCTGAGTTCAGAAGTAAAACCTCAACTGGGAGGAATTGAATTGGACTCTTGGCTCTATTATTTACCATGTCACTAGAGGAAAGTCCGGAGAAGGCAATGGAAACCCACTCCAGTCCTCTTGCCTGGAAAATCCCATGGATGGAGGAGCCTGGTGGGCTGCAGTCCATGGGGTCGCTAAGAGTCAGACACGACTGAGCGACTTCACTTTCACTTTTCATGCATTGGAGAAGGAAATGGCAACCCACTCCTGTGTTCTTGCCTGGAAAATCCCAGGAACGGGGGAGCCTGTTTGGCTAACGTCTATGGGGTCACACAGAGTCGGAGATGACTGAAGCGACTTAGCAGCAGCAGCAGAGGAAAGTCACTTCGCCTCTCGAGTCTCAGTTTACACATCTGTAAAATAGGACTAATAAGAGACCAGGGCAATGAGTCAGTATTCATAGACACTCCATCAATCTGTAAAATGAATCTACTGTGCTAGACTTATTTTGATGTATTTTCAAGCTATTAAACACTGAGGTGTGTGCTCAGTGACTTCAGTCCTGTCTGATTCTTTTCGACCCCATGGACTGTAGCCCGCCAGGCTCCTTTGTCCATGGGATAGAATACTGGAGTGGGTTGTCATTTCCTTCTCCAGGGGATCTTCCCAACCCCGGGATCAAACCCACATCTCTTGCATCTCCTGCCTTGGCAGGTAGGTTCTTAACCAACTGCGCCAACTGGGAAGCCTTGAACACTGAAGACTAGAGATAAATAGGTCTCTATTTATCTCCACTTCTGTCTCAGCTCTCATATTGCCAAGGTTTCCTGCACCCTAATTTTCCCTGGCTTACGACATGTTTTCCCATTATTGAAAGAAAATAGTTCATGGGCCCAATTATGAATCGCACATAATGCATGACTAAAGAAAGGGCACATTATCGGCTCCATCACAGAAACGCAACTGTGCATCCTGCAGGGTGCGTGGGAGGGGGAGCATGGTGTCGGAAGAACAGTCATGGAGTCAGAAAAAAAATCTCCGCAGAAGAGGTTTTTTCCATTTCCTTGAAGAATGTCGATGCTAACAGGAAAGTACTGCCTGCATTTCTGCTCCTTTCTTTTTCTAAGCTAATTTCTTCTCCTTACCATCTTCATAAAATATGTTACCCTGCCACTCTGAAATTCTCTGAAATGCATGTGTGTTCTCCTTTGCGGCTGCAGTGGGGGAAAGGATTTTAGTGGGTGTCTTAAAAAAAAAAAAAAACAAGACCATCTGTTTCAGGCTCAGGTGTGTCCAATGGGCAACCTGGCTGTGAAAGCAAACCAAGCAGAAGTCACTTCTGCTTGGCTCCAACAAATGACTGTGGCTCCAACTTCCTGGGCAGGCTCACACAGCCCAGGAGGAAGGCTTCGTTTCAGATTCCTGCAGTTCATTCACCTGTAGAATAATGTCCAATTTGCCCTATCACGTGGCTGAGCTGGTTTTTTACCTTTAATCCCTTTCACGTTTGTCCTCAGCCTCAAAGAATGCCTGGGGATGATTCACCCACCATTACATGGGGCAGACAGTTTTATTACCTCACCCTGCTTGCAGCTTCTGAGAGATAATCTAGGATTCTTCAGTTCTGGGTGGGGGTGGGGGGTGGGGGGGTGGAGGGGATGGGGTGGGGGGGTGGGAGGGGTAGGGTAGATGGAAGTAAGGCAGACAGAGGAAGGTTTTCAGGAGTCTATTCCTGCTCTGGTCTCAATTTCCTACTTTCCAGCTCAGGTAAAAAGACCTGCAGGAACAAGTGATGTGGCCTGGCCAGGGCTCAGGCCAGAAAGCTGGATTTGGAGGTTTAAAAGGGGTTTTCCCTTCACTACCAACATCAGCCAGTGGGAAGTCTTGGTTGCAAAACAAGACAGAAAACAAAAGCAACAGTTAGGAAGATTGTCACACACACACACACACACACAAATCCCACACACAATTTTCAGGAGGGGAAAGGACATGGGCTTGTGTTTGCCACAGAAAATACTTCAGTTTCACATGAGTACATGGTGTTCTGTACATGCCACTGGGAGAACCCTGAGATGACAGCATACTGTGAAGTGTCAAGCCCCCTACATTTCTCATCTGTAGCCCTTACCACAAGCCCTACAGAGTCTATATGATTATGGTGACTTTCAGACCTAAGACTGAAACTTTGATCAAGTTACTCAAGGTTACACAGTTAGAAAAGAGGGAGGGTTTAAGACCCAAACAGATTGATTCCAGAGCTTTAGCTTCTCAGCCAAATAACGACGAAGCAAGCATCCAAAGAGACAAGCAGTCATCAGCATCCGTAATATTCCAGATCCAGACCCTGGGTAGGTTCAGGAGTTTCAGAGTAATTAAACAGAAAGAAAGAATAGGTTAATGGTGGAGAGCAAGAGTACTGAAGTCAGACCTAGGTTCACTTATTAGCTTTGTATCCCTGGTCAACAATATAACATCTTGGATTGTTGGTTTTCTCATCAGTGAAATGGGTATAATAAGTAGTATTCTTTATTTCAGAGTGGTGGTGTGAGCTTATGTGAGATCATGCTTGTGAAGCAGCTAACACCATGTTGGCTTTAATTCTGAGCTATCAGGCTTCCCTGGTGGCTCAGATGGAAAGAATCTGCCTGCAGTGAGGGAGACCTGAGTTCGATCCCTCGGTCGGGAAGATCCCCTGGAGAAGGAAATGGCAACCCACTCCAGTTCTCCTGCCTGGAAAATTCCATAGACGGAGGAGCCTGGTGGGCTACAGTCCATGAGGTTGCAAAGAGTCGGACACAACTGAGCGATCTCATGCATGCACGCACACATTGCCCTCATCAGTAATGGGAGTATTTCGCACCCAGTGGCATGTTCGCATTGCCCTCATCATTAATAGGAATATTTTACAACCAGTGAAGTTGAGGAGTGAGTTGTAGAGGGCTGTGGGAATCTCCCCATAAGAAGTAGGAGGGTGAGCTCCTAGGTATTCCGAGGCCAGCCTGAGGTCTGTGTTTCTGGACTTTTGTGCATGGCATCTATGGAATGAGGGAGGGAGGGAAAGGTCAAATACTGAACCCATGGGCCTGGCCTTAGGGAAGTAACTAGCTTAGCAGAAGGCATCTGGAGGTGAGGAGCTGCCACCGCAGGTCTTCTGTACCAAGAGCAGAGGAGACCAGAAACATGGGATTCTCCTCTATGCTCAGCACACCCTGGCCCATACAGCACAGGACACTGGCTCCTCTGGGAGACTGTGGGTCTCAGGCAAAGGATACAGCAGGCTGGGCGTCATCCTTCCAGTCCAGCTCCCTGCTATACATCCAGGGCAAAAAAAAAAAAAAAGTTAAAGACATTCAGCAGACACAGACAGCTGATTCTTAACTGTAATTAAATAATCACAAAATTTTTATTTCTCAAGAAATATTTATTTTTTAAATTTCTCATTTTTTTCAACATGGAATTTGTTTTGTCTGCTTCCTTCTTTTTCATAACCCCTATCCCCCCAAAGCCATGACAGATCAATTAATATCTGGAAGAGGGCAGGGGAAACCGCCTGGAACAGGTTACATATTCAATTTAATGAACAACAACATCATTACTATTTCAAAGTGCCTCCCCGACACCCACTGGAGGTCCTTGGGGGTTGGGAGGAGGAGATGCCTAGCACTCTTCATTTTCGGGACCCGGGGAAGAGCCAGCTACACTTGCAAGTACGAGGGGTGGGGGGATGGGTGAAACAACGCGCGGAAAGAATAGAATAAGAGGGAGACAGATGGTGTGTGTGTTGGGGGAAGGGATCAGAGATCCTGGAAAACTTATGTTCCCCGATTTGCAAGAATGTTTCCATTTAACCACTTCTTGCCTGACTCCTGATTGGAGAAGCCGGGAGTTACAAGATTGGGGACACCTGTGCCAAAAGCCGGGCCACTCGGGGTGGAGACAGCCCGGAGCGCCGGGAGGTCTAGGCAGAGCGGGGCTTGCTCGCGCCTCCCGGGGCTCCAGCCTGGGTCCGGGACCCAGGTAAAGGGCGGGCTCCCAATCCTCCCGGCAGGAGCCGCGAAGCGGCGGCCGGCGGTTGGGACTGTCCCACGAGGGGGCGCGTCTCGGGCCCTAGGACCCGCCCTCGCGGCGCTGGGCGCGGGGAGGGGACGCGGGAACCCTGGCGCCCGGCGCTCCGCCTCCAGTTTCCGGGGCAGCGCGGTTACCTGCACGGCCCGAGCCGCACCTGGCGCAGGCAGGCGTCGCAGACCAAGCGGGCGCTGAACGGCGGCGGGAGAGCGAGGACTGCGCCCGGCTCGGGGCAGCGAGAGGCGGCGGCGTGGAGGCTGCAGGGCGCCGCGCGCCGCGGAGGAGGACAGGCGGCAGCTGCGCTCGGCTCGCTCTGCCCCGCCGGCCGGGCGCGCACCCGGGCCCGCACCGCGCCGCTGCGGCCGCACATGGCAGCGTGAAAGGCCGGCGGCGGGAGGAGCAGGAGGCGCCGGGCCGCGGCCGCATGGACAGCGCCGCCAAGCCGGCCGGCCCTCACTAGGGGCCCCCAGCCCGCGGGCGCCACCTTCCCTCCCCAGCACCCCGATCATGCTGCCTCGGCGGCCGCCCGAGCCGAGAGGAGCCGGCCGGAGCCGCTGAGCCGGGGGGGCCCCGTGGCGGCCGGGAGCTGCATGGGGGAGCGCGGGCCGCGCTCTGGAAGATGCCCCGGCCGGAGCTGCCCCTGCCGGAGGGCTGGGAGGAGGCGCGCGACTTCGACGGCAAGGTCTACTACATAGACCACACGAGCCGCACCACCAGCTGGATCGACCCGCGGGACAGGTAGGATTCCGTGGGGCGCCCCCATCCCGCTGCTGCCCCGGGGGCCACCAGCCAGGACGGGGCGGGGGCCCCGGGGAGCCCTGCGAGCCTCCTGCGCTGTCTTCAGTGTGCCCCCCACCCGCCGTGCCCTTCCGGACCGCCGGCTCCTGCCGGGTGGGCGGCCGGGAGGAGGGGTCGGCCGGCGAGTTGGCCCAGGCTGCCCCCTCAGCCCCGCCACCCTCGGAGGGAGGACTCGGCCCCCAGCCGGCACCTGCCGGGAGTTTTGACCTTAAGCGCTGGCCCCGCCTCCCGCCGCCCCCCGCCCCCTTAGTTAGGTCGGGCGGGGGCTGGGGGAGCGATCCTGCCGAGTGCTGCTGGGGCTTCCCGGGGAGGCTTTCCCCAGCACTGGGTGGGGTGGGGGGGAGAAGGGGGGCTGGGAGAGCATCTGGTTTGGAGGGGGTGGTAGGCACCCAGGACTCAGCGGGAGGCTGCTGGAGGAAGGACACTGCGTGCCGGGGAAGGCAGCCCAGAGTGTGATTTTTGACAGGTGCCTCCCAGGCTCGGAGAGACGGGCGCAGCGGCATTCTGGAGGCCGACAGTGGGAAGGAGAGGAAGGAGCGGGGGAGGGCTGATCGGGGAGACTGGTTCTCCAGGAATCTCACGGCAACTTGGAAGCTGTTAGGATGGAGATGGAGGTGAGAGGCCGCCGCAAAGCCCTGCCCATCGCCTCTTCTCCTCCCTGCCTTCCTCTGCTCAGGGGACGGGAGTTCCTCAATCCTGCACCAGCGCGTCCTGACCTTGGTGGGCACCGCGCCGGTTGGAGCACCGTATTTTTTTTTTTTTTTTTTTTTGCTGAGGCAGGTGGAGTGTGAGATGGCTGGTGTGGCTGTTAGCATCCAGATTTTCTCCTGGTTTTGACTGCTTGGCATTTTTTTTTGCACACAGCACTCTCTCTCCATGAATATCCTGGGGCGGGGGAGGGGGAAGGACCACCCTCTGGGACCGCTGGTTGTCCTTTGCTGTCATCTCTGTGGTTAGTGCCCCAGGAATGCGGAATTTTCACCTGGTAATTGTGACCTTGGGTGTCAGGTGCTTGTAAAGCAATGAAGCTGAATTGTTTGGCTGCTTCATCTTGTGGGGTGGGATTGCAGGTTCCAGAAGTCTAGGATGGGGTGTGTAATCAAGATGAGAGTTGAGCAAAAGAAAAAGCTAGACAGAAAATGTGAGCTGAGATTGCCCACAGCTTCTGTGAGCATTGGTTCATTCATTCAACATGGACTGGGTGTCGTCTCTGAGTTCAGTACTGTGCTGAATGTCTCATCAATTTAATCCGAAAGAGACATTTTTAATGCTGAAGAGCTCAGTGTCCCAGGGCAAGCTGCTTTAACCTCTTGAGCCTCAGTTTGCCTGTTTGTCAGACAAATGATTTGCTTGGAAGGGAAAGGGTAATAGTGGAACTCTTGAAAGTGGAAGGGACATGGAAGATGAGGGCCCAGCTCCCATTTTCAAACATGAGGCAAACTTTGAGATCCGGAGGAGAGATGTGCTTGGGGGTTTTGATCTTCTCACCACTCTGCCTTTTGCCAAATTCTTTACCAGCTCTGAAGTTTTAGCCTCCACAGTCCCTTGTCCTCGCCTAAAACAGACACAAGTTCAAGTTTGTGTGTCCTTCCCCATTTTAGGTCCCAGCACCTACGGAGTCCAGTGGGCTGTCAGCAATTGAATGTCGAGGGCATTGCTAACTCACCCCAGGTCCTGAATCTGGGAACTTCTCTGGGGCACTGAGAGGATAACACAGCTGCAGAAAGCTGCTTAAGCAGCGGTCATTCTTTACCCCTGGAAGAGAGCACGCAGTATAGCTTCCATGGAAAACTGACTTGGCTACGGCATAATTTCCCAAATTTCAGTATTATGTAGACCACCTTTTTTGCTATATCACCTGTGTTATTGCTGACTTAATACTTGACATTGAATCAACCCAATCTGAATTCTTTTTAGCCACTTTTGCAAATGGGAAACTAGCAATATCTATTGCTCCAAAGAGACAGGAAGCTTTAAAAAGTACAGTGAAAGGGGGGGAAAAAAGTACCTTTCTATTTGAATTCACTCCTGTGACCAGTCCACGGCCCCAGTAACAGGCCTCCACAGCCTGTGTTTTAGGCAGATTGGCAAGCAATGGAGAGGAATTAAAAATATAACTGGCGCTTAAGGAACTGTTCACTTTCCCCGCCTTGCTGTTCACTGGTTTTACGCTGTGCCTTTGTATCTCCGGTCAGCCCACCTGCATCGGCCTGGGGTGGGGCCCCTGATCTTGGGGTGCTGAGGGTTTCTGAGCTCACTCTTGCAGTGAGCCAACTTTGAATTCTTGGGGAAACAGCTGAACAGAGGGCGTCCACCTCTGCCTCCCTGGAATTCCCTCCCGCACACACCAGAAGAGAGTTTGACCTTCTCACCCTATCTGTGTGGCCCCAGGCAAATCTCCTGCCCTCTCTGAGGTGCAAGCAGTCCTTTGGTGAGAGATGAAAGTTGATGAGATGGTCTCTGAAGCCCCCTGCCAGTTCTCAAATATGATCTCATGGACTCGGGTTTGTCCTCACCTTATCCCCTGTGATTCCATGGCAGAATTGGGAGGAGGGCGGTAGGCAGGAAGGTGAGGGAGCTGTAAGGAGGAGGAAAAAATTGAGCAAAGCTAAAAAAGAGCCAGACTTCTTTGGGGTGGTGGGGTTTGTTGTGGGAGAAATTCTGCCAGGGTGGTTACATCTCTGCAGCTGGTTAATGCTATGAAACAAAATATCACATAAAAGAAAAAAGATTCTGCTGGGTGTGTGTTTGTATGTCTGTGTGTGCATGCATTTGTCTTGATTTTTTTTTTTCTTATCTGAATCAATGCCTGCCCATTCCCCTGAATTTAAAAGTAAGTCAAATGGTCCTTCAGTTAGAAAAGTGATTTCTTAGCCACCGAGAACAAAATAGCGTCTCAGGTTACCAACCCTGAAGAATGTCTTGGCACATTCCACCCTCCGGGCCTGAGCTGTTTTGTGTGCTGTCCGCCATGGAGGCTGCTGGGGGTAGGGAATCCAGTTTTCAGCTTCCCCTTTCACCAGGGGGTTGGAAGAGCAGCCAGGCAGCCAGCCTTGCCAACTCTCTCCCCTTCTCACCCAGGGGAAGACTGGGAGGCCGAAATTCCTGAGGACGGTTGTCCCAACAACCAGAGAGGGGCCAGTGGGCAGCTCGGGGCCCTGCCGACTGGGCCAAAGGCTCCACCAAGCTCTGCGGGCTCCTCCCGATGTAGGGCTGGTCTTAGAAGGTGCCAGGTCTATGGGGAATCAGGTGCTGTCGATCTGGCCACGGAGCAGTACCCCTTCAGCAGAATAACCCTGGATGCTTCTGGAAGCTTCCAGCCAAGGGCCAGCACTTCGGGTGTATTTCACTTAGTGGTATGCAACAACAAATGCACTGATTGTTCTCCGAGGAAGAATGGATTGTTGGAACTGGCCCTGCCAGAGAAGGTTCCTGAAGCCTAATCCCTGCTCCTTGGTGTGTGTGGGGGAGGTGGGGGGACTGTGTTCAGACTTTCTTCACCTGGGAGCTCTGTGGGAACAGTTTCTGTGTGATCAGTGCTGGAGACCCACGTGGCTGGCAGACCTTGTTGAGAGAACCCAGCAACTTCTCTCATGATATGCAGAGGAATTTTTGCCAACCCTGTTATTACAGGAACAGTTCATAGTGTAAGATGTTGGGCTTTACAGCAGGCAAAAGATCTTAATCTCCTTCTGGTCACAGACCCTTAGAAGCTTCCAACAGAGGTTAAGGACGTTTCTCAAAGAAAAGCATGGACAGGGCTTTTGGCACATCATTTCAGGGGGTTCACCGACTCCAGATTCATAACCCCTGCCATGGATTAGCTTAGAAACTGCTCATCACTACCTGTATGCCCTCCTGTTTAGCTGAGACATAATGATTGAGCACTGACTGTATTCAGGCAGTCTGCTGAGCACTTTACATGGAGGATTTCTTTTAATCCCCCTAACAGCCCTGGGAGTAGATTATCTACCTGAGAAACCTCGAGGCTTAGGGGGCCTAAGTTCGGAGAAAACCACTCTGCTTCTGAGGAGCTGAGATGCAAATGCCAGGTGTATTGACTCAGAACCCACATTTCTGACCACTCAGCTGCCTGGAATCCCTTGCAGAATCAGAAACCTCTGCTTTACTGCCTAAGGAATTCAGCCTTGGGGAATGGAGCCTGGACAGGCGTGATTTCACTTACCTCCTGCCATTCTGGTGTGGCCAGGCCACAGTTATTCAGAGAGCAGTGTAGAAAATGGGAAGAGGGGACTTCCCTGGTGGTCCAGTGGTTAAGACTCTGCACGTCCACTGCAGGGGTTGTGGGTTCAATCCCTGTTTGGGGAACTAAGGTCCCACAAGCTACATGGCGGGACCAAAAATAAACAAATAGATAAAATTAAAAAACAAAAAAAAATGGGAAGAGTCTTTGAATCCTAACATCTTTGATCTGCTTCTTATTACCTGAGTGACCTTGGCAAGTTATGTATTCTCTCTGAGCCTCAGTTTTGTCTTCTTTAGGATGGGATGATACACATTAGCTGTCAAGAGGCATTATGAGCATGAAATAAGTTAAACTGGGCAGGAAAACCATCAGAGCCTCATATAACAGTAGACACTTGGGAATGTCAAATCTTTTAGCTTTTACAAGGAGGTCATTAAACATTCTGCCTGCAATGCAGGATCTTCCAGGCTTGGGAAGATCCCTTGAAGAAGGGAAAGGCAACCCACTCCAGTATTCTTGCCTGGGCAATCCCATGGACAGAGGAGCCCAGTCAATGGGGACACAAAGAGTCGGACTGACTAAGTGAGTAACAGTTTCACCTAGAAAATACTTAAGTCAAATGGAGACCAAGTCTCCATCCAGTTCTGCTCAGTTCAGTCTAGTCACTCAGTCGTGTCTGACTCTTTGCGACCCCATGGACTGTAGCACGCCAGGCTTCCCTGTCCATTGCCAACTCCTGGAGCTTACTCAAACTCATGTCCATCGAGTCGGTGATGCCATCCAACCATCTCATCCTCTGTTGTCCCCTCCTCCTCCCACCTTCAATTTCCCAGCATCAGGGTCTTTTCCAGTGAGTCAGTTCTTTGCATCAGGTGGCCGTAGTATAGGAGTTTCAGCTTCAACATCAGTCCTTCCAATGAACACCCAGGACTAATCTCCTTTAGGATGGACTGGTTGGATCTCCTTGCAGTCCAAGGGACTCTCAAGAGTCTTCTCCAACACCACAGTTCAAAAGCATCAATTCTTCAGTGCTCAGATTTCTTTATAGTCCAACTCTCACATCCATACATGACTACTGGAAAAACCATAGCTTTGACTAGATGGACCTTTGTTGGTAAAGTAATGTCTCTACTTTTTAAAATGCTGTCTAGGTTGGTCATAGTTTTTCTTCCAAGGAGCAAGTATCTTTTAATTTCATGGCTGCAGTCACCATCTGCAGTGATTTTGAAGCCCAAAAAAATAAAGTCTCTCACCGTTTCCATTGTTTCCTCATCTATTTGACATGAAGTGATGGTACCAGGTGCCATGATATTAGTTTTCTGAATGTTGAGTTTTAAGCCAACTTTTTCACTCTCCTCATTCACTTTCATCAAGAGGCTCTTTAGTTCCTCTTCGCTTTCTGCCGTTAAGGGTGGTGTCATCTGTGTATCTGAGGTTCCAAATCAGGAAAGTAGTACATCAAGGCTGTATATTGTTACCCTGCTTATTTCACTTATATGCAGAGTACATCATGAGAAATGCTGGGCTGGATGAAGCATAACCTGGAATCAAGATTGCCGGGAGAAATACCAATAGCCTCCAGCTCTGTAGCAGTTTGCAACTGGAGTGGACCTTTCTGGTCATGTCTAGCCCTCTGATTTCACTTGATGAAACTGAAACCAATGTCTTGCTCCAGGTCACACAGAAAATGTCAATCCTGAGTCTCTGGTGAAAAGTAAAAGTCGCTAAGTCATGTCCAACTTTTTGTGACCCCATGGACTATACAGCCCATGGAATTTTCCAGGCCGGAATACTGGAGTGAGTAGCCTTTCCCTTCTCCAGGGGATCTTCCCAACCCAGGGATCGAACCCAGGTCTCCTGCATTGTGGGAGGATTCTTTACCAGCTGAGCCACAAAGGAAGCCCAAGAATACTGGAGTGGGTAGCCTACCCCTTTTCCAGCTGATCTTCCTGACCGAGGAATTGAACCACATTCTCCTGCATTGCAGGCAGATTCTTTACCAACTGAGCTACCAGGGAAAGGCCTCCTTTCTTCTTTGTCTTATGTAAACTTTTCCTTGAAAATCAGACCCACTTTCTTCTTATCCACTATAATAATTTGAGAGTATTTTACGCTTGTGGTTTATTCTCTGTAATCCTTTTTGGCTGTGCTGATGACCAACAAGTTTCTTTCATAGCGTCACAATCATGTGTGAGTCGTGTCATAGGAATGTGTTATGTGTCGAGCAAAGTACAGCAATTGCAAGTGCGCTACTATTTTTATAATCAATTTAAATAGATTTAAGGTTATTGTCAGACTAATGTCACTTTCCACCAATTTACATTCTGACATGCTTTCTTAAGCGGGAATTATACCCAGCCTGCCAGGGAATTTACCCAAAGCCTCTATTCTCCATGCTTCTGCTCTTAATGATCCACTAATACCTTTAGTTTGGGCCTTTACAATTATGAGGGCTTTTCTTCTCCTTCCAAGGCCTGAATTTATGATCTACACGTCTCATGGGCATCTGCAGTGCATGGGAGTATCTTATGTCATTCATTAAGAAAGAAATAAGGTTAAAAGACACTAGTCTAGCTAATAGGAAGAAGTAAGAGGCTTTGGAACACACAAATGAATAATAATAGATGTTAATATGTACTCTGGGCTTCACGCAAAGTGTTTTATATTATGATCTCATTTAATCCTTTTGCCAACCCTATAAGGTAAATAGTGTTACTCGCTCCATCTTCAGATAAGGAAACAGAGACTTAGAAAGGTCATGAATTTATATTTGCTCAAGGTCACCCCCACTAGGTGATGCACCCAGGACTGGAGCCCAGGGGTTGAACTCCTGATCCACACTCAGATTGTACTGTGCTTAGTTGCTCAGTCATGTCCAACTCTTTGCCACCCCATGGGCTGTAGCCTGCCAGGCTCCTCTGTCCTTGGGGATTCTTCCAGGCAGGAATACTGGAGGGGTTGCCATGCCCTCCTCATTGTAGCCATTTTAGGACTCCAGATGCCCTGTTGACAAACTGGGCTGGAAGATTACCATTCACTCCTAAAACGAGGCCAGCCTGCTGTGGAGTTCAGGGAAAGATGCTGGCAAGGAGGCTTGATCAGAAAAGTTAGTGAAATCCACATGGTGATTTGGGAGACCAGCGGGCACAAAGGCTACCCTCTGGGAGCAGCCAGCCAACCAGAGCTCTGGGAGGAAGGGAGAGAACAGAGACAGAGGCAGGGAAACTCTGAAGGATGCAGTATGTGGAGAGTTCAAAGCCATTCCCAAATTGCTGGGGTAAATGCTCCCAACAGCCAGGGACTTAGTAACCACTAAGGCAGCTCCTCCCTGTTACTGCCCCTCCTGCTTTTGGCCTCACCAAACTGACCTGATTCCCCACTCCCCTGGGAGCCCCGGGAGCCGTGCAACACGGCCCTTTTGAAGAGAAGAGAGTCAGCTTGCCTGAGTTACTGGGCAGGTTGGAACACCAAGCTCAGGTGCACAGAAGGAGAGACGAGGCTAGAATAAGTGGGAGCTGGACGGTGGCCGGCCTGCTGCTGCGGAAGCCTCGGTCAAGTTTTGGCAGCATCTGCAGGGGTGCCAACTTCACAGCGCTCGCCTGTCCATGCTGAGTGCACCTGGAGCTTTCTCTCCGGCCACGTCTGCCTTCAGGCGATGACGATCTGCCCCAGCTCAGTGAGAGGCCCCGGATAAGAGAAGCCCCCTTGGAGAAATGGCCTGGGTAGCATCTCCTTGTGCTTCCGCTTGGACAGGGCGGAGGGCTGGATAGGGGCTGAGTCCTGGTGAAAAATACATGCCCTGTCTCTCCCAGCACAGAGGGTCCAGCCGGCCAGCCACACACCCTTAGGTGGAACAGCTAGAGGCTCTGGTTGCTGCTGCTGACAAGCTTCTCAGCTGCCCTGGATCCCTGTTTCAGACTGAGATAAAAGAAGAGAAAACTCAGAAACTGGATACAGTGGCGTTTTGTTATTTAACCTTCACCAGCGGGCCATTAAGCCTCTGGCTCCTGAGCAGCAAAGCTCCTGCCAAAATAACGGGGCCGGGGCAGGCGGTGGGGGGGGCATTCACTGTTGTTGTGTGGGAAGAACATAGAACATTCTATAAAGATGCTGGACCAGGGAGAGGGGGTGGAGAAGAGAGCGGGGGGGGGCGGGGAAGGACTAGTGCCGTGGGTTGCGTCCCTGCACCCCCAGCCCCGCCCCCATTGCTGCTTCAGTGTGTCTACCCATGACATCTCAGCACTGCAAGGAAACGGGATCTGTCAGTTTCAAATGTCTGCCAAAGAAAAAGGGCTGAGGCTTACGTTCTCCTTCAATGGTCAGCCAGGAAAAAAAAAAATGAAGCTGCATCAAGATTAGGGACACCTTTGTTGGCTTTTTTTCTTCCCCTGCTCCATTCATCACTCTCTGGCAGCCAGGACACCAGGCCAGCGGCAGCTGCTGACTTTCCCCAGCCGGCTGCCTGCTGTTGCCGGGCCCGGTTTGATGGCAGCCCGGCTGTCCCCAAGCTGGCTTCCTGCTCACCCAGTGGCAGTTACTTGTTGGGTTTGTCTCTGGGCTGCCCTTAGGATCCACTGACTGGTGCCTGACTAGGAAGGATAAAATATCAAGATCAGGTGGCTGTTAGGATGAGATGACCCTGGGACAGCCTTCTGATCCTGCATCTGTCGTGGCTTTTCTTGGATAGTTAGGGCTCTGTGAGCGTGGCGCTGTGTAGTCCAGGAATTTCTTCCACGAGCATTTGTATCACAGTGAAAACTATAGTTATAACCGGACCCTGGCGATCACAATGGTTATATTTAGTCATCTTTATCTAGTACCTGGCATGTGCCAAGCACAGTCTTTTGTACCTAGTGTTTTTCGGACTTAATGGGGAAACTGAGGTTAAGAATGGCCAAGGGACAAATTCAAGGTTGCACAGGTACCAAGGGGCAGAGTTGGAGTCTGACTCTAGGTCTGTCTGATTACAGAGCCTTACTCTTGGCACCACTGCAACCTTTTCAGTGCATTTGGAGAGAGGAAGGGAAGAGGGGAGGAGAGCAAAGGAAAAGGGACCTTTTTAACTATGGAGATAACACACCTATTGGCATATATACCTTGTTCACTATGGAGGAAAGTGTTTGTGTGGCTCCAGCCCAATGCTGGTTTGACATATCACACAGTTCCCTGCAGCGGATAAGGTCTCCATAAAGATCTCCAGAGACTACCAAGTCAAGTCCTGCCTCTGTCATTTCCAGGTAGTAGTTCACCTTGGACAAACCGCTTCTCAGTTGTGTAAAACACAGGTAATAGGAGGGCTCACCTGCCCCCGAGGGTTGTGGGGAGAGGAAAGGCGGCTCTTACCCAGTGCCTGCTACACACCAGATTTTCACATGGGAGCTGGGACTAGTTAGGTGAGCTTACCCTTCTTTGCCTTGGTTGAGGAACAAGAACCATTGTTGCCTCCTTTCCAATTCAAGTTTCTTCCTGCTGAACCAGAGTTCACTTGAGCCACGTTGACATCAGAGTTTGCAAACCACCTTGGGGCACTCACTGTATAAATAAACCAATAAATTCTTTTCCCCCTGGTCTTATCAGAGGCAAGCCCTTCTTTGGAATTTCTAGAGTGAAGTGACTCCTACCAGGGAGCTGGCACCAGGGTGGTGTGTGAGGCAGGGGTAATGAATCGCAGTAGTCATGGCTGAGCGAAAACGGCTGCTGTGGGAACTGGTGGCGGGGGGGCGGGGGGGGCGGCGTCTCTGGAATTATTGATAACTGTTTTGATATCCTGGTCCTTCACTGGGGCTTCCCCGTGCCCTGCTGAAGAGCCGTTTGAGAACCTGCTGATTTTAGCGTGGAGGTGGTACAGAAGGGCATTGGTATTTATCGCGTCCCACCCAGCCTGGGGTTGGCCATTCATTCAGTAGGTATTTATTGAGTTCCTACTGGGCTTCTGGCTCTGTTGCCCTAGCCAAGGATCAGAGCAAAGTCCCTGCTACAATGGGGTGTACCCTCGGGTGAGGGAGATGGGCAAACAGTTAAACAGGTAAATTACATTATGACCAGGGGCTTGGTATTTGCTACAGTTTGACCCATCTCAGGAAGATGGAGGGATGACCCTGTCTTAGACACCAGTTGGTAGTTGTGGTGTGAGCTTAGATTTGGATCTGAGAGACCTTTGTGCCTTCAGTAGATAGGGTGTTACCCAGAGCCAATGAGGATGAGCTGGTCACCTGGCTAAGTGCTAGGAATGCAAGGGTAACACAAGACCGTGTCCAACTCATAACATTTACTACAAATTAGTGAGAAGTTGTCATCAAGCTGTGTGAATAGAAATCCCAGGCTCTCTGAACCTTGGTTTCTTTCCTCTCCTGTTTCATCTGGACTCAGTTTAAAAATATTTATGGAGCGCCTGTAAATGGATAGAGTATCTGAAATATGCTGGACATTGTTCCAGCGCTGGGGATTCAGCAGTGATTAAGCCAACAAAAATCCTGTTCTCATGGAGTTTACATTCTAGAGCAGTGATCGTCACACTTGGGGAAGCATCAGAATCACCTCGAGGACTTGTTAACCCCAATCCCACCTCTCTGCTCCCACCGCTGCCCCTAGTTTGAATCAGTTGTTGTTTAGTCACTAGATCGTGTTTGACTCTTTTGTGACCCCATGGACTATATCCTGCCAGGCTCCTCTGTCCATGGGACTTCTCAGACAAGAATACTGGAGTGGGTTGCCATTGCCTTCTCCAGGGGTCTTCCTGACCCAGGGATCAAACCTGCATCTTCTGCATTGCAGGCGGATTCTTTGCTGCTGCTAAGGGGCCCGGAAATTTGAGTTTCCAATAGGTGATACTGCTGGTTTGTGCCCTGTGCTTTGCACACCACAAACAGTTGATTTATTGACTCCTCAACAGTAGCCTGGAAGTGGGTATACTAGGGGAGCACCATCTCAATCCCTGTCTCAAAAACAGAGAACCGAAGAAGGCAGATGAGGTAGCTTGGCCCTCCTTTTTATGCTAAGTGGGCTAAAGGAAGTGACTTCAGGAGCAAGCGCTGTTTACCTGCATCCCTATGATGCTACGAGCCATTTTGTTCTGTTTCTTTTGCTGACCTGAAGCCTTAGTGGTGGCACAGCCCAGTAGGGTTTTCTCCTACATTGTGAAATACAGCACAGGGAAGCAAGAGGGCTGAGCAGATCCAGGGAGGACATTTTCTTTATCTGAGAATGTGTGGAGTCACATATCCATGGTCACAGAGAGGAACAGAAGGAAGTCTTCCCTGTTCCTCCCTGGGCTGAGCCAGGGTACCTGTGCCAAGCAGCTCTCCTATCCCAAGTCTAGGAAGTGCAAGGGCAGGGAAGAGGCAAGGTCCACCCCCCCTTCAGAATCCTCTAGGGAGGCCTTGTCCATGGCTCTTCCCCTTGACCATGACTTGGTCTGTCCATCTCAGCCTTGTCACTGGCTAGTTCACCAATCTTGGTTAAGCCCCTTGAAGCCTCCTGAGGCTCAGTTTCTTCATTGACAAGATGGGAATACATTAGAACCTGCCTTGTAGGCTTGGTCACAATCAAATTCAAGGTCACTGTCCGTATAGTTCTAAGTGTGGAGATTAAGGTCTCCTTGCTAGCTTTATCTATACTTTGGTAGTTTCTGCTCAGTTCATGTATTTTGAGCACCAGAATTTTTTTGGACATAAGCCATTTCTCATTTCTCTGGGAAAAAAAGGATCATACTTAAGCATATACACATCTTCCTGGTCAACAAAGACTGGGAGGGGGATCGTAATAGCTCAAAACATTTCAAACCAGCCTGAGTGGTTTATTCCCACTGCTGATATGAAACAAATATTTGCCAGCTGCTAGTGGAGGACCCTGGGTGTTTCTTCAGCCTCCTTACCGGTCACCAGGCCTGTCAGTCAGTCAGTTCAGTCGCTCAGTCATGTCCGACTCTCTGTGACCCCATGAACCACAGCACCCCAGGCCTCCCTGTCCATTACCAACTTCCGGAGTCCACCCAGACCCACATCCATCGAGTCGGTGATGCCATCCAACCATCTCATCCTCTGTCATCCCCTTCTTCTCCTGCCCTCAATCTTTCCCAGCATCAGGGTCTTTTCAAATGAGCCAGCTCTTCGCATCATGTGGCCAAAGTATTGGAGTTTCAGCTTCAACATCAGTCCTTCCAGTAAACACCCAGGACTGATTTCCTTTAGGATGGACTGGTTGGATCTCCTTGCAGTCCAAGGGATTCTCAAGAGTCTTATCCAACACCACAGTTTAAAAGCATCAATTCTTCAGTGCTCAGCTTTCTTTATAGTCCAACTCTCACATCCATACATGACCACTGGAAAAACCATAGCCTTGACTAGACGGACCTTTGTTGGCAAAGTAATGTCTCTGCTTTTTAATATGCTGTCTAGGTTTGTCATAACTTTCCTTCCAAGGAGTAATTTCGTGGCTGCAATCACCATCTGCAGTGATTCTGGAGCCCAGAAAAATAAAGTCAGCCACTGTTTCCCCATCTATTTCCCATGAAGTGATGGGACCGGATGCCATGATCTTAGTTTTCTAAATGTTGAGCTTCAAGCCAACCTTTTTACTCTCCTCTTTCACTTTCATCAAGAGGCTTTTTAGTTCCTCTTCACTTTCTGCCATAAGGGTGGTGTCATGTGCATATCTGAGGTTATTGATATTTCTCCTGTCAATCTTGATTCCAGCTTGTGCTTCCTCCAGCCCAGTGTTTCTCATGATGTACTCTGCCCAGGCCTGAGTGGTTCTCAAAATGTGGTCCCCAACCAGGACATCAGCTTCACCTGGGAACTTGTTAGATCTGCAGAGTCTCCTGTCCCATCTTAGATCTACTAATCAGACACTCTGGTGTGTGTGGGGGTGGTGGTGGTTGGGAGCCCTGAGAGCTGTCTTTCAAGGAGCATCCCAGCGACTCTCCTGTCCCCTGAAGTCTGGAAACTACTGGCCAAACATTTGTAGCCAGAATGCTGTCAGGAATTTTGTGGGTGGTCTCTGGCAAAATCCGGCCAGGTTTGAAGAGCCTTCTGAGTACGGGTAGATGCAGCCCATTGAAATGGTCATCAGCCTGAGAACATTTTTATATCAACCCCTAAACTGTTATTTCTTTTTAAAAATATTTATTTATATATTTGGCTATGCTGCGTCTTAGTCGTGGCATGTGGGATCTGGTTCCCTGACTAGGGATCGAACTTGGACCCCCTGAATTGGGAGCATGGAGTCTTAGCCACTGGACCATCAGAGAAGTCCCCCCAAATGCTTATTGTCCAAGCGGGACCTCTGCACTTCTTGCGCCAGGTGTCACCGTCACTTGACATCTTTGCATCAAGATTCAGCTCGCATGCCCCTGTCCCTGGTGGTGTTTGCTTCACCTTCCTCGCAGACCATTGTGCCCAAGGGAGCCTCATCTCTTGTTACTTCCGCATGAAAGACCTATCAGGAATCAAATTCCCCTCGGACACTTTGGGGTCTGAAGGGCCTTTGGGCTTGGACTGCGGCATTCTTGCTTGCCCAGTGGCACATCCGTCATCTCAGGTCTGAAGTGGCTCCAGCCATGCACGAATTACCTTCCACTTCTGTTGCATGTTGGCTAGAACTGAGAGCAAAGAATGTATTACCTTGGTGTGTCTCATTCCTGGTGAGAATGGTGCTAAGAAGCAGGTCCAGCAGTGGCCAAAGATAGACATCATTCCTCATGAAGCTTATAGACAGAATGAGAACGTGAACCAAATCCTTACAGATCAGGAAAATAAAGAGGATGCTGTGCTCAAAAATAATAGGCCTTGTAAATGACACCACACGTCAAGTTATAGAATTTGAAAGTTCTGTAGTCAGAAAAACTGTTTGCTTTTAGCTTTAAGTAAATAAAAAAAAATGGATCACTATTCATCTGTGATGACCACGCAACCTCTTCAACTGAGTTTTCTTAATTCTAGTCCGAAGAGCATGGCACTCACTGTAGTGGCAACAAGAGGTGTTTTTCTTTCTTTTTTTTTTCTTTTTGAATGAAAGATTCTTTCAATTCTATCGCACTTTACAGTTTTCAAGTTTCACACATATGATTTCACATGGTCCCCTAATACCCTCGCCTCCCACATTGGCCCTCTCCTCTTCCTTCTCCCCACTGGTAACTACTAGTTTATTCTCTATATCTGCGAGTCTGCTTCTTTTTGAGTTTATTCACTAGTTTGTTGTATTTTTTTAGATTTCACATGTGAGTAATATCGTCATTCTTTCTTTGTCTGACTTATTTCACTTAGCATAATGCCCTCAAAGTCCATCCATGTTGCTGCATATAGAAAAATTTCATTCTTTTTTATGGCTGAGCAGTAATCCATTGTACATGTATTTCACATTTTCTTTATTCCTCTTTTGATGGGCCTTTGATACCATCCTAAGTTTAAGAAGCAATGATCAATAGACTTGTCCCAAATCATTCTAAAGACCCAACCAAGACTAGAATCCCTTCAGCCTCTCCCTGTAACCTGGCCTACTTCTCAGTCCTCACATCCAAAACAGCTCTTCCTTTCTTCAGGCATCTATGGATGTTTCTAGTGCTCAGGTGTTCTCTTTCTAAGAGTAAGTCTTCAGTCTGACCAAAGTTCCAGAAGTGTCACCAGGCGACATGCATGGCATCTTCCTTGACCTCCCTGTAGCATCTAGCGGTGTTGCCAACTTCTGCCTTTACCCGTGGTCTTTCCCATCCCTTAGCTTCTCCCTGGTGGTGGCCTGTGTCCCCAAGCCTTCAACCACCTCCTGTTCAGTGAAACCTCAGGAGCCCATTTCCAGTTTCCCGCTGGATATCACTTCTCTGCCCAGACAAGCACTTCAAACTACCACGGATCTAAAGTTGAATCCAGTCTCTGACTCAACCATTGACTTTGCCCACTGGGGTCCATCAAAGCCACCTCCACCTGTGTCTATTGAAACCCCACCTCCCCACAGGCCACACCCACTGGTGGCCATTGAAACCACGCCCACCTTGTCCTTTTAAGGGCCACCTCCCTCACTGGCCACTTGGGACACCGCTTGCTTCGTGAAGCCTTCATCATCTGCCATCTCCCCCTGCTGCTCTGCTGGAGGGAATCTACTTTAAGTCAGACCTGTGGGCTTCCCTGGTGGCTCAGAGGTTAAAGCGTCTGCCTCCAATGCGGGAGACCCGGGTTTGATCCCTGGGTCGGGAAGATCCCCTGGAGAAGGAAACGGTAACCCACTCCAGTATTCTTGCCTGGAGAATCCCATGGACGGAGAAGCCTGGTAGACTACAGTCCACGGGATTGCAAAGAGTTGGACACGACTGAGCGACGGAACGGAACGGTTCTAGTCAAAAGCAGCAGAGGCCCACATGACATGGCTCTAAAAAAGAGGCTACTGTGAGATTAGAGGTTTCACTGGAATTTAAGGAAGGTCATAGTGACCCCCACCACTGGACGGGCAGGAGCTATAGCTGGAGCCCGTCAAAAACAGTGTCTCCATATATGCCCCTCTAGTCCCTCCTTTCTCAACCCCAACCCCCCACCCATCCCCAGAGTTATGGTTTCTGCTACCTCCTGAAACCTTTATACAGACTATACAAATCTAAAGTTTGTTCATACATTCATAAACCACGTTATGAATTAGTTCTGCTTCGAAATTGCTGTGTGACCCCCAGGCAAGATACTTAATCTCTGTGAGCCTCAGTTTCCTCTACACAAATAAGTCTAAGAGTAATAAAATAATAGCCCAGATTTTATTGAGTGCCAAGCCCCACTCTAAGTGCTTTACGTTTATTCGCTCAATTAACTATCACACTAACTTTCTGAGGGAGGTACTATTAGTATCCTCTTTATAGATGAGTTCGTGGAGGCACAGAGAGGATAAGTAATTTGCCCGAGGTCACACAGCTAGAAAGTCACAAGGCTAAGATTCAGACTCAGGCTCTCTGGTCCCAGAGCTCATGCTATTAGACTGCCATTCATTGTGAGGGTTATTGTGAGAATTTCAGCACAGATTCTCTTATTTAGGACACACAGCCCAGAGCAAGGCCCGGAATAATTACTTAAGAATGCTAACAGTCATGACATCATCACAGCATTAGCTTGCAGGTGACCCATATGACCTTCGCAGCGCCAGCCAGTCTCGTAATTCTTCACCTCAGCAACCACAGCTCACTCCATGTCCCCAGTTCAGATTCTTGTGAGACACTCATTTGGAAAGATGACAGAGCCGGCCTTGAACTGGGCTCATCTGGTTACAGGAAACCACATCAGGGCTCAGGGGTCATGTACCCCCACAGAAGCTGTCGACTCAGGTGAGGCTGTGGGCAGCTGGCACCCCAAGGCTGTTCTTTCTCAGAACCCCCAGAGTCCATTTTTTGGAATGCTGTGGCAGTTTGGGGACCTAGTGGTTACTCTCTGAGCACATGGTCTATTCTGAGCCCCACTTTTGGCTTCATCCCCCTTGGGACAAGTTCCCATTCATTTGCATGACCCTGACTTGTTCTCCTGGATGTGGGGACTGTGGACCAGCACACCAGCATCTCCTGTGAGCTGGTTAGAAACGCAGACTCTCAGGCTCCACCTCAGACCCCTGAGACTGCATTTTGACAAGATCCGCAGTGGTGCTTCCGCAGGTTAATGTTTGAGTTAGCACTGGCCAGTCAACACAACCGATGTTTGCATGCTGCTAAGTCACTGCAGTCGTGTCCAACTCTGTGCAGCCCCATAGACGGCAGCCCACCAGGCTCCCCCATCCCTGGGATTCTCCAGGCAAGAACACTGAGTGGGTTGCCATTTCCTTCTCCAATGCGTGAAAGTGAAGTCGCTCAGTCGTGTCCAACTCTTAGCGACCCCATGGACTGCAGCCTACCAGGCTCCTCCATCCATGGGCTTTTCCAGGCAAAAGTACTGGAGTGGGGTGCCATTGCATAGCCCTGTTTTATTCTTTTGTTCTGTAGCTGACTCTGCCTCTAGACACAGATAGCAGGTAGTAAGCAGTGGGTTCTCACATCCAGGTATAAACACTACCGAGGACCAGGAGCTTCTTGGCCTGTTCCTGGAACTCCACTTGGGATAAGGGATTGAAGCTGGATCCAGAAATGGGGGTGGGGGAGGGCTCAGTGGAAAGAGCATCACACCTGCTGAGAAAAGGTCTTGAGCCTGAAGCATGCCCACCAGCAGAGTCAGAGGTCAGAGCCGATGCAGGCTATAGGGCAGTCCACTACCATGGCCCCCAGGGGGCAAGGGACAGTCAGAAGATGGGAACTTTGGTGGCAGGGGCAGTGTCCCTTGACTGTAACAAGGAATGAGGAGGTGGCCCGGCAGGCACCTGGCAGAAACCACAGAGGCAGGATTCCAGCCCTTAGACAACAGTGGCAAGACCAAGGCCAGGAGGTCTGGGTCCCAGAGAAGCTTCCCAGGTAGGGGCATGAGCCAGCGATATAAACAGCAGGTTCCGTGCAACTCTGTCCCTGGAACTGTCTTTGAACAGGGCGAGATACTGCCATGTGGGGACTAGCAGAAACAGTGCTGATGGCCAAAACTGGGGGCCGACTGAGCCAGGCCCACACACATTCCTCCCCCCCACCCCCCGAGCCGCCCGGTGCAGCCCTGGTCCCAGCCAGGGGCAGCCTGAGTGGGGTGGCGCTGGGGCTGGAGAAAGCAGTCTCCCTGAGGGGCCCCCGGGGGTGGGAGGGGCAGGGAGCCAGCCTAAGGCTGCAGAGAAGTCTGTACAAGGCCTCGGAGGACGGCCTCACCTTCCTGGCAGGAGAGTGGCGGGGAGGTGTGGCAGGATCCCAGAGGGCTTTCCCGTCCACCGCTCCCTGACCCAGCTTCACCTGTGAACAGCGTTCCTGCCTAAGCGTGGACCTCGCCCCGACGCATTCCTGAGATAGCCACCCACCAGCATCCTGGGGGCACAGCGCCAGTGCCTCCGCGTGAGCGAGGGCCCTGCCGCCCTCCCTGCACTCATTTCCAGTTTGTTGGATGTTGTCTGTGTGTCTGTGTAAGATGACTGAGGAACGAGTCATTAGTGAGCTGTCCAAAGTCCCTTTGGGGACATTCCAGAAAAATGAACCAATATCCCATCAAAGCCATGGATGCCGCATTCCTTCAAAGCAGAGTTTCTCAGAGTGTGGTCCACGGATCTCCCTGCCTTACTCCCCTGTGAAGCTTATAAAACCCAGATTCCTGGGCCCCCACCTGAAAACAACTGAATTGGAATCTCAGTGAGGTTTCCCAAAATTTTCATTCTTACTAGGCTCCCCAGCCAATGCTCAGTTCAGTTCAGTCGCTCAGTGTGTCCGACTCTCTGCGACCCCGTGAATCACAGCATGCCAGGCCTCCCTGTCCATCACCACCTTAAATTTGAAAACCTCTCCTCCCACCGCCAGGGAGGCACTCTCTTTCCTTTGCATAAACCAGGTCCTGTCTCTGCCTGCTGGTGGTACTCCCTTCCTGTGCTGCTACACCCAGATGCAGGGTCACCTCCTTCTGGGAGCCCGCCTTGCTATCTTTGTCCCAGATCATGTAGGGGGGCCATTGTGCCCCCTTTCTAACACGGCTCTTGCCACATCGGTGTCGTTTTTTTCATATCTGTGTTCTCTACTGAATGATAAAGCATCCCGTCAAATCTCCCCAGGCTCAAAACAAAGTTGTGTACATAATTAGAACAAATAAATGCCTGAATATACGTGAAGGCAGCTGAGAGGGATTGATGAAGCCTCGGAGCAGAGGGTGAAAAGTCAACGCTTTCCAATAGTAAGCTGCCATATTCTGATTCTCCTCTCAGTCAATCTGAAGTCCTCGGTTAAGTTTTGGAGCCAGAGAACAAGTATTGGACCCAAGGAGAGTCCAGGGTTCTGGCTGGCCTGGGGCACAGCCCACCCACGTGGGCCTGAGGTGTCCCCAGTGGAAGCCTAGCTCCCTATCTACATTTTAGAAAAACTCCAGCAGAAAAAAAAAAGGAGGGTGGTGGTGATGCAGTAGAAAAATGACTCAAGGATGGTTTGCCAGCCCCAAGCCTGACCCCAAACCCCAGGCCTCTAGAATTTTCAACACCCCCTCGCCTTGTCAGGCAGGACGGGTCAAAGAATAGAGCTATCAGACCATGAAATGCCCAAGAGTCAGTCCTTTCCCCTAGCCTTTCTCAGAGATCACTACCATCGTTTTCAGTGTGAGGCTCCAAATTGCCATTTGCCAAACTGGGAAATGTCGACCCAGCAGAAATCGCACAAAGATAGGAGAAGCCTGGGACCGGCTGCCTTCATGGAGTTGGTGAAGGGAGAGCCAGGTGCCTGTGAGCTGAAGAATGTGGCCCATCTCCTCGCTCTGAAAAACAAAATGCATTTCCTTATTCTTAACAACTTGAGCACCATGAAAACCTGCTTTACCAGTCCAGGGCACCTCCTCTGATCTCTGCCTCTCTGTGTATATGTGGGGTAGGGAGGGGAACAGGGTGGTTTTGGAAAAAGACCTGGCCTGGTGAGACTCTAAGGTCAGCCCAGACGGCTGTGACCACAGAGGACCTCAGCCCTGGAGGCAGACTGGCTTGTTAACATGTCACTGCGGCCCAGTCGGAACTTTGTTTCTTTGAAGAGAAAAGATTGTCTGAATTGTAGATGACTGGGCAGAGCAGCTGAGGGCGAGCACCCAGTGTTAAGTGTGGGCTCTCAGAATCCTTCAGACAGTTACCAATGAGACACAGAGTATTTTCTGCCGTATCAGTCAACGAGGATGTCCAGTCGTCAGCGATTGCATCCCTCCAATGTGAGCCGTTGAGCCCTTAGGGAACACAGAAAGAAAAAGAATACATGCCATCTGGCAGCCATCAGACTATAGCCATTCCCTTCAGTGAGCCCCAAGGAAGCTCAGGCTGTGAAAAATACAAGACACTGGCCCCAGATAGCTGAGATGCTCATCAAAGGAACGGTTTCATGTGCAACTCAGCCCCAGATCCTTGCATCTTCCCTGTGTAGAAAAGCACTAAATTCCTTAATCGGGGTTGTCTGGTTTTCTTTAGTTAACAGTAGTCTTTCAACATTCAGACTACCTGTTCTTTGTCATAGAGGTTCTATATAACCTGTATTTCTCTCCTCACCTCAGTTCTGTCAGGGTTACTTGAGATGTTGTCCTCCGGGCTTGAAGTCCTAAAAATTCCCACTGAGTAAAACATAACTCTCAATGTTTAGGTGGTAAATAGTTTTTAAGTCGACACTGAAATTCCATGAGGGCATCAGTATGATAGGGTTTTTAGGTCACTACTGAATTTCTTTCATACATTAAAAAAATGTTATTTATCTATTTGGCTGCACTGGGCCTTAGTTGCGGCACACAGGATCTTCTGTCTCCCTTGTGGCATAAGGAATCTTTTGTCAAGGCATGCGAACTCAGTTGCAGTGTGTGGGATCTAGTTCCCTGAGCATGGATCGAACCCAGCCCCCCCCCCCCCCCAGCCCCTGCATTGGGAGCACAGAGTCTTAGCCACTGGACCACCAAGGAAGTCCCAGAATGATGTTATTTCTGAATCCCCTCTCTCTCTCTTCTCATCTCCTCAGATTACACTTGGATAGCTTCCAGGAAGAAGACAGGCTGATGTTACTGTTTGTTCACATTCAAAAAATGATACAAGTTCAAAAATCTTGTTTGATGCCGCAGCAATCGCTCCACCTGCCACCCCAGCTGGAGATTGTGACGGCTGCCTTTTACTAAGGAATTTTACTGATTGACTTGTGCCTCCCTTCCAGAGGAGGCAGCTAAGGCCCAGAGAGGCTAGGGAATTTATCAAGGCCACACAGCAAGTTGGCGAGAGAGATGGATTTTCATGCAAGCATTGTGACTCCACAGCCCCAGGTGCTTGTCATTGCTGCGTGGTTGTCTCTAGAGGTCATTGGTGCTTGGGGATGTAGCATCACTAACCATTTCCCCACCATTTCTCAGAGCATTTTGTGTACATGTCCTGGTTAGAGGATTAGTTAAGCTCTCACACTCTCCAGGGAGCAGGGGCTAGACGCCTTGCCTCCTTCCTAGAGTCCACAGGCTGTCAGATCCCATAGACGCTAACTGGTAGGGAAGGGAGGATGAGAGACTGGTGCCCGTGGCTGGGGGAGCCAGCAGCCAGGTCTTGATGACCCACGGGCCACATGCTCCCTGTCACTTCCCAGGTACCCTCTGCCTCCCAGCACCTCCTCTCCTATCTCCCTCTTCGCCACCTGCCCTCCTGGGTTCGACAGCTGTTTGGAAAGGTGAGCACAGAGAACTTTTCAGAAAGAATCCAGTTCTCCCAGCATCCTGGTAGCCTCGCTCACTTGAGAGGGAGAGAAAGAAAAGCAGGATTGTGTGGAAGCGAGAGCCAAGTGTATGGGAACAACTTAGACCTGATTGTTCATCATCCTAGAAGAAGGTCTGTCTCCCGAATGTCCCCATTTGCAGTCAGGGGTGCCGCCTGCCTTTGTGAGGGGCCACGCCACGCTGAGTGATGTGTTATCAGTGCAATGCAATAGCCCGATGACATCATGAAAATACAGGCTTTGGGAGAGAACATGTTCACAGGCAAAAATACAGCGATGAGATGGAAGGGCCTGGTTACCTGGTATAATCCAGCTTTTATTGTATAACCCCTGAGTTTATTGGCCCCTTGTTCCTGTTCTGTTTGACAGACAATGATTTTTTTTTCCTTCAGACTTTCTGATTAACAATCAATAGTTTAAGGCTGCTAATCACCTCTTTAGCTTGGCATGTGGACCAAGGAAAGGCCATGGCTTGTAATCTGTTCTCTCAGGTCCAGAAATTCACAAGTGTCATCAGCCCCAATTATTTTTTTAAAAACTAGACTATTATGGTGGCTCAGATGGTAAAGCGTCTGCCTACAATGCAGGAGACCCAGGTTCGATCCTTGGGTTGGGAAGATCCCCTGGAGAAGGAAATGGCAACCCACTCCAGTATTCTTGCCTGGAAAATCCCATGGACGGAGGAGCCTGGTGGGCTACAGTCCGTGGAGTCGCAAAGAGTGGGACACGACTAAGTGACTTCGCTTCACTTCACTTCAGACTATTATTCAGGATAATTCTTATCATAATTATAATAAACATTCTGAGGTTTATTATGTAGAGATTTGTTTTAGTTCACTTTAAAAATTTTTTTCTTATTCTTTTTTTCCAAAAGTTTTCTTTTTCAACTAGGTAAAGCATACATAACAAAATGTCTCATTTTAACCATTTTTAAGTGTGCGAGTTCAGGGGTCATAAGTACATTCCATCGCTGTGTAGCCATCACTACCATTGGTCTCCAGAACACTTTTCCTTCTTGTAAAACTGAAACTCTATCCCCATTAAACACTAACTCCCCCTTCTTTTCTCTCCCCCAGTCTCTGGCAACCACCTGACAACCACCATCCTACTTTCTGCCTTCACCGCTCTAGGTACCTCATATGAATGAACTCATACAGGATTTGTCCTTTTGTGACCAGCTTATTCCACTTAGCATACTATCCTCCGGGTCGGTCCATCCTGTGTGTGTGCGTGCGAGCATTGTGCTGAGCTGTGTTCAACTCTGTGTTCCGTGGACTGTAGCCTGCCAGGCTCCTCTGTCCATGGAATTTTCCAAGCAAGAATACTGGAGTGGGTTGCCATTTCCTTCTCCAGGGGATCTTCCCGACGCAGGGCTCAAGCCTGAGTCTCTTGCACTTCCTGCCTTGAAAGGCAGATCTTTACTGCTGCACGCTGTGGCCTGTGTCAGAATGGCCTTCCTTTTGAAGGCTGAGTGCTGTTCTGTTGCATGTTTACACCATGTTTTGTTTATCCATTCATTTATTCATGGGCACACTTTCACCTTTTGATTAGCAGGAATAATGCCACTATAAATATGGGTGTGCAAATAACTGCTTTACATACTTGCCTTCACAGCCTGTGTACGTACCCAGAAGTGGAATTGTTGGATCATATAGTAGTTCTAGTTTTCATTTTTTGAGGGACTGCCACACTGTTTTCCACAGTGGCTGCACCATTTTCCATTTCCACCAGTAGTGTACAGGGTTCCAGTGTCTCTACACCCTCATCAACACAATTGTTAGTGTCCGTTTTTGTTTTGTTTTTGATAGTAGCCATCCTAATGGGTGTGACATGGTATCTCGTGGTTGTGATTTGCATTTCCCTGTTGATTGCAGCCATGAAATTAAAAGACGCTTACTCCTTGGAAGGAAAGTTATGACCAACCTAGATAGTATATTAAAAAGCAGAGACATTACTTTGCCAACCAAGGTCCGTCTAGTCAAAGCTATGGTTTTTCCCGTGGTCATGTATGGATGTGAGAGATGGACTGTGAAGAAAGCTGATTGCCGAAGAATTGATGCTTTTGAACTGTGGTGCTGGAGAAGACTCTTGAGAGTCCCTTGGACTGCAAGGAGATCCAGCCAGTCCATTCTAAAGGAGATCAATCCTGGGTGTTCATTAGAAGGACTGATGCTAAAACTGAAACTCCAGTACTTTGGCCACCTCATGCGAAGAGTTGACTCACTGGAAAAGACTGATACTGGGAGGGATTGGGGGCGGGAGGAGAAGGGGACGACAGAGAATGAGATGGCTGGATGGCATCACTGACTCTATGGACATGAGTTTGAGTGAACTCCAGGAGTTGGTGATGGACAGGGAGGCCTGGCGTGCTGTGATTCATGGGGTCGTGGAGAGTCGGACACGACTGAGTGACTGAACTGAACTGAACTGATGATTAGTGATGCTGAGCATCTACACAGATATTTCTTAAAAAAACTAACTTCTCCTGTCATTTCAAGGCTGTGCCTGCTTAGTCACTCAGGCAGATTCTTTACCTGTAGCCCATCTGGCTCCTCTGTCTATAGGATTCTCCAGGCAAGAATACTGGAGGGGGTTGCCATTCCCTCTCCAGGGGATCTTCCCAACCTAGGAATTGAACTGGGGTCTCCCACACTGAAGGCAGATTCTTTACCATCTGAACCACCAGGAAAGCCCAGTATTTCAAGGCTAAAGGCAGTAAAATGTACAGTTCAAGTGCTGAATCTGAGAAGCCACACGGCCTGCTTTAATTCTGGCTCTGCTTCTTTCTGATCGTAACTGCAGGTCGCTTGCAGTATCTCTCTGCTTCAGTCTCTCATCTGTGAAATGGGGTGATCAGCAAGCTGTCTCACAGGGCTGCTGGGAGATTTCTGTGATCTAATACAGATCAGTCTCATGGGAAGTGCGAGACTAGCTGAAGGGGTCTGCTGAGTGCTGGGCTTCATTGCTCTGAGTGAAGAGTCGCATCTGTCACTCGTCCCTACACCAGGGCTCATTTTCCCCTCTGCCTAGTCTTTTCCAAGTGGGAGCCTTGGGAGTCTGAGGTGAGCTGGCAGCTGGAATTTGAGGTTGGGCATGTCAGGGGGAAATCCATCCTGGAACTCGGCAGCTTCTGGTTTTAAGAGTGAGTGTTTGCGGATCTGGAGGCCAGGAAATGGGACTGTTCCTGGGAATCCAGTGCAGAAGTAGCTGCTCTGGTTCCTTCGGCCAAGAGCTATTAAAGCTGAAAACCACGTGGACGAGGAATGGCTCCTCACTGCCTTGAAGCAAGGCGGCTGGCTAAGGGTTTGTGTTGCCGCGTGTGTCCTCGTGGGACGCTGCCCCCAGACCATCTGGAGAACTGTCCGCAGGCATACATACTTAGTCCTCTCCGGGTTTTGGGCCTGTCTGTGGTGCCCCACCCATAGGACATCAGCCTCCTCCCAGAGAGATTAGGGCTTCGCCTATCCCTGGAGTAAATTCCAGGAGTGTTAGAAGGCCCCTGGGTTCCGCTTCCCAGGACAAATCTCTGACTCGGGCACTCAGCCCAAGGGAAGGAGTCATGGGAAAGTAATCCTCATCTCTGAGCCTTCTCTGAAGCCTAACCCAGCTTCCTTAGGAACACACTGAAGGATGGGGGCTTCCGCCTCTCCTGCTAGTTTACCTGGTTAACTCCTCCTCAGGTCCCAGCTTCTAACATCAGTTCCTCAAGGGATCATCCTCTTATTCCCCAAATGGGGTCAGTGTGCACATTTCCTCACAGAGCAGTATTCTTTCCCTTGAAATCAAAGGTTCAATTATTATTAGTTAAGATCTCACCTTTTTTTTTCTGTTTAATGTCAGCCTCGGACTTTTCTAGACCAGCCATTCTCAAAGTCTGTTCCCTGAAGGTCCCCAAGATTCTCTCAGAAAGTCTGCAAAGTCAAAACTTCATAATAATCCAAAGAAGTCATCTGCATTTTTAACTTTCCACCTGTCAACAAGAGGACTGTGGCGTTTCCTGGAGGCTACATGACATGCAGTTTTGCAAAAGACTGATGCAAAAGCAGCTCTTAGGACCCAACTATCTTCTGTTATTATTAGTTTAGTTGCCTAATTGTGTACAACTCTTTGCGACCCCATGGACTGAAGCACGCCAGACTCCTCTGTCCATGGGATTCGCCAGGCAAGAATACTGGAGTGGGTTGCCATTTCATTCTCCAGGGGATCTTCCCAACCCAGGGATCAAAGTCAGGTCTTCCGCATTGCAGGCCGATTCTTTACTGTCTGAGCCACCAGGGAAGCCCTTGTCTTCTGTTAAATCATACATTAAAAAGATTCGCAAAAATGTGAAATAATGACATTATTATGTCGCGATTATATGCTCACCATGTGGGGGAGGGGAGCTTGGAGAATATAAGAATCTGATTTGTGTTAATGTACAATAGGTTTATTATTTTTATTTTCAAAGGAATTAATATTTTCAAGTTTTCTGTTTTCAATTCTAGTATAATACATACTGATCAATAAAACCCATATAGGGACTTCCCTGGTAGTCTCAGTGGCAAAGACTCTGTACTCTCAAGCCAGGGGACTGGGTTCAATCTCTGGTCAGGGAACTAGATCCCACATGCCACAACTCAGAGTTTGCAATATGCAGCTAAAGATCCCACATGCTGCAATGAAGATCAAAGATCCTGCCTGCTGCAGCTAGAATCCAGCACAGCCAAGTCAATAAATGCATAAATAAATAAATAATTTTAAAACCCCATATAAACAACAACTCTTTGGGGTTCTCAAGTTTTAAGAGTGTGAAGGGATCCTGAGACCAAAAGGTTTGAGTGAGAAGCGCTGCCCTAAACAGGGATCAGGAACTTTCTTCCATAAAGGACTAGAGGACCATACCCTCTCTGTCTTAACTGTTCAATTCTGTAGCATGAAAGTGGCCACAGATAATGTGTATACAAATAGGCATGGCTGTGCTCCAGTGAAAACTCTCTTCACAGAAACAAGCATGAGTGAGTCTGGCCCATGGGCCATATTTTGCCCTCTTCTGCTCGAGACCATAAGCTCCAAAATGCCAGGAACCACTTCTCACCAGTGAATTACTTGATCCGCAACACCTAGTACAGGGCCTGCTACTTAGCAGATGCTTAGGGATTATAACAGAAATAGTGTTTTGTGGCTGGTCATCCAAGTGAAAAATAATAGTGACATTGAATGTAATAACATCAAGGTAGATCTTGACTTCTTTAGCTCATTATTGAAAAAAAAAATCAAGAGGCAGGCCAGTTAGGGCCAGGGTGATGGCTCCAGGGACCGAGGTTCCTTGTACCTTTCTGGTACCCCATTCTTAGCATGTGACGTCCTTCATTAAACTCACCTCATGGCCCAACCAAACTTAAAGACCCTCAAGAGATTAAGCTGATCTGCCAATAAATGAACTGCCTATCAGAACAAAGCTTAACATTCTTTAAAGAAGCAACATAAAATCCAGATATTTGTCAACTTAGCGTTCAGATGTTTTCTAACATCTAATAGAAAAGGTACTAGACTTAGGAAGAAACACAGTAGAGACAGACCCAGGAATGGCAGAGTTGTTGACATTAGTGGAAAATGAATTTAAAATACTTACTATAGATATGTTTAAGGATTTTTAAGGAAAACAAGTCAGTAGGGAAATGGAACCGAATAAAGATTCTAGATGAAAATGACAATATCTGAAAACTTCACTAGATGGATTTAATAGTTGATCAGATACTACAGGAAGAAAGATCATTGAACGTGAACTCAGGGCCATAGAAGCTATCCAAACTGAATCACAGAAAGGAAAAAAAAAATGTTGAAAGAAAAGGTCAGAACCTCAGTGATCCTTGAGATGTTATTAATCAGTCTAACAAATGTATATTTAGATTCCCAAAAGGAAAGGAGAGAGAATGAAAAAGAAAATATGCTTGAAGACATAATGGCTGAGAAGTTCCAAATCTGGTGAAAAATACTGACCCATGGATCCAAGAAGCTCAGTGAATCCTAAAGCACAATAATCGTGTGGAAAATTAAGCGTAGATCCATTGTAGTCACCTTGCTGAAAACGGGAGAGAGCGAGGAAAATCTTAAAATCTCCCAGAGGATAAAAAGATACTGCATGTAGGAGAACAGTCGGAACTATTGTTATCTTATCAGAAACAATGCATGCCAAAAATTAATTGAATAATATCTCTAAGGTGCTGAGATACGGAATAACAGCTGGTCTGCAATTCTATATCAACAAAAGTATCCTTTAAAAATGAGGGTAAAGTCAAAACCTTTGTTTTCAGATAAAGGCTGAGAGAATTTCTCACCAGCAGACTTAACACAATAAAAAATGTCAGAAGAAATTCTTCAGGCTGAAAGACAGTGCTATCAGATGGAAACTTGGATCTACACGAGAAATTAAGAGCACCAGAAATATAAAAGACTTAAATTTTTTCCCTTAATTTCTTTAAAAGATAATTGTCTGTTTAAAGCAAACATGATAGTATTATTTTTATTGAAAATTGTTAAAAGCAGGAAAAGAGGATCAAACAGATGAAACAAGTAGAAAACAACTGGTTAGCTAGTAGACTTCAGTCTAGCTATATTAATTATTCATTAAAAGTAAACAGACTAAACATGCCAGTTAAAAGATGTCAGGTGGTGGGAAAAAAACAAGACTGCAGTTTATGGGCTGCCTACAATAGACACACTTTGATATGAATACACAGGTAGGTTAAAAGTAAAAGGATGGGGACTTGCCTGGTGCTCCAGTGGTTAAGAATCCACCTGCAATGCAGGAGATGCAGGTTCAATCCCTGGTTGGGGAACTAAGCTCCCACACACCATGGGGCAACTAAGCCTGTGCACTGCCCCTGGAGAGTCTGTGTGCCTCAACGAAAGATCCTTCATGCCTCAACTGAGACCCTATGCAGCCAAATAAATAAATATCTTTTTTAAAAAGGAAAAAACTAAAAAAATAAAAAGGAAAAATCTTTTCAAGGGAAGCCAGTTTGCCAACCACTGGGGCTTTATTCCTCTTGTGATTTCCCTGGTATTTAAAACCCCATTCTGTAAAGAAAGTAAAGCTATGCTCAGCATTTTGATTTTAAAAAGAAGGTTCTTCCATGAGACCTCAAGTTTAAGAGACAGTGAGAAATGTACAAATATTCTCAATTACATTCACAGCAGGTATAGTAATGGATTCCATATGACTGCTTCTTGAAGTGGACTTCAAGGAAAACCAAAGTATAATGGTAATGGCAATTAAGCAAATCTGTAGAAGCCCAAAGCAATACGGTCTAAGTATGTGGCTTTTTGATGATTAGCATGAACCAGAGAAATTCTAGAGCTTTAATATGCTTATGAATCACCTGGAAGTTGTACTGAAATACAGAGGATGATTCAGTAGGTCTGCAGAGGGGGATAGTGGGAAGGCTGAAGATAAAAAAAAAAAAAAAAAAGAGGTGTGCAGATCCTGGAATGCCTGAACCAACTCTTTTGAGCTCTTGTTGTTGTTTAGTTGCTGAGTCATGTCCAACTCTTTTGTAGCCCACCAGGCTCCTCTGTCCATGGGATTCTCCAGGCAAGACTACTAGAGTGGGTAGTCGTTCCTTTCTCCAGAGGATCTTCCCAACCCAGGGAGCGAACCCAGGTCTTCTGTGTTGCGGGCAGATTCTTTACCATCTGAGCCGATAGACTATACTAAAATAAATATTTTTTTTAACATGTTGCTAAAAGTAAAAAGATGGAAAAGGTATAATATACAGATACTAATCAGAAGAAAGCTGGAATGGCTATAATGGTGGCACACAGAGTATACTCAAAACAGGAGAATTAGCAGAGAGAGCTTTTATAATAACAAGCCCATTCATCTGAAAGACATAATAATCCTAGATGTGTACACACGTAATAATTGAGTTCAAAATACATGCATAAGTAGGTGACTGGATCCAGTAGAGCAAGTTTGCTGGCTCTTCGCAAGGGGAAGGGCCGATGGAGACACTTCCTCATTCCTGGGCTGTCTCCTCTGAGTCAGTGAAGGGACAGAAGTGGGCAGGAGCAGGCTGACTCCACAGCTGGTTCTGCACTCAGCCTGGTACACATGTGTGTCTCTCGAGTGCCTCTGAGAAGGCAGGCCCTGGGGCTCTCCCATGGGAGCCCCTGCAGAGAGTTCCCACAGGCTGCTTCACCTCTTCTTGCCATAAAGAGTTTTCTGGAACCTGCTGACCTCACATGGGATGCCAGCCAGGCCTCGAGGCCATGCACCGGAGGTTGGAGAGGACTGGGGTCTGGAGCGATGGACGGGGTCAGGGATGGTCACGGGGAACGCCAGGAGTCCCAGGACACAGGAGAAGGTGGCCGTGTCTCCTCCTCTCAGGCTGGCTCCCAGTGTTCAGATTCTGAAAAGGGGCTGAGTCAGCACCAGGTGGGGCAGGGGACAGGATTAGGGGCATTTTTCAGCAATAACGAAATGTTGCCTGGAAGGGGAGGAGGAGGAGGTTTCCAGATAGGGTGTGCCTGGCTGGCAAAGAAATTGCATCATTTTCAGTCCCATTTGCTGACAGTCCAGCGATAATTATTCTCCTTTCCTTTCTTTCCCTTCCCTCTCCTTCCCTTTCTTCCTTCCTTGCAAACTTTAAAAAAACAATTGTGGCAAAGTACACATATTATAAAGTTTACCATCGTAAACATTTTCAGGGTACAGTTCAGAGGCATTAAGTATTATGCATTCACATCATTATGCAACCATCACCACCATCCATCTCCAGAATTCTATCCATCTTGCAAAGCTGACTCTCTGTACCCATGGAAACATTAGCTCCTCATTCTAGCCCCTGGCTTCCACCATTCAACTTTCTGTCTGTATGAATTTGACTATACTAGGTATTCTTATAAGTGGAATCATGTGGTATTTGTGTTTTGATGACTGGCTATTTCACCCAACATAATGCCCTCCAGGTCCATCCATGCTGTAACCTGCATCAGAATTGCCTTTTTGAAGGCTGAGTAATATTCCATTGTATGTACATACCACACGTTTTTTATCCATTTATCTGTCAGTGGACCCTGGGCTTGCTTCTGCCTTTGGGCTCTTGGGAATATCGCTGCTCTGATCATGAGTAGACAGCAATGATTCCTTTTTGAATAATTTTGTTTGTGTTAAGGTCATGAGGTTAAGGCAGGGATAGAGGTTAGTGGTTCAGGGACTTCCCTGGCAGTCCAGTGGCTGGGATGCTTCCCCTGGAGAGGGCGCAGTTTCGATCCCTGGTTAGGGAACTAAGACCCCATGTGCAGTGTGACATGGCCGAAAAATAGAATAAAATAAAATAAAATTCAACACTGTTTCCCCCTCCTTACCCCACCTTCTTTAGAAAGAAAAGTAAGAAATTAGTGGTTCAGAACACTTGACAGCCTTACTTCATACAGGGGACTCAGAACAAAAATGAGCACCCGAGAGAGTCCAGCCCCGCGAAGCTGTGTATTTGATGGTCCAGAGCTGCCGGCACCTTTTGCTAGTTGAAGGCTTTGAAGTCCGTCCCCGCTCTTCCAGCAATCCTTTGCGTTTTGTGCTCCCTGTGGTCACAGTTAAGGTGTCATGTCTTGCTTTGGCCATTGTCACAGGATGGCCAGGTTCCAAGATCATTTTCCCGCAACTCATGTTGCAACTACTTCTGGAATTTTCCAGGTTTTCCAGAGCAAATTGCTCCCCTTCTCAAAAACTTCTCGTGGTTCTCCAGTGCCCATAGAAAAACCCAAAACTTAGCATGACTCAGGGCCCCACTGCCCTGAGGAGGCCCCTTCCCCTCCCTCCTTTCATTTCCCTCATTTATCGATTGGTCTATTTGTTCATCCTGTGACCTGTATTTTAGAATGTTTCCAATGCATGTCTTATATTGACGCATTGAAATGGTGTGTTAAAGGGCCCAGTACACAGGAAGTGCTAGAATGTTTCTGATGAATGAGTTTTACCTGGCATCTTATTAGCTCTTCAGGGATAACCTTGTGCAGTAAATTGTCTCATTCTCCAATCGACTAACCAGGAAATTGAGCTTCAGAACTGTTGAGAAATGAATTGTAATGTTGGTCCTTGAATTAAATTCAGAATCAGAACCATGCTGTTCCTCTGAGCAAGACTGTGGCTTTATGAGATCCTGGAAAGCCCAAGGCAGCAAGAATAAGGATGCTCGGGAGCTCTGGGTACATTCTTTCACGAAGTAAAGATGACTTTTTGCTGGAGTCGAGTTTACCTGAAGAACTACGAGAGGTCAGTGCTTATAGATGTCTGCTGAGTGAAAGCCTGAGTGTAAAATTGCCTAGTGGAGCCTTAAGTTGGCTGCTTTTCCAACATTGGAAGGATATATAGAGAGAATATAAGCTTATATGGGAAGGAATATGCTTCTCCCTTTATAAGGAACCCGGGAGTAAGGAAAAGTCTTACCAAAATAGGTTGCATTCATGCTGGTAAAATTCTGAATGCTCAGCTGGATGGGTGAGGAAGTTGGAGCAAGTGGGTGGATGCTGACTCCTTCCTCCAGTGGGCCGCCTGCGGAAATGCTGCAGCTGAGGACAGAAATCAGAAACACCCACGGTGAGTGGGGAGGTTGAGGGACTCGCTTAAGGTCACTCAGCTAAAAAAATGCTGAACTGGGCCATCCACAGTTTAGGAATCTAGGTCAGTGGTTCTGGTGTTTCATGCAGGCTGCTTTTAATCCACATCTTCCTGTTGGAGGTCTGTAGTACAGGGGAAAGAACATGGACTTTTGAGCATCACTTGCAGTCTTGGCCAGGTGAGCCAGCCTCAATGCCCTCACCTGCAGGGCGTGTATAAGAACCCTTATACCCTGAGTAGAGTTGAGGACTAGAGAGCGGTCAGGTTACGCAGTCAGCAGGTGCCTAGGACAGAGCCAGTTGTTAATGCTGCTGTTTCCTGGTGAGTTCATGCTTCATCTGCCCTTCCTTTGCTTGGTGTTTATGACCATTACCTGGGTCTGCCTCACGTGGTCAAGATTCTTGGTTGATTACACCTTCGATGTGTGCTCGCTGAAGGAATAGAAGACTCTGATTGGATACAAAGGCCAAACAAGTGCAGCCTCCTTGCTTTTCTTGTTAGCACTTTTCCAGTGGCCACACTAGGCAATCGTGGGGTGGGGTAGGCATGGGGAATTTTCTCACTTCCTTTTCCCCCAAAATCTATGCCTGACCTCATGTTTGCCGTGACATTTGGCGCTTACTCCGTCAGCTCAGCCAGCATCCACCCTGGGCTGGCTGTGCCCCAACCCCTCGCCCACCTCCAGTAAACCAGACATGCCTCATTGAGAGCATCAGGCTTGTCTGGAGCGAGCAGGTGTACCTCAGGCCCCTTCCTGCCTAGAAAATTGCCTCGCCTTTGGCTCCCCCTTCATAGGGTACCCTCTTCTTCTTCCCTCTGTGGTGGTATCTTAAGAAGAAAGTCCTACCCTAGAGTTTCCAGGAAGCCACTTGATTGATAACTCCATTTACCCTGGAGCAGAGGGACCCACAGTTCTGAGTTATGCTCAGAATTTACCATGTGCTGACGTCAAGGCCCAGGTGAAAAATTGAGAGGGTCTGGTTATGTGGAGTGCCTGTCAGACAGCCCGGAGAAGGCTTTGAGTTCTCTTATTTTATATATTTTTTAAAAGGGCTCCTTCTTCTTTTGAGACAGAACTTCAAAGGAAACATTCCAGGCCACACTTCCTTTTGGTAAATCTTAACCAGTGTAAATGTTTGCTTTTGTGTTGTAAATCCTAGGAGGTGAGGTGGAGGTGGGGAGGAATTTCAGAAGCAGGTGTCCTGCCAGCCAAAGTTAAAACTTAATCTGCTCTTTAGGGTGTTTGGGGAGGCGGGTGGGTGGCTGCAGAGCAGAGCGTTTATAATTAACGAGCCATGCTAATGAACAGGGATTTGGAGACAGAACCTTTTTGCCAAGTTGTGCAAATTCCTGGACTTTGTGCCTGTGGTCCCCTGGAAAGGGAGAGTTTAGGAAAGCAGGACTCACAGGTGGAAACATCTGCTGGGGAGGTCAGTGAATGAATATGGAAGGAACAGGGCAAAACAGTAAATAAAAGGGTAGAAAGATAAAGGGAAGGTGAAATGATACAGAGCAGTAATCGCTAATAACTAGCATAGTAGCTCAGTTGGTAAAGAATCTGCCTGCAATGCAGGAGACCCGGGTTTGATCCCTGGGTCGGGAAGTACCCTGGAGAAGGAAGTGGCAGCCCACTCCGGTATTCTTGCCTGGAGAATTCCATGGACAGAGAAGCCTGGCGGGCTGCAGTCCATGGGATCACAAAGAGTTGGACACAACTGTACAACTAACTTTCTTTCTTCTTTGGTTGAAATGTCAATTCTTCAAATAGTTATTAAAAGAAGTATCCAGTTTCCTGCCACCCCGGCCTAGTCCCCCTCACCACACACAGGAACATAATACACTGAACAGGAGGGTCTGGAGAACTGGCCTGGGACCCACGCAAGGGCTTCCCTTGTGGCTCAGCTGGTAAAGAATCTGTCTGCAATGAGGGAGATCTGGGTTTGATCCCTGGGTTGGGAAGATCCCCTGGAGAAGGGAAAGGCTACCCACTCCAGTATTCTGGCCTGGAGAATTCCATGGACTGTATAGTGCATGGGGTCGCAAAGAGTCGGACACGACTGAGTGACTTGTACTTTATTTCCACATTCTCAGGAAAAAGACTTCAATTTGCCCCTTTCAATCTGGGGTGGGAGTTTGGGGGAGAATGGATATATGTATGACTGAGTCCCTTTGCTGTCCATCTGAAACTGTCACAACACTGTTAATTGGTTATACTCCAATACAAAATAAAAAGTTAAAAAACAAACAAAAGCCAATCTGCTGCCTAAGATATTCCCCCTTGGAAGAAGCCCTGAAAACCTGGGCCATTGTATGGAGGAGGCCACGTGTACCTTGTACAACTTGGGCAAAGGCATTCACCTTCTCCTGGACTCGGTCTTCCTGTCGGTGTAATGGAGAGCAGCCGCCAGGTGCAGAGCAGTGAGGAGTCATTATGATTGTGGGCGTTTGCTCCGGCATTCAGTAATCATGATTGCTACTTTCACCGCTGCAGAGCCCATCCTGCAGGTGTGGGGTGTGCTGGAGGGGGTGGCTTAGGAGGAGGGGCTTCTGGGGGCCTCCCTCCACCTCCCCCGCGTGCACACTCCCTGAGACCCTTTTTTCCTTTCTCTCTTTTCCTCTGTTCCTCTAGAAGGAGTTGGGGCTGGTAGGGAGGGAGAGGGACAGAGCACAGGGAGAAGGATGCTGTGAGGTCGTTGGCAGGCAGAGGCTGGGTTTGGGGACTACAGGGCTCAGCAGTTCCATAAGAAGAAGATGAGGAAAGAATGGGGTCCCATCCCGGTCTTCTCCCCTAAAGCTGCTGAGTCCTCACCAGCTCTAGGAAGCAGCTGGTGCCTCCAGAATCCTGTACCTCCAATCCCTCGCCGCCTCCCCTAGAGCCTGCAGCTGACCTCAAGGCAGAGCTGCCAGGAAGTGAGCTGGGTGACTCACTGCCTTCCCCAGTTTGGGCCCATCAGAACCCCCTCCCACACTGCGGGGTCACACTTCACACCACAGCTTTGCCCCTTCCTTGTCTAGCCTTGAGCCTGAGAGCAACCAGGAAATAGACTAAACATCTCACGCTGGGAGCTGCCTACGTAAGCTGGGGAGCATCCACACATTGGGGCACCTCTCCACACAGTGGGGCGCCTGCACACCTTGGGGCGCCTGCACACAGTGGGGCTCCTCCACACAGTGGGGCACCTGCACATAGTGGGGCTCCTCCACACAGTGGGGCGCCTGCACACAGTGGGGCACCTCTCCACACAGTGGGGCGCCTGCACACAGTGGGGCTCCTCCACACAGTGGGGTGCCTGCACACAGTGGGGCTCCTCACAGTGGGGCGCCTGCACACAGTGGGGCTCCTCCACACAGTGGGGTGCCTGCACACAGTGGGGCTCCTCCACACAGTGGGGCGCCTGCACACAGTGGGGCTCCTCCACACAGTGGGGCACCTGCACACAGTGGGGCACCTCTCCACACAGTGGGGCGCCTGCACACAGTGGGGCGCCTGCACACAGTGGGGCTCCTCCACACAGTGGGGCGCCTGCACACAGTGGGGCTCCTCCACACAGTGGGGCGCCTGCACACAGTGGGGCTCCTCACAGTGGGGCCCCTGCACACAGTGGGGCTCCTCCACACAGTGGGGCGCCTGCACACAGTGGGGCACCTCTCCACACAGTGGGGCTCCTCCACACAGTGGGGCGCCTGCACACAGTGGGGCACTGCACAGTTAACAGTGAGGCAGAGCTATTAGGGAAAGAATTCCAGGATGTATGGTTCAGCAGACTGCAAAATTCAGAAAAGTATGTTTTGTGTTTAAAAATGGGGTTAGAAATATACATCCATGTGTAGTTGAGTTTTACAGAGGGGCTCCGAAGCATCATGCATTCCACAGAAACACTGGGCCCACACAGGGTAAAACCACACCACTGTATGTAAAATAGGTAACTGGTAAGGACCTATTGCAGAGCACAGGAACTCTACTCCATACTCTAGCATGGTCTCTCTGGGAAAAGAATGTAAAAAAGAGTGGGTGTGTGTATGCAGATAACTGATTTGCTTTGCCATATGCCTGAAACTTAATACAATATTGTAAATCACTTACACTCCAATGCAAATTTTAAAAATAAAAGTATTGAGCGCCCCCTGCCCTGCCCCCAAAATAGCCGCTGGTCCCTTTGAGCGCCACTGCCTTGGAACTGCTTTCTATTCCTGCAGCCTCACCTTTCCCACTTCACTCGGTCGCCTGCCTGACTCTCGCCTGCCTGACTCGTGTGGTAATCTGAGTTTGCAGCTCCCAGTCAACGGAGAAAGAGTGGAGGGAGCTGGTGTGTGCACCTGCACCATAGTGTGATGCACCAGTTCAAAGAATGGCTCATTTTTGTTTGTTTCACAAAAACAAAATGTTAACATCTTCAAATGTTAACATGTTGCCACCTTCACATTGGGGATGAATCTTAGAAACGTTGGCGTGGTCATTGCGGACACACGCACAAACTCTACTTTTCCTCCAAATGTAGCTGGTACCGTGACTCCTCTGTTTCAGCCCCAAACCATGTAAGACCTCTTGTGGATGGACCTTTGTTCTTATCAAAAAATCTGTCTCTGACATCTTCTGGTAAAATGACGAAAGCATCAGAACCCAAACTCAAAGTGATTTTCAGTAGCTTGGAAGAAAAGCAGAGGCATTATCAGACAGTGCCCAGCACGAAGAAAGGCACTGTGAGGAAGCCACAGATGCAGGTGACTCAGAGCTCAGCAGGGTTCAGTCTTATCAATCCCTGAGCTAACGTCATTCACTTGTGTTTTTCTTTTCATGTATGGAAAAGAGAGCCATATAATTAAGTCCACATCTGAAGAAGCCTAAATGAGCGTTTTTAATACATATAAAGTAAATATTCTGAGATAAAGAAAGCATTGGGACCATAGCTGATTGGCAGTGCTGTTCTTTCTTTGTTGCTTACATAATAAAACTTTTGTTAATGAGGCTTGCTCTCTTAGGTATGATGCAGTCAAGTGGACTTGTGTTGTGTGTATGCTGGGTACATACACATGCTGGTATGTCCATAAAAATATTTCTGGAAGGACATACAGGAAATCTTTCTTTGAATTGAGGGTAATTGACATATAACATATGTTTTAGGTGTACAGCATAGTGATTCAATATTTGTATGTATTGCAAAATGATCACCACAGTAAATCTAGTTAGCATCTATCTCCTTACATAATTTTTTTTTACTTGTGATGAGGACTTTTAAGTTCTACTATCACAACTACTATATAAAATAGATAAACAACAAGTACTTACCGTATAGCACAGGGAGCTATATTTAATATCTTAGCAGCAGCAGCAATAACCTATAGTGGAAAAGAATATGTATTTCTATATGTATAGCTGAATCACTTCGCTGTACACCAAAAGCTGCTGCTGCTGCTGCTAAGTCGCTTCAGTCATGTCCGACTCTGTGCGACCCCATAGACGGCAGCCCACCAGGCTCCCCCATCCCTGGGATTCTCCAGGCAAGAACACTGGAGTGGGTTGCCATTTCCTTCTCCAATGCATGAAAGTGAAAAGTGAAAGTGAAGTCGCTCAGTTGTGTCCAACTCTTCACGACCCCATGGACTGCAGCCTACAAGGCTCCTTCGCCCATGGGATTTTCCAGGCAAAAGTACTGGAGCGGGTTGCCATTGCCTTCTCCGACACCAAAATCTAACACATTGTAAATCAACTGTCAATAAAAAAATGAAGATCTGCTCTTAGCAACTTTCAAATATACAATATGGTATTGTTACCTATGGCCACCATGCTGTACGTTATCTCCTATGACTGTTTCATTTTATAACTGGAAGCTTGTACCTTTTGACTCCCATTACCCAATTGGTCCCCCTGCCCCCACCTCAGGCTGCTACCGATCTGTTGTCTACATGTGTATAACTGGGAAGGAAATCTTAACTTTCCTGTTATTTGGGGGGCTCGCATTCATGGGTGAGAAGGGGAAAGGTTTTTGTTGCCTGTGTTTGTAGGTTGTTTTGTTGTTTTGTTTTAATACTTTCACTATATTTTCTCTGGCTTTTTTAGTTTTAATTTTTTTTTTTTTTTTACTAACAGTACCTCTGAAGTCTCAAGCCCCATCTCAGACCTCCTGACCTCCTGATCTCTGGGCATGGGACCCCAGAGGCGGGGGAGACAGCCAGGTTCAGTTATCCATCTAACCAGGCTGAAAGCCAGTATCTTCCCCCACTCCCAAGTCAGGAGATCAAGCATCCCCTGAGGCTCATCAGGGTTTCAGAGAAATCACTAATTAACTAACTTGTCGCCTTTCCCCTCTCTCGCCCCCTTGCTTCCTCAGATGTTTTTAGAGCACCTCTCCTGCGTATAGCTTCAAACAGGCTTCTACAGACTCACTCCTTCCAGACTTCCTTGTAGAGCTGAAGAGGGATGTCCATTTTGCACTAGAGGTGCCTGCAAAACATGTTTGTCATTACAATCCTGCCATCTCTCTAGAGCCTTTAAGTCTGAGGATGTGCCCTCAATGCTGTGACCACCACCCCCCGGCCCCTGCCCCCATAGTGGAGGCTTCTCCTCCCTGGGGTGATCCTGATGCATGGATGGCCAGGTGCAGGTTTATCAGTTATCAGATTCCAAATGCCTGGCAGTGCCTCTGTGATCTTTGCAACCCAGAGAGGCTGCTCTGATGTGATGTCAGTCTAGAAGAACTAGAAGGAGACCAGTGCTGGTGTGGCTGCTAGGGCTTTCCAGAAGGAGAGGGACATGGAGGAAGAGGACAGCCCCTCCCCCACCTGCACAGCCCCCGCTCCCCCTCCCCCCTGCCATGAGCCCAGGTCCATCATTTTGCAGACTTGGACACTGCTACTAAAGTTCCCTAACTGATAAATCTGCTTCTCTCCCCTCCATACTCCACTGTCCAAGATGATCTTAATATATCTTAATATATATATATAATGTAGTCTATAATTTTTTATAGAAATTCAGTCTGATCATGCCATCCCTGCATTAAAAGCATTTTGGTGTGGACTTCCCTGGTGGTCCAGTGATTACGCTCTGAGCTCCAAATGCAGAGGATCCCTGGTCAGGGAAGATCTAGCATGCTGCGTGACACAGCTCCAAAGAAACAAAACAAAAATGGAAAGAAACAAGGCATGCTGATGCTCTACCATGCATGGCGCATGGAACAGAAGTCTGACCCTGATTTTGCCTCTCTTGCCCCCCTCCACCCCGCCTTGTACCTGACCACAGATATGCCAAGGCCTGGCAACTCTGCATTACTTGCAAGCATTAGTCCCTCTGCTCGGACTCTTCTTCCCTCCTCACTTCACCTTTTAATGTCTACTTACCCTTCGGCTCTATACTTAATCATCACGTACTCAAAGGAGCCTCCTCTAACGTTGCTGAGTGGTTCAGACCCCCATAGACAGTCACCGACTCATGCCCCTGTGTGCTACAGCTTTGTAGACCTGCTCACAGTATTTGTGTGACTGACTGTCTTCTCTGAGGCGCTTGCAAGCTCCCCGAGAGCAAGGGGTCAGGCTGTTTTTCCATAGAACTCCATCCTTAGTGCCTGGCCCTGATAAGCTCTGAACACATGTGTTGAACAAATGAATGGCTGACCCTCCTGCTAAGCAGTGATGCTTCTCCGAAGAGCCAGTGGCTGGCCCCGCCCCCAGCAGGATGTGACCGAGGAGGCTGATTGGTGGGATGGAATGCGACAGGTCCCTCTGGTATCCTGGATACACGAGAGGGTGGGAATGTAAACTGGGCCCAGAGGCTGCATTCTTGAAATTTCACTTCAGCCCAGGAGGACCCTGCAGGGAAGTGAACCTGACCTTGAAGTTCTTGCTTGTATTTTTTTTTGCTCCCCTCTCTCTTAAAAGAGGCAATCATGCAACACATTCTTTCTAAGGGAGCTGCGAGGTGGGAGCTTCTAAGTCACGCTCCATTCATCACCCAAAACTACTTTCTGGTATAGGTGTGCCTTCAAAAACTTATTGGCCTCCCACAGCCTGGAGGAGGTAAGGTTGCAGGAACATACTCCCTGGGCACTTGCAGAACATCTCAGCTGCAGTTTCCCAAACAAAATATCACAGATATTTAAAAAATAAAATAAAAGAAGCAGACTGATAACAATGGCAGATGTTTACTGAGCATCTATTATGCCCCCAGGAAATGTGCTAAGCACTTCGCCTGCTTCATTTTTTTTTTTTTCCGCCTGCTTCATTTCATCCGGTTCTCCCAACACACTTGTAAGTGAGAGATTATTATGCCAGTTAAATAGATGAGGAATTAGGACTCAAGGAACTGAAAGACCTGCCTTCATCAACACAGCTGGGTGTGGAAGTACCCGTATATGAACACAGCTCTGTCTAGGAGCTTCCACGCCTCTGTTCTAAGGTCTGTGCTGTCTCCAAGTTGCAGCTAGCACCTGACCAGGTATAGTGTTCCTAGTACTTCACATCCATTCACCTAACTGTTCGCAAAACTTGACGAGGAAGATATGATCACTCACGCTTCTCCAATTACTTAACTGAGGCTTAGAGAACTTCATCAGGCAACAGAGCCAGAATTCGAACCCAGTTCCACCCACCTGCAAAGTCCTTGATGTCCTGCCCCTAGGGGACCTGGGAAGTCTGTATGTCTTAGATCGGATCACTTTGCCTCTCTCTGCTCCTCAGTTTCCTCATCTCTAAACAAGGACATTGGACTCTCATCAGGGGTTTTCAAACACTTTTTAGTCATGGAGCCCTATCTTCAGATGGAATCTTGCATTGAATCCTGGCGTGTGAACTCTTAGTTGTGGCACGTGGGATCTACTTCCCTAACCAGGGATTGAACCAGGGCCCCTTGCATTGGGAACATGGAGTCTTAGCCACTGGACTACCCAGGAAGTCCTACCCTGCATACTCTTATGTGTGGTGGTAAACAGCCCTGCTGAGTATCCGAACAGCCTGCTGTCAAACCATATGCACTTGAGATGAATGGTTTTTATCTTTCCTTTTGACTTCCGTCTTTCAACAGCTACATCAGTGATCCGTAACTAGAGAAGATTTTGACAGCTTTTCCCACCTGTCCCAGGGAACGTTTGGGAACGTCCAGGGACATTTTTGGTTGTCACAGTTGGGAGGGTGCATCTGATGGCTAGAAACCAAGGATGCTTCCAAACATCCTATAATGCACAAAACAATTCTTCCCATACCATGAAGAGTTATCTGGGCCCAGATGTCAGCAGAGACTCCTGGTGAAGGCCAAAGTCAAGAAACCCTGTTTGGAAAGATGGTAACGATGACCCTATAGGGTCTTTTTGCAATATGGCAAAAGAGACACGGACGTAAAGAACTGACTTTTGGACTCTGTGGGAGAAGGCGAGGGCGGGATGATTTGAGAGAAGAGCACTGGAATGTGTATATTACCATATGTGAAGTAGATGACCAGTCCAAGTTTGGTGCATGAGACAGGGCACTCAGGGCCAGTGCACTGGGACAACCCTGAGGGATGGGATGGAGAGGGAGGTGGGAAGAGGGTTCAGGAGGGGGACACATGTACACCCATGGCTGATTCATGTCAATGTATGGCGGAAACCACTGTAATATCGTAAAGTAATTAGCCTCCAATTAAAATAAATTAAAAAAAAAAAAACCCTGAAATCTATGTTAAGCACCCATGATGCAGGCCTGGTCCCTGCCCACATGGATCATGTAGTGTAGGGTGCATCATGGGGAATTTGGGGGTGGGGAACAGGGCTTAAATGACCAAACAAAGAAACAGGCATATAACTGCCCATTGTTGTAAGTTCTGGGAAGAAAATAAAATGGTGCCCTGGTGGAGAATAAATAGAGGGACCTAATTAAGATGGCTCTGGTCAGATAAGCCTTCTCTGGGAAGGTGACAGTTAAACTGGGGTCTGGAGACCCAGGAGCTAGCCAAGCAGAGAGAGGAGGAGTGATTCCTGATGTGATCTGAAATGTGCAGGGTGGCAGAGAAGAAGGAGCCTTGGACAAAGTGGTAAGAGCTGGAGGAGGCTGGGGAGCCAGCCAGGAGGGGTCTTCACACCTGGGCAGGAGGGTGGTGGATTTCGTTCTAAACACAGTGAGAAGCTGTGGAAAGCCTGTAACAGGGACGTGGCATGCTCTTGTTTATTTTTTTAAAATTTATAAAGTGTGAATTGGAAGGGATTTTTCCAGTTTTAAAAATGTTGAGGGACTCCCCTTATCCAATGGTTAAGACTTTGCCTTTCAATGCAGGGGGGGAGAGTTCAATCCCTGTTTGGGGAGCTGAAATCCCACCTGCTCTGTGGCCAAAAAACCAAAACATAAAACAGGAACTGTATTGTAGAAAAATTCAATAAAGACTTTTTAAAAATGTTGAGAGGTGCTGAGAAACCAATCCTGGCCATCGGAAGGTCCAAGGGCTCCAGGGAAGCCTTGACCAGAGAGGCGCGGCAGGTGTGAGGACACCTGGAGTTACACGAACAAAGATGCTTTGAGAGCGGGGGAAGCAGAGCGTGTCCGCCGGGCTCCTGGTAAAAACCAGACTCCCCGGAACAGAGGGCTGGGGCTGGGGTGGAGGGCCCCGCCCCACAGCTAGCTGCCTGCAGGGGAGAAGATGTGAGCGAATAGCTCTTAGGGCCTGTGGGGCTCTCATTTGATGTCAGTGCTGTTAGTTTTTGCCAAGTGGTTTCCCACTTCAAGTTCAGGGAACCCCAGGGTTTGGGGAACGTTGCTCTGTCTGTATGTGATGGTTTAGCACATGGGTTTCGCCTGCTTCTGGTGCTTGCCAGCCATGTAAGGTGAATTACTTAATCTCTGCGAGCCTCAGTTTCCTCATCTTAAAGTGTAAGCATTTTCCTGATCAAGCTGTGAGGTTGAAACAATGTACTCTTTGTAAAGTGCTTAGCATATAATCAAAGTTTAATGAGTATCAGTTACTGCGCAGTTAGTTTTCACAAGTAATACATTTAATCTCCTAAACAATACTATGAGATTGTATCTGTGATTTTTTTTAAACAGCTTTCAGTTCAGTTCAGTCACTCAGTCGTGTCCGACTCTTTGCAACACAATGAACCACAGCACGCCAGGCCTCCCTGTCCATCACCAACTCCCGGAGTTCACTCAAACTCGTGTCCATCGAGTCGGTGATGCCATCCAGCCATCTCATTCTCTGTCGTCCCCTTTTCCTCCCGCCCCCAACCTTTCCCAGCATCAGAGTCTTTTCCAGTGAGTCAACTCATCGCATGAGGTGACCAAAGTATTGCAGTTTCAGCTTTAGCATCAGTCTTTCCAATGAACACCCAGGATTGATCTCCTTTAGAATGGACTGGTTGGATCTCCTTGCAGTCCAAGGGACTCTCAAGAGTCTTCTCCAGCACCACAGTTCAAAAGCATCAATTCTTCGGCGATCAGCTTTCTTCACACTCCAACTCTCACATTCATACATGACCATGGGTAAAACCATAGCCTTGACTAGACGGACCTTTGTTGGCAAAGTAATATCTCTGCTTTTCAATATGCTATCTAGGTTGGTCATAAGTTTCCTTCCAAGGAGTAAGCATCTTTTAATTTCTTGGCTGCAATCAGCATCTGCAGTGATTTTGGAGCCCCAAAAAAATAAAAGTCTGACACTGCTTTCAGTTCAGTTCAGTTCAGTTCAGTCGCTCAGTCATGTCCGACTCTTTGCAACACAATGAACCACAGCACGCCAGGCTTCCCTGTCCATCACCAACTCCCGGAGTTCACTCAAACTCATGTCCACAGAGTTGGTGATGCCATCCATCCATCTCATTCTCTGTCGTTCCCTTCTCCTCCCGCCCCCAACCTTTCCCAGCATCAGAGTCTTTTCCAGTGAGTCAACTCGTCGCATGAGGTGGCCAAAGTATTGCAGTTTCAGCTTTAGCATCAGTCCTTCCAATGCTTTACCGAGGTATAATTCAAATGCCAAACAGTTCAGCCATTTAAAGTGTACAATTAAATGACTTTTAAAGTGTTCATAGAGTTCTGCAACCATCACCCAGTCACTTTAGAACATTTTTTATCACCCTCAAAAGAAACCCAGCTTCCCTTAGCGATCACCCCATCAATTTCTTCCCACCCTTTCTCCCAGCCTAGGCAGCCACTAATTTACTTTCCGTCTGTATAGATGTATCTACTTTGGACATTCCATATAAATAGAACCATATGTGGATTTTTGTGTCTTCTTTCACTTAAAGTTCTCAAGGTTCATTCGAATTGTTAAATCCTGTGTCAGTGCTTAATTCTTTTTATTGCCAAATGATATTCCCCTGTATGGATTTACATTTATCCATTCATCAGTTGATAGCTAGTTGGTTATTTCAACATTTTGAAATATTATGAATAATGCTGCCATGAATGTTCATTTACGAGCTTTGGGGTGTATATAAGTTTGAATTTCTTTTGGATATGCGGTAGGTAAGGTCCGTCTAGTCAAGGCAATGGTTTTTCCCGTGGTCATGTATGGATGTGAGAGTTGGACTGTGAAGAAAGCTGATCGCCGAAGAATCGATGCTTTTGAACTGTGGTGTTGGAGAAGACTCTTGAGAGTCCCTTATACTGCAAGGAGATCCAACCAGTCCATTCTAAAGGAGATCAATCCTGGATGTTCATTGGAGGGACTGATGCTAAAGCTGAAACTCCAATACTTTGGCCACCTCATGAGACGAGTTGACTCACTGGAAAAGACTCTGATGCTGGGAAAGGTTGGGGGCGGGAGGAGAAGGGGACGACGGAGAATGAGATGGCTGGATGGCATCACCGACTCTGTGGACATGAGTTTGAGTGTACTCCGGGAGTTGGTGATGGACAGGGAGGCCTGGCGTGCTGTGATTCATGGGGTCGCGGAGAGTCGGACACGACTGAGCGACTGAACTGAACTGAACTGAACTGTCTCTTTTCTTTGGCTGTCCTGGGTCTCTGTTGTAGCACGCAGGCTTTCCCTACTTGCAGGGTGTGGGCTCTCTGGTTGCTGCACGTGGGCTTAGTTGCTCTGCAGTATGTGGGATCTTAGGCCCCAGATCAGGAGTAGAACCTGTGTTCCCTGCATTGGAAAGTGGATTGTTAACCTCTGGATCACCAGGGAAGTCCCTGGTAGGTACTACTCTTACTTCATTTTACAAGTAAGGAAACTGAGGCATGGAAAGATTAAGTTACTTGCCCTAGGCCCCACAGCTAGGGTATAACAGAGCTGCAACCAGAATTCAGGCAGCCTAGCCCCAGAGGCGGAGAAGACAACGGCAAGCCACTCCAGTACTCTTGCCTAGAAAATCCCATGGATGGAGGAGTCTGGTAGGCTGCAGTCCATGGGGTCGCTGCGAGTCAGACATGACTGAGCGACTTCACTTTCACTTTTCACTTTCACACATTGGAGAAGGAAATGGCAACCCACTCCAGTGTTCTTGCCTGGAGAATCCCAGGGACGGGGGAACCTGGTGGGCTGCCGTCTATGGGGTCACACACGACTGAAGTGACTTAGCAGCAGCAGCAGCAGCCCCAGAGGAAGCTCGCTTCCTATGTAGCAACTACTATGAAAGGAGCCAGGAGAGAGAGATCAAAAGAACAAAGCGGACAGACACATCTCTGCGCCTACGAAGCTTCCTGGGAAACCACAGTGTAATAACCAAAGATGCACAGAACAACTAGCGTGACGGCTGTAACAGCAGAGTTCCAGGTTCTGGTGGGTGGGTGGCAGGCCCTGGGATGTGTCCTCACTGGGGGTTAAGGCTGAGGCTGCGTGTCCTCATAGGCTACGAGCTGCAGGAGGCAGAGGTGCTAACCAGGCAGAGATGGAGGGAAGAGAAGGGCAGCTATGAATGGGTGCAAGCCCTCCAGGGTAGGGCCAGCAGAGCATATATCCTTCAGAGGCCAGGCATTTACTTAGCTTTTATTTAGCCCTCTAAGTCGACTCAGAGCTCCATGGACGCTGAGTCCCAGGGTCGGTGCTGACTGAGAAAACTGCCTCCAGCTAGAGCACCAGGCGTGAGCGCGTCCCGCCGTTGGATATGACTGATGTCTCGCTCAGTCGGGGAGGCCCAGATCTCAGTCCCCACCTCTCCTCTGAAACATTAAAAGGCTGAGATGCTTCTGATCTAAACCTGGGGTGGTGGTTTTCATCTCCTCCCCTCCCAATAACTGTCCTTTCACATGGGGGAGAAGAGCCGTTCCTCTTCAAAGGAGTCCAGGGGTCGTGTGCTGATGAAAACTGGGTTGGGGAAAAAAGAAGTTGTCAGTCAGCAGATATAAACGCCTGCTGAGGGTTTGGCCAGCCAGGTCCCCCCCGACCCCTTCTTAAGTGAGCCAAGAAGACTGGGTGACTCACCCAGAGGCGGCAGAAGAAAGCCCTGTCGTCTCCTCCTGGCAGCGTTTGAGCTCACTCCTTTTTTCCGGGCGGGCGGGGATTAGGTGGGGTTAGTTAACTGTGACCACCAGGCTCATTCACAGCCCTGCTGCTCCCTGCCAGGGTAGGACTCCAACCTGTGTAATGGGAGGAAGTCCTGGAGGAGGGCATGGCAACCCATTCCAGTATTCTTGCCTGGAGAATCCCATGGACAGAGGAGCCTGGTGGGCTACAGTCCATGGGGTCACAAAGAGTTGGACACGACTGAGCCACTAAGTAATGGGAGGAAACAGCTCCCTGTCCCCAGGGCGCTGGATCCAAGTACTTCATCAGACCATGGAATGGCCCCCTCTGCATGAGGGCGTGTCAGTGGAGGCGTGTGGGGAACCGTGGGGGTCTGCTGTGAGTGACTTTCGGTCATGGGGAAGATCAGACGCAGCTCCAGTCCCGCTGGCCTGCTTTTCCTCTGAATTGTGTGGAGCCAAGGAAGGGAGAAGGGAAACAGATCATGGTGATAGTTTCTGGGGCTGATGAAGCTCAGCCAGGGCACAGATCTTGGAGGGGAGAATCACCGAGCCAGACTCAGGGCGTCACCAGCTGAGCAGGCACGGGGCAGGCGCTCGGTGGGGTCTGAGTCACAGTGTCAGGGACTGAGGGTGAATCCCAGAGGCAGATGCCACAGGCCCTGCCTCAGAGGTTCTTGCAGTTCAGCCAGTGATGCACAAAGTAAATTAGGTGTGGGCTTCAATTTGTGCTGACGGGTTCAAGCAGAAGGAGATTCCCGGAGACTTGTGGAGGCACTGAAAACTGCACAGCTTCTAAAAAGGCTAACCCTGATGTGGTCGCCAGCAGGCCGAGGGTTTGGGGAGGGCTTTCAGAGGTCAAGACACTGAGGCAGGAAAGGGACACGGTGACCAGATTGTGTTGCATGGGGGAGGGGCTTCTGGAAGAACTCAAAACGGTAGATGAGGAAAAGCCCAGGAAAGTCGGCTGAGGAAACCAGTGAGGGATGGGAAGCCAAGAACAAGTGGATGCAGGCGTGGCCAAGAGCTGACCATGCTGTGCATGGATCGAGGGCACTGTGTGGAACCCCTGAGCATGGCCGCCCTCTGGGCAGTCAGGCTTATTCAGGTGCCCACTGCCAGAACCTGTGCCTGGCCCAGGCAAGAAGCAAAGGGCGTTTCAGTTCCAATGCTGAGTAGTTTCTCCCTGTTGTACCCTCCAAGGAATGACTGGTTCTGTTGTCCTGTGAACAGGGGCCCTTCATGTGCCTCCCACTCCACGGATAAGACTCCTGTCCCCAAATTGCCCAAACTTAATCCCCTCTTCTGTTTGCACAAACCTGTAGTCATGGTTTTGAAGGTCATGGAGCCCCCTTGATCGGGGACACAGAAATACCTTCTTGATGGAGAGGCCTAACATTTATCGAGTGCTATCGTCTGCCTGGCACTTGACTATGGTCACGATGGCCTCTGTGCTTTGAGCGTTTACTGCAAAGCTAGCCCTGGGCTTACTGTATGTCTCACGTTATCTCATGTGCTTTTCAAACAGGTGTGAGTGTTGGTCCCCATTTTATAGATGAGAAAAACTGAGCCTCACAGGGGGAAGTAACTTACCCAAGGTTACAGGACCAAGGTGCTTGTTGGCAGCACACAACTGGTTGCAAAGATGTCGGTGAACAGGTGTGTTTCTTCCTCATCCTCAGAGGTTCAGACCTCAGAGGTTTTGCCAACACCCAAATAGAAGACTCAGTCTTCCACTGGTGGGCATTTCTTAATAATTCATGTGCTTCTTCTTTGGCACAGCTAACAATCTGAGAACACTGCTACCTTTGCCTGTAAGTGGCTTGCAAGTCCCCTGCATCTGAAGCAGTTCCTTTCTTAACATATATATTTTATTGAAGTATAGTTGACTTACAATATTTCAGGTGTACAGCAAGGTGATTCAGTTATACATATACACATATATTATTTTTCAGATTATCTTCCATTCCAGGTTATTACAAGATATTGACTATAGGTCCCTGTGCTATACAGTAAACATTTGTTGCTTGTGACATATCTATTTTTTTAAATTAGAAATCTGGCATTCTATTCACACTAAGTCAAACAAGTAGAATCAAAGTGTCATACATTTCTTAGGCAAAAATTCATAAGTTTTCTAAAATATATACATTATACATACTGTTTTTATATATGTATACAAAAGTTTTTCTAGTATGCTTGTTAAAGGCTTGAGAAAGAACATCAACCAAAAAAAAAGGAAAAGAGAGATGGAGAAATTGGAGAACAGGAATTGAATGAAATGGGAGCACGGAATATGAACTAGAAAAAGTGAAACAAACTAGAGAAAGGTAAAAGGTCATCACAGAGTCCAGTTGTTTTTAAACATGGCTGCTCATTAGAAACACAGCTGGAACTTTGGAGGAAAAAAAAAGCAATACCTGAGCATTTGTGTTTTTCAAAAAATTCCAAGGTAATTCTGATAAGCATTTGAATTAGAGCTCCTCTGGCTTTTTTTTTTTTTTCCACCTAGAACAGCCCTGATAAAGCAGTGGCAATGTGTTCATTGTCACTGTTCTGCTTTAAGACTTCGGGCTGTTTCTGTGAAAGGAAGGGAGATATGACTGGGTGTTTTAAAGCAGATAGTTTCTCAAAAGACTTCTCTGGCCTGAAACACTGTTCATTAGCCAGCAGAATTTTCACTTGTCCTTCTAAGTTTGTGAGAACCAGGTGTCATGTGGGAAAGAATAAGAGGTTTAAAGCTGCATTTTAGTCCTGAAGCTGCCACCAGTAAGTTAGGGGACCTCAAGCATGTTCTTTTGATCTAAACCTCCATTTCTCACGAGTAATGTGTGAGTGTTATTTTTGCCTGGCACAGTTTTCCTGTTGGTCAAGGTGAGATCGTGGAAGTGATCAGTTTTGTAAGCTATAAAGTGGATGTCTGCGTGTGGAGGAACAGTGCATGGTTTACTTTGTTTCTGGGGTTCTGGAAGGCTTTTGATGAAACAGTTGATGGGAAAGTTCTCTGAAGAATAAGAAGCTCTCTGCATCTCTGAGGCTATGAGATTATTGCTCAGCTCTTGGCGGTGGGTCTCCTATGGCAGGTCAGCAGGGCTTGACATAGGAGCACAGGGATTCCTAGATCAAGGAGAGATTTCACATAGAAGAGAAACTACTTAAAACAGAGATCAAATTTATAGTGGATTTTGAGGGGAAAAGATTTTATGAGGTCTTTATTTGGACAGAAAACAAACAGTTTGGACCATAAGTGGATGTTATGTTGTGGTTAACAAAATTTAAGTTGCAGCTGCAACCATGCCTCAGTTCTTAGTACAAATAAAGTGTTGATTTATTTTTTGTGTAATTGTTTCGATATGATTAACAATAGCTATAAGGCACAGCTTTCTTCTCCCATTTAACTTTCACAGCAGATGCATAAGGAAGGTCATTTTTGCAAAATATTGGCAAGAGCTCCAGCAATTTCCCAAGAGCCTCATCGGATCCCTATTGTCATCAAAGTTCTCCTGTTCTGAAGAACCTGTTGTCTCCTCTTCATCCTGCTGGATATTCCCCTCACTTGTTAACCCAGGGACTTTGCCACTCCTTGGGTATAACTCTGGTAGTTCTTCCGAATCACTTTCACTGACTTCATGAAATGCTGCATCATTTAGAATATTAGTTATTTCCCTTTCAGATGCTGCGCACTATACTTGCATCGCTTTGTCAACATCCAACTAACCCAGTAGGTTGCTGACTTGAGATGTTAAGGTCTGTGCTGGAAATGGATGTTAAATGGGGAGTGATATTTGAGTAGGCACTGATTTTATAAGTGCTCAGTTCATGGGTTAAATGTTGAGATCATGATGACTCTTGCTTCCCAAATTGGTCTTCTACGTACCCTGCCTGTGCTGTGTGTGCTCCATCATGTCTGACTCTTTGCAACCCCGTGGACTGTAGCCTTCCAGGTTTTTCTGCCCATGGAATTTCCTAGGTGAGAATACTGGAATGGGTTGCCATTTCCTCCTCCAGGGGATCTTCCCGACCCAGGAATTGAACACACATCTCTTGTGTCTCCTGCGTTGGCAGGCTGATTCTTTACCACTGAGCCACCCGAGAAGCCCCTCTGTATACAGATACTGAGATAATATCCAGTTTCTCATGATTAAGAGTGTGGGCTGTGGAGTCAGAGCACTTGTATTTGGGGGGGGGCAGGGGGGCGTGCTGTGCCGCATGGCATGTGGGAACTTAGTTCCCCAACCAGGGATTGAACGTGTGCTCTCTGCAGTGGGGCACAGAAGCTTAACCACTGGACTGCCAGGGACGTGCCCAGCATTTGGGTTAAAATCTCAGTATTTACTGGCACAATTTGTGTGACCCTTGACAAGATCATCATCAGAGTCTCAGTTTTTCCCCCCTATGTAAAAAGGACAGTGTTATAACCCCTCACTCATAGGGTTTTTAATGAAGATGAAACGAGATAGTTAAGGTAAGGAGCTTGGTTTAGTGCCTGGAGTTTACTGTAGGTGTTGCTGTTATTACCAAGTACTGTTGTTCATGATTTTCACCAGAATTTTTTTTACTCATCTGTGGCTGAGTTTTCTCATGGAGCTGCATGCAGTTCACAATGTTAGTGACACTCCACATCCAAGGCCAGGGTCTAGTGCAAACAAGGTTACATCAGGACGGAGAACGACCTCAAGGTTGGGAACAAGAGCATTGCCAGCATTCAGGACTCTGGTGTGAGAGACTACCCCAATAGCACCTTGGCAGGGAGAAATGACTGACCCATTTTCTTAATAGAACCCAATGGCCAAGGGAGGCGCACACCTTCAGGAGCCTTGGACCTGAAGACTTGGATGCCACCGCCCTGACTTTCCAGTTCCCTTCCTGAAATTAATCAGGTGCCTTGTGTCCAAAGTAAGAAGCAGAAAGGAAAAGGGCATGGGAAGGACAAGTTCTAGTAGACTGATACCAGCAGGACTCCAGGTAGGCCAGGCCTCTGTATTTTGGAGATGCAGAAACACTTCAAAGAGGCAGCACACACCTTGCATGCTATAGGCATGCCTGGAACCCTTGTTGTGAGAATCAGTGTACCCAGAATGCACTGGAATTCCTCCTGTTTTGCTCTGAGCAAAGGAATTCAGCTGGCTTCAGAGGGCTTCATTTTCCCATTGTTGAGAAACCTGTGCGGCAAGTTAGAATTAGTTAAAAAGCTGGGGATCTCCCAGGGCCTAAGTTTGCTATGCTTTTCGAGTGACTGTTCCATAAATTGGTGGTAGTTTAGAAGTGATTGCCAAATGCACCTTATTTTTTTAATGTGACAGTGGATGGTGAGTCCCTGTAAAAGGATTTTAGAGGTGCCGTGTGGTTAAGTCAGGCACTATGTCTCTCCTGGCCCCAGATGCTTTTCCTTTGACTTGGGGGCACTGGCCACACATTCTAAATGTTCATGGGCATCCCGGGCAGTGGCGATAGGGAGTGGAGATGTACGGTAAGAGGTGCTGTGCAGAGTGCTTGGATCTATGATACTGGGCTTATATTCAGAGTGCTTCTTCCTTTCCTGATGGGGTCCTCTGAAATCACCTGCGGGCATTGGTCATTACCCCCAATCTCCTGGATTTGCCCCTGAGTGACAAGGGTCCTCCCCAAGGGCCAAGGCCAGGTCCTCCACAGGTCAGATGGCAGCTTTGGAGCCCTGGGCTGAGCGCTGTTTCCTGGGACCTGGGATGCAGGGAGTTCTTGATTTAACAGGTTTGAGCTACACTCCCTCTGGGGCAGATCCCAGGGGAGAAGCAGTTCCACGGGGACTGCTTATTCAGCCCACCATGTTGGGGTCCCTTCCCAACTTCCCATTTGCCTCCCCAGTGCCCACCCTTGTCTTGCCTGGAGAGGGAGCCTAGACTTGAGTGCCCGGATTCCAGGGTCTCCATACACCTTTTGTTGAGGTGCTGCTACTGAGATAAAGGTCCTGTGAAGCCCTTGCTCACTGGGACCTGTTTGTGGATCCCCTGCTAAAGTGGACCTAAAACCCACTTTTTGCCATTCTGTCATTTTGTGGCCTGATTTGAACATAGGCTTCATTTTCCCGAGTACACCCTCCACTCAAGCGTCAAGGCAGGGCAGAGGAATCTACATGGGACTCCATTTCATTCATTAGCCTGGGTGAAATCTGATGGTGATTTTTCAGTAAAGTCATTGCCAAGCAAAATCAGTCCCCAGATCAAATCCCTATATATGCATAGCCATCATACACGCCAGCCTCACTCTGTGTGCTGTCTGCTGGGGATATTGCAGAGGTTTGAACTGTCCTGCCGCCTGCCCTTGGGGAGGTCACAATCTCCAGGGGAACATTGGAAGTCAGGCTGGGATCTAACCTGGTCTGGAGGGTCAGAGGAGTGATGTTCAGGCAGTGGTGACTTAAGCATTCAACACACCTCTCACCAGAGAGTCTTGAGCGCCGGCTGTATCTAGGCACAGTGCAGACACATGGCAAGCCTGAGCTCCTTTATATTCATGAGCGAGGTCCTCCTGTCACCACATGGGACAGGCGGGCGGTGCTGTGACGAAGGGATGGGTGCCGGGCACACTCAGGACTGCAGGGCTGGTCCTGAGCAGAATGGATGTGACTGCGCTGTTGGGATGGGGTAGGGGAGGAGGGTGCCGCTCAGGGAGACCCGAGCCGTCACCCTCACCCCCTCTACTGTCTTCCTGCCAAGGAGGGGCACGTCCCCAGGATGTTTGCAGGCTTTATTCCGCCTGGGCACTTACCCAGGTTCCTTTAATCCACGGCCGGATGGGAAGAGCTGCTGGCACTGCTGGCGGAGGGAAGGGCCTCACAGCTTTGTCACTCTCGTGGAGCACACCTCTCAGCAAGTTCCGGGGTGGGGTGGGAGCTTGGCTGGGAGCACAGGCCAGCCTTTATCCCACCTCGATGTCGGATGGCCAGAGGAGAGCGTCGCCGACTTGCCAGCCGGGGGTGACGGCCATCACAAACAAGGGCTTCTCCAAGGAGGAAGCAGCAGAGGCTCCCCCCGGAGCACCGGGAGGATGGAGGAGGAGTTGTCTGGTTAGGGCCCACTTGGGAAACACAAAGAAAGACAGAAATGATCTACTCAGGAAAGGGCCCTTCCTGAAGGTGGCCTGGAAGGAATCTGGTTGGGAGAGGGGTTGGGGGTGACTAGTCCCCAAAGAATCAGTTTGGATTCTTTGCTTGGGGATGTGGGAAGAAATTTCTTTCCTGGTGGAAGGTTCCTGAGTAGTCTGAAAATTCTAATAGCTAACGTGCCTCAACTGCTTTCCATATGCCAGACCTAATGACCAGTATGACAAACCCAGACAGCATATTGAAAAGCAGAAACATCACTTTGCCATCAAAGGACTGTATAATCAAAGCTATTGTTTTTCTAGTAGTCATGTACAAATGTCAGAGCTGGACCACAAAGAAGGCTGAGCACTGAAGGATTGATGTTTTCATCAATCTTTTCTGGACAGCAAAAGAGATCAAGCCAGTCAATCCTAAAGGAAATCAACCCTGAATATTCATTGAAATGACTGATGCTGAAAGTGAAGCTCCAACACTTTGGCCACTTGATGCGAAGAACTGACTCATTTTAAAAGACCCTGATGCTGGGAAAGATTGAAGGCCGGAGGAGAAAGGTACAACAGAGGATGAGATGGTTGGATGGCATTATTGACTCAGTGGACATGAGTTTGAGCAAACTCCAAGAGATGGTGAAGGACAGGGAAGCCTGGCATGCTGCAGTCTATGGGTTCGCAAAGAGTCGGACACGACTGAGTGACTGGTCAGTATTATACACACTGTGTCCTGTGAGCCTCCCAGTACCCCCATGAGGGGGACTACTGTTATCCCCATTTTACAGAAAAAACTGAGATATGGAGAGGCTAACAGACATGCCCTCAGTTCTAGAACTGGTAACTGGAGAAATGAGCTGGCTCCTCCTCTCAGCTCTACCATCGAGCGACTATAGCCAAGTCACTTTCACTCCCTCTGCGTCGTTTTCCCCTTCTCCACAGTGAGCGGCCTGGACATGATGCTTTCTAAAAGGCCTTTTGCTCCTGAGGCCCCATGACTGTGTCACAGGGACCTGCAAAGTCGTTCATTAACTCACAGAGGGCAGGTGCTCTTAGGCACTTAGGTTTCTGACACCCCTGCCGAGGTCTTCCCATGCACACCTGTTTCTGAGCCAGCCTCCTGAATGCTCCTGTATACAGCATCTCCTACCTTACAAACCTAGGGAGGTGTTTTGCTTTTTATTTTTTAATATGTATTTGGCTGCACCAGGTCTTAGTTTAGCTGTGGCATGTGGGATCCAGTTCCCTGACCAGGGATCTAACCTGGGTCTCCTGCGTTGAGAGAGCAGTGTCTTAGCCACTGGACCCCCAGGGAAGTCCCTAGGGAGGATATTATTTTTGTTTTGTTTGCTTTGGTTTTAAATGTTTTCCAACATGAAGCTCAAAGACCCCCTTATCCTCTTCTCTGTAAAAGCTTTCTGCCTCCTATCCCACTCTGCCAAGCAGCCTTGCCTCCAGCACAGGTCTGTAGGCAGGCATTACCAGCCCTCTAAGAGTTATTGAGCGCCTGGCACAGGACGTGCCCAAGGTCACACAGTCTGTGGATGGTGTCTCCAAGCTGGGACTTACCTCCTGGTCTGCTGTTACAAACGTGACAGGTGCTCAAAGAGTGCGACTTTCTCCTCCCCCTCCCCCACGCCCCGCATGTAACTGGCCCTTCTTTCCTTTGCTTCTGTTTGCAGACAGAAGGCAGAGCAGGGAGTGGGGTTGACAACCTCCGACCCACTGGGCCAGGCTCTCCCAAACCCTCCTGCTTTTGGAAGAGTTGGTCTGGACAAGGAGCTCCACCAGCCCTAACTCGGTGACCAGAAGCATCCTCCCTAGTGCCTTTGCTTCCTCAAAGCAGTACTCAACATTTCACCTGCAGAAAGGACACGGGCCCCATCTTGCAAGGCCCTGCAAATATCAGCTCTCCACCTGTGCCGCTTAATACCTGCTTCTCCAGGTTGATCTTCCAGGAGGTGGTGGCCCTGAGCCACGCTGGACATTAAGTACTATAGGGGTAGATTGGGGATGTACTGGGAAGATCCAGGAGAAGAGGCTGTCAGCTCCAAGGCTCTGATACTGCCCTCAGGATCTGGGTTCTCTCTGTCTCCTGGCTGCACTTGTGCCCTCTTGACTTTCTTGTCAGTTTCCACATGACGGGCTTCTAGGATTCAAGACAAGTGCAAAAAGAATCTTTTTCCTTCATGGCTCAGACAGAAGTCCTGGGATCTAATCACACTGGCTCATACAGGAGGGTCACTTGCCTGCCTCTGAACCAGGAGTCAACATTCAGGGGCATAGAATGGGGTTCGGTCAGGCCCACATCAAATGTCTATCTCTAGAGCTCGGCTGAAATCAACTCCCCAACAAAGCACATGGACTAAAAATCCTAGAGAGGTGATTTCCCCGGGAAATTTGCAATACACCCACTAAAAAGGCAGAAATGGGTGCCTGGTGGTAAAGCTCCAACTGTCCTCCATGCCTTCCCCTGGGGGTCCCCAGGGCCTGGTCCATAAGTAGGCTGCCTACATGGGCCAGACGGGCACCTAGACAGAAGTTGAGAGTTCTCTTTTGGACTGACTTTCCCACGTCCCCTGATCCCTCCTTTCCAGCAAATGCTCTCCTCTCATCCACTCAAAGATGAGTCATCTCTGGCCAAGGACAGGACAGGAGGTAGGGGAGTAGGGGAGAGCCTGTCATTATGATCATTCACTCATTCTTCTGCCCGTTGGATTTCTCAACTATTTGCTCAACACATGTTTATTAACAGCTAAGACATCTCAGACACCAAGTTAAATCGAGGTTTCTCAAACTGCAGTCTTTAGCCTGCTGTCTTTCTAGTTTGTCGTTCAGACATAGGCGTGCTCTCTTCGCAGTTTCCCACTTCTCAATTGTTGGCAAAAGCCAATAGAAGCAAAATTATGTTACCAGTCCCTAGCTGATAGCTTTGAACCTGTATTTGATCTCTTTTTCTTAAAAGGGAAGATTGCCAGGTATTGGAGTTGTTAAAGACACTGTATCACAAGACTGAGACTCTTTTAAAAGTTTTTATTGGAGTATAGTTGCTCTACAATATTGTGTTAGTTTCTACTGTACAGCAAAATGAATCACCTATCCATACACGTATATCTCCTCTTTTTTAGATTTACTTCCCATTTAGGTTACCACCAAGCACTATAGAGTTTCCTGTGCTATACAGTAGATTCCAATTAGTTATTACTTTATACATAGTAGTATTTGTATGTCAATCCCAATCTCCCAATTCATCCCACCCACCCCCTCTTCCTCCCCTTGGGATCTGTAAGTTTGTTCTCTGCAAATTAGTTCATCTGTAGCATTTTTCTAGATTGCACGTGTAAGTGATGCTATATGATACTTGTTTTCCTCTTTCTGACTTACTTCACTCTGGATGACAGTCTCGGGTCCATCCATGTCTCTGCAAGTGACACTGGCTTTTTCTTTTTTATGGCTGAGTGGTGTTCCGTTGTCCTCTTTATCGATGGGCATTTAGGTCACTTCCATGTCCTGGTTATTGTCAATAGTGCTGCAGTGAACATTGGGATGCATGGATCTTTTTGAATTGTGGTTTTCTCAGAGTATGTGCCCTGGAAGGGGATTGCTGAGTCATATGGTAGCTCTTTGAGGGTCTATTCTAGATCAATTCTGGAAAACTGAAAGGGGATTGAGAAGGAGTTCACCTTCTCACTGAAAGAGCCATTGCCTGGTCCTGCCTTTTATGTATGCCACATAACACTGTCCTGTGTGCCACCGAAAAGCATCGTGTACACATGGGAAAAGTGAAACACTGGTGGAATTCAGAAAGGAATCCAATGCAAACTTTGCCTTGAAGCAAATTCCAGTCTAGAGGGAGAGAGAGAAGGCACAAATCAAAGTGCTCCAAGGCAGGACATGACAGAAGGAGGGGTTCAGATGAGGTGCTGTGGGAGCTGAGAAGAGGGTGTGCCCCTAGGAGTCTGGGGAGGATTCTGACCCCCAGAGAAGGGGGTAGGACATCGCAGGTAGAGGGGAGGCAGGGGGGTTGGAGAGCAGCACGGAGGCCCCCCCACAGGCACGCTGTGCCTGTGCCCAGTGCCACCTGCCCAGTCGTGTGTCCTGTTTACGTTCGTCCTGATCCTAACGGTGGTGTGTCTGCCCAGTGACTTGCTCTTTCCCTGCACACTCTCCCCAAGAACACCCGGGTTTGCTCCACGTTCTCTGCCCAGTCGTTCTGGAAGGGCTGCTGGTGTAGCTAAAGGAGCCCCTGTGGATTCAGAACCCGCGGCTGTGCCTTCCCAGGGCCCCTCTCTCCTGTGCGTTGGCGGTCATCCGAGTACCTACCTCGGAGGCTAGCTGGGAATGTAAAATGAGACAATGCACACAAAGCGCTGAGCACACGGTCTGGCACAGGCAAGCGCTCAATAAACATTAACCAACATGGTTTGAAAAATAACATTCCAGATGCACTTACAGTGGAGACACAGTTGGACTCCCATTCCTGTTGCTTCCTGACTCTGGGACCCTAAGCAAGTTAACCTCTTTGAGCCTCAGTTTCATCATCTGAAAAATGGGATATTCTCCCAGCCACTGAAATAACATTTAATTCAGAGAAGCACACAGTATCCCTTGGCAGATATTTTCTTTGGCCAGGCCCTACCTGGGTTTTGGGTTTATCTGGTGATTGCTCAAGTATCACTCATTGAGCTCCAACTTGATTTCTGAGTCTTGCAGACTTTTTTTTTCTTTCTGATTGTCAAAATAACTTTGTAAGGTATTCATATTTTTACTCCCTGATTTACTCATTGGTGTTATGAGCATAGAACCTGCAGGCCTGGGTTCAGCTCTATTGCTTTCCAGCTGTAGAACCTCAAGTAACTGGCTCTAGGTTTTCATGCCTCGACTTCCATCTAAAATACAGGCAAGAATCCTTAATGACACCAAACAGTATCTTCTCACTGGATTGCTGGGAGAATTAAACTGAGTTCACACTTGGAGCTCACAGGTCAACGCCTGCCAGACAGTTATGCTCTATAAATGAGAACTGTTGTTGTTGTTATTATGGAGGTGATGTTACTTACCAGCGGATCAATGAGTGAACTTACACTTGAATCCAGACCTGTAGGCTCTGACACCCACGCCCCATCCATTCCATCAGCAGCCTCACTCCCATGTGGAGTATTTTGGGCCCTTCTAGGGCTCAGGGCAGCCCCCTCTGAGTGGCCTCTCATCCCTGGGGCACCCCAGGCTCACCTCTGCAGGAATGCTCACCTCCCTCTCCTGCCTTTCCTCCTCCTCCCTGGGCTTCCCTAAAGCAGCCCCGTGACCTGCCTGGCTCTTCCTTCTAGAATTTTCTTCCAGACCCGAAGGTAGGTCTTGCCCTTTGCAGGTGAACTTCTCAAGAGACAAGATGCTATTGATGTGCAAACATGCGACAGCCTTGTTCTTGGCATCACCCTGCTCTGACCTTGCTCCATCTCGAATTAGGGCTGCTGGACCTCCCCTGCAGAAGCCTCCTGGCCTGGGGGCTGTTCCTCCTCAGCTGTGTGCCCTGGGCCAACCTCAGCCCCTCTCGAGACCTTTGTTTCCTCTGGTGCACTTGCCTGTCTCATTGTGAAGGCTGAAGATCTACTTTGTTATTTGCTTGTGCCTACTCCAAGTGCTGCCCTTCAGGACCCAGGCTCCTTCCTGCTTCCTTTTGGGAACCTCCTTGGAGCTGCCAGCCCGCGGGGCTCTTCTTTCTTTGAATCCTGTGGCCCCTTTCATGGAAGTTTCATTTTAAACAATGTCTTTGTTGTTTTCATGCCTTCATATATATTACTGTGCGTGAATGAACATTTGTGTTTATTTCCAGCTGGTTGTAAGTTCATATCCCTGGAGGAGGGCATGGCAACCCCTTCCAGTATTCTTGTCTGGAGAATCCCATGGACAGAAGAGCCCAGGAGGCTATAGCCCATGGGGTCGCAAAGAGTCGGACATGACTGAAGCGATTTAGCACAACACACACGTAAGGTCATATACAGTATTCAGTGCTGGGCACATAATAACTGTGTAAAAGATATTTGTTCATTAGTGTAGGCTCCTCCAAAAGCTAATGTGTTTTCTTCTGTTTTTCAATATCAATACCATCGAGGAGACAAAAGTCAGGGTTCATTGTTGAATCCTTTTACATTGGTTTGCTTGTTCTCTAGGGAAAAGTAACATTTGAACTATTTCGATAAATTTCTGAAATATATTTTAGCTTGTGTACTCAGTCATGTCAGACTCTGCGACCCCATTGACTATAGCCCCAGGTGGCAATAGTGGTAAAGAACCTGCGTGCCAATGCAGGAGACATAAGAGACATGGGTTTGATCCTTGGGTCAGAAAGATCCCTTGGAGAAGGAAATGGCAACCTGCTCCAGTATTCTTGCCTGGAGAATCCCATGGACAGAAGAACCTGGTGAGCTCCAGACCATGGGGTTGCAAAAAGTTGGGCAGGACTGAAGCGAATTAGCATGCACACATGCTCACAGACTATAGCCCGCCAGGCTCCTCTGTCCATGGAATTTTCTAGGCAAGAAGACTAGAGTTGGTTGCCATTTCCTACCTGGGGTATCTTCCCAACTCAGGGATCAAACCTGCATCTTTTGCATTGACAGGAGAATTCTTTGCCACTGCACCACCTGGGAAGCCCTGCTTTTTAAAAAAAAAACATTCTTTCCTCCATCCTTTTAGAGCCCAGGGTGTGTCTGGCATGAGCAGTAGGAACAAAAATAAATCACAATTCCTGAAGTTCATAGGACCCTCAGGTATTCATCATGGACCCAGTTCAAGGATCTGACTTCTGCCAGTCCACAGAGAGATGTTTCCAGAGGCCCATGTCATCCCCTCCATCAGCGAGTTTCTCCCTCATGGACTGTTCTGGCCCTGTCGGTTCAAAGCCTTCTCAAACAGGGTTCTCAGGGCCTGTTCTTGGGAATTTCCAGTTTGCTCTGGGCTGTGTGAAGGGCATTGAGGTTCATGGGTAAACCTATAACACCCTGGAGTGGGGCCATGTGCTTGGTGGCCCTGGAACTCTGCAGGAGTCCCGGTGCTGGCTTGGTAAGTGTTGGGCTCAGGGACTGTGCCTCTGGAGGGAGGGTAAAGGAAAACAAAGACAAAAAAATAAACTCGAAACCTTTCCCCTTGGGGAGAAGGGGAAACTCACAAGTCCTCTGCCTCATTCATTCAGCAGGCAATCGGGCCATCAGCTGACTCTCTGCTCCACCTTAGAAGCCAGAGGTGAGCTCAGACAGACAGACAGTCAACAAGGCTGCCTGGGAAGGCGTCTTAGAGATGTTGTTGTGGCTGAGAGCTGAGGGACAGAAGGCAACAGCCGTGCAAATGGTGGACAGACATGTGGACAGGGACAGGCGGTGGCATCCTGGGCAGAGGGCGCTGCGTGAGCCGAGGCTGAGAGGTGGGAATTAGGTTGTTGAGTTCTGGGAACTGAATAAGGCTGTAGAGATAGGCAGGGGGCTGGGCCACAGCCAAAGTTAGGGTTTCTTTCTAGTTTGGGTGGCCAGACTTTCAAGGGATTGAAGCAGTAGACGGACAAGGTTGGACTTATTTGGAGTTTCTTTATGGAGTGAGAGGTGAGCAGGAAGGAGGCAGTAGAAGAATTGAGGAAGCCAACAGCTGGAGGAGTGAGGAGAGGGGACTGCAGTGTAGGAAGGGGAGAGGCAGGGGGTGGGTGGGGAGCTAAGGGCCAGAGAAAAGGGGGACAGCAAGAAGGTGATGGTTTCCTTGGAGACCCCAATGAGAACGAATGGGCGCAATCTGGGGGCTTTTGGAAATCCAGCTGCTGAAGTCTAGGTCATGGACTGCGAAAGCTAGAAACTCAAGGATGAGTTTCCCTATCCGTGTAAGACATGGAGAGTGAGCCAGAAGGAAAGGAGCCTGGTTCTTCCACTGGTGCCTCTCTGCATGTGTGTTAAGACACTTCAGTTGTACCCAACTCTTTGAGACCCTGCCAGGCTCCTCTATCTGTGGGATTCTCCAGGCAAGAATACTGGAGTGGGTTGCCACGCTCTCCTCCAGGGGATTTTCCCGACCCAGGGATTGAACCCAGGCCTCCCACATTGCAGGTGGATTGTTTCTCATCCGAGCCACCAGGGAAGCCCTCTTCCACTGATACTAGACCCAAATATGTTCTTTTTCCAGCATGAAATCTTGCCACATGATTTCTACTGATCAGACTTGTTAAATAGCTAAAAAAGCATATTTCTTGGAAGGCTTCACTCAGGAGAAAAAGTAGAGAGAAGCGATGAAGTGCATACATCATGAGCCCTGTTCTGTGCAGAATGGTGGGGAGCCAGCTGTGTGCAGCCCACAGAGGTGAAGAGTCTGGCACGAGATCTCACAGCTGGGGGCCCAAGCCTCTGTGGTCCCCAAACCCTTGCCCGCTCCCCTGACCTAATTAAGGCTCTGGACCACTCTGTGTTGTTGTCTGTGGAAAAATAGCTGAAGTGCTTGAGTATCAGGCAAAGGTCTTCTAAGTCAGCTGATGGGAACGTTCCCAGGCCACCCCCAGCTCTGACCTGGGGAGTGTGTGTAGTGATGGAGTCAGCAGGGGCTCCTGAATAACCAACCCTCAGAGACAATCCACAAGGGTCGTTTCCACCCTCGAGGGTCACCTCCTTCTCCCAGGACTTCTGAGCAGAGCCCTCCAAGGCCTGCCAGTGCCAGGGGCAATTCTGCTTCTGCATGGTGACGATTATGCTAATGAGTGACACAGGAGTAGGAGACGAGCCCCCCTTGGCTACCTAGTGGGTAATCCACTACCTGGGAGAGGGAGAATTAGCCCGTGCCACACATCTCCAGTTACCAGCTGGGAATGAGCGGAGGGAGCCATTGAGACAGTTCAGGGTGGAGGGGACTGAGCAGTGGGCCAGGTCCAGTCCTGGCACAAACCAGGGTCCTGGGAGCCCTGTCGGGTGAGGAGAGTCTCTGAGTATTGGTTTGCCCCTTCGTAAAATGGGGGAACAGTCCAGATAGTAACGATGCTGCTTTGGTGACAGTTATTTGAGAATCAAACAGGGTCAAGAATGCAAAGGCAGTCTGAGGACCTGCTCGCAAATTCCTTTGTTGAGTCAAGCCTGACTTGGAACCTGGCGCACCTCACTCTGAACCCTGCGGGGAATTCCCATGAGCCCTTTCTCTCTTCATTTGCTCTTTCGTAAGTACATTTATCCATTCAGTGAACATTCACTCCGGGTCTACTCATGTAAGATGCTGAGGTTACGGCGACGAATAAGACACCGCTCAGGTCCTCGTGAAACTTCTTTAAGTGGCGGACGTATAAACAAATAATAGAAGTACATATATTGCTTCAAAAGGAGCGGGGAGTGGGAAAGGGAGGGAAGGAGTGTTCTGGGCAGAAGGAACAGCGATGACAAAGGCACGGAACATGTGAAATAGCGTGCAGTTTGCACTGAGTGATCTGGGAGTTGTGTCCTTACCAGCAGCAGCAGGAAGCGGCTATTTTTTCCTCGGCCAGAACATTCTGGGTGCAGAGAGACTGGGGTGAGGGTTGTTTTATCAGCCACTGCTGCTAAGTATTCTAACCATGGTCTTATCACAAGTTGTGATATCAACTTATCTCTATCAACTTTCTATTCGACACACAAAATATTCCAAGCTGCCCCCTGTTTATTATCCTCTACTAGCCCTCCTCCAGCAAAACTTCATTTGGGGTGATTAGTAATGGTTCGGTTTTTTTTCCAAGGTTCTTCATACCCAGGTGTTGGCAGGGAGAGTATCTAGTGATGATTTTCCCAAATCCTCGGGGCCTTTCACATCAGTCTCCAGACATGCTCCCAGGCTGGTCCCCTCTGGGGTCTCCGGCTTTAGAGAGGAGACCCAGGAGGCAGCCTCTGTTTCTTTCCTGGCAGATGGACCAGGGCTGTGCTGGGGTGGCTCACTGGCCTCCATGCTGCTTCATGGCCCCACTTCTTCTTTTTTAAAAGTATTTATTTAGCTGTGCCGGCTCTTAGTTATGGCATGTGGGATCTAGTTCCCTGACCAGCGGTTGAACCTGGGCCCCTGCATTGGGAGTGCAGAGATGTGGCCCTGCTTCTACACAGGAATCACAAAACTACTGTTTATGCTTGTCTTCATTCACTATTTTAATGCTTTCCTATACTCTGACCTTGTCTATAAGAGGAAAATTAGGATTCATTTTCAAATGACTTTTTTATGAAGAGGGAGTAAGAGGTTCTGGATAGCAGGGCTGAAAAATATACTTGGTGGTTTAGGGGGTTTTGCCTTATTACTGGTTATGAAAACAGCAAAAACAAATGAATAAACCAACCAACCCAAACCCCATCCCCACCAGTGAAAGGCAAGCACTGTCAACATTTTGGCATTTTTCCTTATAGTCATTTTCCTTTTTAGTAGCAGGCAGGTAAGATCATTGCTGCATGCACAGTTTTGTATCCTGCTTTTTAAATTTCTTTTTAATTCTGTACTATAAGCCTTCTCCCTTTTATCATTCAAAATGCTTCCTGAGCATATATTTCAAACAATTACTTGAAAGATTATAACCAAAATTTTCCACCTGTTCATTCCCTACAGATATTGAGGCTGTGCACATTTTTTTCCTCCTATGATAACTAATGTTGCCTTGAACATCTTTGAGTGTAAATCTTCCCACCTGGGTCGGGTCAGAACAGCAGCTGGTCACTGGAGCATTTGTGCATTTGTCTTTAAGACAGTGGGTTAAGTTTGTAAGTTTTTAAGATGCCCCTTATCTTTTAGGAACTGAGTGCTTCTGACTGCTCCTATCCTTTGTCAGCCGTGACTTCTGCTCCTGGGTTGTCTAAACTTTTGGAAGTTTATCTAAAATCTTTGACTGAAAACTTGTTCTCTTTATCTTCTCCAGACAACCACCCCCTCTCTCATAGCCTCACCCACAGCATTCCTAATATCCATTCCTAATATTTGTAGCCGGGCAATAATAGCCCCCTAATTTTCCCTTCTTACCAGACTTTATAGTTTAAAGCTATAGGGGGTAGTTTTCAATTCCATGGTATTTTAAAAACTCCCCCTTCTGTCCCCCCAATTACGTAGAGTCACTATCTCCACTCACTTTCTGAGTCATAGTTAAGTCCTGAATCCAAATTCTTAGTCAGTCTCTTACCATCTCTCTCTAAGGCTCCATGTACTTATGTGTACCATGGGAGATCATCATGAGAACCACTTAACTGGATTGCTACCAGAATTGAATGACAGGTAGCACATGTAAAGTACTGAGTGTTAGTGTTCTTATTCTTTAAAAGCTTTGACTTGCTAAAGGGTCAAAACAGGAGCATGCAAATCATCTCTGAGATGCTAGATTTTTGTGACAAAATGGTACCATAAAATGTCAAACCTAGAAGGATCAGTTAAGATGGAGCTCATATCCCTGGTTTCATTGATGGGGAAGCTGAGGCCCACGGAGGGGGAGGGACTTGTCTAAGGTCTCCTGCATGGATATAAGGTATGAGATCACAGCACTACTTCTATGGTCAGGCAGCAGAAGGGGGCTGATGGCTTCAGAGCCCAGATAGAGCCCTTCCACCAAGCCTGGAGGACTCCTCCTTTATGTCCAGACCTTGGGTGGGCTCAGTGTGATGCGCAACTAATTGTCCAGATCCCTCCCATTGCCTCCTGAGTCCCCAAATCAATGCCAGAGCAGCTGGGAAGCTTGTGAAGTATTAGAAACACTGTATGCATTCTCTCTTGCCCTGCACAGGTGATCGCCTATGACTCACTCCCCATGCCATATGTGCTTGTGTGACCACACACACACACACACACAGACACACACACACACCCCTCTTGGGCCAATTGGAAATTCATATATTCTCCCCTGGCACGGGAGCTGAAGGTGTCTGCCAACCTGTGGGTTTCTTTTCCATGTGGTTCACCATCTGGAGTAGCCACCTGGGCTCCTTGTGGAGGACACGTGCGTGTGTGTGTGTGTGTGCGCGCGCACATGTGCACACACTCGCTCTGCGCCCATGTCCCAGGGCCAGGGTATTGTGTCCCCTCTCTGTGCTTGAACGATTGAATGAACAAGAGCAAGAGAACAGTAGAACAGAGGACAGTGCCCCGAAGTCATCCTGGCAGCGTGAATGAATAATTCATATTGTATCTGCTGCTTTCCAAGGCTTCCCAAAATAGCTATTTTAATTGCTTATTTGTTTCGATGCTGACTTTAATTCAGCCGCCTTCAGCTCTGAAGGCGCCTTCCTCCTCTGGTGTTTAACGCTGACTCGCAGGTAGGGCTTCCCTTCAGGGAACAAGGGTTTATTTTCTTCTTTAGAAAGAAACGATGGGAGGAGAACATAAACCCTTCAAGTTGTACTTTTCAGAGGTGAAAACCATTTTCTTTTCAACTCCCGTGCAGAGCTCCTTTGTAATCAGTCACCGTAGGCCTCTGCGGTCTTGGAGAACAAAGAGCGAGCAGTCAGGTGGACAGGCAAGGCGAGCTTCTGGGCTGGGTCCGCCGGCCACTGTGATGCAGTCAGCAAACACCTGGGCATCTGCAGGTTCTGAGATCCTGAGACGTGGCCAGGCTGTGCTGCCTTGTGCTTCCCCAGCCTCAGCATCTAGGGAGGTATGAGGAAGGCTCTACCTGCTTGCACGAATAACCTGGGGCCTGCCCTGCTTCTACAGCCCATAGAATAGTAGGGGGTCCAAAGCCATGGCCTCTGCGGGGCTCTGGCACAATTCCTTCAGTGTGAAGTGCGTGGCTCAGCTTTGAAAGAGCTTCTGCTGGTGGTCCTAGGGGTATGAGAAGGGGAATTGGGAGACTGGGATTGATGTGTGTACACTGCTATGCATCAAAGAGATGACTAGTGGGAGCCTGCTGCACAGCACAGAGAACTCCAGCTAGTGCTCTGTGGGGACCTCAATGGGAAGGAAATTTTAAAAAGAGGGGGTATATGTATGCATATGACTGATTCACTTTGCTGTCTAACTAGCACAACATTGGAAAGCAACTATGTGCTGTGTGCTTTTGCTCAGTCATGTCTGACTTTGTGATCCCATGGACTGTGGCCCACCAGGCTTCTCTGTCCATGGGATTCTCCAGGCAAGAGTACTGGAGTGGGTTGCCATTTCCTTCTCTAGGAGATCTTCTCAACCCAGGGATCAATCCCATGTCTCCTGTGACTCCTGCATTGGCAGGCAGGTTCATTACCACTGAGCCATTATACCCCAATAAAAATTCACTAAAAAAGTGAAGAATTTCACTTTTTTTCTCAAAGTTTCTGAAACTATGAGATAGGGGATGTTGCACAGTAGTGGGTCCTGAGTAAGCGTGCTGGGAACAGAAGCATCGTTGTCCCCTGGGAGCTTGTTGGAAATGCAGATTCTTAGTCATCCCAGATTCAGAAACTCGGGTCACAGCTCTCTTTGAAGCTCTGTGTGAGTTAACAAGCCCTCACTCTCCAGGGGATTGTGTTGCAGCTCAAGGCTGAGGATCACTGCTGTATACAAGAGGGTGTCAGAAGGAGTGTTCAGAGAACAACTGCGTATAAACCAGGGGATCGAGGAGAGTTAGAAAACCTGGGTGCCAGGAGGAACCATTCCTCTGTGGCTGTATGACCTTGGACAAGCCCTCAGGTCACAGTGTTAGAAACCCAGTACTGAAAGGTCCCTTAGTGATCTATCACTGTGTCATCTCCTTATGATGGGAATGGAATGAGGAAGGGATTTGACCACAGCTACTCTTGAGAGTCCCTTGGACTGCAAGGAGATCCAACCAGTCCATTCTAGAGGAGATCAATCCTGGGTGTTCATTGGAAGGACTGATGCTAAAACTGAAACTCCAATACTTTGGCTACCTCATGCAATGAGTTGACTCACTGGAAAAGACTCTGATGCTGGGAAGGATTGGGGGAGGGAGCAGACGGGGACGACAGAGAATGAGATGGCTGGATGGCATCACCGACTCGATGGACATGAGTTTGAGTGAACTCCGGGAGTTGGTGATGGACAGGGAGGCCTGGCGTGCTGTGATTCATGGGGTCGCAAAGAGTCGGACACGATTGAGAGACTGAACTGAACTGGACTGAACTGAACTCAGTGGCAGAGCTGAGACTTGAAGCCAGTTAGATTTGCCCCTTGACAAACTGAATGTCAGGATGTACCAGCTTGCCTCGCTATGCCTGTTTCTACATCTGTAAAATGGAGCTAATAATAGTACTTAGATTATTTTAAACAAGATAATATGTAGCATCAAAACATCAAATATGGGATTTTCTTGTATTTTTTTTTTCTTACAACAGTGTTGAGGAATTACTGAAGCACACTAACTTGTATGTATTTAAAGAGTGCAATTTGATGACTTTTGACAGGCACACATACATCCGTGAGCCTGGTTCACAATCAGTATAACAACTATTCCCATCACCCCCAAACCTTTCTTTGTGCCCTTAACACCTCTCTCCCTCTACACATCCCCAGGCAACTACTGATTTGCTTTCTGTCCTCATAGATTGGTTTGTATTTTCCAGAATTTTACATACCTAGAATTGTACAGAATAGTCTCTTTCCCCCGCTGGTTTCTTTTCGCCCAGTGTGTTTCTGAGATTCGTCTGTGTTATTGTTTGTGCTAATAGTTTGTTCCTTTTTATTACTGAGTAATATTCCAGTGTACACATGTACTGATCTGTGTATCCATTCCCCTCTTGATGGACATTTGGACTGTTTGCAGCTTGGGGTTATTAACACTAATCAACTTAGCACTGACTTTAAGATGTACCATTATTTTATCTTAGTGAAGAAAGGAAAAATGCTGCCATTTAAATTATGACCCAATGTTTTAAAATTAACTAGAATGTTTATTTCATACTTCTCAGATCTTTCAGATTTTTTTTAAACTCACATACTGCTTTTTTCATACAAAATTAAAAAGGAATACCTAAAGAAAGGTAAAACTCGAGTGTTCCTAATACATCTTCTCACTTTGAATCAAATTCTTTGGAGTCATTTTTTAACTCTGTGCTTCTAATATCCTCATTCTTGATGTCCTTGAGCATTGGTGATGCAGCCTTGTTACAGGACCCACAGAGCAGCTCAAAGGATCTGGTGCTGGGCTCTGTGGCCACCATGGCAATTATGCAGAGGGTGCCTCCCTTGCATGCCTGCTTTGGGAATGTTGCTAAACATGTCTGTTCACTGCCTCCTCCACCCTTCCCCACAACCATGTGGTTCCTAGGGGTTAAAAGTGCTCCACTATTGTCTCTGGGATTTCATCCCAAGCCTGTGACACCTTTGATGTCTGCGCGCACATGGACAGTGACAGCTACATCAGGACCGCAGCCTGGTTGACACTGTTGAAAGATGTTAGCAGTGCTCACACACATTCCAGTCTCAGAGATGCTAAAATGTATTTTAAAATGTGTAGCTTAGAATCATTGAGACAGAGTCTGTGTATGGGATCCTGAACTGTGCCTATACTTTGTAAACACTCAGTGAGATTTAGCTTGTGTTATAATTATTACATGACACTGAAACATCAGTTTCCTGGTGGTAAAATAAGGGTGGCTCTATCTGCCTCACAGAAATGTTGTGAAGATAAAGGGCTTGATTTATTTCACTTAGAACACATGGTCCAGGAAGATGTTTTGTTTCATTGAAACCTCACAATGTGGTTGATTTTGGGGACTGGCAAGATAGTGGACTTATGAACGCTGAAGCTGCAAAGTGGGCCTTAGAAACAGGACATTTCAACTCCTTTGTTTTGCAAATGGGAAGCCCAGAGAGGATTGGTGCCTTGCCTAAGGGCCTGATTCATCTAGTGGCCATCCAGGATTGAAACCCAGACCCCCTTCCAGTGCTCTGCCTAAACTATGTAGTCATGGAAGGAGCCACAGATCAGGATCCCAGAGAAGCCTTCATGGCCATTTCCATTTCTGGAAGGATCAGCTCCTCAGGCTGCATGGCTGGGGTGAGGGTCAGAACTCAAGGAACAGGAATGGCCAGATTCCAGTAAAGGGTGGTGGTGGCCTTTGTCCTTCAAGCTGGAAGCTCCTGGATAGACCAGCACCTGGGAGGACCCCTTGGACACCCCGTTCTTGAGACTGGAAAGGGGCAAAGCTGGGGGTTAAGTGCCCTCAGGGCCCTACATTCATAAAGGAGGAGCTCTTGTGGTTTCCCTGGCAAGGGTGAATATGGTTTGATCCCTAGTCAGGGAGCTAAGATCTTGCAAAAAAATTAAAAACAAATCAAAAAGGAAGAGCTCTGCATGCCTGCCCAGCATCACATGCCAGGGACTCTGCTGACTTGTTCCCAGGTACTAATTTATTCAACACTACTAGAGCCCAATGAGGCAGATTCTCTTGACTGCTTTATTTTAGACCTACAGGGAAACAGAGCTGGGGAAGGAACACCTAAGATTACATGGCTAAGGAAGATGGAACTGGGAATTCCATTTGGTTCTCTTGGCCCTTTCTATAGGGCCAGAACCTCTTTAGCCTAATTCCCAGTTCGGAAATGAGAATGGAGTTGGAAGAAGCTGGATGAGGGGGCAGCATGGATACCCAGTGCTTTGCTCAAGAGAATTGCCCTTCAGTGAGGAAGCAGGCAAAATGAAGGGCCCATGTCCCGACCTTACCTATCCATGGACGGGAACTCCATAGTTTAATATGGGCTCTGGCCCAGCGATCATTCTCCTTTCAGTATAATAGGGCAATACTACCCATAGCTGTTTCTTGAGGCCTATTCAGGCGATCACTGCATCTCAAATGGAGCTAAACTCAGCAGCAGGCTGACTTGATCTCTCGGTGTTGTGAGTGATGCAGGCCTAATGTTGGTCCCCAGGTTTTAATCTCAGTCTTGCCACTGGGCCCTTGGGTGGCTCTGGCCAAGTCTTTCTCGCTGTACTTCCGTTTTCTCACCAGTGAGACAAGGATTTGTCAGATCCCAGATATCACATTCAGTTTTAGCATTCTTTAGTACTCCTGCATCAGGCGCCTCATTTGAACAGCAGTGAAAATAATAATGTGTTGCTGACATTTGCTGAGCACATACTGTGTACCAAAGTGCTGTTTCACCCATTAGCTCATCTAATCCTCGGAGGACACTGTAAGCTGGGTCTGAATGGCGTTGGTATGAGGTCCGAGTGAGTCAATGTATGTGCAGGGCTTAGAACTGTTCCTGGCACAGAATGCATGCTCCATCAGTGTGTTATTATTTCTCCTGTTCTGCAAGTGTGAAAACTGAGCCCAAGAGAATTTAGGTATCTTGCCCAAGGTCACAGAGCTAGAAACTGGCAGTCAAAGCCCAGAGAGTCTGACTCTAGAGTGCTCCTAATGACTTCTCTGTGCTGTTTCTTGTTGGGCTTGCTGGGCAGAACAGTGGTAAAGAATCCTCCTGCAATGCAGGAGACACTGGAGGTTCGAGTTTGATCTTTCTGGGTTGGAAAGATCCCCAGGAGAAGGAAATGGCAACCCATTCCAGTATTCTTGCCTGGAAAATCCCATAGACAGGGGAACCTGCTGGGCTACAGTCCATGGGGTTGCAAAGAGTCAGACACAACTTAGCAACTGAGCATGCACACAGGCTGCCTCTTGATAAGACAAGATGCAGGAGAAACACGTTAGAAAGCAGAGCGGACTGTGTGCAACTAGTGAGGGGCTGACTTCAAAAGGCATGCCTACTCTATTCTTAAAGTACAACATTATAGTAGACAAGCAAACATATCTATAGGCCAAACTTGGCCCTGCTAATCCATAATTTGCTTCTCAGAATCTTAATCTTAAATTCCAGCAAGTGAGATGTAGAGGAATAGCACAGTCACCACCGCGTCAGTGAGCTGGAGGGTATCTGGGCACGAGTAGGCATAGGGACATGGCGATGGAGGCGAAGGAAGGGAACAGACCTGAGGCTGGGGCGTGTGAGCCCAGGAACTCAGTGGGCGTAGGGCAGAGTGAAGGCTGGATTTATCAGGGGGAGGTGAGCCACTGCTTTGTTGAGGCCTGGGTTGAAGACTAGAGCGGGTAGGGGGAACAGTCTGGAACCTCCCCTCCCCACAGAATTCCAGGAATGGGAGGGAGTCTCCAGACCAAGAAAGCGCCTGGATAAACCAACCCAACCAAAGAAGGGAAGGAAGGAAGTCTGGGGGTCGGATAACCAGAATGCCAAGACAGGTGTCGGGAATAGAAGGAGGGAGGGGGTTAAGAGAGAGAGAACTTGGAAATTGCTGGTGTAAATGCTTTCTTCAGAGTACACAGTTTGAGAGCCAAAGCCAATCCAGCTGTCATCTCTTAACTTTCTCTGGTTTAATTTCCAAAAATCCAGGGAGTTTAATCAACCCCAGCTCGTCTAGGGAGGGAGGTGGTGGAATACAGTTCAGGATTTAACGGCTATTAGCATGGACAGGTTTTTGCCTCATCACGGAAAGGAATATAAAACTCTCAGAGAACTCTACTCAGTGCCCTGTGGTGACCTAAATGGGAAGGAAAAGCAAAAATGAGGGGATACGTGTACACATATAGCTGATTCACTTTGCTGCACAGTAGAAATGAACACAGCATTATAAAGCAAATACCCTGCCCAAAAATTAATTTTAGAAAAGGATGTAAAACCTAACTGGTAAGAAAGTGAATGTGGGTGGAGCCCTGTGTGCCGTGGGCTCAGCGTAGCTCATTTTAACCAGGTAGTCACTCTGAGAATCCCCACTCTACAGATGAAGAAGCAGGTTCAGGCAAGTTAGGGGTTCATGCCCAACGGGATAAAGTGAGTAAGTGGTGCCGCCTGCCTCGCAACCCAGGTGGCTGACTCTGGAGCCTGTGAGTTTTAACCACCACTCATATCTCTTGAGATGAAAAATGGGGACAGCAATGATGAGAACGGTGATAGCTAACATATCCAACAAACTGAAGATGAAAGATAACACAGTTCTCACAGCAGAGAGTACGGAAATCTCTCCGCTGTCCACGTTAACAGCCCACATTTACTGAGGGCTTATTACATGCCAGGCCCTGTACTAAGCACTTTGCATGGGTTATCTCATTTCATTCCCACAATACCCTTGTGAGATTGGACCTTCTACGTTTCACAGAGAAGGAAACTCCTAACAAGTTTAGGTGACGCGCCTGTGGCTGTGGAAGAGGCAGGGTGTGGGTTTCACCCCAGCCTCAGTTCCTCAGCCCATGTGGGTAGCAGCTACCCTGCTCCTTGTTAGCCCCGGAGCTGACCACCGTCCTCCGTGAACTGCTTCCTTCCTCCGGCCTCCCCCGACTACGCCCCATCCTCTCAGTCTCTCCCTTCTCCCACCCCTTTGCTCTTTCATGTGTGTACAGTGGACCTGGCATCTTTTTGTTTTAAAATTAATTCATTTTTATTTTTGGCTAAGCTGGGTCTTGGTTACTGCAGGGGCCTTTCTCTGGTTGTGGCGAGTGGGGGCTACTCTCCCGTTGCTTCTCTTTGCAGTGGCTTCTTCCGTTGTGGACCAGGGCTGTAGGGCACGCAGGCTTCAATAGTTGGGGCATGTGGGTTCAGTAGTTGCAGCTCCCTGGTTCTAGAGCGCAGGCTCAGTAGTTGTGGCCCATGAGCTTAGCTGCTCCGTGGCAGGTGGGATCTTCCTGGATCAGAGATTGAACCCTTGTCTCCTGACTTGGCAGGCGGACTCTTTACCACTGAGCCGCCAGGGAAGCCTGTGACCTAGCATCTTATTAACTATCTCTGCCTCCTCTAATTGCCCACGGTTCGCAGCCTAAGGTAGCATAACCGCCGTACATACTGTCAGAGGGATGAGCTACTCCCTGCTTTAAGGGTAAGCCTCAGCTGCTTGGCCAGGCCCTCTGCTCTCGAAGGCAGAAACAAGGCTTATTCAAATGTCTGAGCTCTGGTCGTGCCTAGCATGGGACCAGTCTATTGTGTCCATGCAATAAATTCTTGTTGCTTGGAGGACTGATGGAAAGCAGGGAGAAAGGAAGTGAGGAGAGGGTGACTCAGAGAACCTCTCTGGGTCACCCTCTGCAGCTCAACACTAGGATGGCTCTCAAAGTCTAAACAGGGACCCCAAAGTCCTAAAAGCCCAGCATCTGCACCTGTCTGTCTCTACTCCATCACTCATGACATATGTGGCTCATATGTGGCTTTCCTTTCTGTTCCTCACACCAACATCATCCCACCCCAAAACCTTTGTACTGGCTATTCCTGATGCTTCCCACCATCTGGTCTCCCCTCCAAGATCACCTCCTCCTAGAAGCCTCCCTTGATTATCCCAACCTACCCCACCCTTACACATAATCCCACTACCCTGTTGTATTTATCTGAACAGCACAAATCTCTGAAATGATCCTGTGGATTCACTTTTTGGTTGCGATCTCTCCCTGCCAGGGGTGTAAGGGCAGGGTCCTTTCGTCCACTTCTATAGCTGGATGTTTGTTCAGATTCCGCTGCAGTTCGTGTGCTCAGCCCTCCTGACCAACTATGAGACGGTGATTACTTTCATCCCCAGATTTGTTTAAGGAATGAATGAAGGTGTTTGAACCAAATGGAATTCAAGGGAGGAAGGAGAGCTTCAAAGATTGCACTTTCGTCCAGCCACCCCAGCCTTGCAGGTGTGGGAGTCGAGGGTCTGCGTGGCCTGGGGCTCTGCCTCAGTCTGGAGCTGGCTGCATCTCCTCAGTTGTGCAGTCCTGAGCTATGGGAACTATGCGTGTGAAACACCTCAGGGCAGGAAGAACCGGCCTGGCCATTGTGCCTGGGGTTGAGAGGAGAGGTTCAGCTGAAAGTTTGGACAGTTCTTGGCATGTAGTCCTCAGGGCCCTTTAGAAAGTGATCCCGCCCAGCTGGCCCTGGCGAGAGCCCGGTCGGGGGCCAGCATCATGCTGGCTGGCCATAAAGAGGTTACTGTGGGAAGCGTTCAGATTGCTCGGGAAGCATTAGGAACATGAAAGATATGCTACGCTTTCTTCAGGCCCAAGAGAATCACCACCCAGTGTTAGACTTGGCAGAAGGCTTTCCGCTCCTCTGAGCTGCCTCCTTAGAAAAGACGCACTGTCTGAATACTGAATGCCAGCCAGTTGTGGGGACATGGAGCCAGCAGAGGACAGGGGCCCGCGTTCTCGGACAGGTGACCCCACACAGCCCTACCTGTCTCCAAGGCAACAGATCCAGGCCCCTTCTTCCAGGAGAGCCTGTTGTGAAACATTCAGGAATGTTTGTGTTCCTCCAGAGACTGGTAATTAAGAAGAGGCAGAACTGGTTCTCTCTTGGCACCCTCCCTCACTCCCCCTCACCCCTCCAGCATTTGGGTCATTTGATTTCATGATCTGGGTTTTCAGCAGCCCAGGACTTGGAGCCTGGAGGCAGGGACCGCACCGGACAGGATTGGGGTGAATCGCGTCATCAGAGGATGGGGGCTGTCAGTTGCAGGCAGGCCCCCAAGTCCTGGCCGCATCTGAAAGCAGACATCTTTTCCCAGCTCACATTCTTGGCACTTGCCCAAGGGGAAACACTGCAGGCCAGAGAAGCACCCACAGTTTCCCAGAGGGGATTGGTTTAAACGGACAGTTCCTCTCTCTGGGATGAGGAGTGGGTGCCCATGTATATATACGTGTGTGTGTGTATTTAGATCCTTGTACAGCTAAAAATGCTTCTCTTCATCCTGATTCTCTGAATGACACGTCCCTGCACACTGAATAATTCATCCCCCTCTTGGCATTTGTTCCAGAGAATCTTGCTGTCCAGATTTCTTGTAAGTTGTGTAGTCTTCCAATAGAAGCTTTTCTCTTTCCCATGGAAGAGCTGTAGGAGTCAGGATGTCAGTCCTCTGGTGTTTTCTCCACGATCGCTTTTAAGGGAAGCCTGAATGTCAGACCCAGAGCCTTTCTGTCTCCCTTTGCCCCCTCTGGCTACCACGGTCCTCTTGGTTCCTCTTCTTTATACCTGTTGAGCACAATGTCTGCGTTCACCATAGGCGGGAATCAGCATTTCAGCTTTGGCAGGAAATCCAAACTGATGCTTGTAGCTAGCATTTATTTCAGGTCTGACTTCTCGATGTCCAAGGCTGGAATGAGAGTAACGTTCATGGTTTTCTGGAAAAGCGATGCCTTTTTGGTGTTTTAGACCTGCCTCTCCTTCCCCAGTCTCCAGCCTCACACAGAGAGCTCAGTGAATCACTTGTTACGACGACTTTAACACAGTTGTCTTTTCGTGAAGTAATTTTGCACTATCCAAATGTATCGAGTAGCTTTGCATCGAGACGTGGAAAACTGAAGGTGCAAGTAGGCTGCAGCTCAGGTGCCTTCTGCCTGCTTCCGATTTCCCCCCAGCCCAGCTTTGACGTCTGTATCTCAGGCATAGCTTCCAGATTATTCTGAGACTCCCTTGGTCTTGTCAGTTTTTATTAGCAAAGCTCAGGTTCTGGAGTGAGACGGTGGGGCTTCAGGTTATACCTCTGCTGTTTGCCAGCTGCAAGATATTGGGTGTGTTTTCTCACTGGTCAAATAGAGGAAAAGCACCTGCTGCCTAGAGAGGGAACAAACTTGTTTTCTACGCTTTGATTTAGCCATCATTAACTATTTTGATTACAATTGAGATAGAAATACTACAGAGAAGCTAATTTTAAAAAGATTAAAAAGAAAAAAAATAAATTATTAAAATCCCTCTACCAATATAGCATTTTAATGTATATCTTTCCAGCTTCTCTTCTACAAATGCACACACATTTCAGGCAAAAATACTGTATTAGAACAATATCCTAAAGCGTTTCTTGTTCAACAGTGTCATTTTTCTCATAGTATGTTAAGAACATTCTTCCATGTTAGCAAAATACACACCATTATTTTTTGTTCTTAGATATTCATTGTCGTATTCACTCATTCCACAAATATTTATTGATCACCAATCATGGGGGACATAAGATTCTATTGCTTAAATGCACCATTGATGAAATCATTCAGTTCATCGCCACAGAAGATTTTTATCATTTTTGCCTTCCCTGGGTTTTCATTGTGGCACATGGGCTTAATTGCCCCATAGCATGTGGGATCTTAGTTCCCCAACCAGGGATCAAACTTGTGTCCCCTGCATTGGAAGGCCGACTTTTATCCACTGGACCACCAGGAAAGTTCTCCTTCCTCTCCTCCCCACCTCACCGCTCCCCAACCCTGGGAGGGGGGAAAGAATTTTGATCCACACGTGGATTCAGGGAGCTATGGAGAGGGAATATATCTTTGTCTTCTTGGTTTTCTGGGTTGCAAAGTGTAAATAACAAGATTCCTATCTTCATCACCAGGCTGGTAGGTGGGGCTTCTCAGGGCTGCACCCAGGGAAAGGAATGAACCAGAAGGATCTGACAGTGGTTGGCCCAAGCACTCCTGTTCCCTTCCCAGATGTATCTGTCCTCAGTAACAGAGTCACTTGCTGTGGAGGGGTAGGCCTGCGTGCAGATTTTTCCTTCAGAGACCCCTTCAGTGATGTGTTAGATGAAATGATGTTGGATGAGACTTCACTGTTGGTCACTGGCCTTCATTCTCCATAAGGAAGTGGAAATGAACCATTTTTATAGGGGTTTAAGGAGGAGGAGGAACTGAGGGACATGGTCTCTTGCTTCTGAAGTCTTGGGGTGGGCAGGGCTCGGGGGGTAGTGGCGGATTGGGCTGAAGACAACTTTTAGAAACTATCCAGGTTGGTCTAAGTGCTCCCAAATGAAGAGCCTTCTGGCCTAAAGAAATCACCCGTGTCTTCCCCATCTCTTCATTTTTCACTCAAGACAGAGGCTCATAATTTTCCATGGGGCTCAGCTGAAGATGTCAACTTTCAAGAGAACCTTTCGGTTCACAGCAGGGGCTCTGAAGGCAGAGTGCCTTGCTTGAATATCATTGGTATAGACATTGAGAATGTTATTTCATCTTTCTCTTAGTCTCCGTTTCCCCTTCTGGGAAGTGGAGAAGAATGTTCTTTCAGCATTCATTCACACCAGGATCTAAATGTTTTTACAATCATGACTTTATTTAACCTGACAACTTGGAGAGTTATTATCCCCACATTTTAGATAAAAATACTGAGGCTCAGAGAGGGACACTTAAGTGGCCATACTTATACAGCTAATACGTGATGCCTACTGAATCCTTATTGGATAGGGCTTAGTCTGTTGTATATCATATAGACCTCTGCCTCATCCTTGTTGTCTCCCATAATACAGCAGTATGATTAACAGAGCTTTGGGGCTATCCACTCCTTCAGCCGGTAGATATTGTTCTCAGTCTACCAGACCCTGGATATATAGTGGTATGTGAACACACTAGGTTTGTCCACCAGGGGCTCTTTCACTGTTTATTTCTCCCCACACATTTTGCTTTTCTTTCTTTTTTAAAATTTTATTTGGTTGTGCTGGGTCTTAGTTGCCGCAGATGGGATCTAGTTCCCTGATCAGGAATTGAAGCCGGGTCCCCGGCATTGGGAGCACAAAGTCTTAGCTACTGGACCACCAGGGAAGTCTCAGCACATATTTTGCTTTCAGCTTGATTTGGGGTGGGTTTAAGAGGGAAGGAGATTGCTTGGGCTAGGAGAGTCATCTCCTATGGCTTGGAGGGAAGTTCTTGACCAGGAATCCTAGCCCCCATCCCACTCATCTTTCCTCCTGTTGCATTGTACCTCAGTTTGCCAGTCTGTCGAAAGAGTGTTGAAGCACAGCCTTTCAGTCTTCCAGAAGTGGGATGGGAGCAGACAGGAGAGGGAGAATATTGTTGTTCAGTTGCTAAGTTGTGTCTGACTCTTTGCAACTCTGTGGACTGCAGCACGCCAGGGAGAATATTATGTGTGTGTGTTTTAGGCAGATACAGTGATGGGGAGAAACTAACCCGGCCATCCAAAGGGGCCACTCAGGCTGACTTCAGTGTATCCAGATTCCCTGCTCCCTGCATGCTGGCTAAAGTGCTGGACCAAGGACTTCTGATGTTTTTGAGCCTTGACAAACCTTTGTTCATTTAGTTGGGTGGTTTGTCTATCTGACATAGTCGCCAAGACTGAGTGGTTACCACCACCTCACTCCCCATTTGGGAAGTCCCAATATGGAGACTTCGAGGGTAGTTATGGCTAAAAGATCAGTTTGGCCTGGATTGTACAGAGAAGGACAGCAGCGGGTACAGGCATTTGGGAACCAGCCCAGGAAGCAAAAAAAATACTGCGTTTGGCCAATCTCACATGGAGGGAACATCTGTTCTTCTAGATGCTGCAGCGAGCTAGCTTTTCAGAGGGGAAATAGGTAAGACAAACATGGACAGAGCCTGAAGGACGGCTGGGGCTGGAGTGGGCCAAGTGCCCTGTGAGTGGAGAACCCAGAGAGAAATTTGAGTCTGAGTCCAGAAGCCAGGTTCGACCTTCGAGCACTTCCCTGTGACCCCTCACTTAGAGAGTGAGGCCCAGAGAAGCAGGCGAATCACTCAGAATCCCTTCCCAGTTGGTGGCAAAGTTGGGACCAGAGCAGATTTCCCACCTCCCTCCCAGGTGACCTTATCCTGCTGCTCCGATATGCATTCATCTTCCCCGGGGGACGACGTGGCTGGGGCGCAGAGCTTCTGCATCTGGTGGGTCAGCCCAGAGGGCCAGGGAGGCTATAGGCAGCCACGAACGCAGCTCCCTGGGGACCGTAGGCTGACGGAGTCTCTTTCTCCTCTCCCTCGCCAGGTACACCAAACCGCTCACCTTTGCTGACTGCATTAGTGACGAGCTGCCGCTGGGATGGGAAGAGGCGTACGACCCACAGGTCGGAGATTACTTCATAGACCACAACACCAGTAAGTCCCCTCCACCCATCCCTCCACCTCCTGGCCAGCCCCCACGTCTGGAAGAGCTACCAGCAGGGGCTTGTGAAGCCAGATTGTGTTTCATTTCACACAGAGTTGGATAGAGATGTCAGTGTAGATATAGATAGATAATGTATGCTCATATATAAATAACAGTTTAGAAGAGTTTTAAATAGAATCTAGAACTCTGTGTCTCACAACCCATCTCCCCAATTTTACAGAAGTAACCACTGCTAGCCATTTCTTGTGTATCTCTCCAGAAACTTCCCAGTCATGTGTGCATACATATATTCTTTTTTTTTTTTAATGTATATTGATTTCCACAGGGCTTCCCTGGTGGCTCAGATGGTAAATAATCTGCCTGTAATGCAGGAGACCTGGCTTTGATCTCTGGGTTGGGAAGATCCCCTGGAGAAGGGAATGACTACCCACTCTAGTGTTCTTGCCTGCAGAATTCCATAAACAGAGGAGCCTGGCAGGCTACAGTCCATGGGGTCACAAAGAATCAAACATGACTGAGCGACTGACAATTTCACTTTCATTGATTTCCATGCACCATATGTAAAATAGATAGCCAGTGGGAATTTCCCACATGACTCAGGAAACTCAAAACGGTGCTCTCTGACAACCTAGAGGGCAGGGATGGTGGGAGGGAGGTTCATGCATGCAGATTTTTTCCACAGAAGGTAGATGTGTCTGTGTTGTCCCCAGATTATTTTTTAGCAGCCTCTGCCCCTAAAGCAAGTCCACAGCGGCATACAGCATGTGTCTGTAGTAGATGGTCTGAGTGATGTGTGTATGTATCTCCAGCCCATCCCACCAGTCAGCCCACCCTCACTTTGTATCTGGGTCCAGATATCCTGATCCAGAATGAAGATTCCTAGCGTCTTCGTCTCTGGGACTTTGATGGGAGCATAGGTTGAGAAGGGGAGAAGCTTATTGTCTGACAGGTGGAAGAGCCCAGATTGAGGTCTTCCAGGCAGGGAGGGTTGATGTGTACTTGGGCCTCATCCATTGTGCCCCTTCTTGGCCAAGACTATTCTTGTCCTCGGGAATTTGCTGCCCTATTTGTTCATGTATAATAGAGGAAAGAGGATTTTTCTGTCTAGATCTCAGCCTTCTGAACTGTGGGATTCCTCTTGTCCTTTCAGGCAAGAGGAGAATGGAATGCAGTGGCACGTGCCCGAAGGTTGAGATTAGGGCACTGAATCCTAGTAGCCCTTGTTTCCTGAGCATGCACTCTGTGCCATGTGCTGGACAAGGCACTTGATTAGGCATCATCTCATGCAATCCTCCCAACACCCCTGTGGGATGCTAGGATGATTGTGCGTGTGTGCTCAGTCATGTCCGACTCTTTGTGACCCCATGGACTATAGCCTGCCAGAAGGGAAAAGCCTGGTTCTTCCATTGGTGCATCTGTGTGTGCATTCTAAGACACTTCAGTTGTATCCAACTCTTTGAGACCCTGCCAGGCTCCTCTGTCCAAGAGATTTTCCAGGCAAGAATACTGGAGTGGGGTGCCATTTCATACTCAAGGGGCTTTTCTCTACCCAGGGATTGAACCTGAGTCTCCTGAATTGGCAGGCCATTGGTGCCACCTGGGAAGCACTAGGATGATTAACTGTGTCTTGTGAATGGAACTTAGAGATAGAAATTGACTGTGCAACTCTCAGAGCCAAAGCATGGCGGGGCTGGGATTTGAACTCGTCCTGGGAGTGGAGTTGGGCTTCTCCATCCACTTCCTCTTCTGGGTTTCTATAGCACCTGGTCAAATCTCTGCTGTCCCCCTCACCATTCTGTAGTATAACCATTTATCTGTTAGGACAGGTTCCCCAGACTTTTTGCCTGGTAAGGTACATAGTAGGTGTGCACTTGACCTTTGCTACCTAGAAAAGGTTATATGTGCATGAATGCATGACTAAATAAATGGGTGCATGAGCAGACTTGGCACCAAAGCATAGGAGAGTTTCTGAGAGACAGCTAATGGCACTAATTGCATTGTTGGGGTAGCAAAGGTTTTTATTAGCACTCATGATTGCATATTGGATAATGAGAAGTAAATATGCCTAATTGAGTGTGTATGGGGAAGGAGGTTAGTGCTTGGAGGGCTGCATGATATATTGGGTTAAACACTGATGTGCAGGAACCCTCACTAGTCCTTTCCTGTCTCTAATTGCTGAGTGAATCCCCCTCATTGAAATCTGATGGCAGGAGTGGGATTTTCTGGTGCTTTTAGGAGTCATTGGAGAGATGGAAGGCGTATCGTGCAATGGTAGAGTGTATTCTTGAGGGGACGGTAGCAGAAACAGGAGTGTGTATAGGGAGGTAAGTAAATAAAAACCACAAAAGGAAAAATTCTCTCTGGCAGTTTTGCCAGCAGTCAGGCTGCAGGGTTTCTTTTGGCTGGAAGGTGCTCTCATTGGATAGAAGGTGCCACTTCTACCACTTCTAAAGGACGGAGTCAGCGATAGAAACAGTGGTATGCACAAGGCCCACTCATTCAGAGCTGTGGACTCAGACCAATCCTCTGTGAGTGACTGAAATTACTGTTTTGTTTTGGTTAATAATTTTATTTATTTATTTTTAGCTGTGCTGGGCCTTCAGTGCTGCATGGGCTTCTCTCTAGTTGTGGTAAACGGGCTTCTCATTGAGGTGGCTTCTCTTGTTGCGGAGCACAGGCTCTAGGTATACAGGCTTCAGTAGCTGCAGCCCCTGGGCTCTGGAGCACAGGCTCAATAGTTACGGCACGTGGGCTTAGTTGCTCCGTGGCATGTGGGATCTTCTTAGACCAGGAATCAAGCCTGTGTCCCCTGCACTGGCAGGCAGATTCTTTACCACTGAACCACCAGGGAAAGCCCCTTAAATTACTATTCTAGAGTTATAGACATGATAGAATTGAACAACAAAGTAAACCTACCATCAAGCATTCATTCATTCAGCAAATATTTATCGACTTCCTACAATGTTCCAGGCACTGTACTGGGAGCATGGGGTACGTGAGAGTGCAAGATGGCAATGATCCTTGCCTGCACAGAGCTTTCATTTTGGCAGAAGCAGCAGAAGATAAACAGAATAAGTAAGCCAATTATGTAGTATTTTTTTTAATTATCAGGGTTATGAGAAAGGAGGGAAGCAGAGCGTGGGGCTGAGGTGTGCTGTGTGCATTTGTGGGTGTCAAGGGAGGGACAGTGTTGAGAAAATGCTCTCTGAGCCAAGACTTGAAGGAGGTGGGGAGAGTGCTTCAAGTAGAGAGGGTTGATCGAGCAAAAACTCCAATGTGTGATCACATTTTGCTTCTCAAGGGGTGACAAGGAGGCAGGTGTGCACTGAGCAGAATTTGTGAGGAAGTGGGGAGGAGGGCATCAGGCCAGGTGGTAGCAGGGCCTGGATGGGGCAGTGAGCCACCTGAAGGACTCAAGCTTTTATTCCATGTGATGGGAGCCATTGAAGATCCCCTAGAGGAGGAAATGGCAACCCACTCCAGTGTTCTTGCCTGGAGAATCCCAGTGACAGGGGAGCCTGGTGGGCTGCCGTCTATGGGGTCGCACAGAGTCGGACACGACTGAAGTGACTTAGCAGCAGCAGCAGCAGCAGCAGAGGAGGAAAAGGCAACCCACTCCAGTATCTTTGCCTGGAGAATCCCATGAACAGAGGAGCCTAGTGGGCTACAGAGGAGTCCATAGGGTCACCAAGAGTCGGGCATGACTGAAATGACTTAGCATGGAGAATTTTAAGCAGATGAATGGTGTGATCTGTTTTATGTTTTAAAAAGGGTCATTCTGGGTGCTTTGCTGAGAGTAAACGATGAAACAAGGACAGACATAGGGAAACTTGTGAAAGAATGTTGTAGTAGTCCGGGTGACAACGGACAGTGGCCCAGACCAAGGCTATAGTGGTGGTGGTGAAAAGTGGCCTGAGGCTGGAGGTGTTTTCAAGATAAAGCCAACAAGGCTTCCTGATAGATTATATGTGGGGTGTGGAAGAAAAAGGAATGAATGAGCCTCTCTGAGCAGGTGACAGGATGGAGTTGCCATCCATTGGATGGAGAAAGCTGCAAGAGGAGTGATGTGTTTAGGAAGGAAGAACAAGGGTTTGCTGGAATGGGTCACATCTTCCATGCCTGTTAACCACCTGAGAGGAGATGTTAGTCAGTTTAATGTAGGAATCTGGTGTTTGGAAAAGAGAACTGGGCTGAAGGTAGGCATTTGGGAGCTGTTGGCATAAAGAGAGTACTCATTTATTTTTTAAATATTTATTTGTTAATTTGTGGGCATTTATTTCTCAAATTTACAATGATTGTAGCTTCATGTTCTGGCATTGATTTTATTTATCATGATTAGATGGTTTTAATCAGTGATCAAATTCTGTTTTCTTTTTTCTCTGCACACTATGTCATGAATATTTGAGAGATGCTACATAGTCTTCATATTTGCCATTTTTAATGTGTCAAACAGGCATCAATACCATTATGACACAAAATGAGTGTAGCATAATACCCCTTTCAACTGACCTTTTGGGTTCTTTCCATTTGTTTGTTATAAAAAATAACACTTGAGGGAGCGTCTTTAAGCATATTGCTTTATTCTTCTATGATACTTTCCTGGAGTCACATTTCCAAATGTAGGATCACCAAGTGAAAGGTTATGGACACTTGTGAGACTTCTGGTAACTCTTCCTAGTTTGATAATATTTCTAAAAGATCGAGTCAATCTGTACTACCACAAGCAATGAGGGTACCGTTTTCCTCATACCTTGATCAGTATATGACTAATTTCACTTCTTTTGATGCATTCATCACAGGTTTAAACTGTTACTTCATTGTGTTTTATTTGCATTCCTTTGCATAGCAACAAGGTTGGACTTTCTCCAGATGTTCAGCTGTTTTTAAGATGATTGTAATTCAAGCCCTTGGAGAATTCAGTAGCGTTAGTCACATGGGTGCTTGTGTGGTGCGTGTAGACAGCAGGTGTGTGGTGGGGTGAGGAATATGTGAAGCCCGTGAACTGTAAACTGTATGGAGAGCGTGCAGTGTATTTGTAGGTAGAGGTTTGGGGCCTGGGGGAGGAAGGAGAACTGGGTGTTAATGATGGTTGTATTCAATCAATTAAACGTTTGTTGGAAGTAGCTACCTTTTAGGGAGAGTGCGAATGAAGGGGAAGGGGATGAAGGGAAGATTTTGTATGGAGCTGATTTTTGTGACATGCTGAATGATTCAACTATGTCCATGTTTAATAAAAACAAGAACTGAAAAATAGTTGACCAAGGACTTCCCTGGTGGTCCAGTGGTTGGGAATCTGCCCTGCAAAGCAGGGGACACAAGTTCGATCTCTGGTGGGGGAACTAGGATCCCACATGCCATGGAATAGCTAAGCCCACCCGCTGCACTGAGCCCTGAAGCCACAGTTAGAGTCTGTGCCCACAACGGAAGAGCCCACGTGATGTAGCCAAGAGCTGACTCAGCCAGATAAATAAACAAGGAAATAAACAGTCGACCAAGGGGGTCTCTAAGAACCTCCCCTGGTGTAAAGTTATCTGTTCTGGTGATATGGAAGTTAAGGAAGGAGAGTGAACATAGAAGGGGCTGGGCGTGGGAGGACCTCCTCAGAGTGTGATTAGCTCAGGACAAACTGGCCGTCTTCACAGCATGTTTTCTTTCCCAGAAAAAAGGGAGGAGGAGAAGAGCTTGAAGAACAGCCAGTCAGAGATAATTCAAACACTGGCCTCAGTGAATAGTTTTGGCTTTACTGTCACCATCGTTTGTTTACTTTACCTAGGTCTAAGTGCTCTACAGCTTCCAGGGAAGCAGTGAGGCAGGGCCCCTTATTCTCTTTAATAATCAGAAAAGTAGATTCAGAGAGGTTAAGCAACCTGCATGTTGTAACACAGTGGTCACTGGCAGGCGTGAGAACGTGGCCCTGCTACCTCTGTGATCATTCTCCCTGTCTCTTCTTTCTTTCATTGGAAATGCTCTTTGGGGCCTATTCGGGAGGACTCTCCCTCAATTCCCCCGGAGCCAGACCCATGACATAAATGAATGCAGCAGATAGATTGTGGACCCGTGGTGGCCAAATCTTCTGAATGATCAAGAAAAACCAGAGATCAAGATTTTAATGTATACATCTCCTTGTTAACCTAGAAAAATGGTATGGTGACCCTATTTGCAGGACAGAAAGAGGCAAAGATGCAGAGCACAGATTTGTGGACCCAGTAAGGGGAAGGAGAGCTTGGGATGAATTGACAGAGTAGCATTGACATATGTACACTACCATGTTTAAAATAGCTAGCTAGTGTGAAGCTGCTGAACAGCACAGGGAGCTCAGCTCAGTGTTCTGTGATGACCTGGAGGTATGGGGGTGGGGGTTGAAAGGAGACTCAAGAGGGAGGGGTTGTATGTATACACATACCTGATCTGCAGAGTTGGACACCACTGAGCAACTAACACTGAAAACCTGATTTACTTCGTTGCACAGCAGAAACAAACACAATATTATAAAGCAATTATGTTCCAATTTTTAAAAATTAAAAATGAATTTTTAAAAAATCTCCTTATTTTTATATACCAGTAATCAATTCAAAATTACTAAAGTTCTTTGGGCTAAGCAAAACTTACCTGCAAGCTGAATTTACCATATGGCTGTGATTATATAATTTCTGGTGTGTTAGTCATCCCATACCCCACCTTCCAGCTGGGAAGTGACTGAGGAGTTGGCAGTCGATGGGCATTGATTCTTTGACATTAACATTGCTTTGACCTCTTCCATATCTGCTTAGCTGCCAGCTACCCTTTTAAGGTCGCAGAGAGTCGGACACGACTGAGCAACTGAACTGAACTGAACTGAATCCTTTTAAAAACATTTTTTGTCCTATTACTTTTTTCTAAATTATCACTGTGTATTTTTATTGGATACATAATTAAAAAAATAAAAAAGAATGAAGAAAAAGCATCCTACCAACAAGACATATCTACTATCGATAATTTGCTGTTTCCTCCTAATCTGTTTGAGAATATACATATGTATTTTGATAAATACAAAACTATTTATGCAATTTTGTACCCAGTTGTTATTATTGTTTAGTTGCTAAAATGTCTCCAATTCTGTTGAGACCTCAGTACTTACACCTGTTTTTTTTATCATAAGCACCTTTCTGTTTTTTTTTTCTTCAAAATTTTTTTCAAAGACATTATTTTAATGGCTGTTTTAGTGTATTGTGTAAATATAGCATATGTATTTGAGCAGTAATTTCTTGTGTTACCTTGAGCAAGTCACTTAACCTCTTTATGTCTCATTTTTCTCTTTTGTTTAACCAGAGTAATAAAAGAATTTATAGAGTTAATGTGAGGATTAGAAGAGTAGATAGATGCAAAGTAAATGAAATAGTGCTTGGCATAGAGTAAATGTTAAATAAGTGCTTCTTTATGATGAAGATGATATTTTATAAATGCATCTTTGCCTGAATTTATTACCTTTTGTAATAAATTACTATGGGAGGAATTATTGGATGAAGGGTATTAACATTTTAAGTCTCTTGATTTTCACTGTCAGATAGCCCTTTAGGAAGGCTGTTCTAATTTACATACTGTGTGGACACAGTATATCTACACATCTTTTGAAATATCAGTTATTTTATTTTCCTTTACTGTTTACCAAAATGAATGATTTTAAACATCTATAATATTGTTGAGCCTCTCTGTCTTACATTAGAATTCATATCTGATCATTCTGGCTGTTCTCCGATTAACTGCAGGTTTGGAAATTGATCCTGGTTTTTTATGTATATTTGTTTGCTTAATCCAAATGAAGAGTCTCTGCCATTCAATAGGCAAGTTTAACCCATTTAAATTTATTGTGATTTTATATTTATTACATTTTTTTTCTCTGGTAGATTCTACAGGGCACAAACTCAACAGACATTTTTGAGGTGCTAATCTAGGATCTCTGGGGTCTGTTCCAGAAACCACTCAGATTGAGGATCCCCGGGTACAATGGCGGCGGGAGCAGGAGCACATGCTGAAGGATTACCTGGTGGTGGCCCAGGAGGCCCTGAGTGCACAAAAGGAAATCTACCAGGTGAAGCAGCAGCGCTTGGAGCTTGCACAGCAGGAGTATCAGCAGCTGCACGCCGTCTGGGAGCACAAGCTTGGCTCCCAGGTCAGCTGTGAGTACCTCCCACCACCAGTACCCCCACCAACATGACCTCGTGGAAGAGGAAATGGCCACACTGAGTCCTGCATGTACTGCCTCTCAGTGCTTCTCAGATCTACCTGTGTTCTTTCCTCTCCACTCCTTGTACAAACCACCACCCTTTTCCTGCTCCTGCTTGTGCTTTGCTATGATTCATCTGCCATTTTCATTCCATTTCCTTTAATTCATTTTTCGTCTCAGAATGCCAGTTGACTTACCTATCTCCTTATTTGAAGCCCTTTATTGGCTGGGGGAAGTGGGGGTAATTTTTGGTTAATATACAGAGTTTCAGTTTGGAAAGATGAAGATGTTTTGGAGGTGGATGGTGTTGATGGCTGCACAACAGTGTAAATGTATGTATGTCCTCTGAAACGTATATTTTGAAATGGTTAAAGTGGTAAATTTTATGTTATGTGTATTTTTTCACATCACTCTTTCCATGGCTTACACAGCCCCATGTGATCAGACTCCTGCCAGCCACTCCCACCTCCACTCATGCTCCCAGTCACCAGGATCTAGATGTAGATCTAGATCTAAGCACACCCATTCTGCTCCCCTGGCCGCTCTGCACCTTTCTACCTTGGGACTTCTGTCCTTGCTGCTCCCCTGCCTAGAAAGATTTTCCATTGATCCATTTGCACAGCTGGCTCCTTCTCACCCTTCCATTCATCTCCTCTGAGAGGCTTGCTTCTGACAACTCCATCCTCAGATGCCCTTCCCCAGCATTAGCCTCTGGAATGGCTGTTTATTTTGTTCATAGCACTATCACAGTACATCTGCTTATACATCTGTTGGTATTTCCCAGTGGAGGAAATTGCCTGTTTCCCTTGTTCACCCTCATGTCTGCAGGAGGAGAACAGGCACCCCACTCCTTCATTCTCAGTGTAGGTAAATGCCAGATCCATAGCTCTCAAAGAGCCCATTGACCTTTTCTGATGTTTTGGGGTTTTGGGGTTTTTTTTTTTTGGTCTTTTCCACTATTTTTAATAGCTAATTGAACTGAATCCTTTTCTATGTTTACTGAGTGCTTACTAAATGCTCACCTACAGTCTGAATATGTTATTTCTCATAACAGTTCTGTGGGGAAGCACAATTAATATATTCCTGTAACAGATGAAAAATCTACAGCTTAGAGAAGACTAATAGTATACCCAGGGACTTACATCTGGTAAGAGGTGATAAGTTACAATCCTCTCCCCCAACATCTGCAGTTTGGGCCAAGGGGCCAGCTTTAAGCCATGGTGTCAGAGTTTCCATGCCTTGGCTGAGTCATCAAACACCCACCCTGTGTGAAGCCCCCACTTTGAGAAATTTGGTCTGGGAGGAGGACAGTGAGTAGGTTACTCAATGTCCCAGCCCTGCCCTTTTCCTTGGCAACTCAGGGAAAAACCCAGAATCTCAGATTATAGAAAAGAACTGCATTACACTCATTAGCTGTTTCTAGGTCAAATAATGTCCTAGAGACCATCATGAGAGTTTTAGCACTTAATCTGTCTTAATCAGCTGGGACTGCCATAACGAATTACCACAGACCAGGTGACTTTAACAACAGACAGTTATTTTCCCACAGTTCTGGAGGCTGGAATCCTGAGATCAGGGTGTTAGAATGGTTGAGTTCTGGTGGTACCCTCTTCCTGTCTTCTCACTGTGTCTTCACATGACAGAGAGAGAAGAGAAAACAGCAAGCTCTGTGGTGTCTCTTATAAAGTCACTAATCCCATCATGAGGGCCCCATCCCTGTAACCTCATCTAACCCTAATTACCTCCCAAAGGCCCCCTTCTCCAAATACTATTACAATAGGGGTTAGGACTTCAATGTCCATAGCATTATTCTTACTAGAGCCCTGGAGGGAGATATTAATATCCCTAGTGAAATTCAGATTCAAAGAGATAATTTTTTTTCTTTCTGTAGTCTGAAATAGTGACAAGTGTATAGAAAAACAAACCTTCCTGTTTTGGAGGTCAGGATGTATACAGGGACCCCAAATATCACACCCTGAATAGCTTACTAACTTTGGGGGGGTAAAATGTATTTTTTATATTGAAGAGCTGTAGCCACCGCCACCTTACACAGGGGTTAAATTAGCATCACCAATAATGAGACAAACTGACATTGTATACTTTCTGATGCGATGCAATAAAAAAACATCACCGAGGATTCTTGACAAAAAATGTTTACTCTCAATCGAATCATGAAGAAACAACCAGACAAATCCATACTGCACAGTATCCTACAACATAATTACCCTACACACTTTCAAAAAATAGTGCTGTGAAAAAAACAGAAAGAAGGGCAATGTTCTAGATTACGAAACAAAAAAAGTCTAAGGAGGCATCAACCCAGTGAAGTGTTTGCACCTTGACTAGACCATCGATGGAGGGGAAAGCAGCCATAAAGATATTCTCAGGCAACTGGAAGATTTTCTTAGGTATAATAATGACTTTGTAACTGTGTAGGAGAATGTCCTGTTCCTAAGACATTCGTGTGACATCATGTCTGCAACTTAATTCCAAAAAAATCCAGGGGGGTGGGGGGTGGGGAGGGTAAATGAAAAAACTATGATGTCAGTCTAAGTGAAATCAATGACTCATTGATGGTTTTGGATATGGGATGGGTTTTTCCCAATAATCATTTATTGAGGGCTTTTATGATCCAGGCAGGCACCCTACTGAGAGAATAAGAGTGGAGGGTGGGATAGACAGAACAGATGTGGGGAAATGCTAAAAGTTGGTAGATCTAGGTGAAGGATCTATCAATATTCATCACATTATGATTTCAAATTTCCAGTAGATAGAAAGTTTTCAAAATAAAAATTTAGGGTGGGGAAAAGAGCCAAGTGGCAGCAATGACACATTCTTAGTGGGAGCTGTCCTGTGTGTTGTAGATATTTAACAGTATTCCTGGTCTCTGCCTATAGCATCTCCCACCCAGAGTTGTGATAATCAAAAATGAGTGCAGACACTGCCCCAGGGTGGGCTAAGTTGTCCCCAGCCAAAAACCACTGGTCTAGGTAAACCACTTAGCACAATTTCATTAGAATATATTAATAGCTCAATAAATATTCTCTTGATAAGAAACACATTACAAAATCTTTTGAGAATGTGGACTCTGTAGCTGGACTGCTGAGGTACAATCCAGGATATGCAACTTCCTTGCTGTTCAACTTTGTGCAAGTGATGCTGCTTCTCTCTGCATGAAGTTTTTCATCTGTAAAATTGACAGGGACTTCCCTGTGGTTAAGACTCCGTGCTTCCAATGCAGAGGGCAGGGGTTTGATCCCTGGTTGGGGAACTAAGATCCCACATGCTGTGTGGTGTGGCCAAAAAGAAGTATAAAACTGACATAATAATAGTGTTACCTTCCACTGGTGTTTTATGGGGTTCGTACTTGGAATACTAGTTATCACATTCTTAAGCTCACAATAGATAATATCAATATTTATTTGATATTATTAATTCATTGGCATTGAAATGACCAAGATTTTTAACCAATCCCTGGAACCAGTAAGAATAGACAATTCCTTATAGAAAGTAATTGAGGCAGTCCTGTCGTATGACTTCAGTGCTGCTACTGAGTGCTCCATCAGGAGCAAAGACACCGTTATTTTGAATGTTAAAGAAGGAATCAATAGATAGCTAGTGGGAAGCTGCTGTGTAGCATGGGGAGCTCAGCTCTGTGACCTGTGATGACCTAGAGGGGTGGGATATGGAGGTGGGAGGGAGGCTCAAGGGGGAGGAGATATATGTATGTTATAGCTGATTCACATTGTACAGCAGAAACTAACACAACATTGTAAAGCAATTATCTTCCAATTAAAAATTTAAAAAAAAAGAATCATCTCAGATCACTAGTTCTAAGATACAAATCAGCAAGGGATGGGGGCGTCCCTCAGCCCAAGCATCCCAGTGAAACAGGCATGACCCAAGGGTCCTCATGACTTTCTTAGGGTTTGACAAGCCAGGTTTGCCTTCCAAGTCAAGCTCTCTGGCATGTTGATAGACCGGTGAGGTCACATGCCTCCCTCTAACTCAGATGGCCTGTCAGGGCTTGTGAGAGTTTTGCCACCTGGCCTTGACTGCTGTAGGGCTTGGCTACAGGTGGGGCTCTGCCTTGGGGATGGAGGCTTTGTTGTCACCACTGGTACAGTCTCTCACCCCGTGGGGAATGAGAAGAGAACTCTCATTTAACATGCATCTATCGAATTTCTGCAGGGCGATATGCTGGCCACTGTACATATGTTGTATCAAATAAGCATGCTATACACACACACACAATCCTATAAGATACTGTTGTTCCCATTTTACAGATAAGAAAACTGAGGCCCAGAGAAAGTAGCTTCCCCAAAGTCACACTGTTAAAAAGTGGCAGAACTAGTTTTTTTACTCATACGCATCCGACCTCAAAACCAATTGTCTTAATTTAACCCAAGTCAGCCAGTCAAATTCTAAAGTTTGAGGGCTGCACTGGGGTTCTTCCATCCTCTGAAAGATGAGAGCTCAGGAGAGCTGGGTTCTTTGGGACCTCACCATGCTCTTTCCTCCTCCAGGCCTTGGTTTCCCATTTGGAAAATCAGTCATTGGGCACCTTGCTGCTAAAAATGTCCATTGAACCACCTACGTGCTTTCACTCATTCCTGAAACTAAGAAAATATCAGATAAGAGATTTTTAAAGCATACATGCACAAGGACAGGGAGACTTGGAGAAAAAGGCAGCAATAAAATATGGAGACTTAAAGGTGGAAGGACAAATAGCAACCTGTCTGATAGACCAGAGAAAAGAGGAATTGGGCTGACGGTGAGAAAAAACAGGCCTCTGGTCTACCTGGAGCATGTGCAAAAGCATCAGGAATTGGAGGCACTGGCTGTCTCTGTGGAATGGGAATGAAGTTAGGAGGCCCTCAGAGAAGACCGGAGGAAAGTTGTTTCTGAGACACAGACCACCAGATCTCTTCCCCAAATCAGTGAGACCCAGGCCAGTGCCCATCTCCAACCTGATGAAAAATTGGAGGTTTATTTTTAGGAGAGAGTAAAACAGAGTCTCTGGACCACAGGATACCAGGCAAGTTCAAAACTGAGGTGCACCATACTGAAAACATGGTATTCAAGTGAACACGAACTTGAGGATTGAGACCCCAGCCGGCATGTACCACTTGACTCCCAGAAGAGTACCAGGCTGGACAGTAGAAGAAGAATCTGGGGAATCTGAGTCTCTTCTTTTCAAAGAAAAGAGATATAAAGAGAAAAGATGAGATTTCCCTAGTGGCCCAGTGGCTCAGAATCTACCTGCCAATGCAGAGGACATGGGTTCGATCCCTTGTCCGGGAAGATCCCACGTGGCGGGGAGCAACTAAACCCGTGTGACACGACTAGAGAAGCTCGCGAGCCCTAGAGTCTGTGTTCCGCAGCAAGAGAAGCCACCGCAATGAAAAGCCCGAGCACCACAACTAGAGAGTAGCCCTTTGCTTGCTGCAACCAGAGAAAAGCCCACAGAGCAGCAAGACCCAGCACAGCCAAAAATAAGTAAGTCAATAACATTAAAAATAAAGAGAAAAGATGTAAAAACACTGAAAGCGAGGATTCTTGGATGAAACAGTCCAGCTAAATCACATATACCAAATAATCCACAGTGAATCATGTAACCCATCTCCAACAAACTCTGCTCCAGCCAGCTTTTTGGGTCCCCAGTTTAAGTGTGAGCAGACGGCTGAGTTTCTGAACATCTGTGGAAAGCCTCTTACATGAACGGTAGAGATGAAACAAGCACCCAGCAGTGGGGAGGCCTTGTAGGAAATGGAGAGTGTGTGTGGAGAGGAAAACATGGCGAAAAGCTCACAACTGTGAAAGTAAAACAGGATGCTACATTTTATAAATAGGAGCGTTCAGAGAGCACAAAAGAGCCTTTGGAAATTGAACTACGAGAGTAGAAATGAAAAATCCACAGGAAGCCTGGAAGGTAAAACTGAGGAAGTTTTCTAAAAAGCAGAACAAAATTACAATGAGATGGAAAAATAGCATCAGGCCAAGAACTCTATCCGAGTAATGAAAGCTCCAGATAGAGCAGAAGAAACAGAGGGAGAGAAGCATCAGTGACATAATTTAGAAAAATTTCCCAGAACTGATAGAGGAGATTGAAAGCGCTCAGTGAGCACCCAACACAGAGGATAAAAGTTAACTCACACCAAAGACATATCATTGTGCAACTTCAAACACTGGGAACGATTCGAGATTCTAAAAGCTTTCAGAGAGGAAAAACTAGGTCACACAAAAATGATCAGGACTCAGAATAGCTTCTGGCTTCTCAGTAGTAGCACTGGAAATCTAAAAGACAATGGAGCAATGCCTTCAAACATTTAAGGAAAATAGTTTCTGCCCCAGAATTCTATATCCAGCAAAACTACCTTTAATCATGGATGTTGTTGCTGTTGTTCAGTTGCTATGTCATGTCTGAATCTACATGCAAGTTTTACAAAAGTGTTATTTCCTTCATGCTTCCTTTCTCAGGAAGTTCCTGGACGTGATATTCTACCAAAATGAGGAGGTAGTCACAGGGGGCATGTCATGGAATTTAGGAGGAGAGAGGGAGGCAGTAGGGGTGTGAGGGTGGGGGGTTCCCAGGATGCCAGCCATGCAGGGAGAATACAGACACACACCCAGCGAGACAGAGCCCAAGAAAGGAGCTCAGTGAGAGGAGACTTAGATAACTGGCCAGGTGTGAGGTTGATCAGTGATAAATTTGTGGAAAGTAAGCACACATAAAAATGATAATTATTAACTTTAAGGAAAACACCCCCAAAAATGTGCTGGAAAGAAAAAGTAAGCAAAGTTGGCTACATGCCTTGGCCCTGAATAGTGTTTACAGAGTAAAAGTAATACAAACGCTGAAGGTGTCTCTGGCCAGACTCATCTGTAAGGAAGATGAGGAGCTGAGAGGGGGTGCCCTGTGTGGGGTAGGGGTTGGGAAAGGGAGTGAGGCTAACACTCCATCCTCCAGAGAGAAATGAATAAATGATGCCTAAAACAGGAAAAAGAAAAAATCAAGAAACAGTGATGTTTGCATATTATCAGACGCATGGGGTTGGATGCCCAAGAAACTGGCTGAACCCATTGAAATGATTCCTTTATTGCTAGTGAGATAAGTGGATTGGGGAATGCTCTTTTTTTATATCAAATCTGGGATGTATAAAATATGTAGCATTTTATATAGACTGTTAGAGTGTTCATACATAACTTGAATAAAAACTAAAAATTAAAAACTAGAAAAAGTTATAATCTTAAAGGCATTCTCTACTATGGTCCTGTTTGAATATGAGATTATTTTGTTGTGAGTAACTGAGGGGCCACGGACACAGAAAGGAAGCTGATGACCTGTTTCTTGATTGGAGTGTTGTCACTTGAGTGTGTTTCTGGTGTGAAAGTTCACCAAGCTGCACGCATATGATTTGTGCGCTTTTCCATTCCTATATGTATTTTTTTTTTTTACTTCAACAAAAAGATTGCTTAAAAAATAACAAGCCACATCCTATTTCAATAGCTGCTTTGGACAGAAACAGTGCATGTCACAGGGATTCTCCAGAGGGTGATAATTCCAGCCCCTGGTGGCCCCGTTGGCAGAGTCTCATCTTTGTCGGGTTCTCCCTTGAGGGTTTCTGAGTGTTCCCATGGAAGAACTCCCGCCTTCCACAATCTGCCCTGGCAGCACCGGTCCCCACAGCCACCCTCTCCTTGTTAGGATCAGGACTTGCCGTGTTTCATGGGCTCTCCCAGGCTGCTACCACGTTCCCCTTGACACTTCCCCCAGTAAAAGGAAAGCCCAGCAGCACGGGTGAACAGGGTGGTTGCAGGATTGGGTGATCACAGAACAGGCACACTCCTTTTTTGTTGTATCCTGTTTCCTCACTGATGACTCTCCTTGTCTTTTCACCATCTTTTTTTACTAACAATCGATGGGTGACAAAGATTGTCAATGACCTTAAAATTTTGTCCGGAAGTGCCTATTTGGGCACTTTGCCTAAGTCAGTACATCCAGTTTTGTATCCAACCAGGTCTCTCCCCTGAAACTCCCAATTCCAGGAGTTACAGGAGTTAGAGCGGAGGAAGTAAAAGCTTCAAACTGGAAACGAAACATGTCTCTGGAGTCCCTGTTCCATGCTCACAACAAGGGCTGTGAGGTCCTTCCTATCCGGGTGTTCCTGCCACTCGTCTCTTCTGAGAAAGTCCAGCGTTAGTCCCCATCATCCTCATCATCACCGTCTCTCCAAACTCCAGAGGCGGAATGCTGCCCATGGTGCAGGACGTCTTGTCAGTTTCTACTCAGAGCAATTTTATTTCCCAGACTTCCCAGTGTTTCATTTTAACTTTCCTAAAGCATAATCAGGGGTTTCCCTGGTGGTGGAGTGGTAAAGAATCCACCTGCCAATGCAGGAGACGCAAGAGGTGTGGTTTTGTTCCCTGGGTCGGGAAGATCCCCTGGAAAATGAAATGGCAACCCACTCCAGTGTCTTTGCCTGGGAAATCCCACGGACAGAGGCACCTGGTGGGCTTCAGTCCATGTGGTCACGAAGAGATGTATGCGACTGAGCACACACAGTTCTGTTCCGTTCAGTCGCTCAGTCGTGTCCGACTCTTTGCGACCCCGTGGACTGCAGCCTACCAGGCTTCTCCGTCCATGGGATTCTCCAGGCAAGAATACTGGAGTGGGTTACCATTGCCTTCTCCAGGGGATCTTCCCGACCCAGGGATCGAACCCGGGTCTCCCGCATTGGGGGCAGACGTTTTAACCTCTGAGCCACCAGAGCACACACAGTACATAAGCATAATCTAAAGGTCCCCCTGGTGGTTCAGATGGTAAAGAATCTGCCACAGGTTCAATCCCTGGGTCCGGGAAGATCCCCTGGAGAAGGCAATGGCAACCTACTCCAATATTCTTGCCTAGGAAATCCCGTAGACAGAGGAGGCTGGCAGGCTACAGTCAATGGGGTCACAAAAGAGTAGGACATGATTTAGCAACTAAACAACAACAGCAGCAAATCAAAAGGTCCACTCCAGTATTTAAACCAGGTCCAAAGAGCAGAGCAGCAGCCCCTTCATGATTGTTCCTTCTACCTCCACACACTGAAAATTGCCCGCAATCTCCAAATAAGCCTCTTTAGCCTCAGAAAAATCCAGGTCCCAGCAAGTGATGTTAAACAGAAAAGGGAGGTGATGAAATTGCTCTGACCATAAGATTAAGGACTCAGGAGACACGCTTCTCTGGCTTCTCTGGCCTTTACCTGAACAGTGCCTGTCCCTTTCCTGAACAGTGGGGTTGTGTTTGAAGACACCATGAGTCGTACACAGGGCCCATTTTCCTCTTCAGATCAGCAGGTAGGAAGCTCAGAGCCAGGTCTGTGGCAGCGGCGGGTCAGAAATGGGACCTCATGGCATGCAGTGAGCCCAGCTTCACGCCAGTGGCTTCCTCACTCTCGCTGTACGTTTATTTCATTTTCCTTCCTTTTAGATGGATCACTCCGTATCCATTTTTGTAAGCCTTAAAATCCTTTATCAAGACACAAAGAAATTCTATTTTTAAAATGCACTAAGATTACAGCTGCAGGCATACCTCGTTTTATTGCACTTCACAGAGATTGTGGATTTTACAAATTGAAGGTTTGCGGCAACCTGGCGTTGTCAGATGATAGTTAGCTTTCTTTAGCAATAAAGTTTTCTTTTTTATTAAAATGTGTACATTTTTTAAGGCATAATGCTATTGCACATTTCATAGATTGCAATAGTATAAACATTACTTTTATAGGTACTGGGAAACAAAAAAATTCTTGTGACTCACTTTATTGTGATAAACCATTTGTTTCGATAATCCCTTTATTATGGGAATCTGGAACCAAACCCACAATATCTCTGAGGTATACCTGTGCATGATAGAACTGTAGGTAAACATTGAAAGGTAACTTGAAGAGAAGATAATTGTATTAGGATGATAGGGTTACAAGTAATTTATTTTCCTTTTCAGATGTACATTAATATTGTAAAGTACATTAAATGATATTTTTAGTAACTTCTTCTGATTAGAAAATTATGTTTGTGTTAGAAATTGTAGAAAAGATAGAAAAATACAAAGGTGAAAATTAATTTTATTCAGCATCCAAATCTCTAAATGTAAATATTATCTTCCTTATCTTCTTCCACATATGTGTGTGTGTGTTACCTCTGCATATTTTCAAACTTATTCTTTCTTTGTAGTTTTTCGTAAATTACTATTTTTTATTTAACAGTAAGTTTTGGACATCTCCTAAATATTTAGTATCGTTCTACACCATCGTATATTTGTTTGCTTGTTTTTTGCCATGCACAGAGCATGCAGAATCTTCGTTCCCCCACCTGAGATCAAACCAGCACCCCCTGCAAGGGAAGTGCAGAGTCCTCACCGAGGAAGTCCCTACAGCATCGTTTAAATCACTTATGTTGTACAGTCCTCATTTTATACGTAAACCCTGTTTATTTAACAAATTCCCCTTTGTTGGGCTTTTAGGTTGTTCACTAATAGTCATTCCTTTCTGGGTTTATCTAGATGGCCAAATAAGCCAACTTGACCAAAATATGTTTCATCTACAGAATTCCCTTTTCTCTTTTTGCAGTGGTCTCTGGTTCGTCATCCAGCTCTAAGTATGACCCTGAGATTCTGAAAGCTGAAATCGCCACAGCAAAATCCCGGGTAGGTCCTCTCTGCTTATGCTATTGATGGGGGTCCCCTAGGCAGCTTTTGGCTACTAGCCTACCCACAAGACCAGAGTAGATGCTTCAACCAGGCAGTGGCAGCTGGTGCTGACTAACAAGACCCTACATAACAGGAGCAGCTGCAGCAGCCCTGATTTTACTAATAGCAGTGTTGATAGCAGCTACCCTTTCACAGGCGATCATGCTAACCAGGCACAATGCTAAATGGTTCATGAGTAATACCTCATGCCCTCGCGATAACCCTGTGAAGTAGCCACTGTCACTATCTGCATTTTAAAGATGAGCCAACAGAGGCTTGGCGGGATTAAGTAACTTGCTCAAGGTCACAGTGGACTCAGGCTTACCCCAAATTTCTTCATGGAAGGTGCTCTCTTCCTAACCACTGCTCGTTCTGCAGTATCATATTTAATTACTTCCTGATTACCTTAGGGGACAGATAGCTTTTATTCCCCCTTTACGGATGTGGAGACGGACTGAAGACCAGCACTTAAATGACTTGCTCAAGGTGAAGTCAGTGCTGTGAATGTGGGTTGACTACAATTTCAGATGCCTGTAAGAAACTATGAAAGGGGAGAAGGGGCTGGAGATGAGGCAGGAGGGGACGGTGTGGCCTCGAAGGGTATGCCTTGTCTAAAGGAGTAGTGGGATTTTGGCTCTGTGCTCTTGTGCCCATGCTGGAACGTGGGCTCCGCGTTGGCACATCTTCAAGTATTTTCATAAAAGAACTGTGTATCTAGGCCTAGTATACAAAATAGCTCAATATTTAATTATTAGCAACTGATTTTTTTTTCATTTTTATTTATTTATTTTTGGCTATGCTGGTCTGCGTGGGCTTTCCTGTAGTCTCAGCGAACGGGGCTGCCCTGTAGTGGTGGGCACGGGCTTCTCAGTGGTGGGGGCTGCTCTTGTTGCAGAGCATGGGCTCTAAGGCGAATGGGCTTTGGTTACTGCAACACGTAGGCCCCGGAGTTGTACTTCCCAGGCTCTGGAGCACAGGCTCAACAGTTGCGGTGTATGGGCTTAGTTGTTCCCTGTGTCTCCAGGCTTTGGCAGGTGGATACTTTACCACTGAGCCACCAGGGACACCCTTCAGCAACTAATTTTTAAAAATTTAATAAGACTGCAAGCCAAAGCATTTCTGCAGGCTGATGCTGGCTCCCTGGCCAGGTCGTGCCTATAAAGTTACTACGTTGCCTCTTACCTCCCTGCACTACACTAGCGAATCCAGTACTTGCTTTAAGTAATGCCCAGCCCAGGAAATTGCCATTATCTTCATCTGTCAGAAACAGGAAGGGGAGGCTCACAGAGGCAACGACATGGCTTGAGAGAAGCCAATCAGGCATGAGAGAAGCCAGCCAACTAGTCGGGGGAAGGCCAGACTCTAGCCCAGGTCAGCCAGGTCCTGTCGACTTCGTGTTTCCGCGGAGCAAGGGCTGGCTAAGAAGGACCTACAGGACCGCCGGACTGGGAGGCTGACCGAGTGGGCAGCTGCTGAGACCCCAGCAACATCAGAGAGGGGTGTCCAGGGGACGTTGACCTGAGTCATTATGCAGGGGCAGCTGGGGGCTCTGGGTTAACATCAACTTCTGACCCTCTGTGCGGTCTTGTGCCATCCAGGTTAACAAGCTGAAGAGAGAGATGGTTCACCTCCAACAGGAGCTACAGTTCAAAGAGCGTGGCTTTCAGACACTGAAGAAGTAAGTCCACCTTGTGGGGCAGGGTATGGGGATTACCCTCATCTGTGCTCGCCTCCCATCCTCTCTGTCGCGCTCTCCTTCTTTCTCTTTCTACCCTCCTTGAAACGAGGCTTTCTAATCGTTCAGTTCCACTTCTAGTCTACTGAAGACCATTCCCCAAGGCTGAGGTTTAGAAAGAGAAAAGGGGACTCATTTCCGATTGAGGTTCTCATGGTCCTCTGAATTCCCGAAGTCATTAAAGTCTGTTCCATTCAGTTGAGTTTTGCCAGCCACAGAAATGAGTATCACCGGGCATATCTGTGGACCCAACTCCTCCCCTCCTGTAGATGGGGGAGAATCTGATATGCACACAGACAAAACCAGGTCTTTCCATGGCCCCCCAAAGTGAACAATGACCCTGGCTTGTGTGCTCCCAGAAGAAACAAGGATCCCTTCCACAACAAACGGATTTCTAGAAGAGTGGGCTCCATGCCAAGCACACTGTACTTTGCAGGTGACAAGAGATTTCCAGAACTTTGACCAAATGCAGTTTTCGCTTTCAGAAGCTGACTTTCAGCCACGAACATGCAGTTCTCTTGTTTCCTTAGAGGAGATGTGCTCCTTGTCACTTTTATGATTATACTAGCAGAGATTTATTGAGCACGTAGTCCATGCCAGGGAGCACTGCCAGTGTTTCTGTCTGGGTAACCCCTCATGACAGCTCTGTAAGGAATGTGCTTTTAGGTGACTCCATTGTATAGATGGGGAAACTGAAGCACCTAGGCCATGTTCCTGAGTGTTAGCTTATTGTCATTATTAACCACTTATATCACTGAGACTTGTGCCTTGAGTCATGTTCAATATGTGTGATGGGCTCATGGGACAGTCTACCAAGGTGCCTCGTAGCCTTCCTGGAAGCTTCAAAGAGGACAGTCAGTAGATGTCTCTGTTCTAAGGGCTATCCGCTTAGACTCCCAGTGAGGTCGCCTGTACACAGATAGCATCTTCTCTGGACACTGCTGCCTCACTCCATTCTCCAGACCTCAAACCACTCTCACTACTCTTGGCCACAGCCCCAAGCCTTTGGGTGTTTATCTCCAAGCCCTGTGAATCGAGGGGAGTTGTTCAGTTGCTCAGTCGTGTCCAACTCTGCGACCCCATGGACTATAGCACGCCAGGCCTCCCTGTCCATCACCAACTCCCAGAGTTCACTCAAACTCATGTCCATTGAGTCAGTGATGCCATCCAACCATCTCATCCTCTGTCGTCCCCTTCTCCTCCCACCTTCAATCTGTGCCAGCGGCAGGGTCTTTTCCAATGAGTCAGTTCTTCGCATCAGGTGGCCAAAGTATTGGAGTTTCAGCTTCAACATCAGTCCTTCCAATGAACACTCAGGACTGCTTTCCTTTAGGTTGGATCTCCTTGCAGTCGAAGGGACTCTAAGAGTCTTCTCCAACACTACAGTTCAAAAGCATCAGTTCTTCAGTGCTCAGCTTTCTTTATAGTCCAGCTCTCGAGGGGAGTTGACCAAAGGGGCCAGTGGGTTCCTATTCACATATCCCCACTCCCCCGGCCCCTATTGTGCAGGTGAGCCACCAGGATATAAGGAAATATGGCTCTGTGTTACAGATTGCATAGAGTACCTTTTTGTGTTATGTGTTAATGGCTTTGTGTTTATATAGATATATATATTTATATGTGTTTATATAGATATTTAGGTGTGTATCTATACATATGCCAGTCCTGTCTCTCAAGCCAGTTTCTAGTCTCATTAGGACAAGGGGCTGCACTTTATGCTTCTTGGTAGTCTCCAGTGGTGCCAAGGGCAGCCAGCGGCAGTAATGTGAGTTCAGAAAATTCCTGTAAAGCAAATAGCCTCATGAGTCTTCCAAGGTAGTGGAGCAGGTTCTGAACACATAGTTTAAGGGCTACTCACTCTCAGAGCAGGGGTCCTCCCCCTTCCTCTTCCCTCCTCCCCTCCCCGCTTCCTCCAATGCCTGCCCCACCACGGTCCCACCCCTGTCTCCCAACTCCTAGGTGCTCTGGAGCTTCTGGTTCAGACACTTCCCATTATTCTCTGAGCCACCACAAACCTGTTTTACCACTTTGTCACCCTGTAGCAGCATTGATCATTCTTGTTGCTTGGTAAGCTGACGCCGAAACCCCAAAGACAAGACTCCTTTTCTCCCCCTCCCTCAGCCTGCCCACCCCCACCCCTTTGATATCGGCCCAGATAAGACCGCCTCTCAGGGCTGCTGGGCCGGAAGCCGCTCCCCCCGCCCCCTTGTTCCCTGCGGAGGAAGGTTTCTGCTCTAATGCGCACCTTGGCAGAGAGGGTTAGGAATGTCGCTGCCAGGGGCAGATGGCCTAGGTTCAAATCTTAGTTCCCAGGGAACATGAAAAAGTGGTTTGCTTCATCCCCTTGAGCTTCTGTTTCTTTGTCTGAAAAATAGGATATTGTAAATATTGAATTGGAAAATCCGTGTCAAGCGCTTGACCATACCTGGCACGTAGGGAAAACCTGGTGAGCTGAAGGGGGTGGTGACCTCTAGGTAGTTGGCTGTTTGGACTTGGGAAGGAACTCACATGAACTGTGCCTTCGCCCTGGGCACCAGTCACCTCCTTCCATTGTCTGTACTCAGCAGCCTTTATTCTGCTTCCCTTTATAGGCCAGGGTACTTGATGGGGCTGCAAATAGACCCGAAGCTAGACCTGGGACTCTTGGTTTTGAAACGCATGTCCTTATACCTGCCTTCCTGGCATCGTCCCAGATAAACCCCCCAGGCCCCGAAAACATCAGGCCCCTTTCCCTCTCCCAAGGGACTGCATTCAGTGTCCACTGGGGAACTGTCCAGTCACTTTTAGCGTCCTCTCTTTGTGGAACCTGGAGGAAGCTAAAACTCATTTGGTTCATGGTCAGCAAGGGGCTTCCCAGGTGGCACTAGTGGTAAAGAAACCGCCTGCCAATGCAGGAGACATAAGGGACACGGATTCAGTCCCTGGGTCAGGAAGATCCCCTGCAGGAGGGCATGGCCACCCACTCCGGGATCCTCGCCTGGAGAATCCCATGGCCAGAGGAGCCTGGTGGGCTACAGTTCCTGGTGTCATAGAGTCGGACGCAACTGAAGTGACTTAGCACACACATATGGTCGGCAAACCCAATCTTAAAAAGAAAAAAAGGCTGCTGAGGATGGACCTCTCGGAAAAGACTGAAAAGAAAAATTAGGACCAAAGCCAGGGATTTGGCCCCATCAGCTGCCTTGAGCCCTTGTAAATAAGGAAGACTAGGCATACCGTCCCTGGGGGTGGTGGGCAGGACAGCATCTCTCTGCGGGTCCCCAGAGCCACCCTGCCCAGTGAGAGTTGTCTGGACAAGACCCAGAGGAGCCAGCTACCATCAGAGCCTTTGCCCTGCTTCTCTGTGGCTGCCGGGTGTGACTGTCTCAAATGCTTAAAGAAAGGATAGCTGTGTAATTCGGAAATCCTAAAACACCAGCGTCCCACTCCCCACCTCTCCCAGCACATACACACCCTCTCCTTCCCACCAACTACGCAACTTTTCTTTCCCTTTAAAAAAAAAAAAAAAGATTGATTCACTGAGTACATAATGGTAACCCTTTGTTCCGCTCCCCCCACTCCCCAGTCCCTGAGAGTCCGAGTTCCTCTCTGGAGCCAAATTCCAGAGCCTGGGTTGCTAAGGCCCCTGAGAGGAATCAGGTAGAAGCCATGTGAGGCACCCTAGGCCCTGAAAACAGACCACTTCTGTCTCTTCCTGCTGAGGATTCAAAGCCACCCTCACCCAGTTGGCAGGGGACAGCTGGGCACAGCCCCCTGCCCAGAGCCCCCAGCCCCCGGCCAGGTTCAGACAATACAGCATCTCCCCTGCACCCCCTTTCCATTTGGGACAGGGCCACTTCCGGCCCCAGGACACTCAGCTCTAGGGGGAGCCTTCTCTCCACCAAGCATGTTGGTCAGGCCTCTGTTGGGAAAGCTCCCTGTAGACAAAGTTTTCAAACTCGATCTGAGACCAGTCTTAGCCAACCTGGCAGGCTCACCCAGGCCCAAGTCCTCGAAAGGCATAGACAGGCTATTTTTAGTGGGGAGACATAACTGGGGCTTTGTCTTCCTCCAAGGAGGAGGCTGAAGGGATGGGGCTGTGAGACAAGTCTCCTTACCCCTCCCTGCTTGCAGACAAGGAGGCCAGAATGAGAACCTGTGATTCCCCACTCAGGTTATTTTTAGCCCAGGATACTTCGGCCTGTAGAAGGCCAGAAAAGCATGCCTCAGGGTGGTTTCTCATCCTGAAATAATGGGTTTGTGGTGTTCCCTCAGACTACAAAACTTCCTTTTCTTCACTGGGAACTGAAACCTCTGCCCTGGCTTTTGATGAAAGTGTGAAGCAGTTAAAATTTCTCTCTGCGCTCAGAGCCTCGTCCACAGCTCAGCTCTCCTTCTCCAAGAGGGCTGGGCCCCCCACCAATAGGGTTCATTTGACCTTCAGAAAATGGGTTCGTGCCCCTTCACCTCCGTCTTCCTCCATCAAAATGAACCTGTGTGTAGGGCCTGGACGGGCTGGCAGACTCCCCAGTCTGAAAGTATTATAACCCCTCACATTTGTCTCATACTTCCTAGCTCCCCACCTTATGTTTCAGCCTTATCCCACTTAACATGGTTCACAGCTCCGTGAACACGGGCAAGGCATATGGCATTATCCAGGTTTTTTTCAGAGGAGGAAGCTGAGGCTCTGTGTGCACGAGCCCCATGCCCAAGGTCATGCTACTAAGTGGTAGCAAGGGGTTTCTTCATCCTTCTAACCTTTCCTTCGTGTGACCATTAACTTCGACAAATGCTTTTTTTATTATTATTATTGTATTTTTAAAAATACTTGTACTTATTTACTTACTATTGGCTATGTTGGGTCTCCGTTGCTTCACTGGCTTTTCCCTTTCTGTGGCAAGCAGGGGCTACTTTCTAGTTGCAGCGCACAGGCTTCTCATTGCAGCGGCTTCTCTTGTTGCGGAGCACAGGCTCTGGGGCACACGGGCTTTGGTAGTTGCAGCTCCTGGACTCTAGAACACAGGCTCAGTAGTTGTGGCACACGGGCTTAGTTGCTCCGTGGCATGTGGGATCTTCCCAGACCAGAGATCGAACCCATGTCTCCTGCACTGGCAGATGGATTCTTTACCACTAAGCCACCAGGGAAGCCCAACAAATGCTTGTTAAAGGCCGTGGTTCTCACCAGCGGTGATTTTGCTCCTCCTATCCAAGGGACATTAGGTAAAGTATGGAGACATTTTTTGGTTGTCACAACTCAAGGTCCAGATGCTGCTAGCATCTAGTGGGCAGACGCCAGGGGTGCTACTGAACATCCTACAATGCACAGGACAGCCCTGACAACAAAGAATGATCCCACCCCAAGAATCCTGAGGTTGAGAGACCTGAGTTAAGGAACACGAAAAGATACTCAACATCGCTAATCTTCAGGGAAATGTAAAAGTATCACCTCACACCAGTCAGAGTGGTCATCGTCAGAAAGAACACAAACAAATTGTTTGTGAGGATGTGGAAAAAGGGGAATCCTTGTACACTGTTGGTGGGAATATAAACTGGTGTAGCCACGATGGAGAACAGTATGAAGATTTCTCAAAAAACTAAAAATAGAGCTACCACATGACCTAGCAGTTCCTCTCCTGGATATATATCTAAAAATCACTAATTGAAAAAGATACACACACCCCAGTGTTCATAGCAACAGTGTTCACCATTACTAAGATATGGAAGCAATCTAAGTATCCATCAACAGATAAATGATAAAGAAGATGTGGTACACATATACAATGGAATCTTAGTCATAGGAAAGAATAAAATTTTGCCATTTGCAATGACTCCGATGGACTTGGCATTACGCTAAGTGAAGTAAGTCCGACAGAGAAAGACAAATCCTATATGATATCACTTATATGTGAAATCTAAAACATACAACAAACTTTGAACATAACAAGGAAGAAGCAGACTCACAGATATAGAGAACACTCGGTGGTTGCCAGTGAGGAGAGGGAAGGGGAAGGGACAGTATAGGGGTAGAGGGCAAAAAGGCATTATTACAGGATTTTATGAAATCATGTGTGTGTGAACCCTTTTGAAAATTGTAAAGCACTATAGAATTGAGAGACTTTCCTTCAGTAAAATAAAATAATGTTAAAAGTGAAAAAAAAGGGACTTCCCTGGTGGTCCAGTGGCTAAGACTCCACACTCCCAGTGCAGGGACCTGGGTTCTATCTCTGGTCAGGGAACTAGCTCCCACACGCCTCAACTAAGACCCAGTTCAGCCAAATAAATAAACATTTGGAAAAGAAGATCACATTAAAAAAAAAGTATGACTCTGTGCTATATAATAAAACTACTCAAACATATTCAAGCTTATCAGATGACACTACCACATAAATTATTAATTATAATGCAACATACCGAGTGCAGTGTCACAGCTCTACAAGATATGAGAACATCTAGCCCAGCCTGGAGACTCAGGGAGATGATCAGGGAAGGCTTCCGCTAAGAGTTGACTTCAAGAATGGTGTTGCTTCTGCAGCCTAACACTGACATTTGCAATTTGACAGGGACCTTCTGTGCTTTATCCAATAGGCAGGACCTGAGGAAGAAGGGACAGAGGGGAGACTTCTTTCAGGACTAAAGCACTGTGGTCTGTGTTTTTTCCCTGGGGGAACCCCATCCATCACCCTATTTTTATCTGACCTTTCCCCTTGGCTCTCTCCTAGAATCGATAAGAAGATGTCAGATGCTCAGGGCAGCTACAAACTGGATGAAGCTCAGGCTGTTCTGAGAGAAACAAAAGCCATCAAAAAGGCCATCACCTGTGGAGAAAAGGAAAAGCAAGATCTCATTAAGGTACAAGACCTCCCAGTGGAGCAGGCCCCATCCCAATTTTTCCCGAGCACCTTTCTGTGCCAGGCAGGACTTGGGTGGGCTACTTCCATGTGCTGCCAGATCCCTGAGTTCTCTTCTCTAGTTCTCTTGGGCTTTTAGTCTCATTTTATAGAGAAGAGAATGGAGGTTCAGAAGCATGAAGTGACTTGCCTAAGGTCACACAGCCAGTGGCAGTGGCAGAGCCAGAACAGAAGCCCTCTGGTCAAGATTAAAGGTCATATCCTGGCCACCAGCTCTAGCTGTCTGGTTTACAGAACCAAGTGGCGGGAGCTGGCATCAGCGTCACTAACCTTGGCATCCTTGTAAGCATTTCATTGCGTGTTCCGACTCTGTGCTGGGAACTGACAAATGGTGATAGCTGTGATGTACAGTACCGGGCAGTTGTGCCAAGCACTTGGCCCACACCGTGCCTCACTTTCCCCTTATATCAGTGCTAGATTATCCCCGGTATACAGCAAAAGACTGCACAGATGAGAGAGCAGACACTAGAGCCACGATTCAACCCCGTCAACGCCTAACTCAGAAGCCCATACTCTTAACCATTGTACATCCCACCCACCCTCAGCGGAACTGCCTGGACCTCTGAGATATTCTATTTTCGGTCCCGTGGGCAGATGAGCAATTAAGCTCAGGGTGTTGTAAATGACTTGAGGAGGGAAGCTTTACACTCTGGGACAAACAGAATAATTTCAAAGCTCCTACGAGGACTGTAGCCCAGCGAAAACACTGAAACCAGGCATTAGTGGACAGTGAGGCATGTTCCATTCATGCTTAGCAGTTAAACGTGCCAAGCCTTAAGTCAGATAGACTAGGACCAAATCCCGGCTCTGTCAGTTGCCAGCTTCTCCACGTAACAACTTCCTCATGGATAAAATGGGGGTGCATACGTGCCTTCACTTCAGTCATGTCCAACTCTTTGCAACCCTATGGACTGTAGCCCATCAGGCTCCTCTGTCCATGGGATTCTCTAAAGCAAGATTACTCAAGTGGGTTGCCCTGCCCTTCTCCAGGGATTCTTCCTAACCCAGGGATCAAACCCCGGTTTCCTGCAGCTCCTGCACTCCTGGCAGATTCTTTACCACTGAGCCACCACCAGGGAAGCCCCAAATGGGGATAATCACAGGTTATTCCTTGTAAGATTGCGGTCAAGATTAAATAAGGTCATGGTAAAATGGACAGTTATTAAGTATTGACTAAACCAGCACTTTATACTGGTTATCTTGTCTAAACAATATGAAAGTCAATATGATAGCCCTGTGAGATAGGACCCATGGTTATTCCCATTTTGCAGGAAAAGAAACTGAGGCACAGAGAGGTTAATCAACAAGGTCAGAACACACAGCTAGAAAGTGCCAGAGCAGGTTATCCTGACTCAGGCTGTGCAGCTCCAAAGCCATTGTCCACACTGGCTTCTCCCCTGTAAGGGGCCCAGCACAGTGCCTGGCACCTAGTTGATACCCACCCACTGGTAGCTCTTTATAGGAGAAGTGGGGTGTCAGGGCCCCTAGTATATTCCTAGAGAGTGACAGACCCAGAGCACCCTCCATGGAGGGGGTGTTGCTAAGCCTGCCCTCCCCTCTCCAGAGCCTCGCCATGCTGAAGGACGGCTTCCGCACCGACAGAGGCTCCCACTCCGACCTGTGGTCCAGCAGCAGCTCTCTGGAGAGTTCGGGTTTCCCACTGCCGAAACAGTACCTGGACGTGAGCTCCCAGACGGACATCTCAGGAAGTGTGAGTACATAGCTCGTGCCACCAGGGGCCCCGAGAAACAGAGTACCCTTCTTGTTACTCACCCGAGGAGCTCGCCGGGGCCCTCTCTGAGCCTGGGTGCTGCCCCAACCTTCCAGAACGCGTTCTCTTGCAGACCTCTTGGCCTGCGGACGGTGTGAGATGATGGCCTGGAGGGGCAGCCAGCCCTCACTCGCTGGTCACAGGAATGCATCTCTAGATGCTGCACAGAAAGCTTGTTTGAAGGGTCTTTCTCAGGTTTTCCTTGTGCTGATTAGCAGCGCCATTCTGTTTCCCTCTCACCACCTGAGAAGCAGAAGATAGTTCCCTCCTGTTCACCCCAGAACAATACATGTGGCTTTCAGACAGCTGCTCCCCTCCCAGTTCGAAAGCTCAGCCCTGGTTAGAGCAATGAAGAGTGCAAGTGCTGTCCAGACATCGCTCCTCAGAGCAGAAAGCCTCAGAGCAGGACTGACCCAGGGCAATCCGTAACTTAGAACAGCTTTTGTTTTCCTGGAGCAGGTGACACTGAATGAACGCGCCTCCGTGCCTAAATGCTCTTCTCTGGTTTCTACAGTCGTATTCCCACTCGTGAGGAGAAGCTCCATTCATGTCTGATGGGGTGAGCCTCGTGGCTTTGGACAGACTGGCATGGCCAGCAGGGCCTCCATCCTCACACCGCCCGTTGTCCAAGTTCTAGGCCCTTCTTGTCACTCGGCGTTGCCCTCCTGACTGCAGGCTCCCTGAGTATGGAGGAGCCCTCCCCAGCAGGCCCAGAGTGGCCTTCTTGTGTGGTGGCGGTGCCTATTTCCCCCGGCCAGCTGTCCGCCATGCTCTTACGACCTGAATGAGCTCCAAGCCTTTTGGGGCTGCAAGATGATATTCCAAGCCCTCGGCTTCTCTTCTCGAAGTGATAAATGTGTGCTTTGGGGGCTCTTCCCATGCCTGTAGGAAAGAAAATGTCTTTCTCCTAACTAGCTTCCCTGCGATTCACGCAGCCAGCTCAATAATTGGGTACTATTTTTAGCTCCTTCCCACACAAGCTGTCAAGTCTCTCAGGAGCCCCCGAAACCCAGCTCAGCCCTGGCCACCATAACCATGTAATTCCTGACCTGTTCTTTCCTCCAGTTCGGTACCAGCAGCAACAATCAGTTGGCAGAGAAAGTCAGATTGCGCCTTCGATACGAAGAGGCCAAGAGAAGGTAATTAGAGGCTGGGGCCTGGGGGCAGGACGGTCCCCACAATAACAACTGGTTGGCCAAAACGTTTGTTCAGGTTTTTCTGTAAGTACTTAAAATCCAAACGCACTTTCTGGCCAACCCAGTACTACTGTAGCGTGTCTGCTCTGTGCCTGCTTTTTACACATTTCATGATGTTTAATCCTCGCAAAGACTCTGACGGTATTATCATCTTCATACTTTAGTCTTCTCTGAAATTCTGGAAATGACTGAACCAGGGACACTTAGATAAAGAGTACAACTATGTTTTGAACCATAAACCTTAAACCTCAAACCTAGTAATCTTTCCACTTGCCTGCCTAAAAATCAACCTCTAAAATCAAGGCTTACCAACAATCATATAAATAGTTGTGTGCGAAAGAGCACAACTGGGGTTTCCACAACAGGCTAAAAAGACTACTGATTCTACCCATTTCAGTGTCTCCTGCCCAACTGGGAACAAGCTGTGCTTTTATACTGTGTAGACACCAGGGACTTTAGACACTCTGTGACTTCACAGAATCCTAGGCAGTTGGGTTCCACTACCACAAATAAAATAGTAATCAAAGTTGACATTCTTAGAGAATCTGTAATGGTCCAGACAGTGCACTAAACCATCCGTATACTCATCGTCTCACTTAATTTTAAAAGCAACCTTATAGCACAGCTTATCTCATATTCTCTCCATGTTAAGAGAACAGTAAGATCTAAGATGTTTCATGACTTTTCAAGGTAGATTCAGAATTTGAACTGGACAGTCCATGGTCTTCCTATACACTGAGCCTGTATTTCTAAGCAAGAAATCACAAGATCTGATGGTAAATGAAACCAAGCACATTGCATCCATTCCTCCTTAGGCTACATTGCCCAGGCCATGGACATTCTAAGTCAAGCCAGGGGGAGTGTGGCGGTACCCAGCCCTGCCCCTCTGCCATCAATGAGTAAGCAGCAGAAACCCTTGGCAGCAATGACAGGAATCCTGTAGAAACTGGAAACAAGAAAGGGAACTCATAGGCTTATTGAGCACCAACGTGCAGGGGTAATCTAGCTTCAGGCACAGCTGGATCCAGAGTTTCAAATGAATGTTACATAGACTCACTCTCCTTTTCCCCTTCCTGCTTGCCTTTGTGTGTTGATAGGGTTTTCTGTCAAAGTGAAAAATGACCCCTGCTCTTCTAGACTTACATACTGCCAGGCTACCAGCCCCAGCAAAAATAGGACCTACTTTCCCCATACAGTTTTACCAAGCTTTGGGCTTGAGACTCATTGGCTTTTCTGGGAGAGTCAGTCATTGTCTCAGGATGGGAGGAATTGGAATTCTCTGAAGGTCCAGACATGACTCATGTGCCCAACTATAAGAAGGGGACTGAGGTCAGCTCTGTGGGAACTAAGTGACCTGACAGTATGGGAGGACATGTCGAGTTCCCGAAGAAAACTTGGAATATTGTTAACAAAAGAAGCAGAAAGTGGATACTGTTCAGGTGGGGAAAAACACACCCTGTGCACTGTTTCAGCTCCCCCTAGAGATCCAGCAGAACAGCATGACTTCTACCTTGGACAGCCACTTCTTGGCCGCTCTGAACTCTGTATATATTCCAGTTTGCAGTGGTGGCTATCTTAGATGATCAGTTACGGAGAAATGAAAGGGCTGGAATCTTTCCTTTAGGGCTGCACCACTGAACTTCTCATTACAGAGCTTTCTGACTCATCTACTTTTATCCAACTTTGCGCCTCCTCTTTCACCTGAAAGTAGTTTAAGGACACAGAATAAAGTAGCCTGCTGAATGGGGAAGCAAAGGCTGTGGGCCTTGAGGCAGGGCGGGTCGGTGGCTGTAACGCAAGGTCTGATTGTTGCCAGGTTTTGTCATGTGTGCCCTTCTTGGGAGTGAGTCTAGTAGATTTCTTCCAGTTCTCCTAAGGATGTATGGCTCAAAGTTAAGGAGCGCTGACAGGCAAAGCACCACCAGAAAGTACATTCAAGAAAACCTCAATTAGCGACCTAAAAGGAAAGAAAAATCCAAAAAACAGGGGATATGTGTATATGTATAGTTGATTCATTTTTCTGTATAGCAGAAACTAATGCCACATTGTAAAGCAAATATACCGAAATAAAAAATTTTTAAAGGACTTTTCTGGTGGTCCAGTGGTTAGGACTTTGTCTTTCCAGTGCTTTGGGTGCAGGTTTGATCCCTGACTGGGGAGCTAAGACCCCACATACCTCTTGGTCAAAAGATAAAACATAAAACAGAAGTAATATTGTAAAAAAAAAATTCAATAAAGACTTTTAAAATATGTTTAAAAAATACATACATTGACTCTGATGGATCTGGGACAAAAAAAAGAAGCATCAGTCACCCCTTCAATGTCCCATGTGTAGTAAAGCACCCCCACCCCCTGACTTGGCCATACCACCCTTCTCAAGCAGTTGGCTAGATAACAGCTACAGTTATCCCAAAGCCGGTTTTGGTGGACTGCTGTATATGTGAGTATGGGATTAAGATTAATTCACTCTAAGAGTCCCTGCTGAGACACTTGGTTGGGAAGGAGCAAATGTAGATGTGGTTCTCTGTGAACTTCTCATTACACAGCCTGGAGGTCTCATCTCCAACAATGTTTTTGGTGAAATAAGAATTTGGCCACCCTGTTTGCAGGTAAGATTGAACTGAGGGTCTGGAGGCCTGGGGCCCCAACAAATACTGGTCATGTGTATGACCTGCAGTCATAGGGGAACCAAATCCTCTCTGGCTACCTGTCCCACGGGATTACCATTAGGTCCTGTCCACCCCAGGGTAGGACAGTGAAGGGGCTTCCCTGGTGGCTCAGATGGTAAAGAATCCACCTACAATACAGGAGACCTGGGTTCGATCCCTGGGTGGAGAAGATCCCCCTGGAGAAGGGAATGACTACCCACTCTAGTATTCTTGCCTGGAGAATCTCATGGACAGAGGAGCCTGGTAGTGATAGCTATTAATAAAAAGACTTTGCAAAGACTAAATCCTGAAGAATCACATGATTGTTTTTAAGTATTTGTAGCAATACTCTCGGAGAAGGCAATGGCAAACCACTCCAGCACTCTTGCCTGGAAAATCCCATGGATGGAGGAGCCGGGTAGGCTGCAGTCCATGGGGTCACTAGGAGTCGGACATAACTGAGCGACTTCACTTTCCCTTTTCACTTTCACACATTGGAGAAGGAAATGGCAACCCACTCCAGTGTTCTTGCCTGGAGAATCCCAGGGACAGGGGAGCCTGGTGAGCTGCCATCTATGGGGTCACACAGAGTCGGACACGACTGAAGTGACTTAGCAGCAGCAGCAGCAGCAATACTCTTAGCAATACTGTGAATTTTAATTTGATCCAATGATAATCATACCGAATATCTATGTAGCACTTGGCCTTGTATAAAGAGCTCTTTTTTTCTTTTTCAAGTCCTCTTTAATGGAATGGATTGTTCCAATTTTTAAAAAAATGTATTAATTTTAAAAGGGTTCACTTACATCTGTGTAAAGAGCTCTTAATTATATGTTTTCATTTGGTCCTTACAACTCGCCTCGCAGATACCAGTATCAGCCCCACCAGATGAGGATGCATGTGTGTGTGCTAAGTCGTTTCAGTCGTGTCGACTCTTTGTGACCCCATGGACTGTAGCCCATCAGCCTCCTCTGTCCCTGGGGTTCTCCAGGCAAGAATACTGGAGTGGTTGCCGTGCCCTTCTCCAGGGCATCTTCCCCACCCAGGGACTGAACCTGCGTCTCTCAGATCTCTTGCATTGGCAGGCAGGTTCTTTACCACTCATGCCACTTGGGAAGCCCACAGATGAGGATACTGAGTCTCAAAGCAGTAAAGGGCTCCCAGCTCCTTCCCGTAACACTGCTTAATGTCCTACAGTGTACCAGGCACTGTGCTAGCAGCTTGTGTTGCCTAAATGATTTCTTAAGAAAGTCAGAGCCAAGACTCCAGCAGGCAGCCTCAGACCTCAAGTCTGCAGTTGTTCACAGGGTGCTACCACTACCCTCTGGACTGAGAACACCAGGGGAGCAACGGCAGTTTTTGCTGTCAGCATAGAGGGCCCATGACTGCCATTGTTTCAGCACTTATGTGCCAGACATACAGAACACATAATTCCTCATTTTCACACCAATTCTGATGCAGAAGTAACTGTTTTCTTCTATGCAAGGCTCAGGGAGTGTGCCCCACATTACACACATGAGAAGTGGTTAAACCAGGGAGCAAGCGCAGTAGCAGCAGAAACATTCATTGAGTGCTGGTTTAGTATGTGCCAAATATTGCGCTTGGACATTTTATGAATTATGTCCTAAAACCTGCAACCGTTACCCCACAAGGAAGGAGGTTTTGTTATTCCCTGCAGAGTGACGAAGCAACTTGCCCAAGGTCACATAGCTAGCGGTAGGAGGCTATTGCCTGGTGATGGATCCACTTCTGTTCTATCAGGCTTCATGTCCCTCAGGGCAAGGACACTGCCTCTAACCCCCTCCCTGCTGAGCTGGGATTGGCATGTGGTAAGCACCGCATGTGTTCGTCAGATAAAAATCTGTTCCTTGAGACCACACACTGATCAAAAGGAAGCCAGTCAGGGTCAAAGAGGATGCTCTGAGAACAGCAGTGCTCCTCGGACCATGTAACCTTGGCAACACAGTCTGTCCTGCTGCTCCTGGGTTGCCACTGAGCACACCGGTCAGCGCTCACCCTCTTGGCCCACAGGATCGCCAACCTGAAGATCCAGCTCGCCAAGCTTGACAGTGAGGCCTGGCCTGGAGTGCTCGACTCTGAGAGGGACCGGCTGATCCTCATCAACGAAAAGGAGGAGCTGCTGAAGGAGATGCGCTTCATCAGCCCCCGGAAGTGGACCCAAGGGGAGGTGGAGCAGCTGGAGATGGCCCGCAAGCGGCTGGAGAAGGACCTGCAGGCGGCCCGGGACACCCAGAGCAAGGCGCTGACCGAGAGGTGGGGCTGGGCTGGGGGCATGGGGCCCTTCCCTGCTGCTGGTCACCCTCTAGCCCCCCAGAGAGAGGGACAGCCTGGGACGCCTGGGCTCCACTCTGAGAGCACAGTTTAGAGAGCTCATCACTTTGCAGAATAGCAAATCTAGGGAAGTGACTCACCAGTCAACCATCCCAAAATTTTACCAGAGGGAATCACATTACCAAAACGTCTGCTCACATGCAGATTTTCAGAAATTCTCTTCTGAGATAAGCTCTGTGTGATTTAGAGCAGTTGTTCTCCAGCTTCGTGACAGTGACTTGCATGTTATTACCGAATAGATAAAAGTTTCACGAAACGGTGTGTAGTCTTTCTGTGTGACAGTCCTCTGATACTTTCTTTCATATTGCATCTCTCTTCACACCGGTTGTGGCCCACTAAATTGGTTTTGCCACGTGCTAAGGAATTGCAGTTTGCAGTTTGAAAAACACTGGTTTAGATGGGGCTTGCAAACTGAGATGCTTATAGGGGTCAAGCAGGTGATATAAATGCCAGAGGCCATGGGCCATGTTAGACTGCAGTGCACAAACCCCAGGAGTTGTCTGCAGCCTCCAGGAAGTGAGTACGGTCCCCAGGCTGCTAGAGGCCCCATTTTTCAAGAAGAGAGTTCTTTTGATTTTTTTTTTCAATATTGGCAACTAATCCAAAACAATTTTTAATACCCTAGAGGCTATATTATCCTCTTCTGTGGGCTTGATTTAACACGAAAGCCACTGCTTTACATTCTCTGGTTTAGACTGTATAGTGAAAGTCGCTCAGTTGTGTCCGACTCTTTGCAACCCCATAGACAGTCCATGGAATTCTCCAGGCCAGAATACTGGAGTGGGTAGCCTTTCCCTTTTCCAGGGGCTCTTCCCAGTCCAGGGATCAAACCCAGGCCTCCTGCATTGCAGGCAGATTCTTTACCAGCTGAGCCACCACAGACTTCCATCCTAGTGTCTCCCCAGCCTCCACACCCACACTACACAGAGCGCATCTCCGTGTTCACAGAGTCCCTCAGGTGGTCATTCAGGCCCCAGCTTCTCCATTCGTGCAAGAGACGTTTTGTGGCACATATTTTGCATGCAAGGCAAGAATAGTCATGATGTCTGCTCTGATACTCTTAAAGTATATTCAGTTATTTTCACTTTTTTTTTTTTTGGCAGCAGACTTTATTGGACAAAGTCCCTGCCCTTAATCTCATGGACAGAGGAGCCTGTTGTTTAGTCGCTCAGTCGTGTCCAATGTTTTGCCACCCCATGGAATGGACTGTAGCACGCCAGGCTTCCCTGTCCTTTTCTATCTCCCGGAGCTTGCTAAAACTCATGTCCATTGAGTTGGTGACGTCACCCAACCGTCTCGTCCTCTGTCGTCCCCTTCTCCTCCTGCCTTCAGTCTTTCTAAGCATCAGGGTCTTTTCTAATGAGTCAGCTCTTTGCATCAGGTGGCCAAAGTATTGGAGGTTCAGCTTGAGCATCTGTCCTTCCAGTGAATATTCAGGAATGAATAGTTCTTCCAATGAATATTCAGGCATATGCAGCATCAGTCCTTCCAATGAATATTCAGAGGAGCCTGGCAACCTATAGTTTGCGAGAGTCGGACATGTCTTAGACTAAACCACCACTACCACCTGCCCTTAAGGAGCTACAATTGAAGACGTGCTGTGCTTAGCTGCTCGGTTGTGTCCGACTCTTTGTGACCCCATATACTGTAGCCCACCCAGCTCCTCTATCTGTGGGATTCTCCAGGCAAGAATACTGGAGTGGGTTGCCATGCCCTTCTCCAGGGGATCTTCCCAACCCAGGGATCGAACCCAGGTCTCCCACATTGCAGGCGGATTGTTTACTGCCTGAGCCACCATGGAAGCCCGGAATTGAAGACAGTGATTTTCAAACTTGTGGGGTGGGCTTGGGCAAGAAGGGAAGGGATGAGCGGGGCACTCCTCTTTCCAGTGTGCTCAGAGGCAGAAGCCCAGTTTATAAAGCAGATGAAGCTGGCTGGGCCAGTGGCAGCAGGCCAGGTGTCCTGGGTGCCCAGCCATGCTCTCTGTATCACCCCATGGTGGGGGCTAGGATGCTTTCAGGGAGCCTCCTCTGTGCTAAGGTACCCTGCTTGCAGCCCCACCCTGGTAACTGAGTGAGCTCTATCGGCATATGGCAGGGTGCCAGATGGGTCAAGTTGACCCGCCTCTGCCTGGCCTCCTGTAAGCACATCAAAGAGTCCATTGACTGTCAGTGGTAGGAAATCTGTCCCCATCAAGCCCCTTGTCAGAACTATTCACCAGGATATGTCACTTTTCTCACCTTTTCCTTCTCCAGGGAGGAGTGGCTGATTGCTGACACACCACCAGGCAGGTGGGAGAAGGAGGAAAGGGGTTCAATAACTGGTGGTTTATAGTCCTAGGAAGCGCCTTCTAGAAACCTCCTTTAGTGCCAAGACCCTGTCCTACTTTCCCCATGGCTGTGCAGCTTGGGGACTTGGCCTGTGACAAGACACCTTTTTGCCTTTAGCGTCATTTGAAAGAATAAATGGTTAGCCAACCTGAGCAGACCCTTACAGGCCTCTGCATGTATCTCCTAATGTGTCTCCCAGTCCTCTGGGTTCCTGACTTGCTCCTGGGCCCTGCAGCTATCATTGGGAAGCCCTCAGCTATTCATGCTCACAGCCAGCAGCTGAAAAGAACAGATGCGTGACAGCCTTACTCCTTGGTTCAGTTCAGTTCAGTTCAGTCGCTCAGTCGGGTCCGACCCTTTGCGACCCCATGAATCACAGCACGCCAGGCCTCCCTGTCCATCACCAACTCCCAGAGTTCACTCAAACTCATGTCCATCGAGTCGATGATGCCATCCAGCCATCTCATTCTCTGTCGTCCCCTTCTCCTCCTGCCCCCAATCCTTCCCAGCATCAGAGTCTTTTCCAATGAGTCAACTCGTCGCATGAGTACCCTTCCTACCACTGACCTTGAGCAAGTCATTGGCCATATGGACTTCAACTGCCTAATATGGGGGGAAAAACAAGATAATTACATTACATACAAATATTTATATATTCTGAAGGCCGGTGGTTAGACCAGATTGTGAACTGAGGCTCTTCTCTAATAATTTCAGTTTCTTGAAACTAGGATTGGATATGCTCTTAGAACTCCCTAAAATGAAAGTGTTAGTCACTCAGTCATGTCTGATTCTTTGTGATCCTATAGCGAGTTGCCTGCCAGGCTCCTCTGTCCATGGGATTCTCCAGGCAAGAATACTGGTGTAGGTTGCCATGCCCTCCTTCAGGGGATCTTCCCAACCCAGGGATCGAACCTGCGTCTTAAGAGTCTCCTGCATTGACAGGTGGGTTCTTGACCACTAGTGCCACCTGGGAAGACTATACTACATGCAAAAGGTACCATTATGTACCAGATTCTGTAACCTACATCATCTCATCTAAGCCTCCCAGCAACCCTGAGATTAATCTTCGTTTCATAGATGAGGAAACTGAGGCTCACCCTATATCACCGAGGCACAGAACCAGGATGACTACCCAGGCTGCTGCCCACTTAGAAGAGCTTTTATTGTTGCCTTCAGCGTCACCTTTCAAAGGTCTGGCTGCTCTCCTGGAACAGTGAATTCACACAGCCCGTCCAGGGAAGCCAGAACCTCCAGTCCATGGCAGCTGCTGAGCGGGCGACTCAAGGTCCCAGAGGGCAGGGTCCCCTGGGTCACACAGAAAGAAGCCAGGGGAAAGCCTTGGGAAGGACAGGACTGATGGCTTGAGCCCCTGCAGGAGAGAGAGGAGAAAGCCCACCTGTAGGTCTTCATCTGGGTTCTTCACCTCCAGCCCCCTGACTGTCTGCGTTCATCTTCTGACTCTTATTCTCTGTCTAGGTTTCTTTCTCTTTTTGTTTCTCAGGCATGCATGCTCAGTTGCTAAATTCGTGTCTGACTCTTCGCAACCTTGTGGACTGTAATCCACCAGGCTCCTCTGTCCGTAGAATTTTCTAGGCAAGAATACTAGAGTGGGTTGCCGTTTCCTTCTCCAGGGGATCTTCCTGACCTGGGGATTGAACCCATGTCTCTTGTGTTTCCTACACTGGATTCTTTACCACTGAGCCTCCAGGGAAGCCACACTCCACTCTTTCTTCTCTCCCTCTTTAAGTGGGACAGAGGGGACTTCCCAGTGGCTGAGACTCTGGGCTCCCAATGCAGGGACCCTGGTTCGATTCCTGGTCAGGGAACTAGATCCCACAGGCCACAACTAAGACTTGGCACAGCCAAATAAATTAAATAAATAATTTTTTTTTTTTCTTAAAGTGGGACAGAGGATGAAATGGTTGGGTGGTGTCCCCGACTCAATGGACATGAGTTTGAACGAACTCTGGGAGATAGTGAAGGATGGGGAGGCCTGGTGTGCTGCAGTCCATGGGATCACAAAGATTCGTATACGATTTAGTGACTGAACAACAGTTGTACTCCTCACCTGCACACAACAGCCTCTCTGTTTAAGGTGGCTTTGATTAGGCCAGAAAGAGACACATCCAGGAACAGCACACCACAGGGCCTGCCGAACCCCAATCAGGAATCGGTGAGAAGCACAGACCTCCCCCCAACACCCCCTGTCCTATCCCTTACTCCCACCTCCCTTCCTGCAGACCCTTCCCCCACTCCAGAGAGCTGCAGTGCCTGTTAGAGTGGGGTCTCTGCCCCCACCCCAAGGACCAGCTCTCCAGACCTGAGACGCAGCCCAGGCTCTTGCATTTTTAACCAGCACCCCAGGTGCTGAGCTACAGCTTGTGGGGTTCCAACCCCACCCCCTGGGTCCCCTGCATGCTTCCACGCTTGATGTGTCCTTGGCCTCCCAGCATGTGCTGGGCATCACATGCAAATGCCATATGGCCACCGAAGCCCATTGCCTCTGGGAGGCGGCCTCAGCACCTGCATGCTGTTACTGGTGGCGACACCCCTGTGCTTAAGAAGTCAAGGCCACCTGGCTCCCAGTCCCCTAAGCCTCCAGTTGGGCCTCCGGGGTGGGTGGGGGGAACCTGTGTTTACTTCTAGTGCATGTGCTGTGGTCTCCTCCCAGAGGAGAGGAAAACAAAGGTAGAAATGGGACCCCCAGCTGTGCCTTGACCACCCGCCCCCGGACCTCACACCCTTTCAAGGTCTTGCTCTTATAGAGGGTCACATTCCACAGTCCTGTCCATTCCATTGAAAACTGGGCTTTTGTTCATTACTGGCTCCATCTGCCAGCCTGCTGTCTGCCCCCACCCCCAGCCCCAGGCAGGACTCTGGAATAACAGCGCCAGGGGTTGAACTGGCCAAGAACCATGCCGAGGCCACTACGCCCACTGTTCCCATGGCCTTTTTCTGTAATTTCACAGCCCGGCTCCCCAGTGACGGATCCTGCCCGTCTCTCATCACTCGCCAGTTTTGTCTCTGGTCTTCATGGCAGGGTCTGTGTTGGGGGCCTGGGGCACGTCGGTGGAGGGATGGCATGGTTAGCTTTTCCATGCAAATGAACTCGTTCTCTCAGGCCCCAGGCTGGGTTGGCTGTGCTTTGGGAGCCATGAGTCCAGTAGGATGGCATAAGGGGATACGAAGACGCATCCATGGGAGGTTATTTTTTTAATCTATTATTTACTTTTTGGCTGTGCTGGGTCTTCACCGCTGCACCCGGGCTTTCTCTAGTTGCAGCGAACAGGGGCTACTCTTCACTGTGGCTTCACATCTGGGTGGCTTCTCTTTGCTTTCGTTGCGGAGCACAAGCTCTGTCTAGAGCATGGGCTCAGTAGTTTTAGCCCACGGACTCGGTTGCTCTGCAGCGTGTGGCATCTTCATGGACCTGTGTCCCCTACATTGCTGGGGGGCTTCTTAACCCCTGGGCCACCAGAGGAGTCCCAAGGGAGATCGAGCGTCTGGGTCTTTTCAGGAGAGCAAAGGAGCTTTCCCTGTGTCAACTGGGGAGGAGTCTTCCCTCCAGTGATGCCTTTTCAAACATGTCCATGTTGTGGGCACCATGCTCGGGGCTGGGAGAGCAAGGCACAGCTCCTGCCTTACAATCCCCAGCTAGTGAAGCAACTTGGAGACCGCAGTGTGCCAAAAAGTCACCTGGGATAGGTAATAATGATGCAGATTCCAGGGAATTCCCTAGTGGGCCAATGGTTAGGACTTGGCACTTTCCCTGCTGAGGCCTGGGTTCAATCCCTGGTCGGGGAACTAAGATCCCACATGCTGAGTGGCGTGGCCAAAAAAAGAGAGATGCATATTCCTGAGCCCAGGAGATCCCTGACTGTTCAGTGGTTAAGTCTCCATACTTTTCACTACTAAAAGGGTCTGGGTTTGATCCCTGGTCGGGGAACTATAATCCCGCAAGCTGTACTGTACCAGCCAAAAAAATAAAAATAAATAAAACCCCAAGGATTTTGCCCTCAGGAAGGGAGTTGCAGAACTGAGCATTGTTGTCAGCATGCCTGGGTGCAGGCCTTTGCTCCCGGGCTCTGTGATGCTCCATCACACTCACCAGGATCTTCCCCAGCTGCTCTGGAACCATTCTCTCAAGCTCCTTTGCTGACTGCTTCTTGCCTGTTCAGTCTTGAGATGCTGTTTAGACTCAGAGCTTGGTCGTGGACCCTACCTCTTTTTGTCCCTTTTATATTTTGCCCTAAGATTGTATATTTGTTTGTTAGGGCTGCCAAAGAAGCATACCACACATGGGGTGACTTCAACAACAGAAATGTATTAAATATTTCCACAGAGTCCTGGAAGCCAGAAGTCCAAAATCAAGGTGTTGGCAGGGTGGTTTCTTCTGAGGCCTCTCTCCTTGGCTTCTGGGTCTGCACATGGCCATCTACACATCTGCATGTGGGCTTCTCTCTCTGCGCACAAGGGATGGTTGGGTGGAGTCTTAACTCTGCCACTAACTCTCTAGCTTTAAGCAAACTATTTAGCTCTAAGAGCCTCAGCTTCCCCATGCATAAAGTGAGATGATAAAATTCTTACAAGAAGGGTTATTGTGCAAATGCTTTAAGGCTATATCAGGGCTTCCCTGGTGGTTCCTCAGTGAAGAATCCTCCTGCCAAAGGAGATGCAGGTTCCATCCCTGAATTGGGAAGATCCCCTGGAGGAGGAAATGGCAACCCACTCCAGTATTCTTGCCTGAGAAATCCCACAGGCAGAGACATCTGGTAGGCTACTGTCTATGGAGTCGCAGAGTCACACACGACTTAGCGACTGAAGAACGACAACGTAAGTTTCCTAGTCAGCCCCTGGTATATAGCAGGTGATGCATATAGCAGTTACTCTAAGATTGTACATAAAGACCAGATCTCTCCAAACGTCATAGTATAACGCTCCTAGGACGTTCCTGTGTGTGTGTAGGTCTGTGGACATCTTCATGAGTACATGCCTGCAATTCCTCTCTCGGGGAGATGGACGCTGGATCCCCCAGGGCTTCCCCCTCATGCCTTCTCTCGCTCTCTTCAGGTTGAAGTTAAACAGTAAGAGGAACCAGCTGGTGAGAGAGCTGGAGGAAGCCACCCGGCAGGTCGCAGCCCTGCACTCCCAGCTGAAGAGGTGAGTGGTGGGCAGCGGGGTAAGTGTTCCCTGGGGAACAGCCAGAAGCACTTGAGTGCACAGCAGGCCCGTGGATGGTCTGAGGGAACTTGTGCTGGGCCAGGTGTGGCCCAGGGCAGGGTCCTTCACCTCCCCAGACTGCAGCCTCCTCGGTCCTTCTGACAGCGCGCAGAAGGCCCCAGTCGGGTGCCAGTGAGTCTCGTCCACATCCCTCACCCCTACCAGCCAACCTGCATGGCACAGAGGGGGTCGGCTTCAGGCCGGGGCCTTGCTGGGCAGTGTGGCCGGCATTCTATCACAGCATTTTGTTTTCATCAGGTATTTTTATCAGTTGACAGGGCTTTTCAAATTACACTTAGGCTATAAAGGCTCCTTTTGAAGATAACTATGTTAATGTTTAAAAAGTGAGTTGATTTGGAGAAAAATATTAAGCTGCATTCCTTGGCACTGGATTCAAATATGGAAAAATAGGAAAATAGAGTGCAGCTGGTGGAGGTTTGAGAAACAGAGATACAGAGGAGGAAGTGGACTCAGAAGGCAGCTGGCTTGGGATCGAATCCCAGCTCTGCCGGCTCCTGATTACGTGGCCTTCTCAGGATATCCCCTTCAGTGAAGCGGGGGTGCTTGGTCTGCCCTGGACGCCATCAGGGGGGTCCAGTGAAATGGGGGGTCCAGTGAAATAGTGTGTCCCGAGTGCTTTCCGGGGGAGCTTCCGGGCAGCCCACCCGCTCAGTGTCCTCCGCTCCCCCCCTGCCCCAGCCTCTCCGGCAGCATGCAGAGCCTGTCCTCGGGCAGCAGTCCGGGGTCCCTCACATCCAGCCGGGGCTCCCTGGCCGCCTCCAGCCTGGACTCCTCCGCCTCAGCCAGCTTCACCGACCTCTACTATGACCCCTTCGAGCAGCTGGACTCGGAGCTGCAGAACAAGGTGGAATTCCTGCTCCTGGAGGGGGCCACGGGCTTCCGGCCCTCCGGCTGCATCACCACCATCCACGAGGATGAAGTGGCCAAGACCCAGAGGGCGGAGGGGGCCGGCCGCCTGCAGGCCCTGCGCTCCCTGTCAGGCACCCCCAAGTCCATGACCTCCCTCTCCCCCCGCTCCTCACTCTCCTCCCCGTCCCCACCCTGCTCGCCTCTCATCGCTGACCCCCTCCTGGCTGGGGACGCCTTCCTGAGCAACCTGGAGTTTGAAGACCCCGAGCTGAGTGCTGCTCTCTGCGAGCTGAGCCTCGGCGGCAGCATGCAGCAAAAGTACCAGCTGGAGGAACCCGGCCCGGAGGGCAAGCCACTGGGCCAAGGTAGACAGCGCCGCATCCCAGGAGGGAGGGAGGTGGGGACTGTGCTCAATAGGCCTGAGTTCCGACCCCAGTGATAATTGTGACAGTTACAGGCAACGGTTACTGACTGCTTTCTGCACAGTGAATCGATTTATTCATTCATGCAGTAGGTATTTATTATGTGTTTACTGTCGTCTAGATCCTGAGCAAAGGGTTTTTCCATGGTGAGTTCATTCATGTAACAGGTATTAAGTGCCTGTTGAAACTATGTCCTAATGGGTGGACATGGATTCATTCATTCATTCATTGGACAGATAGGCCATGTGGGTTAGTCACGAGGATACAGTGTGGAGGACAGACAAGGTGCTGGTTCCATGACGCCTGCATGCAAACAAAGGTACAAATAATAACTGTACAAGCAGACCGGGGGAAAGCACTTAGGAGGAGAATAAAACAGGCTGTGATGGAGCCTTTCAGGTTGGGGTGGGGCTGCCATTTCAGGCTGGGTGGTAAAGGAAGGTGACATTTGAACTTCAAGTTGAACGGTGAGAAAGAGCCAGCCTTGAGAGAAGCAAGAACAAAGTGTCTGAGGCTGAAACAGGGGCTGCAAGAGAAACCAGAGGGAGGGGGTCACCAACAAGGCAGAGAATCAGGCAGAGAACGAATTGTGTAAGGTAAGGAGTTTGTATTTTATGCTAATTGCAGCAAGGATCCATGTCATTGAAGCCAGGGAGTGACAAAAGATCACTCCTGTTATGAGGTCAAAAAGGGCAGTGTAGTCTAGACTGAGATTCAGGTCAGAAGCTTCAAAGTAAAAGATGATGCCAATAATGACAGCTAAGGTTTATTAGAAACATTTTCAACTGTAACAGCAACCACATAATAAATTATAATGGTGAATATTTATTAGGGTGCATTGATGTGGTGGGCAATGCACTTGATATGGTGAAATAGGCTCCTTCTATTATACCCATTTCACAGATGGGGAGACAGAGGCTCAGAGAGGTGCTATCACTTGCCAACAAATGGGGAAGGGGAGATTGGAATCTGGGTTTTTCTGACCCCAGCACCCAACCTCTTTATCACCACGGTCCCCTTAGGACATGAGGCAGCTCTGTGTATTTATTCCTAAGATACCCCTGACACTCGCTGACCCCATCTCGCATATGGTATGAAAGTCAGGACGGAGCAGGATGATTTATTGAGTTCAGGTGTACAAGATACAGGCACTGTTGCACATACTGATTCATGTAAACCTCAAAACACTATGAGGTGGGTGTTGATTTTATCCTCATCTTACAGACTGAAAGGCGTGAGACTCAGTGAGGTTAAGTGACTTGTCTGAGGTCAGTATCACTGCGGTAAGAGGAGAATCAGGACTGGCCTCAGGACCACCTACCCAGAGCCCACACTGAGCCAGGTGCCAGCAGTGTCGGCAAAGGTCTCCTGCTTCTGACTCCCATGAAGCCAGCTAGAAGCTCAACCCATCTCAGCTCCAGGAATGGGGGGGGCGCAGGGGGGCAGCTGCAGCACCCAGAAATATCAGTTCCTTCGTATACAAGGGCCACTGGGAGCAAGGGAGAAGCAACACGATTTCCTGGTTAATTAAAGGCTCTGCTGGGTGCATGCCAGCCACTTCCTTAGAAGAAGAGCCCGGAGATCCCTGGGGCTCCCTCATCAGGAAGGCAGTCTTGCCAGTCCTCTCAAACAAAAATAAAAACAGGCTTCCTACTGCAGCAGGTGGAAAGCTTCAGAAAATTGTTCCCTGGAGATGAGGGGGAGCAGGCGGAACCTCTAATGAGACTCAAGAAGGGTTCCCGGTGCTCCCTGTCTAAGGCCGCGATAAGCTGGATCAGGGATGCTGGGATCCCAGTTGGGTGTGGGGAGTGACCCCCTCCCACACACCCCTTCCCCCGAGCCACCCACCCCCGCCCCACAGCATCTGTGCAGCTTGGGATCCAGGGACCGCTCACATCCCAGGCCAGCATTTCTTCATGCCATCTCCAGAAGCCTTGCCAGGCTGAGCTCAGATGCTAAGCAGGTTATGCGATTAGTGCCACTGTTCAGTCAGCAGACAAATTAATCTCCTTAAGTGGTTTCGTGGAGGGTGGAGCGGGGTGGGTCTGAAGGCAGGAGGGCTCCAGGGCTGCAGATGAGGGATGCAGGCTTGGAAAGGCACACCCAGATGGCCCCTTGGCCTCTGCGAGGCTCACGGTCACCATCCCCTAGCTCAGCCAGTGCCCCCCCACCCCCCACCCATGTGCGTGGCACACAGCAGGTGCTCAGAAGTGCTGGCCCTGAGGTTGGAACACCTGAATCTGTCCTTCTTATACTGCGTGGAGGTCAGGAGCTGTCCTATTCATCTTGGCAGCTCTGAACTTGGCAGTGGCCCTGGCGCACTGTCAGCGCCCATTGCTCGGAGAGGGAAGGAAAGTGCACCATGTGCTGAGTCTGAGTCCCAGGTCAGAGGCTTCAGAGGGCCTCTGTCAAGGGAGGGGAGATGAGCTGACTTGGGAGTGCAGTGGGATAGGCAAGTAGGAGAGCCAGTGCTTAAGTCCTTCTTCCCCTTCTTGTCCTCCTGCAAGGGCCCAGGGTCTGTGTTATTGTCCCAAGTGTGTAGGAATTGGTCTGGAAGGCGTCACTGTAGTGATGGGAACGGTAGTCATAGTAACTAAGGATAGCAGGACGGGTTTCTAGGGCACGTCCCCTGCCCCAGTCTCTATACTAAGGATTTCCCTATATCATCTCCTTGTGTCCTCCCAGCAAAGTAGCTGTTATTATCCCCATTTTACAGACAGGGAGTGCAGGGCCTAGAGGGAATAAACCAGCGTCCCAGTGCCATAAAGCAGCGTGTGATTTGAACCCAGGTGGTTTGCCTGTGGAGTCTGAGATGTTAAGACAGACTCCTCTGCCACCCTTTCCTTCACCCCAAAACACACAGGGCCTTGATGTAAAGGTCAGAGGTGGCAGGATTTTGGTGAGACCATCTTAAAACGATAGGGGGTCCACAGTACATGTTGGGATGACAGTATCCTGATTTCTGAAGCCTGCCTTTTCTCCCCTCTCTTCCTCCAGCTGTGAATACGGCTCAGGGGTGCGGCCTGAAAGTGGCCTGTGTCTCTGCTGCCGTGTCAGATGAATCCGTGGCTGGGGACAGTGGTGTGTATGAGGCTTCCGTGCAGAGGTGGGTCCCTGAGTCCCGGGCCCCCTCCAGTGTGTGGGAGGGACCCACAGGAGGGTGGGGCTGGACATGCCTCATGTCTGGGAGACTGCCGGTTTCCCCCGAGTGCCATCAAGGGGCGTGTGGCCAGGGGAGCAAGTACTGGGGAAAGAGCAGCCCCCTTGAGAGAGGGATCTAGAGTCACTGTGGGCAGGCAGGGTCCACAGGGAGGCTCAGCAGATCCAAACCTTCCTCCTCAGGAATCTGCTGCTACCTCCCAGAGAGAACCCTGTCTCTGGAAAATGACTTTGGCCCCAGGTCACTGCAGGCCAGCCTGACCCTCTCTCTCTGTCTTCCACGTGTTGCCTTCCAGGCTGGGTGTCTCGGAAGCCGCTGCTTTCGACAGTGATGAATCAGAAGCAGTGGGTGCCACCCGGGTTCAGGTCGCCCTGAAGTAAGTGGCAGGAGGGCGGGGCAGAGGGGCGTGGTCTACACTGGGTCCCCTCCTCCCCCTCCTCCAGAACCAGCAGGCCCCACTGACAGCTGTGGGCTCCTTTCTATGCCGGCTCCCCATTTTGCAAAAGAGAAAAGAACAAGGTTTGAAGACCTTGTACCTTGCCCGGTGTCACTGAGCTGGGCAGTGGCCAAGCCAGGCAGGGACCGAGACCGCCTGCCTCTTGATGTGTTTGGTCATCACCATCACTACAGCTTTTGTCTTATCATCTCATCTGGACTGAAGTCAACCCCTAGGGGCCTACAGCCTAGATTTCCTGTTGTTGCTCATCTCTTAATGGGGAATGGTCTTGATTATTTTTAAATAGGAATGCATTGCCTACATATAGCTCTCAGGAAATTTTACACAACCTCTGGCTTCCCTTTAAAAAATCAGACTGACAGCTCTGGACCTGTGTCCCTGCATGGCCACAAACACTGGGTCTGTGATCTCCAGCTCACCACGGTCCCAGAGCAGCCAGCAGCCCCGTCCGTGATGATTAAGGGAGAGAGAGATAAACGTGTTACCAACAGGTGCTCTGTATGCCCCCTTTTCATTTCAGGTATGATGAGAAGAATAAGCAGTTTGCAATATTCATCATCCAGCTGAGCAACCTTTCTGCTTTGTTGGTGCAGCAAGACCAGAAAGTGTGAGTGTGTAGCTGACGGACGGGGTATCATCCTCTCGCCCTCTACGCCCATCCCAGGGGACACTCTCCTTCCGCCCTGCGCCGACCATGGGCCCCTAGACCGCTGTGGGTGGTTAGTGCACATGACCATGATGCGCAGTGTCAGCGCCATGAGCGTGCAGGCAGGCTGGCAGACACGCTCATATAAAGAGGAGCGCCCCAGACAGCTTCCCACATGCGTCCTGAGCCCCGACCAGCTGCCAGCACTAAGAACGGGGTGGTGAGCACGCCCCTGTCCTTGTGAACTTGAAGCCTGGTGAGGGAGGAAGTCAGGGCCCCTTCTGTCTGCTCTAAGCTCCAGTGTTCCATGCAGAAAGAGCCAGGCCTGCCTTTCTCAAGAGCCAGCTCCCATCAGCGCGATTCTGGGGGCAGGTTATGACGGGTGTTAACCCTGATCATACAGCAGAGACCTACACTGTCTGCCTCTCGGCTTTGCCTGCAGACGGGTTTATGTTTCGTTGAGCTCACCTGCCTCCATGCCCCTCCTTTGCTAGACCATATGCCTTGAGGGCAGCAGTACGAGCTTCTGTCTCTGTGGTCTACACCCAGCCAGCGCCTGGGGCGTGACATGTGGGAAGGAGAAAGGCAGGCCCAAAAGCAGGCAAAACAGAAGGCAGAAGAGATTGGATACACAGCACCTGGGGAAATGACAAACCCTTGTCCTCTGTGGCTTCCTGGGGGATTTGCAGCAGCTGTGCAGCAGCCTAAGGCCTGAGCCCCCGACCCGGGCTGTCCTGACCCCGGCTGTCGTGCTTGCCTGCCCCTCTAGGAACATCCGAGCAGCTATCCTTCCGTGCTCTGAGAGCACCACCTGCCTGTTCCGGACCCGGCCCCTGGACGCCGCAGACACCCTGGTGTTCAACGAGGTGTTCTGGGTGTCCATGTCCTACCCAGCCCTTCACCAAAAGACCTTAAGAGTCGACGTCTGTACTACCGACAGGTGCCATCTGGAGGAGTGCCTGGTGAGAGCTCTGTTTGTCTGTCCAGCCTTCTGTCCTTGATCCACCTTTGCACTTCAGGGAGAAGGCTTGGGGCAAACACAGCTTGTGGTATCAGCCCAGCTCTTTGTGGGTTCTAGGCAGACTTATTGGGAGCAAAGGAGGGAGAGCAGGGAGCTCCTTTATCTGCCGTGGAATTGCAGGGCCTCATCCCTTCCTTGTGCCTGAAGCTGAGCCAGCAGCCTTCCCCAGCATGTGGCCTAAGATGCTTTAACTGTCTCAGTTTCCTTATCTGTAAAACCAGCTAGCCCCGGCTACTTCACACGTGGTTCTCTGGAGACCGAATGAAGCGCTAAACCAGTGCCCCTCGAACTTTCACATGCAGACAAGTTACCTGGTTAAAATACAGATTCTGATGCATCAAGTCTGGGCAGCAAGATCCCGTATTTCTCTCAAGCTCACAGGCGATGCCGGTGCTGCTGGTCCCTGTAGCAAAGATGTAAAGAAATGAAGTGTCTGCACACACTGGTTCTCACTGGAAATCGGTTCCCATCACCTTCCTGCTCAGCTGGGGTTCATAACAGCTTCATTGCCATTTATATTGTTGTTATTACTGGCAGTAACGCAACAGCTTGTATTAATTGGATGCAGTTTATATGGTGGGCTCTGAACTGAACTCCATGCTTGTATTATTTCTGTTGATCTTCCCCACAAATCTTATAAACTAGGTACCATACTATTATACCAGTGGGGAAACTGAGGCACAAAGAACTTTCTCAAGGTCAGAACAGAGTTAGAACGTGGGCAAGTCTACCCAGGTCAGACCCTGGAGTTTTCTCTGGGCCAGCACGGTGCTCCCTGGAGGAACCCAGTACATTAGATGGTGACTCAAGGGTTTGGCGACCAGGGTGGGTGCTGCTGAAGGATGGAGCAGAAAGCTTTTCCAAATCCAGCCTCCAAGAAATTCCCCGGTATCTTAGTGGTTAGGATTCTGGGCTTTCACTGCCATGACCCAGGTTCAATCCCTGACTGGGGGACAGAGATCCTGCAAGATGCATGGCACGCCCAAAAACATATGTCTTTATTTATTTCTATAATATTAATTTCCATTCTACCCTTTAGAATAGAAATTAAATACAAAATTAAAAAAACAAATCCAGGCTCCTCCAGTGAAGCATTTCCTCAGCCCCGAGCATTCCTAAATGAGAAGAGACTCAACCCTGTTTTATCCTCCTAATTGGATGCCTTTTATTCCTCCTTCCTAATTGAAGTCTGGCCATTGCTGGTTGCCATGGCAGCAGCCAAAGTGCTCATCCCACCGTGGCTTGTCTTCATCCACGGCCAACCGAAAGCCTCTGTCTCCCATGTCCCATGGGGATGTGGAGTGTCAGGCTGTCATGTTTTGGTGGCTGGAGGAGGCATGCAAGTGAGAAGCGTGGAGGAAGGGCTGTCGGCTCCCACACACTGTCTCCCCACACTGATAAGTTGGTGGCATCCCTGGTCTGTTTTGAGCCACATAACCAGCCGGGCAAGGACAGTAGTACTCATCCTGAGCAGCATCTGTGTGTCTAGTTCTGGGCTAAGGACTTTGAGTGCAGTATCTCATTTAATCCTCACAACAGGGAAGCAATATTAGCATTAGGTCCATTTGGCAGGTAGGGGATCAAGGCCCAGAAAGGGTCATTAACCAGCTCAGGTCATCCAGTAAGTAGGTAGCGAAGTCTGGATTTGAACACAGATTCCAACTTCCTTATGTCACCGTCACACTGTGTGTGTGATCAGTTGTTCAGTCAAGTCCAACTCTTCGACCCCATTGACTGTAGGCACCTTTGTTCATGGAATTTCCCAGGCAAGAATACTGGAGTGGGTGGTCATTTCCTTCTCTAGGGGATCTTTCCAACCCAGGTATTGAAGCGGTGTCTCCTGCATTGGCAGATGGATTCTTTACCACCGTGCCACTGGGGAGCCATCACACTACCCTACTGGATTATGGGTTTGGATGGAATATGTGTCCTGCCCTCCCCAGTGTCAGGGGCAGTCCACAGTCACTTTATGGTGGTGTCACAGGCTTTCCAGCCAGCTGCTGGTTGCTCACCCTTCAGCTGTGCAGCTTCTGTAAAGGCAGCCCACTGCCCGGGCCCACTCATACCCGAGCTACCCGTTATAGCCCTCCCTTGCTCCTTTTTCACTTTGCCATCCACACTTGGCAAAGCCCCAGCCCTGTCCAAGTGGACTCTCCCCTCCTGTCTGCCCATGCAATTGGAGAAAAACACACGTAGCACCGAACTCTTATCCTCTCTGTTCTCCTCACCCTTACTCTCCCTCTGCGGAGGCCCTTACTTTATACCCAATCCTGGAACAGTAGAAGGAACCAGAAGAGAGCCCCCACTGCTGCCCGGCCACAGTTTGCTCTTCTTGCAGGCTCTGTGGTTCCCCCCAGAGCTCAGGGTGGGCCCTCCGCACTCCCGTCCATGGCCATCCTCACTCAAGAACGTCATGCCAACCCCCACCCTTCTGCTCTGGCCTCTGTCTCCAATTTTCCCTCTTCCACTAGATCGAATCTCTCGATATACCTCTCCATATATATGCTGTTATTAATCCCATGCTGTAAAAGAAGAAAAAATTTTTTTACTCCATTTCTTCCTCCAGCTACTGCATTCCTTCTTTTTTCTCTGTAGCAACACGTGGACGAGGTGTGTGTGTTCTCTCTGTATCTCAGACCACAGGGGCTCTGGCCCTTGTCGTTCCACCAAAAGTGCGTTCCTCAAGGTCATCGGGGACCTCCTCGTTGCTAAATCCAGTGGCCAGCTCTCTCCAGCCTTGAGTCTCTTGGCCTGAATGCAGTGTTTGGCTCAGCTGCTCACTCCGTCTTCTTCGACATCCTTTGCCCTGACTTGACTTCCTGGACCGCTCGCTCTCTTGGCCGCCTTCTCCTATCACTGGCTTCTCTGTCCGTCTGCTCTGTGGATTCTTGCTCATTTCCCTGACCTCTCCCCGTCTGGAGGCCCCAGGGCTCGGGCCTTGCTTGCCTCCCCTTTCCGACTTGCATGCACTGCTTCATTGATCTTGTCCTATCGCCTGGCTTTCAAACACCATTCCATGTAATAGCGCCATCCTGGGCCTCCCCACTCATCTCAGTGCTGTATGTCTGCTGTCTCTTCCATCTTTTCTTGCATATCCAGTTGGCATCACCAATCATGTGTCCACAGCATACCCTTGAGCTTTCCTTCCATGTCTCCATTCTCTCTGCTGAAGGCAACCCCATTCATTCATCCATTGCCCAAGCCAGAGACCACAGGGTTGTCTTGGACCCCTTTCTTCTCTCGTACCCCACGTTCAGTCCTTCAGGAACCCCTAACTCTGCCTTCAGAAGACCTCCAGATTCCGGCCACTGCTCCCCACGCTCCTGACCACCACCATCTCTCGCCTGATAGTTGCAGAATCCCCTGCCGGGTCTCCCTGCTTCTGTTCTTGCCACCCTTCATCTCTTTCCAACACAGTCGTCAGGATCATCCTATTAAATCGCAGATGAGTCCATCCAGTCCTCTCCTTAAATCCTTAGGAAGGCTTCTGTCTCCACCCAGAGTCAACTCCTGGGCCTTCGCCTGCTCTCCCCAGGTCCTCTGAGGTCTGCTCCCTGTCATCTCTCGGATTTGATCCCCAAGACTCTTCCTCCAGCCTCCTTGTGCCCCTTGAATGCACCAGCACACCCCCTTCTCCGGCCTTTCTCACTGCTGTCCTTTTCGAATGTGATTCTTTTCTCCTGGATATTGATGGGCAAAAGTCACTCTGTCGCCTTATTCTGCTCTTGACCCAGATGTCACGTTCTCCGAGAGGACTTCCTTCCACCCTACGTAAAGTCACATTGCCCCTCCACCATCTTATCCTGCCTCTCCACCTTGCCTGTATCATGCCCTCTGCAGCACTTTATATCGCCTCATATTTCTCCGTATCATAGGTGTTAGGGCGCAAGTTATTTTCACACCTTTATCATCTCTGAAATCAAGACGCAGTGTGTACTAGCTGGCAGGTCATATTCTAATCGGTAACTATTTTTCTTTCTTAGTGATACATGAAATAATAGTACACTCTATAACTGATGGCATCTTAGACTCTATGAGACACAATATAGAAGTTACTTACTGATTATCTGATTCCCCCAGACTGGAATATAAACTCAGAAGGGCAGGGATTTTTTCTGTGCCTGAAATCCTGCTGTGTCCAACACTGTTCCCAACAGTGTCTGACACATAGAGGCAACTGGGCAAATGTGTGTGTCAAATAAATGATTGAGTGAATGCGTAGATGCTGTCAAAAGTGCATCCAGTTTACTGAGGCAGACCATTCCACCTGTGAGGCAGCCCCAAGTAATTGTTGCTGATGTTGTTCAGTCACTCAGTCGTGTCCAACTCTTTGCGACCCCATGGACTGCAGCATGCCAGGCCTCTCTGTCCCTCGCCATCTCCTAGAGCTTGCTCAAACCCATATCCATTGAGTCGGTGATGCCATCCAACCATCTTGTCCTCTGTCATCCCCTTCGCCTCTTGCTTTCAAACTTTCCCAGCTTCAGGGTCTTTTGTAATGAGTCAGCTCTTCACATTAGGTGGTCAAAGTATTGGAGCTTCAGCATCAATCCTTCCAATGAATATTCAGGACTGATTTCCTTTACAATTGACTGGTTTGATCTCCTTGCAGTCCAAGGGATTCTCAAGAGTCTTCTCCAACACCAGATTTCAAAAGCATCAGTTTTTCAGCACTCAGCCTTCTTTATGGTCCAACTCTCACATCCATACATGACTACTGGAAAAACCAGTAGATATTACTTTGTCAGCAAAGTAACATCTCTGCGTTTTAATGTGCTGTCTAGGTTTGTTGATCGCTTTTATTCCAAGGAGCAAGAGTCTTGTAATTTTGTGGGTGCAGTAGACTGTATCTTGTTGGACAACTCTCTACATCAGTACCTAGAAATTAGTACCTAAAAAATCTTATTTTTTGTACATAGCTATGTAATAACTGTATAGATATAGGTTACAGTTTATTCCCCCAGTCTCCTGTTGCTAGAGCTTTGAGTCGTTTTCCTTGACATCAGTCTTGGCGATTATCTTTCTCAACTCTAACGCCAAAAGCAAAAATCAACACGTGCAACTACCTCAAACTAAAAAGCTTCTGCACAGCAGAACTTTCATTTTCATCAATAAAATGAAAGGGCAACCTACTAAATGGAAGAAAATATTTGCAAATTGTATATCTGATAAAGAGTTAATATCTAAACAACCCATGAAAGTACAGTGTTAGTCACTCAGTTATGTCTGATTCTTTTGCGACCCTATGGACTATAGCCCACCAGGCTCCTCTATCCATGGGGATTCTCCAGGCAGAATACTGGAGTGGGTGCTCATTCCCTTTTCCAGGGGATCTTCCCAACCCAGAGTTTGAACCTGGGTCTCCCCCATTAGAGGCAGATTTTTTACCATCTGAACCATCAGAGAACCCATCCTTAAAATTAATATCTAAATAGATCTTAACCTATACAACTCAGTGAACAAATAAGTCAGTGAATGAGTGAGTTATTAGAAAACAATACCCAGCCATTTCTTCCTCCCAGGAAGCTTCTATCTCACCTGGAGTGGTGTTTTACCTACTTTCCCCAGAATACCTTGTCACTCCCTGCTTATGCTTTTTTCCCATCCTCCACAGGGAGGCGCCCAGATCAGCCTGGCTGAGGTCTGCCGGTCCGGCGAGAGGTCAACTCGCTGGTACAACCTCCTGAGCTACAAATACTTGAAGAAACAGAGCCGGGAGCCCAAACCAACAGGAGCCATGGCCCCCATCCCAGGGCCTGAAAGCACGGTGAGCTAGACCACGGCTTTGCACCCTCTCCTATAAAAGGCAGCACCTGGCTGGCTGGAAGGAAAAGCCTTTCCCAGAGTTGGAAATGGCTGGACATCAGAGAGTGTGTGTGTGTGTGTGTGTGTGTGTGTGTGTGTCACTCAGCACATCAGAGGGATGTGTGTGCGTGTGTGTGTCACTCAGTGTCCAACTCTGTGTGACCCCATGGACTGCAGCCCGCCAGGCTCCTCTGTCCATGGGATTCTCCAGGAAGAATACGGAAGTGGGTTGCCATTCCCTTTTCCAGGGGAATCTTCCCAACCCAGGGCCTGAACCAGGGTCTCTTGCATTGCAGGCAGATTTTTGTACCCTCTGGGCCAGCAGGGAAGCATGGACATCAGAGATGGAGTAATTATTAGAGAAGAAACTGAGTCTCAGAGACGTTAAATAATCTCCTCAAGTCACACAGGCTTCCTCAACATGGACACCACTCAGTGGGACAGTCTCCCTGACTACTTGATAATCTCCTTGCAGCTGTAGACCTATAATTCTGTCTCATGCAAAAGCTAACCTCATCTTCCAAATTTTGTCCATATATACAGAGGTTATTTTCAGTAGAACTGCCGGTGAGAAGAACTAGGGACCGTATTTCCAGTTGATGTAACCTTATGGCAAGATGCTTGCCCACTCTGGTCTTCAGTTTTACCCTCCGTTCACTGGGAGGGTGATAGGGTCTGATTCCTGCCCAGTGGGGCTCTACCTGCCATGCACAGAGGACTCATCGGCCTTTGTCTCTGCAGGATGCTGTGTCTGCTCTGTTGGAACAGACAGCCGTGGAGCTGGAGAAGAGGCAGGAGGAAAGGAGCAGCACACAGACCCTGGAAGACAGCTGGTAAGTGAGGGTGCCCCTGGGAACTGACCTGGTTTGGATCTGAGCCCAGGGATGAGATCCCCAGACACCAGGGCAACCAAGAGAAGTGTTCCCCTGTGAAAACAGAGATCTTTTCTCATGGATTCTCTGTAGGCAACAAGGCCATATGTAGTGTGGTACAGTGTTTCCCAAGTCCTTTCCCAGTTTGTGATTTTGTGTTCTAGCAGTTATTCATACTGGTTCACATGTTAATGTTTATCGTGATGCACTTACATTTATTTTGGTTCAAAAAAAAATCCTAAGAAGCTTTATATTACTAGAAGTGAAAATAAGCATGAAAGTGAAATTCGCTCAGTTGTGTCCGACTCTTGGCAACCCCATGGACTACACAGTCCATGGAATTCTCCAGGCCAAAATACTGGAGTAGGTAGCCCATTCCCTTCTCCAGGGGATCTTCCCAAACCAGGGATCGAATCCAGGTCTCCCACATCGCAGGCTGATTCTTTATAAGCTGAGCCACAAGGAAGCCCAGGAATACTGGAGTGGGTAGCCTATCCCTTCTCCAGCAGATCTTCCTGACCCAGGAATCATACTGGGGTCTCTTACATTCCAAGCAGATCCCTTACCATCTGAGCCAGAAGGGAAGCAGAAATAAGTATAATTCGCCATAAATTGAAAATTCCTCAGTAAGTAATTGCAGTTGACTGCTAGGAATAGGGAGCAGAAATAATAAGCTTAAACAATATAGAATTTTACTTCTTTGTTACTTAAAAAAGACTTAGAAAAAGGCAATCCAAGGCTCATCTGTGAGCCCCATGATGTTACTGGGAACCCAGGTTCTTTTTCTTATTCTGCTTTGCTGTCCTTACTGTGTGACCTTCATCATCAAGGCTGCTAAGCACAGAATGGCTGCAGAGTCACCAGCCATCAGGCAGGCATCAGGAAAGAGGAAAGACAACAGAGTCTACATGAGTGCCTTTTAACCAACGAGCCTTCCTGAAAGTCCCACCCAGCAATATCCACTTGCTTTTCATCGGCTTGGCCTACTCAGTAGCTAAAGGAAGCTGGGAAATGAGGTCTGGTATAAAATTCAGGATCTGTTACTAAGGAAGAATGTAGGAGTGGATATTGAGTAGGTCATGAGCCAAGCCTGCCTTAGAAGATAACTGTGGAAGATTAAATGTAATAAAAATACAACAAGAATATTAAAATCTACCTGGATATATTGCTTGCCAAGGTTCTAAGAGTAAGATCTCTCCTGCTGTTAAAAAGGAACATCATACCTTCTCTACTTCTGTGTCTCTATTTCTGCTTTGCTTAGACAGAGATGTCAAGAACAAATGCAAGGATACCGAGGAGGGAAGGGGTGGGGGATGAACTGAGAGATTGGGATCGACACATATACACCACTGTGTATAAAGTGGGTAACTGATGGGAACCTACTGTAGAGCTCAGGGAACTCTACCCAGTGCTCTCTGGTGACCTCAGTGGGAAGGAGACCTGGCGTGCTGCAGTCTATGGGGTGGCAAAGAGTCGGACACGACAGGGTGACTGAACAACAACAGCCGATTCACTTTGCTGTATGGTGGAAACCAACACAATATTGTAAAGCAACTATACTCTAGTAAAAATTTAAAAAAAAGGTCCATGTGTCAGCAATGTTAAAGACATGCTACTGCCCAAGAGAGACTTCCTTCTTGATGTAACCAAGTCTGAAGAAGAAGTGGACAGGACACAGCTTTTCCAGTGTGTATCAGAAACTTTAGTCCCTTGTCTACCCACAGAAGGTATCATCACACACTTTAGGAAACAGTGATGTAGACTAGGGTTCAAATCCTAGCTTTATCTTTTTTGGTATAACCTTAGGCAATGCATTTTTAAACTTTTTATTGCGACATCATGCACATTCAGAAAAGCTGGTTGTGTGTACAGCTCAGTGAATTTTCAGAAGCCAAACTACCCATGGGTCCAAATTGAGGAGCATCACCAGCTCTTTGGAAGCCCATACCACGTTTCCTCCAGTCACTGCCCACACCCTCAAGAGCAACCAGTTAAGCAAGTCGTTCTGACCCTGTCTGATCCTTGGCTCAAATGTGGGGCCATCACAGTGACTGTGAAGGGTCATCAGAAGAGACTGAAGGACCAGCCACTGATGAAGTACAAGTGCAAAGCTTGTAGTAGATGCGCAAGAGACAATAGGGATTCTTATCAGGAAATGGAGGAGGAACACGACTTAAGTACCAGCTGGAAAGGGAGACAGCAAATCCCAACTCCGAAATGAGCACAGCCTCGGAACCTTGCCATTTGGAGGAAGTGTGTGTTGTCGTGCTTAAGTGCATGTGCTCTGAATCCAGACAGATGTGAATTTACAAAATCTCGCTCAGCCAGATCCTTGTGAGATCCTAGGTCTGAGTGAGGCCTAAGCATCAGTACATTTAAAAGCGTCCTGGGAGGACTTTCCCGGTGGTCCAGTGGTTAAGATTCCACCTGCCAATGCAGGGGACATGGGTTCGATCCCTAGTCTGGGAAGATTCCACATGCCCCAGAGCAACTGGGGCTGGGCACCACAACTCCTGAGCCTGCTCTCTGAGCCCACAAGTTGCAACTACTGAAACTTGCACACCTAGAAACTGTGCTCCTCAACAAGAGAAGCCACCACATTGCGAAGCCCATCCACTGAAACGAAGAGTAGCCCTTGCTTGCCGCAACTAGAGAAAGCCCATGCACAGCAACAAAGACCCAGGGCAGTCAAAAATAAATTAATTTGGGGGGAAAAAAAAATCATCCTAGGTAATTCTATGGTGAAGCCTGGGCTGAGAACCAGGCTCCAAACCCAGTTTCTCCATCTGTGAAATAGAGATTTAAGACATGGCCATTATACATGGGGTATTTTGTAGACTCTGAAAATTATGCACGGTTAACCCTTAAAACAGACCCTGATCCACAGACAGCATGCAGTGACTCTTTTCTTACAGCCCTAAATTCTACGTTTGGTCTGACAAGAAGTCTCTCCTTAATACCCTTTTACTCCAGGGGTCAGCAGGTGTATTCTGGAAAGGGCCAGATAGTAAATGACTGCTTCGTGGGCCAGGCAGGCTGTGTTGCATCCACTCAACTCTGCCATCGCGGTGTGACGGCAGTCACAGACGGTTCACCCACCGGCCAGCCGTGTCTCTGTCCTTGCCCCTTCATTTTCGGACATGGAATGGAATTTCACATCATTTGCACATGTCACGAAATATCACTCTCTTTTTCATTTTTTCCCCCCAGCCGTTAAAAAATATAAAAACTCTTCACAGCCTGGACCTTGGGCTGTCCAGAAACAGGCGGTGAGCTGGATCTGGCCCCTAGGCTGACTCCTGTCTTCCTGCTCCCTTGACTCTTCCTTCATGTGATAAGGAACAGGGAAGGTTCCTGAATTCCCGTGTGTTCGTTTGCTTTAGGGTTCTCTCTCAGCTGTCTCAGGTTTTCTTTCCTTCTCTGTCCCACCCTCCTTCCCTCCGCTCCCTCCCTGCTTCCTCCGGTCTCCCCACTGCCTCTCTCCTTCCTCCCCTCCTCTCCTTCCCTCCCCACCTCCCTCCCTCTCTTGCCTTTCTCTTCTCCCTTCTCTTTCCCTCTCTCCCTCTCTTCCCCTCCCTCTGACACTCTGCAAAGGTCCCGATGCCGGAAATCGGCCCAGGACCTGTCTTCCAAAACCCTGGCACAAGATCAATGGTTTTCCACCAAATTCCAAGCTCGTGTGGAGGCTTTTCACACTGTCTCCTAGCAACCACCTTCTGTTCTCTCACCCTTTGTGGCCCCCTCTCTCCCCACCCTTGGCCATTCAAACTTCCCCAGACACTGACTTACAAAGAGGGCTGGGAATCCCCCCAGAGCCGCTTCGGTAGTGGGGTGGCTCCATCTGCAGCCCCCTGCCCCCACACTAGAGGCTTCTTTTGGTCCTGGAATGTTAACTAGCTCTGCTTTGCCTCTCAGCTCTGGAGTGGAGGGCTCCACAGACTGGTCCTCTGTTCTCATCTCCTCTCCTCCCTCCGCACCCGAGGCCCAGTGGAGGATGCCGCTGTTGTTCATTTGTTTAGGTTTCTTTAATCCATATAATCAGAAGACTTGATCTTTTTTTAAGATCCACAAACAAAACAAAACTCTCAGAGGATTAGAAAATGTATGAGAATATAGGGGCTTCCCCTGGTGGCTCACCGGTAAAGAATCCGCCTGCAATGCAGGAGCCGCAGGAGTTCGATCCCTGGTCCAGAAGATCCCCTGGAGGAGGAGGAAATGGCAACCCGCTCCAGTATTCTTGCCTGGGAAATCCTATGGACAGAGGAGCTGGCAGGCTACAGTCCATAAGGTCGCAAAGAGTCGGACACACACGCATGCAGGAGAATATAACCACAAACAATGCTAGAGTGGAAACCCTTGTATTTACCTCCTTGGGAGCTTACGTGTATTTGTCTAGGACAAAGGTTGAGAAGTGGCCTTACCGGGTCCCAGGGCATGTGCAGTTTATATTTTACCGGCTCCTGCAGCATCTTTCTCAAACAGGATTGTAAACACTCCCACCAGCAGTGACCGAGAGTGCCCCTAAAGCTCTGTCCTCTCTGATACAATATAATCAAACAGTATTTAATCGAGAACATGTACATGTTTTTTTCTAGCAGGTACTACTAAATTGACTTCACAGTATTCATTGGCTGCTCTAATTAACACTCCCCACAGGGATACACCTTTTTCCCAAACCCTCACTTGATATCAAATACATATTATAAATATCAAATGCATATTTTTAAATTTTAATTTATTTTTGGCCACTTTTCCAAAGGGTGAAAAGATGTGTCTAATTATTTTTCTCTTTACAATTGAGGGTTTGTTTTTTTTTTCCTTTCCTGGAAAATATGTCGATCAGCTTCTTAGTCACAAGGAAGAGGCTTCCCTAGCAGCTGAGCGCTTCGTGGAATGGAAACCTGGCTGCAGCACTGAGTGGCCTGTGACACTGAGCAAGGCCTACTCACTCTCTGAGACAAGAGGGGCTTTCAGTGTTGTTGAAGGGCCTCAGTGTGGCACCTGGAGGTCATCGAGTCCATGTTTGAAAAGTGAAAGTGTCCGCTGCTCAGTCGTGTCTGACTCTGAAACCCTATGGACTGTAGCCCACCAGGCTCCTCTGTCCATGGGAGTCTCCAGGCAAGAATACTGGAATGGGTTGCCATTTCCTTCTCCAGGAGATCTTCCCAACCCAGGGATGGAACCCACATGGAAGCCTCTGGAATCCATGTTTAGTCGCTCTTTCATGAGTGGATCAAGAGACAGAGGAGGGAAAGAAGAGGCCCTTCCATAGCGAGAGTCCCCATCTAAGTGCCAGGGAGGTTTTCAGCACAGGGCTGAGGGTGGAGAGCCAAGATCTGTTTTCCCTCTTGGGAAAACCCTAAGGGAGGTTTTGTGTTTATCCACAGTCTCACTGAGCCAGCTAACTCTCTGCTTTCAGCTTAAATTCCTTCAGCTCTTTATGGTAACACTGCCTCATGCTGATTGGAAGCCTGGTGGTTATGTATGTCTTTGAAAAGTAAAGGTGGGAATGGAGATAAATTACTAATTAACAGATGCCATCCGTTTGTCACACCAACTCTTTCGAGGCTCAGAGTCCGAGGGGAAAGGATAATTATGAAGAGTATCACCAAAAATGAAGTCTCTTCAACAAATGGTGCTGCAACCCCATCGGATATCCATACAGAAAAAAATAAATGTTGGGTGCCATGGACAAAAATTAATCTGAAATATATCATAGTATTAAACATAAAAGCTGGAACTATAAAACCTTTAAAAGAAAGTACAAGAGAAATTCTTTGCAAAGACTTCTTGGGTACAACATAAAAAGCACAAAGCATTAAAGAGAAAAAGGGATAAATTGGACTTTGTCACAATCAAAAGCTTCTGTCCTTTGAAAGAAACCATTTAGAGGAGGAAAGGCAAGCCACAGACTTGGAGAAAATATTTGCAAAGGATTCCTATCTAGAATATATAATGAACTCTTGCAACTCAGCAATAAAAAGACAACCCATTTTTTTAAATGGGCTAAAAATTCTAATGGAAACCTTGCAAAAGAAAATCTGAATGGTCAATGAAATTCTCAACAGGAAAGTACACATTAAAACCACAATAGATCTGAGTACTCATCAGCAGAATGGCTGCTTCCCTTGTGGCTCAGCTGGTAAAAAATCCACCTGCGATACAGGAGACCTGGATTCGATCCCTGGGTTGGGAAGATCCCCTGGAGAAGGGAAAGGCTACCCACTCCAGTATTCTGGCCTGGAGAATTCCATGGACTGTATAGACACGACTGAGCGACTTTCACTTTCACAGCTGAATGACTAAATTTAAAGAGGAGCCAGAATTCCCATAACATTACTATGGAAACATAAAATGATATAACCACGTGGGTAAACCAGTTTGCCACTTATGCTTATTGTTTGACCCAGCAGTCCTACTCCCGAGTATGTATACATATCTTATGGTCTGAATTATGTCTCCCCCAGTTACAGGTATTGAAGCTCTGACCATGCTTGAGAATGTGACTGTTTTTGAGGACAGGGTCTTCAAAACTGCTTAAGTTAATCCAAGGCTGTTAAAGTTAGGGTGGGCCTTAATCCAATATGACTGGTGTCCTTATAAGAAGAGGACATTGGGCCACACAGAGGAACACCGGGCACGCACACGCAGAGGGAAGACCACGTGGGGGCCCGGCATGAAGGTGGCCGTCTACAAGTCACCAAACCTGCCCGCAGGTTTGATCTTGACTTTTACTAGCCTCCAGGACCATGGGAAATGAATTTCTGTTGTTAAAAGCACCCAATCTGTGGTATTGTGTTATGGCAGCCCTAGCAAATTCATCCAGTGTCTTAAGACAAATGAAATTCTATTTCTACACAGAGTTGTAGATGAATGTCTGCTGCTGCTGCTGCTGCGTCACTTCAGTCGTGTCCGACTCTGTGTGACCCCATAGACAGAAGCCCACTAGGCTCCCCCATCCCTGGGATTCTCCAGGCAAGAACACTGGAGTGGGTTGCCATTTCCTTCTCCAATGTGTGAAAGTGAAAAGTGAAAGTGAAGTCGCTCAGTCGTGTCTGACCCTTAGCGACCCCACAGAGATGAATGTCTACAGAAGCTTTATTCATAATTTCTAAGAATTGGAAGCAATCCATATGTTTATCACCTGATGAGCAAACTGTGGTCCATCCATCCAATGGAAGATGACTCGACAATAAGAAGGAGTAAATTGTTGATACTATGTGCCAAATGTGTTTCCATTTCTAGGAAACACAAGAAAGATCAGATTTAATCTTTAGTCATGAAAAGCTGATCAATGATGGGCTGAGGGTGGGGGGAGATTAACTGGGTAAGCATATAAGGGAAACTTTCAAGGTAATGGAACATTCTTTTTCTTGAGTGTGGTAGTGGTTATACAGGGGAACACAGTGGTCAAAACTCATCAAACATTACAGGAAATGCGTTTTGTTATATGTAAGTATACCTCGTTAAAATTGATTTTTTTTTTGTTTTTAGAAAATGCTTGGAAGCCCTGCCCTGGATGCACTTAAAAGCAGGTGAGCAGATGAGCGTGGGTGCTGTGGGTAATCAAAGTGTCTTGTCATCACAGGAGGTACGAGGAGGGGACCAGCGAGAACGAGGCCGCAGCCGAGGAGGAGGAAGAGGAGGAGGAGGAGGAAGAGGAAGAGGAAGCCTCCCCTGACATGGACGGGTGCCCAGCGTTAAAGGTAGGGAGGGCCGGGACATGGGAAGGGCTGTTTTGGGTGAAATAATCCTCAATTATTGAACCCGGGCAGTCAGAAAAGTCTCGGGGCTAAGTCTCATGCCCCAGCATCAGGGGTGGGGTGACCTGCAGATGGTTGTGTAGGGGTGTCCCTGCCTGGAATTGGAGTCATTTCAGTGACAGAAAATCAGGAGGAGTTGATTGACCCTCTCATCTCTCCCACCCTCTGTGGTTCCCAGTTCTCTGGGCAGACCCCAGGCTGTGCAGTCAGCTGGCCTGGATTCAAATACTGGCTCTGCTCCTACCTAGCTGTGTCGCCTTAGACTGATGACTTCATCCCTCTCCAGCCTCAGCTTTCTCATCTCTAAAATGGGCGCAATAACACCAACCTTGCAGATGGGTGGATTTCAAAGCAGTGGATTTCTCCATTCGGGTCTACCTGAAGGACAGTAGGAAAGGGGGTCTAGTCGAGTCACTGTCACCTTCTGCTCACCTGCTGCACTAGGGTGACGTTATCAGAGGCTTCATACTCCATAAAGAGGGATCTCCATATTCTCTCACCTGTAGGACTTCTGGGAGTGTAGTACATGGGGTGGAGGTACAGGCTGTGCGCTGCACAAAGGTGCCGGCCCCCAGGCCGGGGTCGGGGAAGGTAGGGATGTTGGAAAAGAAGCTGGGCCTGCCTTCTAACTACTCCACACCAAGAGGAAATCATGTTGCAGTTTCTCCAGCCAAAGGGGGTACCTTTTTCAAAAGCACACAAAAGCACTGTTTAGGCTAACCAAGGCTTTTCATTTGGATGTTTTTATTTGTTGATCTCTACTGGTAATTACTGTGAAAGGACAATAGAAAAGCTGATCACCTAGTTTTAAAAAAACAAGGTTTGCTAGTTGCTTCCATAACTCCAAGAAAACATCTGCAGTTCTTGGCTAGGGCGGTGGAAGCCTTGGGTGTGGCTTTGTCAAAATACAGTTGGCACATTATTCTTGAGGGTGTGAGGCCCAGGACATCCGTGCCTGAGGTGCCTCTGCTGCTTATGTGAGCTTGTAGGGGACTGAGGATCGCCCACTGGCCCCAAGCACAGGTGTCAGGGAGGACTGCGGGCCGGCACGTGCAGCCTCGGGTGCCATGCTGGCCGGGCTGGGTCCATGGAAGCCCCCAGCTGTGTCTGAGCGGCAGGGGTGAGGTGATCAGAGTGGGGAGCAGCTTCAGTGTCCACCCTGTGAGTCTCAGGGTGGGTGACTGAGACTCTGGATTCTCCCAGCCTCACGGCTGTGACTTCTTCCTCAGGTGGACAAGGAGACCAACACAGAGACCCCAGCCCCATCTCCCACGGTGGTGCGGCCCAAAGACCGGCGGGTGGGCACGCCCTCCCCAGGGCCATTTCTTCGAGGGAGCACCATCATCCGCTCCAAGACCTTCTCCCCAGGCCCCCAGAGCCAGTATGTGTGCCGGGTAAGCAGCTGCACAGCCGTCCTCCCCGGAGCACCCACTTCTCGCCCTGCAGCTGAGAGCCCTGGGCCTCGCATGGTTCTGGGTCCAAGTCCTGGCCCCGCCCCTGCTGTCAGTCATTCTTGGCTTGTTAACATCTGTTTCCTTATGGAGTTAATAGACCAAGTCTATGGGGTTGCTCTAAGGACTGAATTGGCTAAAGTGTGGGAACGGCTCAGTAACCAGTACATGGCCAGCGCTTTTACATATGTGTGTGTCTCTTTACTTACTTATGTATATTTATTTACTTGCTTATTATATAAATACAATATGTATATTTACTTACTTACCCAACCACATGGCACATGAGATCTCAGTTCTCCAAGCAGGGACTGAACCCTTGCTCCCTGCTGTCAATACAAGGAGTCCTAACCACTGGGCCATGAGGAAATTCGCAGCCAAGGCTGTTTATCAGTTCAGTTCAGTTCAGTCTCTCAGTCATGACCAACTCTTTTCAACCCCATAGACTGCAGTACGCCAAGCCTCCCTGTCCATCACCAACTCCCTCAGTTCACCCAAACTCATGTCCATTGAATCGGTGATGTCATCCAACCATGTTATCCTCTGTCATCCCCTTCTCCTCCTGCCTTCAACCTTTCCCAGCATCAAGGTCTTTTCAAATGAGTCAGCTCTTCGCATCAGGTAGCCAAAGTACTGGAGTTGCAGCTTCAACATCAGTCCTTCCAATGAACATTCAGGACTGATTTCCTTTAGGGTGGACTGATTGAATCTCCTTGCAGTCCAAGAGACTCTCAAGAGTCTTCTCCAACACCACAGTTCAAAAGCATCAATTCTTCAGCACTCAGCCTTCTTTATAGTCCAACTCTCACATCCATACATGACTACTGACAAAACCATAGCCTTGACTAGATAGACCTTTGTTGGCAAAGTAATGTCTCTGCTTTTTAATATGCTATCTAGGTTGGTCATAACTTTTCTCCCAAGGAGTAAGGGTCTTTTAATTTCATGTCTGTAGTCACCATCTGCAGTGATTTTGGAGCCCCCCAAAATAAAGTCAGCCACTGTTTCCCCATCTATTTGCCATGAAGTAATGGAACCGGATGCCATGATCTTAGTTTTCTGAATGTTGAGTTTTAAGCCAACTTTTCCACTCTCCTCTTTCACTTTCATCAAGAGGCTTTTTAGTTCTTCTTCACTTTCTGCCATAAGGGTGGTGTCATCTGCAAAGCTGAGGTTATTGATATTTCTTCCAGCAATCTTGATTCCGGCTTGTACTTCCTCCAGCCCAGCGTTTCTCATGATGTACTCTGCATATAAGTTAAATAAGCAGGGTGACAATATACAGCCTTGATGTACTCCTTTTCCTATTTGGAACTGTTTATAATTCCAACCAACTCTCCACTCTGTTTATGCCTGGCCCTGCCCTTCCACACTCCTTGCTGAGATCAGACTGACCCTCACTGTCCCTGACAGACAGTTCCTCCCCTTCCAGGGCAATGGCAGCATGCAATCTGAGGGTGCAAAATAGCAACAGCCCTGGATTACTTAGCCCTGGGTTTAGGAGCCTTTTTTCATCGAAGTTTCTAGCTACCATTGAAAACTTAGGAAATTCAATTAAAAATAAAATTTAAAACGCAGTCATTTCACATAAAACTCCAGTTTCTCTAGGGGGTAAAAGGGAGACTGTCTGGCCCCAAGGGCCACACATTCTGTCACAGTGATAAGTGGCTGGAGCTCCACAGTAGGGGCCACTGCCCTTGGAGGAGGGACTGGCATGCCTTTTCAAGTTCACTGTGGCCTCCACCTGGCCCTCTTTAACCTATTTGACTTGCCGACCTGCTCTTGCAGGCCATGGAAAATTTAGAAGCCATGCGGTGGTCTTGGCTTCTGGATCCCTTTGGCTTCTATCCAATTAGTCTACCCTGTTCAAGGGGTCATGCCAGCTGCTGGGGCTACAGAACCAAGACCTTGTTTCTGAGGTTCAGATGACATGTTGACATCCTTCCTTATCTCCCACCGTACAAAATGAGCAAGCAATAACTAGAATAATAAACAGAACCTTCCTGCCTCGTATTCCAGTAAGTTGTGTAGGAGAGGCCCCTGGAACTCGCCCCACCTCATCAACCTGACATCCACTTGTCTATTGTTATAGAGAGAGGGGCTATGGGGGGATTCAGCATCTAATATCTGGTATCCAAGGCCTCTAGTTATAAGCTTGTGTGTGTGTGTGCACGCGCACACTCAGTTACCTGGTTGTATCCAATTCTTTGAATGCTCCTCTATCCATGGGATTCTCTAGGCAAGAATACTAGAGTGGGTTGCCATTTCCTTCTCCAGGGGATCTTCCCAACTCAGGGATCGAACCTGCGTCTCCTGCATTGCAGGCGGATTCTTTACTGCTAAGCCACTAGTAATGAAGTTAATTTTTTCATAACGTGACAATTTTACAAATGCACCAGCTACTTTTCAAATTAGTGCCCACCTCAAAACAGTCCCTGCAGTACCTCCCAGAAATAACGTAAACTTCTCCTCTCTGTGTCAAGTCTTTACTTAATGTTTGAGCTTGTAAATGTCTGAAAAGACAGTGTGAGTCCACGTAATGTAGTTGTGTATCTTGCAAAAGGTACAGGGTTTCCTGCAGTCACTGAGTGTGATTTTAATGCAAGGGACTTCCTGAACCACAAGTGAAGAATCCTGCTTAATCCCAGCTCACAGCTGAAGAAGAGAAAAACCCAATCCATGTTTCGAATGTGAATAACTTGAAGGATTTAGAAAAGCCCTCAGGATAATGGATAATCTGTTTTTGGCAAAATTACCGCCTTTATGAACGTGCAGTGGAAATCAAACACAAAATGAAGGATGTTACTTGTTGGAAAAATCACAGCAAAAGAAATGAATGTTTGATTTATCCTTTGTCATCAGGATTTAGAATGCAGTTGTAATTTTGTCAAATGGAAGATATGAAATATAAAACTTGAAAAGTGTTACTCTTTCCAACTAAAAACTCAAACTCCGCCCCCCCCCCCCCCCAGTGTTTACTATAAAATTCTGGTCTTCTATGTAAATGGATTCACTTTAAATGGGCTTTTCCAGAATTGGCATTCCTGATAACAAAGAGGTCCAGTCCCATATCTCAAGCATTATTAATACAACTAGCACTGTGTTGAGCCCGTCCCACATTTTATTACCTGGACCAGTCTCCAACCTCTGGGCTGAAGGTAAAGAAATTCCCAGTCTGCGTGGATCACCTGCCACAGGCAAAAAGGGCCTTTATTAGCAAAGATGAGTATTTTTTCTTCTTTTGCTTTCTGACTACACTTCAGCCCAAGCTTATCTGTTTCTGGTAGATTCTCACTTAAGGCTACAGGAAGTAGCCAATGGTACAGCATCCTGAATTTTTTTTTCCTGTCATTTCCCTTAAAACTCTATAGGGGGGTGCAGTCTGTCTCTGAGATTCAACAGGTAATAATAATGTATCCCTCTGTTTCTCACCCACAAAAGGAGCATTCTCAAACTTCCAGCAGGGAATATGTGTCTGTGCCGAACCCCTCCTACCTCCAGGACACAGCCAGCTCCGTTTTCCAGCCTGTGGTTTATGGCACTCCACTCCCCTGGTACCAAGTCCTATACTGGTCAGGGTTCTTAACGGCAAGCAGCAGAAACAGGCTGGGAGCAGTATATGTGGGGAAGAAATGTTTGAACTGGAAAGTGAGTAGTTCGTAGATTCATTAGGAGGCTGTAGAAGCAACCTCAGAAATCAGGCAGGAACAAGGCGGGCCAGACCACAGCCAAAATCACACCATCAAGACAGGTGAGGACACAAGCGCTGCTGTAGACCATGGCCCCAGCTGGCCCTGCAGCTGCCTTTGGGGTTCAGCACTGTTGCCCGCACCAGACTCCTGACACTGCAGGAGGCCAGGAAAGTTCTAGCTGCTGCTGCTGCCACTGTTCACCACTGATGGCTTCTTCTCCCTGAGAAACCAACAAACACAGATGCAACAAACAAACCAACAAACACGGAACAAGAGAATGGCCTGGCTGAGTCCAAGAGGCACAGTCACAGAGATTGGGTCTAGCTGACCAGGTTGTGATTCAAAGACCAGGGCAGTCGCATTTAATTGTCATAGCTGAGTCCTGTGCGGGCTTCTAGCTGCAAGGGAGGCCATGAAAGCAAGACTGGTACTTTTGTCTCATGAGTGGAAGGTGGGCTTTGTCTCCCACTGAAAGTCATAAGAGAATGGAGTTTCATATGCTAATTAGGTTAGCACCACACGCACACACACACTGCCCGCCCAAAAAAACTTCCCTGTTTTTCCTGTGTCATCTAATCTCACAAACAGCCCTGCAAGGCAAGTGGCATTAGTCCCATTTCATAGATGCTGCAAGTCAGGGCACTTTGTTGTGAACACAAGCAATCCCTTCTCCTGGCCTGACGCCACATCAAGAGCCTCTGCCGGGTGTCCCCTTCTTTGGTCCTCAGCACGGCCTGTGTCACCTGGTGAGTTTCCTGGCCTTGGGCTCCCACTGGACTTTAGGTCATGAGGGGTGGGGACAGTGTGTTCTACTCTCCACAGCTCCCCACAAGCCCTGCGTCTCTGACACCTGCGTACTTATCAGCAGCACTGTCACATGCGTTGGTTGGCTCACTTTGACCTAAGGATACAGTTCTTCCAAAATTCTCATTTTCAGGTAGACCCCTCTGACTTCCAGTTATTTCGCCTCTCTGCTCCTCAATCTCCCTCTAATGGAGACAACAAAAAGGCAACAATATTCTCTACCATGTCTAAGATCAAATGCACTGAAACATCTTTAAGAAAAAGTTAAATTCAAGGACTTAATGTAACTTTCATCACTCTTTTATAACATGGTCTTTAACACATAAACAACTGTGACTTTAGCATCAATCATCCCAACACATGTTTCTAGTCGGTATGATATATATTCTGTGAGTGCCACTTTTGGATTGAAACAACGCAGAATAAAGCCCTCTTCTGAAATGATACCCAGCCAGTCCATTTGTACGAACCCACCCCAGTCAAGATGGCCCACCCCTCTGTCTTTATCTTGGTTTCATCTCTGAGCATTGCGTGCATCCTGCAGAGGACGTGGCCTTAGATGGGACCTTGAACTCTTGTTCTGATGCTTACCAGCTATATGGTTTATAAAAGTGTGGTAATCTCTGCCAACCTCAGTCCCCTCAGTTAAGACAGTTTGAGGATTAAATGAAACTGTCAGTAAAGCCCATGGCACATAATAGGGGCTCCATCCATATGGCTGTAGTTTTGCTTGTTTTTATCTGGCCGCACCAGGCTGTAGTTGTGGCATGCGGGATCTTTACTTGTGGCATGTGAACTCTCAGTTGCAGCGTGGGGACCTAGTTCCCTGACCCAGAATTGAACCCCGGCCCCCTCTTTCGGTAGTGCAGAGTCTTAGCCACTGGACCGCCAGGGAAGTCCCAGTGTGGCTTCTGTTGTTCCTGTCGTCTGTTTCTCAATTCTGATTGACACTCTGCCTAGTGCAGTAGCTATTTCATCAGTGTAGCAGGACTATTAATATCATTATTACTAATCATTATTAACAACCACAAACATGACAGTGTGGACAGCTTCTCAGAGGAGACCCACCTCAGTGAGCTGACAGCTGCCAGAATAAATAGACTCTGGAGCATCAGCCTGTAAGGATCCCACTGACCTGGAAATATGACTCCAGAGAGAGACCACCATCTCCCCTCCCTCTCCCGTCCTCCCGCTGGGGACACGAACTGTCAGTAGAAAAGCATCCACTTGACCGTAGTCCTGATCCCTGGCCACGGATGAGGAGCGTTAGCCCTCCAGGGAGAGTCCAGATAACTGCGGGATTGAATGGGTTCTGATGAGGAGAGAGCTGTGACCAGCACAGCTCTCACAGAACCTGTCTGCCCCATCTTCTCTGAGGATAAGGCCCTGAGGGCTGGCCTGTGGGCTGCCTTCTCACATATGTATCAGTCTCGACACGGGCTCCATTCAAGCCCTGAAAGTGGGCTCTGTGGGTGACAGGAAAGAATTGATGCAAACAGGCCTTAGCATAGGAGGTCAGGGGGCAGTGTATCCTGGAGTCATCCATGTCTGGTGTCCATCCCGCCAGGCTGCTACCAGCTCCAACCTTGAGCAAGTTGGGTAGCCCTTCACCCACCGTCTTCTCATTAGTAAAGTGGCGATGTCCGCTCGCATGGGGCTGTTGGAAGGATGAATGAGGTCTTGTGGTTAGCACGCAGGGGCGTGCATTGTTGAGGACCCACTCACTGAATGCTCACCCAGAGAGAAAAGGAAGGTAGAATGAAACCTGCCTCCTGCATGCAGTCCCCCCAGGGAACATGGCAAGGAAGGACTGGGCTGGGGACCCCACCACCCTCCTGGCCCCAGTGTGCCTTTTGCAAGCACTCGGACCTTCATGAGTATCCCACGCCTCTTCTCTTTGCAGCTGAACCGAAGTGATAGCGACAGCTCCACCCTGTCCAAGAAGCCACCTTTTGTTCGAAATTCCTTGGAGCGGCGCAGTGTCCGGATGAAGCGGGTGAGATGGTCCCTTTGTTTCCCCTAGCCCAGTGTCCTTCACGCACATCCCCCGACGCCTGACCGTTTCTCCTCAGCCACTGTTAGAAGAAAGCACTTGAAAGCATGGTGGTATTTGCAGATGGAAGTTGGTGAACTGTGAGGCCTGGGTAGGCACTGGGGAAAGTGCCAAGGGGTTAATGTAACATAGTTTTTGTGACCAGCATGTTAGATCAGGAGTGGCCATACTGGTGTAGAAATCAGAGTCACAAAGAACCAATCAACCTAAGACGTCATAGCTACCGATGGGAGCCTGCCTCGTGCAGGTCTCTGCTCCCTGTGTCATCCAACTGACCGAGCAGTTGAAGGGCCCTTGCAACAGCCTCCTTGTGGGAAGAGAGGCCAGGTGCCCCTGCCCCCAACACCTCCCCACCGAGAGCTGACCTGGAAGCAAGGAGGCGCGAATGGGACTCAGTCCAGCTGGAAACTCCCAGGGAAGAGGCCCCCAAGCTGTCCCCGCAGAGCAACCTGGTCTTTCCTTACGGAGAATGTGCCTGCAGGATGGGGGTTGGCCAGAGGCATTAGGCCAAGGCCCGACTCCTGCTAGGGACTCTCACTAGTCAGGGCTGCAGGAGGGGCAGGGGCCCTCCCCACTTTGGGCTTTCAGCGCAGACTTGACAGCAGTTCTGCTGAGCTTGTAGAACTAGAAAAAACCCAGGAGCCAGAATGTCAGAAAGAGGAGTGGAGAGAGCAAAGCAAAAACGCAGAGAAAGGAGAGCGTGCTGATAGCCCCATGGAGGGGCAGCCCCTTAGCATCTCTGGCAGGCCTGCTGCTGACCGCCGGCCTCGGGAATGGCCCTGTGCCTGGCCGTACCCTGCCCCCACAAGTCTCCAGAAAGAACCAGAGACAGCAGGAGAAAGAAGGCAGTGCAGAAGAGGCTCTCTCCCAGAAAGGAGAGAGTGCTAGCTTCAGGAGAATGTGGGCATGGCCGCCAGTGGCAGGGGTGTTGTCCTGCCCCTCCCCGTCTGCTGTGACTGGCTGGCATTCCAGTCCCTGGAGCACCAAGTCACCTTGGGAGCTTGTTGAAGATGCAGATTCCAAGGCCACACTCCCAGACCACCTCATCCAGGCAGCTGGTGTGTGGCTCTGGAAGCAGCATTTTTATAGGTTCCTCAGAATTCTGGAGCAGGTGTTCCATGATCCACTTCTGGAGAAATGACACCGAGGAACTCCTACTCAGTCCCCCCTGCACATCTTACAACCCCCTCACCCCCGGCAAGGCAAGCCCCACAGAAGTTCTTGCTTCTTCACCTCCTCTTCCCCTCAGCCAAGGGGATGCCTTGCAAAGGGGACCCGTGATCCTTTCTATGTCCTGAGGAACAGGGGTGTCCAGAGGCTGGGCCAGAACTCATGCACACTGCAGACCTTCCTCCACTAGCTGCCTGAGCGATGCATGTTGTGGAGAGGGCCACCTGGCAAGGGCCTGAGAGGACCTCTAGTAGCTGTGAGCAGTCCCTGGTCAGCAGCTGAGTGAGAAAATGCAAGGAAATGGACCCTACCCAGGACCTGAGGTGCAGCCTGGCTGCAAATCATCCTTCATCAAACTCCTGGATAGGGATGCAGTCAGTCAAAACCTAGATTTTAGCCTCATGAGACCCTGAGCAGAGGATTCAACCAACCTGTGTCTAAACCCATACCCACTGAAAATGTGGGATAATAAGTTTGCATTACATTCAGCTGCTAGTTTGTGTAATTTGTTATGCAGTAACAGAAAACCAATACAACACCCAGTAAAGTGATTTTTTTAAATGGTGTTAATATATAAGACATTAACTATGAGACCTGTCCTCACTTCAGGCTGGCCAGCATGCTTTTAGGAATAGGAAACCACTCAATGGAGTGGTTCTGTGCTTTTCTAGGGTGACCATTGTCTAGTCTGTACTTATAAATGAGCAAGGCCGGGAGGTCCAGCTGAGTGATCTCAGTAACTCCAGGTCTCAACGTGAAGATGCTTTTGCTTAGCTCTGCTGCCCCTGTACAATCATCAGTCGTGTCCTACTCTTCGTGACCCCGTGGACTGTAGCCCGCCAGGCTCCTCTGTCCATGGGTGGGATTCTCCAGGCAAGAATACTGGAGTGGGTTGCTATTTCCTTTGCTCTGGCCCATGTCCAGTCTGAGAAACTTGTCTGGATATGTCGACGCAGAGAGAGGCAGAGCTCAGGCAGTAGATGGAAGCCAGTGAGAGTTAGGGAAGCAACTGCGGGTAGGGCGTGAGTGGGTGGGATCTGGAGCCAGCTGCCTGGGGTGGAATCCCGGCTTCACTGCTTATAACGTGTGTGATTTAACCTCTGGGAGCCTCATCTGTCAGGACCTCATAGGGTTGTGAAAATGAACTCAGGTAACGGAAGTAAAGCGCCCAGCACCATGCCTGGGACATAAACATGCTCACTAATATGAGGGGTAGACATGGAAAAAATCACGACAGGCTCCCAGGGGTTGGGCGAGCCTCACTTTCGGAGTGGAAGCCCGCTGAGGAACGAAGGCGGGTAGCTGAGCTCCAGAGCAGGGGAGAGCACAGGGTCACTGGACCCGGCCCTGTACTAACCAGTCTAAACCATCCCCACCCCCGCAGCCTTCGTCGGTCAAATCCCTGCGCGCGGAGCGCCTGCCGCGCACCTCGCTGGACCTCGAGTTGGACCTGCAGGCCACCAGGACGTGGCACAGCCAGCTGACTCAGGAGATCTCGGTGCTGAAGGAGCTCAAGGAGCAGCTGGAACAAGCCAAGAGCCACGGGGAGAAGGAGCTGCCGCAGTGGGTGCGGGAGGACGAGCGCTTCCGCCTGCTGCTGAGGATGCTGGAGAAGCGGGTGGGTGGCGAACCTCGGGCGCACAGGGTGCGCCGCTCAAGGGAGGGCGGCGAGGGCCCTGGATGGGTCCTGCAGTTCAGTGACTCACCGAGAGTGCTCCCAGAGCCCCTCAAGCTCATCAGCAAAGGAAGCCAGCAATCCCTCCCCCAGGAGACCTGATTGACTGTTTACTGGCTGCCAGGTCCTTTTGCTGCATTCCCGTGGTTGTGTGCAAGCCCTTATTACTCACGTTTATTCCAGCAGCTGGTCCTTCATCAGGCATATTGGGGGGCACTTTATCTACGCTGGGGCACACACTTGGACAGAGTCAATAAAAATGCTGACCTGCCCTCGTGCCTGCCTACCCAATCCCACAGAGCGCGTTTCTCCAAAGGGGAGAGGAGTGGGTCCTGGCGGGGTTTTATCCTGATGAAGACGCCTGATGATACAAACCTGCTGGCGTCTCATCCCTAGGGTAGTGAGTTGGAGAGATCTCAGCGTTGCTCAAGGAAAAAGATACAACCACAAAGAGGCCAGAGCACATGATGAGTTGAATTTGGGTGGCTGCTGCTTTCACACGTGTGTATTTGGGAAGGTCTCACACTGCATGAGACACCCCCACCCCCAGCCTCCAAAGGCAGCTGTTTTGGCTCCACTGCCTAGAGGGGAGGAGGCCAGGCGAACTCCCAGGGAAAAGGGGGTTAGAGAGGGGGCCTGGATATGGAGATGATGTCACTTGGAGCACCATGAGGAGTCTTGGGTTGGAGAACTCCAAAGCAGCAGGAGTTTGGGGTCTTTTATAGCCCTGGGGTTTAACACATCTATGACTAGCAGAGGTTGGGTCCAATTTTAGGGGGTATACGTAACAGGGAGGCTCTAAAAGGCTAAAAAACAAACAAACTGCTATTTGAGCTTCATTTAAAACAATTGGATGAGTGAAAATTTGTCTTGTACACCAGTGGGCTCTTGAGCTAACAGATCCCAGACTGTGGTGAAGAAATAAACACCATCGGGCTAACACACAGAGGGCATCTTTGACTCATTCCTTTCATACCTGCCAGGATGGCTGTCCGTGGCAGAAATGACAAGCTTTTGCTTGTTTTCTCTGCACACAGCCAAGCAATGCAAGAGCACCTTCCAGAGGGTGCCTCACTGGATTGTTGGGAGGGCCATGAGCTAAAATTCCAGCTCTCAATTAAGGTGATAAGAACATAAAGCAGGGAGGTGGTGCTGGGCTTCTTAGGTCTGGACTTATGGGAGCCTCAAATTTAGTAAATCAGAAGTTCCCCAAACATTTATTTCTTTCTTGTTTATTACTTACATCAAAGTTATAATAACAATATTAAGAAAAAATAGAAAATTAGAGAAAGTTTTAAGGAAGAGAAGGAACTAAATATGTCTGTAATGGTAGCTGTCCATTACATTTATCTTGGAGCTTCCTAGTAGCCAAGGCAAAAAGAGGTAAACAAACAAGTATATTTGTGTCCCGCGTTAAGAAAGCACCTACCAAGAAAACCTGACCTTTCAAATCGTTTTGTTTTTTTTTAATAATAAATCTATCACTATCTGATGATGATTCTGTTAAAGAGATTCAAATGGTATAGCTTCATTAACCAAAATACTGTCTTCATGCTATGTTTTCAGATATGTAGAACAGAGATACTTGAGGGCTTTCTGGTTTGTTCTCTAAAGTGCTTCCTTATATTTGTATCAGGAGGGAAGGATGTATTGTTCCTCAAACCCTTGACCATAATTGCATGATTTGAAATTGGTTTCTACGATTTCTTAGTTGTATGCCGTTAAAGCAGTTTCTTAACATGCCTGAGGCTTTATTTCCGCATCTGTAATATAAATTGTTATAAAGCCTCCCTTCCTAAGTGACCCCGAGGAGCAGTGAGGTGACACTCACTTTACCAGGTAGCCCTTGCCGCCTTACTTCTGACAGGGGCACGTAGGTATTCGGTTCCCTGGCCCTGAAAACCTATCCTGTCTGACACCTGTTGGGATCACTTCCCCTCATTATCATTTGGAATAAAGAGGAACAGGAAGCATCGTGGTGCCTGTCCAGTGACTCTCAAACCTTTTAACCACAGTAGACTCCTCATTTATGCTAGAAGGGTCTCCGTGGCTGACCCATTTCTCGAGACCCTAAGGACTCTCTACTACCTCATTCTGCCCTCCAGATGGACCGAGCAGAACACAAGGGAGAGCTTCAGACAGACAAGATGATGAGGTCGGCCGCCAAGGACGTGCACAGGCTTCGAGGCCAGAGCTGTAAGGAGCCCCCGGAGGTGCAGTCTTTCAGGTCAGCAAGTGGGCGCCTGGCCAGCCGGCCTTTCCCTTCCCACCCTGCCCTCCCAGCCTCGGTCTCCTCCCCTCCATCTCGCTGCTCCCTGTCCACGCTCCCTGCTGTAGCAGAGCCCCAGCTCTCTGCAGCAGATGTCCGTCCTCTGCCGAGTCTTCCCCTGTGATCTGTGAGCCCCGCGGTGCTTCCCCCCAGCTGTCTTTATCAGTCCCCACACAACTCGACCTAATTTGTTAGATCCTTTTGTTTAATGGATGAGCCACCTGCTCCAGCCTTTCCTCTTAGCATTGCCATCACCAGTAACTGCAGAGGACGGGCCGAGGGATAAATTAGCCTGGGAGTGGAAGATGCTTGCTGGGCCTCCCTAGCACTGCTTGCCACCTGCCAGGGTCTCGGGGAGATGCCTTCTTGCCACCCCGAACCCAGGCGTGTCCTGGGCCTCCCCGTTCACAGAGGGGTTTGCATTTAGGCTTATGTTGTCCTCTTGGAAAAGGTATTCATGTTTGTATATGTGCTAAAACGCATCCCTTTGTGGAATTTAAAGATGTAAAATACACTGTCATTTGTCTAACCACACTTGGACATCTTTCCATTCTTAACCAGCAGGGAATCTAAAACAGACCACCAGTGGAAATGGCCAAGGGCCCTTTGAGACTTCAGAGGCCCCTGATTGGAACTGGAGGTGGCTGTTCCTGCTGATGTTCCCCCAAGGCAGAGATTCTCAGCCAGGGGTGACTTGAGCCTCTGGCAATGTCTAGGGACATTTTTGATTGCTAGAACCAGAGGAGGGCTGGCAGAGATGCTTCTGATGTTTTGTGGGTAGAGGCCAGGGATGCTACTAAACACCCTACCTGCACAGGATTAGCCCCACAATGAAGAAATTATCCTGCCCATAATATCTATAAAGGGAGGTTGAAAAGCCCTGCTCTAAAGGGATGGCCTGGGACTTCCCTGGTGGCCCAATGGTTAAGAGTCCACACTCCCACTGCAGGGTTCACAGGTTCAATACCTGGTCAGGGAACTAAGATTCCATGTGCCTCACAGCGTGGATGGGAAAAAAATACGTAAAGGAATGGCCTTTTTTTACAGGGAGAAGATGGCATTTTTCACGCGGCCTCGGATGAATATCCCGACCCTCTCTGCAGATGACGTCTAATCGCCAGAAAAGTATTTCTTTTGTCCCACTGATCACGCTGTGAACCTCGACTGTGGCTAAAGTTATTTATGTGGTGTTATATGAAGGTACAGAGTTATGAGTCCTCTAGCACTCTTGTCCATTTGAAGATAAACAGAATTTTTTAGTTTGGGTTCTATTGTTATTAAAAAAAAAAAAAGACAAAAAATAAACAAAAAACAAAACAAAAAAAAACCAGCATTACAATGACAAGATTGTATAGTTTGTATATTTAGGAATGTATTTTTGAGAAAGAAAATTTAAATGAACTAAAGCAGTATTAAGTTGCTGCTCTTCTTAAAATAAAGTTGTTTAGATTTTTTTTTTGTACAGATCTACCTACTAGAGGTTTCATTGCAATAAGAAGTAATGTTTGGGGGACGGTAATCCTCAAAGGATGTCCTGAAGGTGTCACAGCACAGCTGACCTTTCCTACTTAACGTATTTTGTACAATGTTTTTAAAAAGATGCACGGGAACTGTGCAGGGATTCCGAGGTGCGTCCGTGAATCTTCACGAGCTGTGATGTGTTTTTATGTGGCCGCCTGACGTGGAGCGGGCCGCGTGGGGCTGGCTGGTGACAGGCCTGCCCACGCTGGTCTCATGCCCAGTGAAGCCACTGACACGAGTGAGGGAGGGCTGTGGAGAACACCTTTCAGTTTTATCTCCATCAATAAAGTGGCCTTTCTGAACAAACGTCCTCACTCGCTTTTTCTCCCCTACCCCTGCCTTCATCAGTGTTCCCCTGGTTTTTGAATCTCCACTTCCCACTCATTCCCTCCCGGCCCATCCCCAGACCAGGAGAGTTTTGTTGTTTTTTCTTTTTGTTCACTCATATGCTCATTAAAGGAGCAAATGTCTGCTGAGCGGGGACTGCTGCAGACCTCCGAGGTCGGCCTTCAACACACAGGTCACAGAATCTTTTCCTCCTTCCTTCCTCTGAATTGAGCAGTGCAGCTGTCTTCAGAGTAGGTCGCACTACCAGCCACACCAGAATCTTGGGCCAGCAGACTTCCCTGGGGGTCCAGTGCTTATAAATCCACCTTGCAACGCAGGGGACGCTGGTTCCATCCCTGTTTGGGGAACTATGATTCCACATGCCTCAAAGCAACTAAACCCATGCACCATAACTACTGAACCCACGTGCTGCAACTGGAGAATCCATGCACCTCAACAAAAGATCTCTCACGAGACAATGAAGATCCCTCATGCTGCGGCTAAGAACTGACACAGCCAAATAAGTAAATAAATATCTTTTAAAAATACAGGGGTCTTCCCTGGTGGTCCAGCGGTTAAGAATCTGTCTGCCGAGGCAGGGGTCACAGGTTCGATCCCTGGTCCAGGAAGATCCCACATTCCTTGGGGCAACTAAGCCCAAGCCCCACAACTCCTGAAACCGATTTGCCTAGAGCCCGAGCTCCACAAAAGAAACCACCGCGCTGAGAAGCCTGCGTACCACAGTGAAGGGTAGCCCTCGCTCACTGCAATTAGAGGAGACCTGTGCAGCAATAAGCGATCAATAAATAAAAATTAAAGAAAATACAGACTCCTGGGCCCCTCCCTCAACCAGGAGGGCTCAGAGACCTGCTTTTATCCACATTCCCATGTCAGTCTTATGCACAGTACAGTTCGAGGGACCTACTGGCCTAATGTGAATGAGACAGAGGCGGAGCGGTGCAGCCCCATCCCAGCAGAAAGTCACACGGGGGACACTGATAGGAATGGCCCTCTGCAGGCCACAGAGGACCGCTGCCAGAGGGGAGGGTAGACCACGCCCCCTCCCCTTCTTGGCTGCAGAGGCTCTCCCCCACCTCCTCACTACATCCCTTACCTGGCTGTTCCTTGTGAATTATTCCTTATGTAGAAGGAACCTTTCTGGTGGCTCAGATGGTTGAGAATCTGCCTGCAATGCAGGAGACCCGGGTTCAATCCCTGAATTGGGAAGATCCCACGGAGGACAGCATGGCAACCCACTCCAGTATTCTTGCCCCGAGAATCCCATGGAAAGAGGAACCTGGCGGGCTACAGTCCACGGGGTCGCAAAGAGCTGGACAGGACTGAGTCCGACAAAGCCCAAAGGGCACTCAAGGACTATGGTAGCAAACCCTTCCACTTCTATAGGTGTTGGCATGGTCCCGAAGCTTTACTTATTTGTAACTCATGTATCTTTACAGTAGCCCTATCAGGTTGATAGTATCACAATCATTACTATTTTAGATCACTCCAACTTAAGTTACTTGCCCAACATCACACAGCTGGTAAGTGGTATGGCTGGGATTAAACCTAGAGTCCTCACTGCAATGACAAGTCTTCTTCACATTTCTGTCCCCACCAGCTGGTTCCCTCCCTGAAGGCATCCTGTATTGCCAGTTTTTCCTGTCTTTGCAGAGATGGGCAGTGCATATACAATCTTACATATGTATTCTTTTTTTCCCACCTGAAAGGGCATACTAACCAGACTATTTTAAACCTTGCCTTGTCTCACTTAGGATGATATCTGTAAGCTATTTTGTTCTTTTTAACAACCACATAGTATTCCACTGCTTGTTCAAATGAATTGAGGGACATTTATGTTGTTGCCAATTCTTTGCTTTTACTCTTTTCCATTCAGCCTTTCACAAATTACCGCCTATATTTTTATTTTTTTAACTTTTTAGTTTATTTTGGAGTGTAGTCGATTAACAATGTTTTGATAATTCCAGGTGGACAGCAAAGGGGCTCTGCCATACATATACATGTACCCACTCTCCCCCAAAGTCCCCTCCCATCCAGGCTGCCACATAACATTGAGCAGGGTTTCCTGTGCTATACAGTAGGCCCTTGTTGGTTATCTGTTTTAAATATAGCAATGTGTACATGTCGATCCCAAACTCCTTAACTATCCCTTCCCCCCATCCTTCCCCACCTGGAAACCGTAAGTTCATTCTCTACATCTGTGAGTCTGTTTCTGTTTTGTAAATAAGTTTATTTGTGTCATTTGTTAGATTCTACAGATAAGTGACAACACATTTGTCTTTCTCTGTCTGACTTCACTTAGTGTGATAATCTCCACGTCCTTCCATGCTGCCACAAATGGCATTGTTTCATTCTTTTCGTGGCTGAATAGTATTTCATTGTATATATGTACCACATTTTCTTTACTCATTCCTATGTCAATGGACACTGAGGCTCCACGTCTTATTGCCTGCATTTTTCAAATGCTCCACGTAAAACTGGAAAAGTGCCTCTCAGTCATTTCTTCTCAGTATGTTTGCTGGCTTTATTAGGCAGATCAAGGATGTAATACATTATAGGCACCGAACAGAATTTGGTCATTAATGAATGGTAGGGAACTTCTTATATTCTAGCAGAAATCATATTCTTACTGTATTCTAGATGCTCCTGGGAATAACTAACGGTAGAAGTTTGTCCTGCACCACCAGTAAGGCTTCTCCCAGGGCACTTGGGACTGGTTTTACATTTATCTAGGAGAACATGGTGAGTCATATTTATAAAAGTTCCCAACCATAAATCTACATGAAGCTAATCAGAAGTAACAAAATGACCTCAGCTTAACATTATAATAGCTTTTACCACTTGCATTTACGTAGTTCATATTTTGGTTTTGAATCTGTGATCATGAAGGTATTGGACACCTAGGAGCAGGCATCAGGCCTGTCTTGTGCACCATTTTAGCCCCAGGGCCAGAGCAGTCCTGACAGATGGCACAGCCTCAACCAATTGTTCTGTGAATGAATTAGTCTAAGACCAAAGTTCTGATTGCAGTCCTGATAAGTAATAACATGAATCTGGGAAATTTCCAGTGGTTTTATTTTTTGTTTGTTCGTGATTTTTTTGTGTTTTGTTTGTTTTTTCAGGGATTTTTGACCCTTTGACAGGCTGTCTTAATAACCAATGATTTCATTCAGAGTCTTCCAAAGCAAAGTACAGGAGGCACTGTTAGAGGGTACCTAGGTGGATTTTGTCAGAGAAGGCAATGGCAAGCCACTCCAGTACTCTTGCCTAGAAAATCCCATGGATGGAGGAGCCTGGTAGGCTGCAGTCTGTGGGGTCGCTAAGGGTCGGACACAGCTGAGCGACTTCACTTTCACTTTTCTCTTTCACACATTGGAGAAGGAAATGGCAACCCACTCCAGTGTTCTTGCCTGGAGAATCCCAGGGACTGGGGAGCCGGGTGGGCTTCCGTCTATGGGGTCACACAGAGTCGGACACGACTGAAGTGACTTAGCAGCAGCATGTTTATTTTAACTTGGCCATCGAACTCATGAATTCACGGCTACTACTCCTGAGGATGAGGATAAGCAAGCATTTAAGTTCAGAAAGGAATCGATTTAAATATGGCTATCTCAGGAAATTCCGTGGCAGTCCAGTGGTTAGGATTCTGTGTTTTCACTGCCAAGGGCAGTGGTCGAACCCTGGACAGGGAACTAAATTCCTGCAAGCCTTGTGGCATTGACCAAAAAAAATAAATTTTAAAAATCACATAATCAACAAAGAAACTTACCTGACAATGATTGAGTCAATATGTCTAGAATGGTGCTAGGTATCTGTAAGCTACTTTTCAACAACCATATAGTATTCCACTAAATGAAATGAATGAAATAACTTGAATTAACTGATGGATATTTATGTTATTGCCAACCCCCTGCTTTGACACACAGTAAAATGCCTTCATATTCGCTTGAGGCTGGCGTGACACCGGACCCAGGTGCTGCAGAGGTGGGAATAATCAGGGCCAGGGACCCTCGATGACTTCCCCACCGTCTCTCTGACAGCAGGGAGAAGACACGGAGAGGCTTTCTCCTCCTGTTGGGTCAGAACTTTGTCTTGGTCCCGTCCTCTCCTTTTCAGAAGTCACTCACTGTGCTTGGGGCAGTCCTCACTGGGAGCTGGAGGCTAAGAAAGGGGGCCTGCCCTCCCCTAGAGTTTCAGCATGCGTGGTGCCTGATTTTTTTTCACTTTAGAATTTGTTTTCAGTTACTGCGTAATTATAGGTTTAAAAAAAACCCTCAAATGCTACAGAAAGATATAAAATAAGACACCCTCCCCTCTGGAATCTACAATTAATAATTGTTAATCAGGTGGTTTCCACATAAATAATTGACCTTTATTCCTTGTTCATCATCTGCAAGCAAGAGCTGTCCCCTCCCTGCCATAAAGATGAGGAGATTCTGCCACATATTTCCCTTTCTCCTTAGCAACACCTAATTTTTGTTAGTTACATGGTTATTTTTTATGTAGTTTAAAACAGACAGTCACATTTACATGTTCCTCTGCAGTGATCATCCAGCTTCCTATTATAAGTTGATTCGAAAATTTAGAACTGTTAACAGCATTTACAGTGCAATGGTTGAAGTAAATATTATTCGCTATGGAAACGAAGTATGTTGGGTCATTAAACTTTTGTTCCAGGAAGGAAAATTCAAAGATCCAATCATCCTCTCCTTCCCTATATAACCTTCATTTCTTTCTGCTCATACTTAGTTCATTATTTCTCATTCCCCGTATCTTTATTTTTGGATTCCAAGAGCAAGTTCCATCAGTTCTACCTCCAAAATTTATTGTGAATCTATCCATCTTATTTTTCCCTGTTACCACTTTGGTTCATTATCCCTCACCTGGATCACTTGCAAACCTTCTGTATTAGTTCGCTAGTGATGCCATAACGGTCTGTCAAAGACTGGGGGGGAGGTGGGCAGTGAGGGAGGCTTCACCAACAGTTTATTTTCTCACAGTCCTGAAGGCTAGAAGTCTGAAACCAAAGGGTCTGCAGGCAAGGGTGGTTGTTTCTGAGGCCATTCCCCTTGACTTGCAGACGGCAGTCTTCTCAGTGTGTCTATACACAGTCTCCCTTCTGTCTGTCTGTGTTTGTGTCCTGTCTTATAAGGACATGCGACATATTGGATTAGGCCCCACGCTCATGACCTCATTTAAACTAATTCCCTCTGTAAAGGCCCTGGTGGTGGTTTCGCTGCTAAGTCGTATCTGACTCTTACAACCCCATGGACTGTAACCCGCCAGGCTCCTCTGTCCCTGGGATTCTCCAGGCAGGAATACTGGAGTGGGTTGCCCTTTCCTTCTCCAGGGGATCTTCTCGACCCAGGGATGGAACCCGGGTCTCCTGCATTGCAGGCAGACTCTTAACCAATTGAGCTACAAGGGAAGTAAAGGCCCTATCTCCAAATATAGCCACATTCTGAGGTAGTAAGGGATCAGGCCTTTGACATATCGACTGGGGAGAGAATACAATTCACCCTGTAACAGCTCAACTTCCTTTGGAAAGACAGAAATCTGATTTTTCTGCTACCCTGTCCATTGGTTCACACTCTGCTTGGAACAAAATGAAACACGCCGACCGCCTTCACTTACAAATTCCTATATGCTTTGGTTTTGCCAGTCTTTCCATACCCGCTCACACCGAATCCCTCTTCTTTCTGCTTTCCAGTAAGCTTAGCTCCTGTCCGAGACCATTTGCATTTGCTATCCGCTCTGTCTAGAACCCTGTTGACTGAAGGAAACAAAAAGCCCAACCAGCATGCAGGCTTTCTCTAGTTGTGGAGAGCGAGGGTGCTGTTTGTTGTGGTGAGCGGGCTTCTCACTGTGGTGGCTTCCCTTGATTCGGAGCCCAGGCTCCAGGCGCACACGCTGCAGTAGTTGCAGCACCAGGGCTCAGCAGTTGTGGTCCTCGGGCTTAGTCCCTCTGCGGAATGTGAAATCTTCCTGGACCACAGATTGAACCCATGCCCCCTGAATTGGCAGGCAGATTCTTATCCAATTATACCGCCAGGGAAGTGCAGTTTTTTAGTTTTTTTTTTTGGTCACACTGCATCTTCACTGTGGCATGTGGGCTTAGTTGACCCCGCAGCATCTCAGATCTTAGTTCCCTGACCGGGAATCTAACCTGTGTCCCCTGAATCCTGAGTTCCTTCAGGGTTCACTGTCCAGGGTGGCTGTCCTGTGATGGCCTGACGGCTGCAACCCTTTGTTTACTGATATGGCAGGAGACATTTTTCATTCACAACCCTCCTATTCATTTCATGAAGAAACATTTTTTTAGCAATGTCCTGTGACAAACTAGGTCATATGCAATTCAGGGTGTAGGAAGACATTCTAAGAGGGCTTAGGGCTTGGACACATGAGAAGAATCTATTTACAGATTCTGAATTTTTGTATACTCTTTCCTAAAAAATTTTTGCTTGCAAATTCAGTTATCTGATTCTCTTTATAGCTCTCTTTCCACAGAGAAAGGCATAACACTCCTCCCACTGCCCTGGGTATAAACTAACAGGAACTGAACAAGGTATACTTTGTCAGGAAGAGATTTTCCTCTACCCTCTAGCTTCTTTGGGCTTCCCTGTGGCTCAGCTGGTAAAAAATCCACCTGCAATGCGGGAGACCTGGGTTTGATCCCTAGGCTGGGAAGATCCCCTGGAGAAGGGAACGGTTACCCACGGCAGTATTCTTGCCTGGAGAATTCCACGGACTGTATAGTCCATGGGGTCGCAAAGAGTCAGACATGACTGAGTGACTTTCACTTCACTTTACTTCTAGGTTCTTTGAGCTGGCTGGTCTAAGAATTAAAGGGACATGAGACAGTTTAGCAGGAGAAATCACAGAAACATTTAATAATATGTATACATGGGAAAGACTCAAGAGAAATGAGGAACTCCCAAAATGGCCCAAACCCTCACCTTAAATACCATCTTCAGCTAAAGGCAAAAGAGGCAGTTGGGAGTCATGGTTTGGGAGTTCAGAGAAAAGCAATTCACATGGAAATGGAAAAGCAAGTGTTGGATAAGTAAACATTTGAGATAAGTGTGGACTGTGATCTCTAGGCCCTGCCAAGTTTCCCCCAGCACACCTAGCCCATATTCTTTGCAGAGTTCACTGTAGGTAGCTCTATGCCAGGAACAGGCCCTTTATCTAAATTCCTTAGGGAGCTGGGGACTTCTCTGGTGGTCCAGTGGCCAAGACTCTACACTCTCAATGCAGGGGGCCCAGGTTCAATCCCTGGTCAGAGAACTAGATCCCACAGGCCACATCGAATGATCCCACATCCTGCAACCAAGACTTGGCACAGCCAAATAAATAAATTTTTTAAAAAAATAAATTCTAGAGCTTCCCTGGTGGCTCAACTGGTAAAAAATAAAATTCTTTAGGCAGCTAGTTCAGTTCAGTCGCTCAGTCATGTCCAACTCTTTGCCACCCCATGGGCTGTGGCATGTCATGCTTCCCTGTCCATCACCAACTCCCGGAGTACACTCAAACTCATGTCCATTGAGTCAGTGATGCCATCCAACCATCTCATCCTCTGGCAGCCCATTCTTCTCCTGCCTTCAACCTTTCCCACATCAGGGTCTTTTCCAATGAGTCAGTTCTTTGCATCAGGTGGCCAAAGTATTGGAGTTTCACCTTCAACATCAGTCCTTCCAATGAACACTCAGGACTGATCTCCTTAGGATGAACTGGTTGGATCTCCTTGCAGTCCAAGAGACTCTCAAGAGTCTTCTCCTACACCACAGTTCAAAAGCATCAAGTCTTCAGTGCTCAGCTTCTTAGGCAGCTAATGGGGAGGTAAAAAGAAAAACTTCCTGAGTCTTCTGTTTCATAAAAAATAATCAGTCTAAAATAATCCTCACACCAAAAAGATACATTTTGAGGTAGCAAATTTTGCTTCTCTGCAACTTCAGGAGTTTCTCCTGAGGGTAACCCCTTTAGCACCAAACAAAGGAAATTTACTTAGAAGATGGCCCTTTTCCTTGCTTTATTTCAAAGGTAGACATCGATCTGTCCATCGATTTGACCATTCACCAACTCATCCATCCTTCCCTCCATCTACTTTTCTCTCTTAGAAAAATGAAAAGGTATCACACAGACATACATTAACACTTGTGCTTGGCTTAAAAATAAAAGCAAACTTTAAAAATAAAGTAAAAATGATATGAATTACTTGACTTGACAAAGAGAACTAGCTTTTCCAATTAATTAATATAGTAGACATTTTTCATAAATTGGATGAACTAAATTCACAGCTCCACAGCTTTGATGAAAATACATTAAGAACACTTATAAAAGAAACAACATGCCAGAAAATAGTTCATCACCACTATTCAAATTTGTGGAAAGAGCTTTCAGATTTCAGCTTTTAAAAGTCTGTAGAGTATGAATTTTAAAAATTCTTTTATGGGCCAAAGAGGCAAAAAAGTTTGGAGACCACTGTTTGCAGATCTGGAGCTCCTGGGAAAAGTTAACAAGACAGTTAATGCCTCTGTCTTCTCAGAACTTAAAGCCAGATTAGCTGTTTAAAATTTTAATTCAAATGTTACTGCTCAGAGAGACCTTCCCTGACCTAAGTCACTCTATCACATTATCTTCGTGGCAATTAAAACTGAGATTGTTATTTACTTTTTGGTCCGGTGTATCTATTTACTCTAAAATGTAACCTCCATGAAAGTGGGAACCTTGTCAGACTTATCCAGCTCCTGTTCCAGCGCCTGGAATAGTTCAGTCACTCAGTCGTGTCCAACTCTTTGTGACCCCATGAACTGCAGCATTCCAGGCCTCCCTGTCCATCACCAACTCCCAAAATTTACCCAAACTAATGTCCATCCAACCATCTCATCCTCTGTCATCCCCTTCTCCTCTCACCAGCATCATGTTCTTTTCAAATGAGTCAGCTCTTCACATCAGGTGGCCAAAGTATTGGAGTTTCAGCTTCAGCATCAGTCCTTCCAATAAACATTCAGGACTGATTTCCTTTAGGATGGACTGGTTGGATCTCCTTGCAACCCAAGGGACTCTCAAGAGTCTTCTCCAACACCACAGTTTAAAAGCATCAATTCTTCCACGCTCAGCTTTCTTTATAGTCCAGCTCTGACATCCATACATGACTACTGGAAAAACCATAGCCTTGACTAGATGGACCTTTGCTGGCAAAATAATGACTCTGTTTTTTAATATGCTGTCTAGTTTGGTCATAACCTAACCATAATCTAACATAACCATAACAAGGAGTTCAGTTCAGTTCAGTCGCTCAGTCGTGTCTGACTCTCTGTGACCCCATGAATCACAGCACGCCAGGCCTCCCTGTCCATCACCAACTCCCGGAGTTCACTCAAATTCATGTCCACAGAGTCAGTGATGCCATCCAGCCATCTCATTCTCTGTTGTCCCCTTCTCCTCCCACCCCCAACCTTTCCCAGCATCAGAGTCTTTTTCCATTGAATCAACTCATCGCATGAGGTGGCCAAAGTATTGCAGTTTCAGCCTGAGCATCAGTCCTTCCAATGAACACCCAGGATTGATCTCCTTTAGAATGGACTGGTTGGATCTCCTTGCAGTCCAAGGGACTCTCAAGAGTCTTCTCCAGCACCACAGTTCAAAAACATCAGTTCTTCGGCGATCAGCTTTCTTCACAGTCCAACTCTCATATCCATACATGACCACTGGAAAAACCATAGCCTTGACTAGACGGACCTTGGTTGGCAAAGTAATGTCTCTGCTTTTTAATATGCTATCTAGGTTGGTCATAACTTTCCTTCCAAGGAGTAAGCGTCTTTTAATTTCATGGCTGCAGTCACCAGCTGCAGTGATTTTGGAGCCCAAAAAAATAAAGTCTGCCACTATTTCCACTATTTCTCCATCATGATGGCATATTAATGTGCATAATAAATGCTATTGGATAAATGATTAATTTTGTTGGTTCTGTACCCATTTCACGGAGGGTTAAATGAAGCCCTTAAGAGACACAGGCTTTCGTAAGTTCCTCTGTCTAAATCCGTTGAGCACAGAGCAGCTCTGGTCCGATTCCCCTCAAATTCTTTGGTCTACTCCGAACATGAGACTCTGAAGGCTGCAGCCCTCATCCAGGCAGAAAATTCCCCGCGAGTTTTCCCTGCAGTTTCTTCAGAATTCCACCAGGGGGCAACAGAGGAGGAGGCAACGACACCCAGGCAGTCCAGCGTGGCTGGGGGGGCGGGGCCGACGAGGGCCGAAGGGGAGGGGTTCCGCTTCCGAGGGTGCTTACCGCTTCCGCTTCCGGCGACTTGGAGGTTAGGCCGCTGACGCGAGGATGGACGCCTTAGTTGCTCATTGCTCCGCGCGGCTGCTGGAGCAGGTAATACCGCATGGGGCCGGTCGGGAGGTTTGAAAGAGAGGCTCCAGGGCCCGGCTCCCGCCCGGGCAGCTCTAAAACAACGGCTACGAGCCGGAGACCGGCCTGCTCCCCGCCCACAGGGGCAGCGGAGTCCCGATACCCGGGCCTGCGCTGCCTCGGAAGTTAATGCCTTCCTAGGAACGCTTTCCGAGAGATGGAAGAGGAGGAACCCTGGGTTCCCAGGCCCGGGTGACAGTGAGGTGCAGCGAGGCGGTCACTCTCTTTAACTTCCCCAAGTCAGCATCTACAGGGGGGCTGGAGCCTGGCGTGTCGAGTCCCGCTCGTCCTTCCCTGAACACGCGCGCTGTGTCGGGGCAAGCGCGGGAACACACACAGAGGAAAGCAGGGTGACAACAGGAGCCCTAGGCCCTGTTTGCAGCTCAGCACCCGTTTTGTCTATGATACTGTGCAAGAGGAATCCTGAGAAGCCCTTGCAGTGACTGATTATCAAGCTGGGGTTTGCTTCTTGCCTTCAGTATTCGTGGGGAAAGAACTGCGAGAGCTTGTCAAGAAGTGACAGTTTCCTTACGTTCTAAGGTGCGGATGGGGAGGGGCGGGAGAATGGGGACCGCCTCATTGCTAAATCCGTCACAAGTTGGTCAAGTAAATTGTCACGTTCTTTGTTGTTTCGAGTCACATGGTCTTTTTCAGTTTAGGGACATAGGTATACTCTCAGTGGGTTGTGATCTGAATAATAGAGATGATTTCTGAAAAGTGTTTAGCTCTGTGCCTGGAACACAGTATGCTCATTTATGGCATACTTTGGTTTTGGTCTTTGCAGTAATTATGCCCCGATAAACAATCTGAAATTTAAAGTGAGGAATCTCTGCCTGAGTAATGCAGTTAGTTTGGTAGCTTTATTTCTCTTGAATTGACATGTCTTTGGTTTTGGGTATTAGAGTAAAACACCTGGTCTAGGACTTAAGACACTAGAAACAAAGAGAGAAGAAAAGGGGAAAGTCCTTTTGTATCAGAAAAGGCAAAAGCGGAGGGACTTGAACCAAAGAAACCAGCCATCTGAAGGTGATTCCATTGCAGGCTTAACACTCCTGTTCCTCCTCTCCAATACACACAAATACTTTTTTCTTACCAAGGATAGTATCGTAATGTCATCAAAAAACTCAAAGAAAAATCACAGCGTATCAAAGGGAAAGTCCTTAATTGCTATCACCTCTACCATGCTCACAGGTGGAGAGGAGGGGAGATGAAGTAAGTTTATGGTTCAGTTTATCACATCTGGGAGTTATGTCATGACTGACCAAGATGGCTGTTCTTTCCTAGGAAAAAGAGATTAAGTTTCTGACTGCTGAAATTGATCGGTTGAAAAACTACAGCTGTTCAGAAGCTTCTGCAGATTTAGAGAAGTTGCGGGAAGAAAATTTAAAATTAAAGTATCGACTGAATATCCTTCGAAAAGTGAGTATTCTGGGCTTTGGTTTCATTCTACAATTTTAAATTATTGTGTCTTTCAAGAAATCCTTGTTAGTGAAGATACTGAAAGGAATTTGGCAAAAGGACTTAAAACCTGTCCTTTCCCACTTCATTAGACGAGTTAGGAGTAAGTTGTTGGTGCAGATAATGGAGAAATTGCTGTTTTCCTTCTGAGGCCCTTTGAAATGTTTCATCATACTAAAGGTTTAGCCAGCTTAATTTTCAGTAATTGCTTATATCAAATCAAAATATTTTTAACTACACCCACAGTCCTTCTCTGCTTTAAGTTGGTTATTTTACAGTTTTATTTTTGTAAAGTGTCATATTTGTGGGAAGGTTCTTTTCCCGTTAGTATTTTGGAACATTTTTCCCATGAAGCTTGTGTTGCATTGGTTACTTCATAATCTTAATAGTGTTTATTGATTTTGTCAAAAAATTGAGCTTGCTTCCGTTGGGGCTTTAATTCTTGGCCTGCCTTTCAGGTCTGCTGATGACACATCCTGGTCGATGACCTCAGTCCCATGATTCTTCTGCTCTGTGTGTTCTCTACTACTTTCAGGCAGGCTGCACTGGCATTATACCTTTTTTCCAAAGCTTACTCTTATTTATTCATCTTAGACTCTGCCTGCCCCACTGCCTTGAAGTCTTTTTTTATTACCTACTGTGATCTCTTACGCTTGAAATAGCTTTGAGTCTTCTAAAATAAAAAAATTCCATTTCCAGGGAATTGTCCCCAAAATATCTCAACCTTTCTGATTATCTCATTCATTCTGCAGTTATGTTCACTTCTCTTATTTATTTCAAGTCAAAACTGTTGTTAAATACCTGATATATGCTGGCAGCTAGGAGGGAAAAGATACAAAAGGAAGTGTATTTTGTTGCTGTTGTTGAAGTGTAATTGCTTTACAACGTTGTGTTAGTTTCTCCTGTACGACAACTATGAGTCGGCTGTATGTGTACATACACATCCTCTCTCTCGGATCTCCTTCCCACCCCTCCAGTCCTCTGCTATACAACACATGTGTTATATCCTTCAAAAAGTGAGTATTCTGGGCTTTGGTTTCATCCTACAATTTAAGTTGTGTCTTTTTAAAAAATCCTTGTTAGCGAAGATTCTGAAATTTGATAAAAGGACTCAAACCCCTTCTTTTCGCCCTGCATTAGACAAGTTAGGAGTAAGTTGTTGGTACAGGTAATGGAGAACTTGGACTCCCTGTGCCACACAACAGGTGCTCACTAGCGGTTTTACCCATGGAAATGTGTTTCTGTTGAACCTAATCTCCCAGTTCATCCCACCCTCCCTCTCCACATTTGCATATCTGTCCTCTACGTCTGCTTACCTATTCTTGCCCTGGAACCAGATTCATTTTTCTAGATTTCACATACATGCATTATATACAATATTTGGTTTTCTCTCTCTGACTTACTATGCTCTGTTTGACGGACTTAGGTCCATCCACATCTCTACAAATCCACTGAGCTGTCTTTTTTTTTCAGGATTAAGTCTCACAGTATTTATTAGAACGACAGGTACATTTTTTCATCAATGACAATGTTAAGGTTGCTTGTGATGGTGCTCTTGTTACAAAATCACAGATTTTGAGTTATCTCCTGATGCTAATTTTCTTGTAAGTTCTGTTGTTTTAGGAGGGTTTTTTAGTTTGTTTGTTTTGCATAATGTGATGTTTCAGAATGCTTATATTGAATTGTAGCAAAGGTGCTTGTACCATATGTAATATTTCTTCACCTCATGAAACTTAACATTTTAGGGGAGAAAAGAGTATTCACCTTGAATCCTGGCTTTGCCTCTTGCCTTTATCATTTTTAGCAAGTTACTTAATCTCTAACCCACAAGGAAATGGTGATAGTAGTCACAGACTCCATTTTTGTTATGTAGGTGATGTAAGGTAATGCACATAAATAAAGCACTTGACTGCGTTCTTGACACTTGAATCACTCAAGAGTACTCAGTTCAGTACTGCTCGAATAATAGTTTACATTATCGTTGTCGTTCATATTATATATCATTGACATTTTAACTAATGTAAACACGTGATTAGTGTGTAGACAACATTTTCATTTGTGTTTCTTTGGGAGCATCTCTATTCAGTCACCAGTCATCTTGACCTGCTACATGGCAGGTACAGTGCTAGGTGCCAGAACTTTTGTTTGGTTGCTGTGTCCAACACTTCTGCAACCACATGGACTGTCACCTATCAGGATAGAACCATAAATAAGACACTTTCTTTGCAATCAGAATATTTGGAGAAATTTGAAATCTGTCCACAACAGATAATTTGGAGAAAGTATGAAAAGTGCAATAATGGAGGTAATTAATTAATTACATACCATCGTCAGTTCAGTTCAGTCGCTCAGTCGTGTCAGACTCTGCGACCCCATGAACCACAGCACGCCAGGCCTCCCTGTCCATCACCAACTCCCGGAGTTCACTCAAACTCATGTCCATCAAGTCAGTGATGCCATCCAGCCATCTCATTCTCTGTCGTCCCCGTCTCCTCCCGCCCCCAATCCTTCCCAGCATCAGACTCTTTTCCAGTGAGTCAACTTGTCGCATGAGGTGGCCAAAGAATTGGAGTTTCAGCTTTAGCATCAGTCCTTCCAATGAACACCCAGGACTGATCTCCTTTAGAATGGACTGGTTGGATCTCCTTGCAGTCCAAGGGACTCTCAAGAGTCTTCTCCAGCACCACAGTTCAAAAGCATCAGTTCTTCGGCGATCAGCTTTCTTCACAGTCCAACTCTCACATCCATACATGACCACTGGAAAAACCATAGCCTTGACTAGACGGACCTTGGTTGGCAAAGTAATGTCTCTGCTTTTTAATATGCTGTCTAGGCTGGTCATAACTTTCCTTCCAAGGAGTAAGCGTCTTTTAATTTCCTGGCTGAAACATACCATCTTAAATGAGCGTATTCTACTTCTGAGAAGGTGAGGAATAGGAAGTACCGCCGGGTTATTTAGCAGTAAGACAAAACAATCTTTACTCTGATACATTAATGTTACCTATCAGTATTTTTGACCTGTTTCATTTCATGCTTGAAAGGGTCAGCGTTTTAATGGAGAGATTAAATGTTTTTATTGTTTTTGTCCATAGAGCTTTCAGTTCCAGCATTTGATAAGAAGTTACTTAGGATTGATTTTATATTATTTTCTCTGTGCTTTAGGAAGCTAAGAAAATCATCAGCCCCTTACTCCCTATTGCTGGCTTCTGTAGAAAGAAAGTACATGGGGTATTTTTACATGTGTGTCTTAGACGCTGTGGGATAGACTTGTCCTGTTGATGCTTCTCAGCACATCCTAAATGTGAGCGTGTTACACTATGAGTATGTGTTACCTTTCAGTTTCAAGATACTTGAAGGCTTCTCAAAATATTTGGGAAATTTTTGTATAAAGTTTATTAGCATTTACATTCTTTTCTTACAGAGTCTTCAAGCAGAAAGGAACAAACCAACCAAGAATATGATTAACATCAATAGCTGCCTAGAAGAGGTCTTCGGTTGTGCCATTAAGGCTGCCTATCCAGATTTGGAAAATCCTCCACTGATAGTGACTCCCAGTCAGCAGCCCAAGTTTGGGGACTATCAGTGTAATAGTGCTATGGGCATCTGTCAGGTAATTATATTATTATAAAGCGTTCTTTGTGGTTTGATTTTCTTAAGCATTACAATTATCATTGTGTGCGTGCTCAGTCATGTCTGTCTCTTTTGCAACCCCATGGACTGTAACCGCCAGGCTCCTCTACCCGTGGGGTTTCTCGGGCAAGATTACTGGAGTGCGTTACCATTTCCTTCTCCAGGGAGCTTCCTGACTCGGGGATCAAACCCACGTCTCCTGCATCAGCAGGCAAATGCTTTACCACTGAGCCACCTGGGAAGCCCATAATTATCATTATCATTTACATAAATAATAGAGCGTTGTATCCTCAGTGAAAACATTTTCCACAGTTCTGAAAAGCTTGAGGAAAGGGAATGTGTGTTTTTAACTTTTAAAAAACACAAGTTTTAATATTTAAATTGTATATACTCGGTATTTAAGGAAATAGCTGATACTGTTTTGGCACGTTCCTTCTTTTGTGTCCAGGATAACTGAGTTATTGTTGAGGGATTAGAAGTTAGCTAATTAGCACCAGCATTCCCATCAAGTATTTGATGGAGATGTGTCTTTGAGATAGGCTTGTGTATTTCATATTCAGTCAGAGAAGTTCCCTGTTTTTAATAGCTAATGTGTTAGTAGTTTATTGCCCTTGGTTTCGGACTTTTTGATTTCTTTTCATTGCTGATAGAAAGGCTTCATCTAAAGAGATCAGATTTTTTTCTAGATAATTTTTGTGTGTCTGTGCTGGAGTTAAGTTTATAAGGGTGCTGTTTACTACTCAAATCTGAATATTGCACACTTTCATGATTTGAAAATTAGAAATGTAAATATCCTGGAAACAGACATTATAACTAAAGACTTTAAAAGTCTTCATTAACAAGTTCTAGGTAGTTGTGGCAGCTCATTCTGAAAAGAGATCATTCCTCCTGGCAGTGTTGCTGTTTGATGCTTTAATCTCTCTTCTTTACAAGGTCATTGATCTCTGCTTCTGCCTTTTAATGAATCTCGTGTCAGGTGAATCTGATGCTTTGTCAGCTGTGTGTTTCCTAGTAATTTGCTGAGACCTATTGTGTAATCAATCATTGATGTTTTATAGATGCTTAAAACCAAGGAACAGAAAGTTAATCCAAGAGAAATTGCTGAAAACATTGTCAAACATCTCCCAGACAATGAATATATTGAGAAAGTTGAAATTGCTGGTCCTGGTATGTCATAATGTACTCTTTCTTAAGTAGTTCTATTGATTGCTGAGTCCTTTTGAAATAAGACCATTTTAAATATAAACATAAGGTTAAAACTCATGTATTGAACTAGATGATGAAAGCACCTTGGACTGGGAGTTAGGAAAGTGAGGTTTTAAACTAGACGTACTCACCTGGCTGTGGATGAGTTACTTCATTGCCTCGTCACTCAGTTTCTCTTCAGCAAAAAGGAGATAAGTGACGGCAGCTATTCTGTGCAAAAGGATCGTTTGTTTTCTGTTAAGAGTTAAACAAATCATTCGCTGGGAGTGAAGGGGTCCTGCATTAAGTAGGAAGCTTTCAGGACAGTGGTGAAACCAGATCTGTAAACAGGGAGCTTATAAGAGGGCTCACGCCAAGGCCCTGGGTGGTGTGGGAAGCCTGAAGAGTTTTACCAGAGCCACACTAAGGTTCTGGAGCCAGCGTAAGTGAAATTGAGAAGTGCTTTGGGAGTGAGCAGTCAAGTTTGGAGGCTGTCTGATTTTTTTTCTCTTCTCTGTTTTTAGGTTTTATTAATATTCACTTAAGAAGGGACTTTGTATCACAACAGTTGACCAATCTTTTGGTGAATGGTGTTAAAATACCTTCCACTGGAGAGAACAAAAAGGTATATGTATATTTTTTGATTTATAGCATAATACATTAGAATTTTATTAGCTGTAGCTAAGAATGGCTTTCACTTTTTATATTGAGATTTAATCATTCATATTTTGAGATTATGAACATAGCTGTGAAGTAACCTTTCCACTGGGTCTTTTTTTTTTTTTTTTAAGTCTGGAATCTTCTGCCAGCATTCAGTAGGTGATCTGTAAAGGGTTGTTCCACATGCAGATGTATTTTTGATGTATTTGTGGGGAGGAAGATGATCTCCATATCTTAGTCCACCACCATTTTGAAAGTCCCCCTTCCCCTGGGTCTCTTTTTTTTTTTTTTCCGGTTTTCCCACTTGAGTTTTATTTGGGTAGACCCGGGGACAGAGAGGTCCTGCACCTAAAAGAAGGTGTTGGGCCTGTTGGTGGTGAGGCATGGCTTGTGCTGGTGACGGAGGGCCTGGTGTTGCAGTGGGAACCTGATCTTGGCGTCTTGGAACTGCTTGACCGCTGGTTGGCGGCACTTGCTGGCTGCGATCTCCTCCACCTTCACAGTCTGGATTGAGTGGGTCCGGGCTCGGTGCCAGCGCCCATGTCTCGGTAGCACTGGGTGACGGCGCCAGCTGTGGTCAGGTCCCGGTGCACGCTGTGGGTCCCGCTGTGGGAGTCACCGTGCAGCCAGACGCCAAAGTTCTTCACCCACAGGGGAGATTTCTCGAACACCTGTCCACAGTAGACCATTTCCCCTGAGGATTTCTTCAGTGGAGACACAAAAGTACCAGAAGCAGGGCTTGGCAACAGCGTGACTAGGCGCAAAAATTCCCATATGATAGAGGGGCGGCATGCGGCATTTGGGGCTCGGCAGGTGGCACCCCACCACCTTACATTCGCAAAGCGTCCCTGAGGCCTTCATGGCGCTCTGCCCACGATCGCCACCATCCTCGAAAAAACTCCCCGGGGCTTGACTGCTATGTGCTTTTTGTTTTCATTCCCCAAGGCATTTGAGGTAGCCAGCTGATATTTATGAGTTGTCTCTGAAATAAAGAATAGATAACTTATTTAAACAGATTTGATTATTTTTCAATTAATGATGGAGAAGTTCCATCAGAAATCCTAACAGTTGAATTACAATCCAAGCTAATGTTTAAGCCTTATTACTAAATGTTATTAATGAATGTGTTAGCAAAAGAAAACTTTTATACTCCTCTCTAATAAATCTTTATTATTTATCGCAGGTTATAGTTGACTTTTCCTCTCCCAACATAGCTAAAGAGATGCATGTAGGCCACCTCCGGTCAACAATCATAGGCGAGAGCATGTGCCGTCTCTTTGAGTTCGCAGGATATAACGTGCTGAGGTACGCACTCTTGCCTTTCTTTGGAGATTTCTATAGAAAAGAAGGTATCGCTGGAGAAAAAAATCTTTGACTGAATCAGTGATTCTTAAGTGTCTGCTTCATAATCACCCATTAGGCTTTTAAATTATATCTTTGGCCCCTCCTTTGGACTAACAGCTGTTAAGACTTGGGGTGGGTGTAGAACCAAGGAAAAAACTCCCTCGTTTGTTGCACAAATATTTCTTGAGTGCCTCCTGTATACTAGAAGTGTATATTTTAGTGGGAGAGGTAAGCAAGAAACAGATTGTACTGGACCTTATAGGCCATGGTAGGAAATTGGGGTTTTATTAAATGCAGTGGGAAGCTTTCGGAGAGTCTTAGCAGGGCATATAATCTGATTAGAGATTGCTCTGGTTTCTTTGAAGAAACTAGGCAAAGAAGGGAAAAAGGACTATAGTAATTAATTAGAAGTCTATTTTAATAATCGAGATGAGATGATCTGATGGTTTGAGGTTAGATGAAAGCAGTGAGAAATGAGAAGTGATTGGATTGATACATTTTGAAGAATTTTGTTCATTGATATTTGGGAACTACTAAATTATACTGAAATAATTGGTTTAAAAGTTACATTTTCATAAAATTATGGTAATAACCAACAATGACCTGACTGCCACTCTCCCAGTTAACTACGCAGTAAACAGATCACAGTCCATTCATAGGAACTTCATTCAGCAAATCCTATAGGCCAGGTGTTTGCAGGCTCCATTACTGGGTATCTGATGACAAACATAACAGACCTTGTCTTTGCCTCCCAGACCAGATGAGGAAACACCTCCATAAAAAGAACACTACTGAACATGATGTACTGGCATTTAATATTTGTGGTCGCTCAGTCGTGTCCAACTCTTTGCAACCAACCCCATGGACTGCAGCATGACAGGCTTCCCTGTCCATGACCAACTCTTGGAGCTTGCTCAAACCAAGTTCATCGAGTCGGTGATGTCACCCAACCATTTCATCCTCTGTTGTCCCCTTCTCCCATCTTCAGTCTTTTCCCAGCGTCAAAATCTTTTCAGATGAGTCAGTTCCTTGCATCAGGTGGCCAAAGTATTGGAGTTTCAGCTTCAGCATCAGTCTTTCCAGTGAATATTCAGGACTGATTTCCTTTAGGATTGGCTGATTTGATCTCCTTTCAGTCCAAGGGACACTCAGGAGTCTTCTCCAGCTCTGCAGTTCAAAAGCATCAGTTCTTTGGCACTCATTCTTCTTTATAGTCCAGTTCATGTTTATCATTTTTAAGTGGTTTTATGTTCTGTGTTTGATATTAGATTAAACCATGTAGGAGATTGGGGAACCCAGTTTGGCATGCTCATTGCTCACCTGCAAGATAAGTTTCCAGATTACCTAACAGTTTCACCTCCCATTGGGGATCTTCAGGCATTTTATAAGGTTTGGTGCCATTTATTTTTGTATTTGTGTGTCTATCAATTATAATTGTTTTCCTTAGGGAGTTTTAAATGGTATTTGAAGCTATTATGGGGTTAAATAAAAGTTGTTCCATTCTCTGTTTCTCAGTATAGCATGTTTGCTTTTATTGGTGTACATTAAAAATTTAAATCTACAACATTACCCATTCTTACGTGAATTTAGGAGTTGGTCAAAATACATTTTAGTATTTAAAAATTTTGATGCTGCTGTTATCTTCCTGATTCTATATATGTTGAAAGCATTGTTAAGTATAAACAGTTTTTTAAAGACAAATTTACCATAAACCATAATTTTAAATAAATCACTGTAGTAAACAGTCTTTGACTTTTTCACTTATACATATATAAATTTTTATTATATCAGTTGTCATTATAATATAATTTTTATATTGTACCTATTTAAAGTTTTATCATACTCTTTCATGTTACTTTGTGACCATTTTGGATTTGTAGACCAAAGTGTATACTCCTTATTATTGGATTTTTCCCCCTCCATTTTGGGGATGCTCAGTAAGTAACTTCATGTTTTTACTTGTAGGTTTACTTATAGGTTTTACCTGTATGTTTCTACATGTAGGTTTTCTCATTTTTAAAATTGTTTTCTTACGATAGAGTCCCAAGAATAGGATTACTGTATTAAGAAATAATATAGTACTTAAAACTTTTTTTGGTTGGTTGGTAATTGGCTTTTTTAGAGTTTTTTATTTTTATCTTTTGGTATGTATTTTCTAATGAAAAGATTGAAAATTGTTTATTGATAGCAGTTACGTGAAATAGCTGTTATAATCTGCTGGGATTCTGTGCACTGAATACAATGGGCAAATCTATTAATGCCATAAAATAGTTAAAATATATTGCTGAATTTTAATACCAAGGATTAAAGAACAATCATATATTTATAGTTTTTAAAACATACAGATCTGTGATTGCAAAGAAATATGTAGAACATTCCTCAGAATGTTATTGCTGGTTAGTTTGGGATAGAATTAACAATAGTATTTTTTTTTAATAAGCACGTATTCTTTTCAGAGTAGCTACGAACCAGTGAAAGCAATGTGTTTTTTGGTTGCACAGGGTCCTTGTTGCCGCACAGGGGCTTTCTCTAGTTGCAGCCGGCGGGGTCCGCTCCCTGGTTGTTGTGCACTGGCTTCTCTTGTTGCAGAGTCCAGACTGCAGGCTCTTGGGCTTCAGTAGTTGTGGCGCACAGGCTTATCTGCCCCACGGCATGTGGCGTCTTCCCAGACCAGGGATCAAACCTGTGTCCCCTGCACTGGCAGGCAGATTTTAATCTACTGTGCCACCAGGGAAGTCCACAATTTTATTTTTAATTACCAAAAAAAAATTTATTCAGAATGGAAAATAGAGCCTGGAAAATTCAGCCTCAGCTGTTAGCTATACATTGTAATTGTTTTGGAACACAAGCACTAGTGTGAACTGGAAAGGTAGAGGTAGCACTGATGCAAATTTTACATTTTTAAGGAAAATTATTTCAGAGGCGATAATTGGGTTTTACTGGCACATTGATTTGTAACAACATTCTTTGACTATTGAGATAGAACACTTATTCTGTTGTGCAAAATATCTAAATTTTTACTTCCTCTGGTTTTTTGGTGGGGTTTTTTTTTTTTTTTAGAAATGTGTATTATCTAGAAATATGGGGCTGATTGTTTACAAACCGTACCTTTTTTAATATAGGAATCCAAGAAGAGATTTGATACTGAGGAGGAATTTAAGAAGCGAGCATATCAGTGTGTTGTTTTGCTCCAGAGTAAAAATCCAGACATCATAAAAGCTTGGAAACTTATCTGTGATGTCTCCCGCCAAGGTAAGCTTCTGGGCTTTGTTTTTTTATCCAGTGAGTACTGTTGCATGTAGTTTCTTGAGTATTCAGAATTGACTTTGAATGACGTATTAAATTTTCAAGGGCTAGCAAATAAGACTTTTGTTTTTCTTACATATTTTCTGAAATTGAATCTACAAAGAAAGTTTATAAAGACAGGCAGGTGCAAAATTTAATTTCTTTAGAAGCCAGGAAAAATTAGTTAGGAAAAAAGTAGAAAGGAAAAAGATGCTATTTACATTAAGCATCCAAAGCGATAGAATCCTTACAAATCTATCCAGAAATGGGTAGGGCTAAAATGAAGGGAAATACACACCAGGGTGGAACAGAATGTTTGAGTAAAGTGTCACGCCAAGTCCCCTAGTTCTCCATATTCATTTGTGGTTTCAAGACAGTTCTGAGTGTTCAGACTTGACAGTGTTGTTTGAAAGGTCACTTTGAAGAACAGATGAACATGAATAGCCAGTAGATCTTTGGAAAAGGCTGGTGGCTGTTTTGCCACACTAGGCAGTAAAATGTATTGTGTTAGTAGGTTATCTTGTGTCACTAATGTGCAGCTAGACAAAAAGATAAATGGTACCAATTAGGAAAAACTATAAGAAAATTCAGTGACCAGTTGATCTCCAAATAGGAAAGGCTTTTCTGTTTTCCTTATCATTTACATTTTCTAAGTACATTTTTAAAAAATGACATGAGGTATTTCTTTGGAGGAAAAAAAAATGTAGACAGGAAAAAAGAAAGTAAGTTAGCTGTATTCCTACCCTCTGTTAATAATTTTGACATGTATCTTGCAATATTTTCTTCACACTTTTAAAATGGCAATATGTATATAATATTCTGTATCGTACATTTTAATGAAATTAATTTTCTTCCAAATATTTAATTAAATAATAAATTTCCTTGAAGGTAAGAGGCATGTTTTCTCTTTTTAAATTATACATTGTCTTTATTTTATGACTTTTTCCCTAGAGTTTAATAAAATCTATGAGGCATTGGACATCTCTTTAATAGAGAGGGGAGAATCCTACTATCAAGATAGGATGCATGATATTGTAAAGGAATTTGAAGATAGAGGTAAGCACTCTGCTTTTTTTTATAAACTTGATTATACAAATTTTCAAACATAGGCAAATGTGCAAAGAATATTATGTGACATCCCAGCTTCACGCATTTGTCACCAACTTAATTATGAACACAGGCAGACCTTACTGTGTCTGTTACCTTCCTGTGTACACTGCTTATATTATATAATTTCTTCTATGACTGCTTTGGTTTGTCTCTGAAACAACAGACCCTTCATCCCACCCCAAAACCATGATACCGTTGTCACTCCATGACAACTAATACTTCTTTCTTTCTTTTTTTTAATTTGTTAATTTGGCTACGTCAGGTCTTAGTCACATCGTGCAGAATCTTTCATTGCAGTGAACAGACTTGTGGCATGTGAGCTTCAGTAGTTGTGGCCCGCTGGGTTAGTTGCTTCTGACGTGTGGGAGCTTAGTTCCTTGACCAGGCATTGAACCCACGTCCCCTGCATTGCAAGGGAGATTCTTAACCACTGGACCACCAGGGGGACGTCCCAGTGATTTCTTAATAGCAAGTCATGAGTTCACATTTCCCAAGCCGATTCATATTTTTTAATCATAAGTATTTTTTCAGAGTCTGCACATTACATTTGTTTAATATAATATTTGTTAAGTCATGGGTTTCTCTCCATAGCCCCACACTTCTTTCTCATTTATTACTGAAGAAATTAGACCATTTGTCTTATAGAGATTTCCATATGGTGTTGTGTGGCATAATTCCTCTATCTGTATTTTCTAAAGAGGCTAGATTAAACTCTGGTTGTGTTTTCTTTTCTTCACTTGTTTTGTCTTGTTTATTTGTGAGAATGCCAATTTTTAGTTGGCTCTCGTTATGATGTTAAGATGAATTAGTGGGTTCAGGTATTGTCAGCCTGATCTATCCTTTAGTTTCTCCATTAGACTTTGCTCTACTGGTTTAGCAGCTGTTGATGGTCATGACTTGGTTCCATTACTTTATTAGAGGTTGGGAAATGCAGGATTCTGTCATTTCTTTGTTTGTTACCTAGAATTCTCCTGTGCAGAACTTTGTCACATCATCATTTTGGTTAACCTGAGGTATGGCTCATAGGAGGCAAACAGTATAAATGCTTGGTTCTTTATTTTTCTTTACCAATTTTCAGAATAGTAAACTAATTTCTTAATATCTTCCAGAAATAACAACTGGATTATTTTTAGCGTTATTGTAAATTAGGTTTAATATATTTTATGTTTTCCAACTGTTTACCTTTATTTTTTTAATATTCATTGTCTTGTATTTAGCTAATGGTAGTCTCAAGTGGTTTTCCTTTTTTTCCTCCTTGACCCTTACAGTTTGTGGTAGTTAACTTGTTTTCTGGACACAATATTTCAGGATAAGTTTGTACATTTTCTGCCTTAATTGTGGATTCAGTCAGTCTGTTATCTCCAGGGAAACTTAGTTCCTTGAATGATACTAATCACATTCTGGAGACTGGGGACCATACTTTTAAGATAAGGAATTTTTTTAAATTGTTTTAACTTGAGATATAGTTGATTTACAATTAATTTCTGCTTTACAGCAAAGTGACTCAGTTATATACATACTTTTTTTTCGTATTTTCCATTTTGGTTTATCATAGAATATTGATTTTAGTTACCCATGCTATATGATATAACCTTGTTTACCCATTCTGTGTATAATAGTTTGCTATTATATTACTAACTCCAGACTCCCTTCCCTCCCTCGGCAACTACAAGTCTGTTCTCTTTGAGTCTGTTTCTGTTTCATAGATAGGATCATTTGTGTCATATTTTAGAGCCACAGATAAATTATATCATATGATATTTATTTCTCTCTGTTTGACTTACTTCACTCAGTATGATAATCTATCCATGTTACTGTTAATGGCATTTCATTCTTTTTTATAGCTGAGTAGTATCCCATTGTACATTTATACCACGTCTTTATCCATTCATCTGTTGCTGGATATTTAGGTTGTTTCCATGTCTTGGCTATTATGAATAGTGCTGCTGCGAAGACAGGGGTGCGTGCATCCCTTTGAATTATAGTTTTATCTGGATATGTGCCCAGGAATGAGATTGCTGGATCATACAGCAACTCTAGTTTTTGTTTATTGGGGAACCTCCATACTGTTTGCCATAATGGCTGCACCAATTTATATTCCTACCACCAGTGTAAGAAGGTTCCCTTTTCTCTACACCTGCTCCAGCATTTGTTATTTGTACATTTAGGTAAAAAAATTTTAATAATGAGAAAAGAAGCTGGCCATGTTAACCATGCTAGCCGAAAGGAAGAATTCAACAAAACAAGGCAAAGCAAGTGTGGGGTCCTTAGAAATAGTTTAGTATATTGGAGGGAAACTGTATTCCTTGCTGTGAGGGGAAGATGAGAATCCAGATTGTCATAATGTGAGAAACACTTTAATTGTGACATTATTTTGTACTCGTAACAAGAAGAGTAATGTCCATTAAAAAAAGAAAAGAAGCACAAAGAAGTTAGTAACTTCCCAAGGTTACATGAATCTTGCTAAGTCAAGATTCATATCTGGGCAGTCTGGCTTCAGAGTTTGTTTTTAACCAGGATTTTATACTGCCTTCATCATACCAACTATCAGTTTTCTAAAATGTTTTTTAAAAAAAAAGGAAAAAGGCAGTAGTAATAGTATTTACTGCATAGAGTTATTGTGAAGGTTGAATTTAAGACTCAGTATAGTATTTGAAATGGCAACCCACTCCAGTGTTCTTGCCTGGAGAATCCCAGGGACGGGGAAGCCTGGTGGGCTTCCGTCTATGGGGTCACACAGAGTCGGACACAACTGAAGTGACTTAGCAGCAGCAGCAGCAGCACACACTGAAATATGGCTGTTTTTACCATCATGTTCCTTATTGTCCCTTCTTGGATCCAAGAATTTTGCCTTTTTCATCATGAGTGTATGAACATGACTTTATTTTTCCATTTTACTAGTCGTTCCAATGCTGAACCCTGCCATGTTTGTGCCCTGAACTCTGTTGTAGTTGTAACTCGAAAACTGTAAATGGATGAATACATTTTAAGAGATAATGATAGAAATTGCATCTTTCTCCCAAAGGAAGGCTATGGCTCCTGCTTGAAAACAAAGCACAGATTTCCCTGTTTTGTGTCTGCTGAGCAGGTGGACTCCTCATAGAATGAAATGCTCTTTGAAGAGTTTGGGGGCCAGAGGTCGTGTTACTTTGGGAAACTACCAGGAACACTCCCTGGGTGCCCAGACACAGTTTTTTTTTTTTCTTTTTTCTTCTAGGATTTGTGCAGGTGGACGATGGCAGAAAGATTGTGTTTGTTCCGGGATGTTCTGTACCATTAACCATAGTAAAATCAGATGGAGGTTATACCTATGATACATCTGACCTGGCTGCCATTAAACAAAGACTATTTGAGGAAAAAGCAGATATGATCATCTATGTGGTAGACAATGGACAAGTAAGTTTGTATATTTGTATCCATTTCTGTTGTCTGATTGGAGATAAGGCAGTATGGTGAAGCATTTGGCACTCAAAAACCCTGTAAATTTTCCTCAAAGATGGAAATTCAGAAAAGTGATATAAGAGAGAACAGGGTTTGGATTTGGCCAAACTTGTTCACTTCTCAGTTTTCCCACTTGTCTCTGTAAACTAGGAAGGATGTTCCCTTATTCTCATATATAAAGAATAAAGAAGAGCTCCTATAACTTTACTTGCCTTAAAAGGTTAGTGAGTGATTTGAATTTTACAAATCTTTATTCCTAAGTAGAAGAGCTTTAAGTCATGTTTTAAATTAGAAAGTTTAACAGGTGACTTTCTCTGTTTCTTTATAGTCCTTACACTTCCAGACAATATTTGGAGCTGCTCAAATGATTGGTTGGTATGACCCTCAAGTAACTCGAGTGTCTCATGCTGGATTTGGTGTGGTCCTGGGGGAAGACAAGTAAGTCTGGAAAATGTGAAGGCGGTAACAACATACTGATCTATGCAGTAGTATGTACGCAGCCAAGCTGTTTTGTACCTGTGTCTTATCACTACCAGAGAGCGTAGCCTTTTAGGAGGAATTGAGAGAAATTTTTACATCTTCCATTTAATATTGTCTTAGGATCACTTAGTTAGTTAATTACCACATCATTTTGATTTGGTGACATGGCCTAAATTCTGCCGTCACATAAAAGTGGGTGATGTTTCTAAAAGCTTCATGAAGTAGCTCAAGATGCTTCACATGCCAATGTGCAAAAGTCCTAACTACACATATAAAAGGCCGGCTAAGGCAGAGGCACCAGAGATCAAATTGCCAACATCCGCTGGATCATGGAGAAAGCAAGAGAGTTCCAGAAAAACATCTATTTCTGCTTCATTGACTATGCCAAAGCCTTTGACTGTGTCGATCACAATAAACTGTGGAACATTCTGAAAGAGATGAGAATCCCAGACCACCTGACCTGCCTCTTGAGAAACCTGTATGCAGGTCAGGAAGCAACAGTTAGAACTGGACATGGAACAACAGACTGGTTCCAAATAGGAAAAGGTGTACGTCAAGGTTGTATATTGTCACCTTGCTTATTTAACTTCTATGCAGAGTACATCATGAGGAACGCTGGGCTGGAAGAAGCACAAGCTGGAATCAAGATTGCTGGGAGAAATATCAGTAACCTCAGATATGCAGATGACACTACCCTTATGGCAGAAAGTGAAGAGGAACTCAAAAGCCTCTCGATGAAAGTGAAAGAGGAGAGTGAAAAGGTTGGCTTGAAGCTCAACATTCAGAAAACAAAGATCATGGCATCTGGTCCCGTCACTTCATGGGAAATAGATGGAAAAACAGTGGAAACAGTGTCAGACTTTATTTTTTGGGGCTCCAAAATCACTGCAGATGCTGATTGCAGCCATGAAATTAAAAGACGCTTGCTCCTTGGAAGGAAAGTTATGACCAACCTTGATAGTATATTAAAAAGCAGAGACATTACTTTGCCAACCAAGGTCCGTCTAGTCAAGGCAATGGTTTTTCCCGTGGTCATGTATGGATGTGAGAGTTGGACTGTGAAGAAAGCTGATCGCCGAAGAATCGATGCTTTTGAACTGTGGTGTTGGAGAAGACTCTTGAGAGTCCCTTGGACTGCAAGGAGATCCAACCAGTCCATTCTAAAGGAGGTCAATCCTGGATGTTCATTGGAGGGACTGATGCTAAAGCTGAAACTGCAATACTTTGCCCACCTCATGCGACGAGTTGACTCACTGGAAAAGACTCTGATGCTGGGAAAGGTTGGGGGCGGGAGGAGAAGGGGACGACGGAGAATGAGATGGCTGGATGGCATCACCGACTCTGTGGACATGAGTTTGAGTGAGCTCCGGGAGTTGGTGATGGACAGGGAGGCCTGGCGTGCTGTGATTCATGGGGTCGCGGAGAGTCAGACACGACTGAGCGACTGAACTGAACTGAACTGAACTGAAGGTTATATGCAGACAAAATACCTTAAATCAAACATATAATTCTATATAGCTGCACTTTTTTTGTAATTGGAAGACACCTGGTCCTTAAGGTATTCATGGTCCTAAGAAAGTGCTGAAAATCAAATGCATGAGTTGAGTATTGCTTAATAGTATCTTATTTTCCTGTTTTGTTTTGTTTTTGACTAACGTTTAGATTATTCCTACAATTGGAAGAAAATTAGCACATTTACTTCTTATGTCTGATATTTATCACCAGTAGTTATATGTCAGCATTTGTTTATCATGTAATGGCTAGAGGATTTTCTCTTTTCTTTTTTTTGGTTGTTTTGTTTAATTAATTTTTTTATTGAAGGATAATTGCTTTACAGAATTTTGTTGTTTTCTGTCAAACCTCAACATGAACCAGCCATAGGTATACATATATCCCTTCCCTTTTGAACTTCCCTCCCATCTCCCTCCCCTCTAGGTTGATACAGAGCCCCTGTTTGAGTTTTCTTAGCCATAGAGCAGTGCCTGTTGGCTGTGTTACTCTTTCCACACATCTCACTGTCTCCTCCCCTCTCCCCATGTCCACAAGTCTCTTCTCTATGTCTGTTTCTCCATTGCTGCCTGTAAGTAAATTCTTCAGAGCCATTTTCCTAGATTCCATATATATGTGTTAGAATATGGTATTTATCTTTCTCTTTCTGACTCACTTCGCCCTGTATAATAGGTTCTAGGTTTATCAACCTCATTAGAACTGACTCAAAGGCATTCCTTTGTATGGCTGAGTAATATTCCATTGTGTATATGTACCACAACTTCATCTATTTATCTGTCAGTGGACATCTAGGTTGCTTCCTTGTTCTAGCTATTGTTAATAGTGCTGCAGTGAACAATGGGATACATATGTCTTTTTCAGTTTTGGTTTCCTCAGGGTGTATGCCTAGGAGTGGGATTGCTGGGTCATATGATGGTTTTATTCCTAGTTTTTAAAGGAATGTCCATACCGTCTTCTATAGTGGCTGTATCAGTTTACATTTCCACCAGCAGTGCAAGAGTGTTCCCTTTTCTCCACACCCTCTCCAGCATTTATTGTTTGTAGACTTTTTGATCATGGCCATTCTGACTGGTGTGAGGTGATATCTCATTGTAGTTTTGATTTGCGTTTCTCTAATAATGAGCGATGTTGAGCATCTTTTCATGTGTTTGTTGGCCATCTGTATGTCTTTGGAGAAATGTCTGTTTAGGTCATTTTCCCACTTTTTGATTGGGTTGTTTGTTTTTCTGGTATTGAGTTGTATGAGCTGCTTGTATATTTTGGAAATTAAACCTTTGTCAGTTATTTCATTTGCTGTTATTTTCTTCCATTCTGAGGGTTGTCTTTTCACCTTACTTATAGTTCCCTTTGCTGTGCAAAAGCTTTTAAGTTTAATCAGGTCCCGCTTGTTTACTTCTGTTTTTATTTCCATTATTCTAGGAGGTGAGTCATAGAGGATCTTGCTTTGGTTTATGTCATTGAGTGTTCTGCCTATGTTTTCCTCTAAGAGTTTTATAGTTTCTAGTCTTACATTGAGGTCTTTGATCCATTTTGAGTTTATCTTTGTGTATCATGTTAGGAAGTATTCTAATTTAATTCTTTTACATGTAGCTGTCCAGTTCTTCCAGCACCATTTATTGAACAGGCTGTTTTTGTTCCGTTGTATATTCTTGCCTCCTTTGTCAAAAATAAGGTACCCATAGGTGCATGGGTTTATTTCTGGGCTTTCTATCTTGTTCCATTGGTCTGTTTTTGTGCCAGTACCATACTCTCTTGATGACTGTAGCTTTATAGTATAATCTGAAGTCAGCTTACTCCTTGGAAGGAAAGTTATGACCAACCTAGATAGTATATTATAAAGCAGAGACATTACTTTGCCAACAAAGGTCCATCTAGTCAAGGCGATGGTTTTTCCCATGGTCATGTATGGATGTGAGAGTTGGACTGTGAAGAAAGCTGATCGCCGAAGAATCGATGCTTTTGAACTGTGGTGTTGGAGAAGACTCTTGAGAGTCCCTTGTACCGCAAGGAGATCCAACCAGTCCATTCTAAGGGAGATCGATCCTGGGTGTTCATTGGAGGGACTGATGCTCAGGCTGAAACTGCAATACTTTGACCACCTCATGCGACGAGTTGACTCACTGGAAAAGACTCTGATGCTGGGAAAGGTTGGGGGCGGGAGAAGAAGGGGACGACCGAGAATGAGATGGCTGGATGGCATCACCGACTCTGTGAACATGAGTTTGAGTGAGCTCCGGGAGTTGGTGATGGACAGGGAGGCCTGGCGTGCTGTGATTCATGGGGTCGCGGAGAGTCGGACACGACTGAGCGACTGAACTGAACTGAACTGAAGTCAGGAAGGTTGATTCCCCCAGCTCCATTCTTCTTTCTCAAGACTGCTTTGGCTATTTGGGTTCTTTTGTGTTTCCATATGAATTGTGAAATTTTTTTGTTCTAGTTCTGTGAAAAATGTCATTGGTAACTTGATAGGGATTGCATTGAATGTGTAGATTGTGTTTGGTAGTATAGTCATTTTCACAATATTGATTCTTCCTACCCTGGTTGTACTGTTTTAGATATCTGCATTCATATAATTATGGTGTCCTACACCATAAAAAGAAAAATTATCAGTGATAGCTAGCCAGTGGCATCCTACCATATTTTAAACACTGATATTAAAATGCTCAAATTCAGACCTCCCTTGGTGGTCCAGTGGTTTAGACTCCGAGCTTCCACTAGAGGGGAGTGGGTTCAGTCCGTGGTCAGGGAAGTTACGCATGCCATGCAGTGCAGCCAAAAAAAAAAAATATGCTCAGATTCTGCCATCTATTTTTTTAGTGAATTTTTCTTTTTTAAGGCTTTTTACAATAAATAATTTATCATTTTTTTGATCAACTTCCTGTGTATTGAGCACCCACTGTGGATGGCATTGGCTGGGTACTCCACAGTGTGTACATGAAGATAACATAAAACACGTCCTGTTTCCTGAAGAAGCCTTTCCTCTAAAGCAGATTAGTTCCCTTTGAAACCTGGTAAAATACACATGCCAGCTGGCAATGGCAAGCCACTCTAGTACTCTTGCCTAGAAAATCCCATGGATGGAGGAGCCTGGTAGGCTGCAGTCCATGGGGTCGCTAAGAGTCAGACATGACTGAGCGACTTCACTTTCACTTTTCACTTTCACACATCGGAGAAGGAAATGGCAACCCACTCCAGTGTTCTTGCCTAGAGAATCCCAGGGACAGGGGAGCCTGGTGGGCTGCCGTCTATGGGGTCGCACAGAGTTGGACACGACTGAAGTGACTTAGCAGCAGCGGCAGCCCCTCCCAGAAGAGTTACTGACTTTCTAGGTCTGCAGTGGGTATTAGGCATCTGTTTTTGAAAGCTCTCTTTGATACTCAGCTGTGCGTCCCTCTCATTAGAACCACCGGTGAGAGGAGAAGACCCACACATAACGAAAAATAAAGATTCAAGGCAGGCACAGGTAGGGAGTAATGGAAAAGACCAGATTTTGCCAAGTGGAGACATTAGGAAGGCTTTCTTAGCATTTTGCCTTGGCTTCATGAATGGGTATCATTTCATCACACAGAAGGTTTGGAAGATGTTGGACTCTCAAGGATAGGCAGGGATGACATAAGGAAAGCCTGGGAAATTGTATAGTTTTGGAATAATAAAGGAGTTTTAATTCTGGAATAAAGGGCAAGATGATCCCTTTTAAAGGCAACTCTGAACATACAACTTTTTAACAGGAAGTATCACAGTCACTTTGACAGACTTTGTGTTAGATAGAAAAGCATGCTTCCTTTGAATCATTGTTGGGATTGAACAATGTTTTTAATATAAAAGAAAGAAAAAGACATTAAGTATCTTGCAAACTTATTTAACAGGTAAAATCCAATTTTCATGAGATGCTTTTTAATAATGCAGTTGCCCAGGGCAGTGCTTATCAGTACTTTTGCCCCATCCACAAAAATTCTGATTTCAGTGGGTATGAGTGGGGCCCTGACATCCAGTTTTAAAGTTCTTAGGTTGATTTTGATATGTTCTTAGGGTTGGCTACCACTAAAAAGGTGGAATTACTAGTTAGGAAAATTCAAGTGAGATTCCAGTTAAGAATTTCCTCCCAAACAATTCTAGAAGTGAAAGTATTATTAATTAATAATTTTCTAAGAAGGCAAAACAACTGACCCAAACTTCGTGTTCAGGAAAATGAACAAATTAACAGATGCCTTCTTTCTTTCCCTTTTAGGGACTGTATTAGAAATGGATGTGTAGAGAGAATGCTATTAGGAGCCTAAAGCATAGAATGCTTGGAGTTGAGGGTTATAGATGAGAGACACTGGGAGTGTCTGCTTTCTTTTGTCATCCTCCCTGGTTATCAGCTGAATAAGGTGATGTCAAACCTTAACTTTCAACGATTTCTAAGTTGGAAGGTCTGCTTCAAAATCTGTTTAATTTGGACATGTAAATTTTATTAGGAAGAAGTTTAAAACACGATCGGGTGAAACAGTGCGCCTCATTGACCTCCTGGAAGAAGGACTAAAACGCTCCATGGACAAATTGAAGGAAAAAGAGAGAGACAAGGTAATCCAAAGACTTACTTGTATATTGTGTAGCATGCATTTTGTTGTGGTTTTCCATTTTTGTTTTTATTGAGAAAACTGGGAAGGTTTATAAGCAGTCAGTCAACTTCTGACAGGCTTATATCTCAGGTTTATTGCACAGTTTGTTTCGTGAGTTCAGTTCAGTTCAGTTGCTCAGTCGTGTCCGACTCTCCGTGACCCCATGAATCACAGCACGCCAGGCCTCCCTGTCCATCACCAACTCCCGGAGCTCACTCAAACTCATGTCCATCAAGTCGGTGATGCCATCCAGCCATCTCATTCTCGGTCGTCCCCTTCTCCTCCCGCCCCCAACCTTTCCCAGCATCAGAGTCTTTTCCAGTGAGTCAACTCGTCGCATGAGGTGGCCAAAGTATTGCAGTTTCAGCTTTAGCATTAGTCCTTCCAATGAACACCCAGGATTGATCTCCTTTAGAATGGACTGGTTGGATCTCCTTGCAGTCCAAGGGACTCTCAAGAGTCTTCTCCAACACCACAGTTCAAAAGCATCAATTCTTCGGCGATCAGCCTTCTTCACAGTCCAACTCTCACATCCATACATGACCACGGGAAAAACCATAGCCTTGACTAGACGGACCTTTGTTGGCAAAGTAATGTCTCTGCTTTTTAATATGCTATCTAGGCTGGTCGTAACTTTCCTTCTAAGCAGTAACCGTCTTTTAATTTCATGGCTGCAGTCAGCATCTGCAGTGATTTTGGAGCCCAAAAAATAAAGTCTGACACTGTTTCCACTGTTTCCCCATTTCCCATGAAGTGATGGGACCAGATGCCATGATCTTTGTCTTCTGAATGTTGAGCTTCAAGCCAACCTTTTCACTCTCCTCTTTCACTTTCATCAAGAGGCTTTTGAGTTCCTCTTCACTTTCTGCCATAAGGGTGGTGTCATCTGCATATCTGAGGTTATTGATATTTCTCCTGGCAATCTTGATTCCAACTTGTGCTTCTTCCAGCCCAGCGATCCTCATGATGTACTCTGCATATAAGTTAAATAAGCAAGGTGAATTGCTGAGTGTTTATTGTGAAAATATAGTTCTTAGCTATTACAAAAAACCATGGCCTTTTCTTCCTTTGTTAATGTGGAATCTCTGCTGCTTCTTGGCAGTTCACCTGTCACTGCTTTGAACCAATGTTAGAATACTGAAGACTGAGGTGATTTGAGTGAATAGCCTACTTTAGAGTGTACATCTGCTGAGCTCCTTTCTCTGGGAGCATTTGAAGAGTCGTTATTAGCAGTAAACACCAACCACGCGAGGCTTCCCTTGAGCCCACAGAGTAGGCAACATGATGGCCTTTCATAGCACCCTTAGAAAGGACTATGGTTGGATTTTTGTAAAATTGGGATGAACTGCATCAAAGTGGGGGAAAAATTTTTTTTAATATAGAAATAAATACAGGTCAGAGATTGAGTCAAAGGATCTTAAGTCTTTTACATTCCAGCAGTCAAATGGAATGAACATAACTACTATAAACAGAAGAGTAAAATTATAGAAAGAGACCCAGAATAGGATTAAATGTAGACATGAATGAGCCAAACAAAAAAAAGTTCTTCGAGGACGTACTCTGGTTTGGTTTGGGTCTCACTGATAATCCAGAGAGCGTGAAGGCAGGCTCTAAGGGAACATTCTCCCCCGCTGTTCCATTTCCATTGTTCCCAAAGTGAAACATGAAGTTGTTTTTTGTTCTGTTTCCAGTTGGTGGTTGTCAAGTATACCCAGTTGGTATCTCCAGAATGGTTTTGCCTTTTAGTCCTGGCCTAGGTATAAGTGGCACAATCAGATGAAAAGTGGAGAATTTAGTCACGAATCAGTTTGTTTAGTCTGCATAGTAACCAAAACTGCTTTAACTCTTTATTTGGCCATTTCAGCTACTAGTTTTTAATCTACATAGAGTAAAATGTAAAGCTTGATGAATTTTTACACACACATATATATATGCTGCTGCTGCTAAGTTGCTTCAGTCGTGTCCGACTCTGTGTGACCCCACAGAGGGCAGGCTCCTCTGTCCCTGGGATTCTGCAGGCAAGAATACTGGAGTGGGTTGCCATTTCTTTCTCCAGTGCGTGAAAGTGAAGTCGCTCAGTTGTGTCCATGCTAACATCAACCAGTCAAGTTATATCTCTATCACCCCAGAAAGTTTCCTATCACCATAGATCATATTTGTTTATTTGAGGACTTTAAATGAAATCATAAAGTATGTGCTGTTTTCCAGGTATATCAGTAGTTCATTTATTTTTACTGCTAGATAATAGTATTAATGTGTTTCTTCTGTTGAAGGACATTAGGGTTGTTTCTGTTTGTTGACTGTTACGAATAAGAAGCTGTTAATAATTTCAGCGTTACTGTTCAAGCCACTTTTTGGGTACGTGCACTTTTCTCTTGGATGTATATCTAGGAATGGCATTTCTGGGTTGTAGGGTGGGCTTACATTTAACTGTTTTAAAAATTGCCAAGGAGAGAGTTACAAGCATTATATACTCCCATCACTAGTACGATTGTTCCAGTTGCCCTGTATCTTGTTGTGAGTCTTATCTCACGGGTTAAAATTTGCATTTCTCTAATGAGTAATTACGTTAACTGTTTGTGAATGATATGTTCAAGTCTTTTGCATAGTGTTTGTTTTAGGCCATCCATTTATATTTATCCACATATTTACACTTTCCTGTGAACTTTATTCCTCCTTGCAGTTTTTAATTGCCTAGGTGTGGTTTGGAGAGGGAGGTAGAGTGTTTCCTTCTTTCCTTTGTATTTATCTTGCTTGGAGTTGCCGAGTTTTCTGAGGGTTGGGTTCCTCATCAGTTTAGGAAAATTATCAGCCATATCCCTTCAAACATTGCATCTTTGCCCCGTTGTGTTGTGGAATATAAGTACATATATTATGTTAGAACTTTTCCCCACTTTTCTCCTCTATATGCTTTATTTTGGATTTTCTAAATACCTTAAATCATAGTTTTCCATTTTGAAATAATTTCAGACATAAAAAATTATAAAATAGTACAGAGTATTCCTATATCAGCCTCCCCAAATATTAACATCCTATAGATGTAGTGTGATTTCAAAACCAGGAAATTAACACTGCTACAGTACAGTTCACTAATCTGCAGGCCTTAGTCAGATTTTGCCATCTGTCTCCTTTTTCTAGTCCAGGATCACACGTTGCATTTAGTCTTCATGTCTCCTTGATCTTTTTTAACCTGGGAAGTTCCTTGCTCTTTCTCTTTCGTCACCTTGACACTTTCTGTCAGGTTTTCTGTGGAATGCCCTGCAGCTGGGTTCATCTGGCATTTCTTCGTGATTAAATCAAGTTACGCAGTCTTTTTTAAAAGATGTATTATTTATTTTTGGCTGTGCTGGGTCTTTGTTGTGGTGCGCGGGCTTCTCGATGCTGCGGCTTCTCTTGTAATGGACCATAGGCTCTAGGGAACATGGGCTTCAGTAGTGGCTGCGCGGCATGTGGGATGGAACTCGTGTCCCCTGCATTAGCAGGCAGCTTCCTAACCACTGAACCACCAGGGAAGCTCCATTCGCAGACTTTAAAGTCGCTGTTGCTGTTTCTGTTGTTTGTATTGTCTTGTTCCCCCTCTCCCTCCCTCACCTCCTTGGTTTGTCATTTCATCTGACATGGTGGGGGAAAAGTTGTGATAGTTCTAGATAATGTCATCTTCCTAGTTAAGTTTTCTGGCTGACAGCACACCAGCCAGTTGTCTTAATGATGTCCTTGTGTTGATGCTCTCTGGAGACTTCAAACAGTTGCTTCATATAATTTATTCAGCTTTTAAATAATTCTGGTGGAAGGGGTTAGTCTGCTTCAAGCTACTGCATCATGTCCAGACCAAAAACCCTCACCTACTTATTTGACCTAATTATGCTTCAGAATATATGACCAAATTTACCAAGACAGTGTTAGTTCTTTTTCTTTTTTAGTGTTAGTTCTTTTCCAGTTCTTGACACACTGTTTTATTCCAGTTAATTACCTGACCCTAATTTTGTTTCCTATAACCTACATCAGAATGTTCTATGGAATGAAGCAGAGAAAAACTAATAATTGGTGCTTTTGTTTCTTATCTGCTGAATACACTGGGAAAAAGTGTATTCATGATTTATAACTCAGGTTTCTCATGGAAGCATTCTTTGTTATGCAGAGCTGATGAGTTTTCTTTTCATCATGCCCTTCCTTGTAGATTGGTCTGTGTTTTCCTGCCTCAGTGTCGATATTTATCAGACTTTACTGATGAAAGAGCACCATTAGATGCTCCCTGTGCTGTGTGTGCTATGCTCAGTCGCTTCAGTCATGTCCAACTCTGTGCAGCCCCATGGACTGTAGACCCCCAGGCTCCTCTGTCCGTGGGATTCTCCAGGCAAGAATACTGGAGTGGGTAGTCAGTCCCTTCTCCAGGGGATCTTCCTGACGCAGGGAGCGAACCTGCATCTCTTCTATGTCCTGCGTTGGTAGGCGGGTTCTTTACTACTGGCACCACCTGCGAAGCCCTAGATGCTCCTTACCACCATCTTTTGTCTGTGAGATGGTGGAATAAAACAAGGATTGGTAACTTATGAATTGGTAACTTATTTTTTGTTTTTCCAAAAGGTCTTAACCACAGAGGAACTGAAGGCTGCTCAGACATCTGTTGCTTACGGCTGTATCAAATATGCTGATCTTTCCCATAACCGGCTGAATGACTATATCTTCTCCTTTGACAAAATGCTGGATGACAGAGGAAATACAGCGGCTTACTTGTTGTATGCCTTCACTAGAATCAGGTAATTGGGATGCAACATTTTTTATTTTGAGTCAAATGATGATTTCTAGTTTTTATCAGTCATTCCTTATTGCATGTTTTCATTTGAGAAGAATATACTTAACAAAGGGGAATGATGGCTATTATCTGATTTTTCAGGTCGATTGCACGTCTGGCCAATATTGATGAAGAGATGCTCCGAAAAGCCGCTCGAGAGACAAAAATCATTTTGGACCATGAGAAGGAATGGAAACTAGGCCGATGCATTTTGCGGTTCCCTGAGGTTCTGCAGAAGATTCTAGATGACTTACTTCTCCACACTCTGTGTGATTATATCTATGAGCTGGCAACTACCTTCACAGAATTCTATGATAGCTGCTATTGTGTGGAGAAAGATCGGCAGAGTGGTAAGTGGCTCATCCAGTAGTCATATTGGGGATTGGGCACCAACAGAGGCATTCATCTGAGTTGGATGTGGGTAATTTTCAGTTTATTTATGGAAACCCCCACACCCAATTTCCCCCTAGTTACACAGTTCAGTTCAGTCGCTCAGTTGTGTCCGACTCTCCGCGACCCCATGAATCACAGCACGCCAGGCCTCCCTGTCCATCACCAGCTCCCGGAGCTCACTCAAACCCATGTCCACAGAGTCGGTGATGCCATCCAGCCATCTCATTCTCGGTCGTCCCCTTCTCCTCCCGCCCCCAACCCTTCCCAGCATCAGAGTCTTTTCCAGTGAGTCAACTCGTCGCATGAGGTGGCCAAAGTATTGCAGTTTCAGCTTTAGCATCAGTCCTTCCAATGAACACCCAGGATTGATCTCCTTTAGAATGGACTGGTTGGATCTCCTTGCAGTACAAGGGACTCTCAAGAGTCTTCTCCAGCACCACAGTTCAAAAGCATCAATTCTTCGGCGATCAGCTTTCTTCACTGTCCAACTCTCACATCCATACATGACCACGGGAAAAACCATAGCCTTGACTAGACGGACCTTGGTTGGCAAAGTAATGTCTCTGCTTTTTAATATAATCCATATCATATACAACAGACAGAATTGCACTGGCTCTAATACAAGCATAAATGGAATTCTTCCCATTCCCAACAGACTTGTTTCCCCACTTTCAGGCACATGGGATGGAACCATAAAACTCCAAAGAAACAATTGGAAGGTCACTAGGAATAAGACATTTCCAACAAAAGCAGTGTGACTGATAGTCACAGAGTCTTTGGGTTCTTGATAATGAAAACTACCCTTGGAGGAAAAAAATAATACCTCTCTTAGGCTTTTTGCTCTATCATGTTACATAGTTAATGAAATAGACCAAACTAATGATTAATAATAATACAGCAAGTAGGCATTTCTGTCATGGTGTTTCAAGTTAATTCAGACCATGAAGTCTAGATCAAAATTTAAAAAAAAGAAAAAGATAAAATTACAGTCTTAATAGTGCAGGCTCTGTATTTCTTATCAGTTAAAAACAGATTTCTTGAACCGAACACCTTTATTTCTTAGATTCTGTCTCTACGGTTTAAGTAAAGATGATTCTAGTTAAAGCCCCCGAAACATCTGGCTTAGGCTGTTTACTTCTCAATAAAGTCCAGAAATAGCATAGATTCTTTAACAGTGATTTGTAGAAAAAGTAATTACTCTCTTTCTCTATATTCTCAGGAGAAGTGCTGAAGGTGAACATGTGGCGTATGCTGCTGTGTGAAGCAGTTGCTGCTGTCATGGCTAAGGGCTTTGACATTCTGGGAATAAAACCTGTCCAAAGAATGTAATCCTCCTAAGGTTTGAACACTGTGTTTTCACCAAAGTGGCCATTAGCATTGTTTGCTTTTTTACAATCATGTGGATACAAAAACAAGTAAAAGGAATTTATCAACTATCTATAGAACTTGTGGTTCTTTGGGTCTCACAACTAAACTTCTGAAAAGTACTTTCACTAACTTTAATTAGATAAGGAATCCCATTTATTGAGCCCTAATGTAGTAGTCCCCAAGAACAGAACCTTCACTGCCATTTATTCTGGAGAAACAAATGCTTAATATACATGAATGTTACTGCACCGTGCTGCTTCCAAGGGTCTCCACGCTCAGAGGAGCCTTAGATATGATCTTAATGAATTATGACCATAGCTACAATTTACAAACTGGCTCTGTACAGAGCCCATATCTACAGTATAAAGGATACTTTGGGAATAAATATCTAACCAAATAGAGAATAGCAGTAAGAAGACAAATTATGAAGAGGCCAAGTAGAAGTTCTAGAGGTGAAAAGTATAACTGAAATTAAAGATTTGCTGGAGGGGTCCAACAGCAGATTTGAGCAGATAGAAAAAGGAACTTGAAGAGAGGCCAGATTTAAATTAGTCTGAGAAAGAATTACATCAGTGCTTAGAATGAAATTTTTAAAAAATGAAAAGAGACTAAGATGACCTTTAGGACACCATCAGCAGTACCAGCATATGTATAACAGGAGTCCCAGGTGAGAGGAGAGAAAGAAGCATGAAATATTTGAAGAAATAATGGCTGAAAATTTCTCAAATTTGATGCAAAATTTTAATGTACATGTAGAAGAAGCATAGTAAACTCCAAGTAGGATAGAAACAAAGCCTTTTAAAAACAGTCTGTGGAGAGACAAATTGAAAACTTTGAAAGCAATAAGAAATCACAGTAATTATTTTTTTCTAGGAACTGCAACATTTTCCACAGAAGCTCTAGTGTTTTCCCTTCCCACCAACAATGCACAAGGGTTCCAATTTTTCTGTTTTTGTCAACACTTTCTGATAATAGCCATCCTGTTGGGTGTGAAGTGGTATCACAGTTCTGATTTGCATTTTCCTAATTAGTTAACATTTTGAAGACCTAAGGAAGGAAATAAAGACCAGACTGGAGAGGAATGAAATAGAGAATAGGAAAACAATAGAATCGAAAGAAAATTTGGATCTAAAGATCAGCAAAATTGACATTAAAGCTAGACTGGTAAGAAAAAGCTCAAATCACTAAAATCAGAAATGAAAGTGGGGTATTACTACTAACCTTACATTATAAAATGTATTATAACTGTACATAGTCTAGTTGCATGCCAAAAAAATTATAAGACAGCCTAGGTGAAATTTTAAAAATCTAGAAACAAAATAACCAAAGCTGATTGAAGAAGAAATAGAAAATCTGAATATACCTAAAACAAGTAAAGAGATTGAGTCAATTATTACCAAAAAAATTCCAATAAAATTCCAGGATCAGGTGACTTCTCTGATAAAAAGAATTTACATCAGTTCTCAAACTCTTCCAAAAAATAAAGAAGAATCACTACCTAACTTGTTCTATAAGGTCAGAAGGCCAGTATTACCATGATGTTTAGTTGTTGTGTCTGATTGTGACCCCATGGGATTTCCCAGGCAAAAATTCTGGAGTGGGTTGCCATTTCCTTCTCCAGGGAATCCTCGACCTAGGAATCAAATCTGGGTCTCCTGCATTGGCAGGCAGATTCTTTATACCACTCAGTATCAAGGGCTTCCCAGGTGGCACTAGTGGTAAAGAACCTGCCTGCCAGTGCAGGAGATGTAAGAGACTTGGGTTCGATCTCTGGGTCAGGAAGATCCCCTGGAGGAGGGCACAGCAGCCCACTCCAGTATACTTGCCTGAAGAACCCCAAGGACAGAGGAGCCTGGTGGGCTGCATACGGTCGCAGAGCCGGACCCTACTGAAGCAACTTAGCACACATGCATGCACCCTGATACCAAAGCCAAAAACATGGCAAGAGAAGAGAAGCACAGATCAATATCCCTTGTGAATACAAATGAAAAAGAAAATCTCAAAAGTACTAGAAATCAAATTGAACAATTTAAAAATATATGTTATGAGCAAATGAGGGGCTCCAATGAAGATGGCAGAGCAGCAGGACATGGAACTCTCCTCCCACAAATACATCGAAAATCCACTTACAAATGGATTCTTACAGAACACCTACTGAACACCAATGGAAGTCCTCAAACACCTGAAAGGATGAGAAAGATCTCCATATAACTGGGTAGGAAGAAAGCGGGTGGGGGGAGAGAGGAAGTGGGAGCGAGCTGAAGAAAGGAAAAATTCCCACATCCTAGGAAGACCCCTCACCTGTGGGGAGAGAGCTGGGACAGAGAAGGAGCTTCAGTGGCTCACAGGAGGGCGTGGTAGTTTGAGGCAGGCAGAACAGAGGTGGTCCGTGCCAGTGCCCTGTGACCCCAGCCTAACGTGCATCCGCTGGTACAGGCACGGGCTGGAAAACAGGGTTGAGAGGGCAGACCTGGGGCGAGGACTGTTGCTGGCTGGAGACATCCTGAAGGGGCTGGAGTATGGCACAGCTGACGGCAACCAGGGGCAGAAGCCCGTCCCACCACAGAAGTGAAGCTCCAGTGTGAAGGGGCCCATTACAGCCTTTTTATCCACACGTCAGCCCCCTCCGCCTTGGGCTCTGGGAGAGTGCCCCGCCTGGGCAGGCTTGCAGGTCCCAGCTCACCACCTCAGGAGCAGACGCCAGTGGATTGCCCACGTGCAGAAGTGGGGTGGAAAGCACAGCTGAACACAGAAGGCCTGAGGGACACCTGAACAGAGTGTCCCGAAGCTGTGGGCTTTGCAGGTGCCTGCACGAGGGGGCTGGGCCAAGCCAGGATCTTAGATGCAGGCTCCCACATCAGGTCCAGGTGTGGGACTTCTGCAGTCCTGGGAGACTCAGAGACGAGAGACACCAGGGCTGATTGCCGACACACCCATGGCTGAGGTGGGGCAGAAGGCAGTACCCGCAACAGTGAACTTTGTGGGGGAAAGGTGACACAACAGAGCACACTCCCCAGTGAACAGCTCCAGCAGAGGATTGCTCAGTGGCTCCCCTCCCAGTGGGAATGCTCCCATCCCATCTACCTCCCACCACAGCTCAGAAACCTATCTGGGGACGTCTGCTCCAACAACTAACGAGCAGACCCTGCCCCTAACAGGGTAGTGACAAATACAGGGCAAAGAGAAGGCCCTGCTCCACAACCAGGGCAGGGTCTGGTCACCACAACACCAGTCACACCTCCTATCAAGGGGATTAACAGCCGGCCCACACTAAGAGCTGGCAGCCATCCATACCAAAACAGTCCTCACACCCAAAAGATTAAACCTGCGCAGGCTATACAGGGATGTTCCCACATAAGCATAGACCTCCAGGACCACAGTAGATAACTGTTTTTCCTAAACTCACAGAGCAAGAGAAATAAAAGTAAAACGAAAAAGCAGAGGAACCTTTCCCAAATATAAAAGATCAGGAGGATTTCCCTGAAAGGACAAACAAAGAGACCTCATAAGCTTAACAGACACTGAGATCAAAGCGGGGATAATGAAAAGGAATTAAGGAAGGCTATTGGGAGAAATTCGTGTGAAACACTCCCTTGGTATCTCCAATTTTCTTGAAGAGATCTCGTCTTTCCCATTCTAGTATTTCCCTGTATTTCTTTGCATTGTTCACTTAAGAAGGCTTTCTGATCTCTCCTTGCTATTCTCTGGAAGATTACTGCAAAAAGGACCTAGAAACTATAAGGAGGAACTGGGAAAAATTAGAAAATTTATCATGAGCAAATGAGACTCTCCAGGAATGTAAGGATGGTTCAACATTTGAAAATAAAGTATACATCATAGTAATCAATTGAGGGTGTGGGGAAACCCCACATAAGTATATCAATAGGTTGGGAACAAGACAGGGAAATCTGCTTTGGTCTGAAGCTGTAGCCAGGGCAGTTAGGCAAGAAAAAGAACTAAAGGACATTCAGATGAGAAAGGAAGAGGTAAAATTCTCTTTTCACAGATTACATGATTTTATATATTTTAAAAATTTCTAAAGAATACATACACATATATACAAAGACAACTAACAGAGCTAGTAAAATCAACAAGGTTGCAGGACACGAAGTCAAAGTACAAAAATTAGTTGTATTCCTATTTTGTTTGTTGTACTGCTTACAACAAACAATACAAAAATTAAGAAATCCATTTACAATAGCATCAAAAAGAATAAAATAATTAGGAATACATTTAGCCAAGGGAGTGTAAGACCTGTATGCTGAATTAAACTACAAAACATGGAAAGAAAATGTTTAAATGTCTAAATGGAACAACATTTCATATTCATAGTTTGGAAGACATTGTTAAGATGGCATTACTTCCCCTATTCATGACCAGTAGAATCCTAGCTAACTCCTTGGAGAATCTGACAAGCTGATCCTAAAGTTCATATGGAATTGAAAGAGACCCTGATTAGACAAAACCTTGAAAAAGAACAGCTAACTCCCAATTTCAAAACTTACTACAAATTAACAGTAAACAAAACAACATGGGATGGCATTAAGGATAGACATAGATCAATGGAATCGAACTGAGTCCAGAAATAAACCCATATTCTACGGTTAATTGATTTTCGACAAGTGTACTAAGACCTTTCAATGGAGAAAAGACATCTTTTTAATAAATGGTGCTGGAATAACTAGATTGTTCTTGTTGTTCAATCACTAAGTCATGTCCAACTCTTTGTGACCTCATGGACTGTAGCATGCCAGGCTCTCTGTCCTCCACTGTCTCCCAGAGTTTGATCAGATTCATGCCCATTGAGTCAGTGATGCTACCTAACCATCTTATCCTCAAACAATTAAATGCAGAAATGCCATATAATAATGCTTGCTCCTAGGTATATATTCAAGAGACCTGAAAATATGCTCACTCAAGAACATGTATACATGTTCACAGCACTGCAGCACTATTCAACATTCATAATAGATAAAAGTAGAAACACCCAAGTGTCTGTCAACTGATGAATACATAAATAAAATGTGGTAATCTACACAATGAAATATTTAGCCATAAAAGGGAATGAAATACTGATACATTGCCAGGAGATGGAGAAACCTTGAGAAAACCTTATCTAAATGAAAGAAGCCAGACACAAATGATATGATTACATTTATAGTAAATATCCAGAATAGGCAAATTCAGACAGAAAGGAGATTAGTGGTTGCCAGGGTCTAAAAACAGAGGGAAAATGGGAAGTGACTGCTTAGCGGATATATGCTTTCTTTATAGGGTGATAAAAATGTATTGAATTTAGGTGGTGGTAAATGGCAACCCACTCCAGTGTTCTTGCCTGGAGAATCCCAGGGACGGGGGAGGCTGGTGGGCTTCCGTCTATGGGGTCACACAGAGTCGGACACGACTGAAGTGACTCAGCAGCAGCAGCAGCAATGGTCATTATAAGAGCTCTCTAGTCTTTCCCTTTATAAGAGCTCTCTAGTCTTTCCCTTTCTGTAGTTTTCCTCTATTGTTCATTGAAGAAGGCCTTCTTGTCTCTCCTTGCTATTCTCTGGAACTCTGCATTTAGTTGGGTGTACCTTTCTCTTCAAGAAAATTGGAAATATCAAAGGAAAATTTCATCCAAAGATGGGCACAAAAAAGGACACAAACAGTAAAGACCTATTAGAAGCAGAAGAGATCAAGAAGAGATGGAGAGAATACACAGAAGAACTATACAAAAAAGATCTCAGTGACCCGGATAACCACGATGGTGTGGCCACTCAACCAGAGCCAGACATTCTGGAGTGTGAAGTCAAGTGAGCCTTAGGAAGCACTGCTGTCAATAAAGCTAGTGGAGGTGATGGAATTCCAGCAGAGCTATTTAAAATCCTAAAAGATGACTATCAAGGTGCTGCATTCTATGTGTCAGCAAATCTGGAAAACCCAGCAGTGGACACAGGACTGGAAAAGGTCAGTCCTCGTCCCAATTCCAAAGAAGGGTAGTACTAAAGAATGTTCAAACCACCAGACAACTGCACTCATCTCCCAAGCTAATAAGGTTATGCTCAAAATCCTTCAAGCTAGGCTTCAGCATTATATGAACTGAGAGCTTCCAAATGTCCAAACTGGGTTTAGAAAAGACAGAGGAACCAGAGATCAAATTGCCAACATTTGCTGGATCACAGAGAAAGCAAGGGAATTCCAGAAAAATATCTATCTCTGTTTCATTGACTATGCTAAAGTCTTTGACTGTGTATATCATAACAAACTGTGGAGAACTCTTAAAGAGATGGGAACACCAGACCATATTGCCTGTCTCCTGAGAAACCTATATGCGGGTCATAAAGCAACAGTTAGAACCCTGTATGGAACAATTGACTGGCTCAGGACTGAGAAAGGAATATGACAAGGCTGTTTATTTAACTTATACACAAAGCACATCATGCAAAATGCCAGGCTGGATGAGTTACAAGCTGGAATCAAGATTTCTGGGAGAAACATCGACAACCTCAGACATGTGGATGATATCACTCTAATGGCAGAAAGTGAAGAAGAACTAAAGAACCTCCTGATGAGGGTGAAGGAGGAGGATGAAAAGGCCAGCTTAAAGCTAAATATTAAAAAAAAAAAAAAACACTAAGATCCTGGCATCCAGCCCCATTACTTCACGGCAAATAGAAGAGGAAAAGGTAGAAGCAGGGACAGATTTCCTCTTCATGGGCTCTAAAGTCACTGCAGATGGTGACTGCAGCCTTGAAATTAGAAGACAATTACTTCTTGGCAGGAAAACTATGACAAACCTTGACAGTGTGTTAGAAAGCCACTTTGCCGACAAAGGTCCGTATAGTCAAGGCTGTGGTCTCTCCAGCAGAGCTGGATCATAAAGAAGGCAGAGCGCTGAAGAATTGAGGCTTACAAACTGTGGTGCTGGAGAAGAATCCTTAGAGTTGCTTGAAGAGCAAGATCAAACCAGTCAATCTTAAAGGAAATCAATCCTGCATACTCGGAAGGACTGATGCTGAGGCTGAAGGTCCATACTTTGGTCACCTGTCGCAAACAGCTGACTCATTGAAAAAGACCCTGATGCTGGGAAAGACTGAAGGCAGAAGGAGAAGAGGGCAACAGAGGATGGTTGGATGGCATTGAGGATGCAATGGACATGAACTTGGGCAGACTCTGGGAGAGGGTGAGGGACAGGGAAGCCTGGAGTGCTGCAGTCCATGGGGTCGCAGAGAGTCAGACACTTTTCTCTGAAGAAAAGTCCATGCAGCAACAAAGACCCAGCACAGCCAAAAATAAATAAATAAAATTATATATTTAAAAAAGAAGTTATTACACAGAAGAATATTATTCAGCCAATAAAAAGGAACTCTCTGGGGGGACTTCCCTGGTAGTCCAGTGGTTGAGAGTCTGCGTTCCAATGCAGGGGACGTGGATTTGATCCCTGGGCTTCCCTGGTAGGTCAGCTGGTAAAGAATCTGCCTGCAATGTGGGAGACCTGGGTTTGATCCCTGGGTTGAGAAAATGCCCTGGAGAAGGGAAACGCTACACACTTCAGTATTCTGTCCTGGAGAATTCCATGGACTGCATAGTCCAAGGGATCACAAAGAGTTGGACACGACTGAGTGACTTTCACTTTTCACTTTCAGGGAACTAAGATCCCACATGCAGCAGAGCAACTAAGCTTCCGAGCCACAAATAGAGGGTCCATGTGCTGCAATGATCCCCTGTGCTGCAACTAAAACCTGATCCAGTCAAATAAATTAATTAAAAAAAAAAAAAACAAAGGAACCCTTGGTTGACATATAATCCAGCAATCTCACTCCTGGGCCTATATCTAGACAACACTATAACTGGAAACGATACACGCACCCCTATGTTCACAGCAGCACTGCTCATAACAGCCAAGACACGGAAGCAAACTAAATGTCCATTGACAGAGGAATGGATAAAGATTTGTAATGGAATACCACTCAGCCATAAAAAGGAATGAATAATGCCACTTACAGCAACATGGATGGACTTAGAGATTATCATACTGAGTGAAATAAGTCAGAAAGAGAAAGACAAATACCATATGATATCACTTATCTGTGGAATCTAATGTGTGACACAAACGAGCCTATCTACAAAACAGAAACACACATACAGACACAGCGAACAGGCTTGTGGTTGCCAAGGTGGGTGGGGGTGGGTAGAGAAGGATTGAGAGTTTGGGATTAGAAGATGCAAACTATTATATATAGGATGGATAAACAACAAGCTCCTACTATATGGCACAGGGAACTACATTTAATATCCTATGATATACCATAATAGGAAAGAATATGAAAAAGAATGTATATATGCGTAACTGAATCACTTTGCTGGATAGCAGAAATCAACACAACACTGTAAATCAACTACACTTCAATAAAATAAACTGAAAGGAAAAAAAGATGCCAGAGAGCTTATTTTCCCTCCCTACCACCTAAGGACATGGTGAGAAGGTGGTCATTTACAAGCCAGAAAGAGACAGCTCCCTTTCTGCTGGTTGACCAGAAACGGACCGTCGAACACACTGGCACCCTCATCTTGAACTTCCAGTCTCCAGAACTGTGCGAAAACATGCTTCTCTAGAATAACACTGAATAAGCTTTTGAGAATTTCTCGAGTGTCAGTCACTACTTCTGTAGGGGGAATGGAGTGAGAGGTGAGCACCTCACCCCTGAGGGAGTGAGCAAACGTCGATGGAATCCCAGCTAAGGGAACTGGACCATTCTCCAAGGCCCAGATACTAAAAAAAGAGACCATTCTCTTTTTCACTGAACATGCTATATTAGATATGTGATTGGGAATCGAGTACTACTACTTTGGGTTTTAGTCATGTGTCAGTAAAAAGGTATTGCATTTTGCCTTGAAGAATACATTTATATATATGCACACCAAACAGTAAATTTTGTCTGTGATGTTTTATAGGTACATTGATCCAGGTGTGCCACACTGACATTCTGCAATAGATACCTGTGGCCAAAAGGTTTCCTATTCACCAATGACCCCACCCACCAGTTAGACAGGGCATGTCATTAGTCCTGGCCAATGGCTGTGTGAAGCCCTGGGCGCAACACAGAAAAAGACACGTGAGCTCTCCGTGTCATTTCTTCCCTTGTGGTCGTGTGGTAACAATGGGAATCCTCTTGTTGCTCATGTTACAGCCACAAGATGTTGGTGCTGAGTCTCGCAAGTGACTTTGTAGAACAAACCTTCCATAGATTTTCAAGGGACATGAAATGTAGGAAAGTAGGAATAAGCTATTCAGATGTAACTGCAGACCTTCATCATATTGTGCGCCAGAGGGGAACAATATTAATGCTTGCTGATGAGAGCTTGCTAACTTGAATGCCTATTTTACAGATAGTACATTTATAGTATGACATTTATAGTATCTCCTGATGTATTTCTTCCAAGTTCCCTTTGCACAACAAACTTCTGGCTATCTTTGAGATGCAGTGGCCAACTGAAGCAGGCGCTGTTGATGCCTACTATCGCCTAGACTCACCTTGGAGCTCACCTGCAGCTGTGGGTGGTAAGCAGCTTCCAGTATGGTTGCAGCTCCCCACTCTGAATGCCGGCTTCCCCGCCTGAGGGCTGTGTGAAGCATCAGGGGAATCTGCTGAGCCACGCACAGGAGCAACTCAAAGGATAAGACAGTTAATGCCTCAGAAACAACTCCTGACGATGGGGGAAGGAAGAATGGTGGATGACTGCCCCAGCCTCCCAGCCTGTGCTGGAACAATTCTGAGATGACCTGTACGGTTCTTCAGAGGGTAATCAGAACAACTGAGCTCTAATCATGCACTGTGCTAAACTGTTCAACAATGACTCCTTTCTGGACTTCCCATGGTGGCCCAGTGGTTGAGACTTTACCTGCCCATGTAGGGGACATGGGTTTGATCCCTGATGCAGGAAGATTCATTACGGACAAACACCCCTTGTGAGAAGAGTAGGAACCTCTAAGGAGAGTGTTTTATGTGAACCATCCACCTCAGGAACCACACTTTGCACTCTCTGACTCCTTGTCCACATTTCAACACACAGACTTCTAGCCCACATTCAGGAGGCATTTTGACCAGAAGAGAAAACCAGACCCGGTGTTGCTATCCATGAATTTGAATTACGAAGACTCCTGGTCCAGGATGAAATGAAAGCTTTGCTGTGTGCACCCTGCCTGACATTTGCCTTAATTTTCAGGTACATTTTGTCTCTAGCTAGCCCAAGCATTTAGCCCCACTCATAGAGAGGTCCAGTGGTTGCTTACACCACCTACCTACACCATCTCCATGGCTTCTAGTTGAGCCCGAAGCAAGCCCCAGTAGCTTAACTGGCCCCATTGATGTTGCTGTCCATGGTTCTGATAGAACGAGTATGCCTCTGCATCGACACCTGTTTTTGCTGTCTGTGCTGCTGCCTAATGGTTCTTTTTTTATGCTCAGGAAGATTCTGTACATTTAAAGAGCAGATTTTTGAGACACAGACTAAAACTCAACTATAAACATGAGGTTTTGGCTCTCATTGATGTGTTATAGGGGCTTCCCAGGTGGCACTGTCAAATGAAGGAGACATTAAAGACACAGGTTCAATCCCTGGGTTGGGAAGATCCCCTGGAGGAGGGCATGGCAACCCACTCCAGCACTGTTGCCTTGGGAATCCCAAGGGCAGAGGAGCCTGGAGAGCTACAGTCCATAGGGTTGCAAAGAGGTGGGCACAACTGAAGTGATTTCACACAATGTGTTATAGGATTTAGGACAATGGCCTATGTGTCCCCATTCATGCTGAAGAGTCAATATTTTCTTATTGTCCCATATTCTCAGAACAGGTTTTAGGATTTAGCACAGCTGATGGAAAGGAGTGGAACTAAATAGGGCTGTAGCTTGCAGGCTATTAATCACACCAGGGGAGCCACTATTCCTTTGGCAATCCCTGGCTTGGAACTGTCCTCTTTTTTACTTCCTATGTCCTTTCTAGCAGAAAGTCCTGTGGATTCTATCTTCTAAACAGCTTAGATTAGGCTGCTTCCTCACCTCCACCAACACTTCCACGACAATGATGATCATCACACTACCATCACCACCCTCACTCCTCTGCTTCTACTAACCATCACTTCTTGTTGGAATCATCCCTCTAGGATAAAAACTTCCAAGTGGAATAACTAAGTGTAAGTATAGGTATGTCGTTTAAGGATTTGATAGCTGTACCAAGGAGCATTTCCACCAACCTTGTAAAAAAGGACCAGAGCCACTTCCAGGTGGCAAAAGCACTACCAGCAATACAGTTGAATTAAAAATTGACCAAAAGAAACATTGAGTTGGCCACAAAGCTGATTCAGATTTCCCAAGTCACTGAAAAACCCAGATGAACTTTTTGGCCAACCCAGTACACTGAGAAACTAAACAGGGAGTTCTCTGGTGATCTAGTGGTTAGGATCTCACACTTTAACTGCAGTGGCCTGGATGCAATCCCTGGTCTGGAAACTGAGATCCTGCAAGCTGTGTGGTGCAGCCAAAAGGTTTTTTTAAATTAAAAAAAAAAATACTAATGCTGGACTTGCCTGGTGACACAGTGGATGGGAATCCATCCGCCAGTGCAGGGGATTCAGGTTCAATCCCTGGTCGGGGAAGATTCCACATACCTGGGAGCAGCTATACCCACGTGCCACAACTGAGGCCGCACTCTTAGAGTGGGTCTGCGGTAAGTACTAATGCCCCTATACTGTCTAGAGCCTGCGCTCAGCAGCAAGAGAAGCCACTGCTCACCGCAACTAGAGAAAGCCCTCACAAAGCAGCAAAGCAACGAAGATCCAGCACAGCCAAAAATAAAATAAATAGTAATTTTAAAAAAGATTTTAAGAAAATGCTAATGCTTATATAGAGCACTTAACACATACCATAGCTGAAGCAAGGGCATGCGGTGCTTCAAAACAAACCTTTGAGGTAGGTTCTGCTTTACAGAAGGAATAATGAGACCCAGGTACGTCAAGACACTTGCTCAAGTTCAGATAAGACACTCAGAGAAGGTCAGACAAAGCTTTCCGAGACTACACAGCAAGCGAGTGGCAGAGCAGGGACAGAAACCGATGTTTGTCTCCCCCACTCCTGCCAAGGAGATTCCTCCTTTCCTGCACCCCTGGAGAACTGCCAGGGGTCCCTGAGAAAGCAGAGATGGGGAAAAGCGAAAGGGACGCCTACAAGGGAGCAGGTAGCAGGAGAGGGCTGGGAAGAGGGGCTTCTGGGGCTACCGGGTCGCCATAGCGAGTGTGATGCAATGACGCCCATCGCTGCGTCAAAGGGCGGCTCCAGGGATGCGGGCACTGCGGCAGAGCTGGTCCCCACCGCCCGCGCCCACCTCGCCCCTGCAGCCTGCAGCGGCCCAGCCAGCAGGCAGCCGCTGCTGCTAACCTTCCTCCGGCCTCAGGACCACCGCCCGGAACCTCCGGTGACCCCTGAAAACCTCTCTCTGCCACAGGTGACCCCTGACAACCACTGCCAGGTACCAGCCGTCCCTGACAACCGCTCCAAGCCATCGGGAGCCCCTGACAACCGCCGCCAGCCACCCGCAGCCCCAGCCCGGCCCCCGAGCGCACCATGAAGTCGGCGGTGGGCTTGCGCCGCGGCGGGCCTGGCGGCCGTGGGGGCGGCGGCTGGGGCGCGGGGCGCGGGGGCGGGGGCGCCGGCGGCGACGGCGGCGGCGCGGGAGGCAGGGCCGGCTTCGGGGCGCGGACGCGCGGCTTCGGCGGCGGCCGGGGCCGGGGGCGCGGGGGCGGCGGCGGAGACGGCCGGGGGGCCCGCGGCGGCGGCGGGCAGCTGCGCGGCGTGAAGAGCAAGAACCGCCGCAGGAAGAGCGTCCTGACGGTGTCGGTGGAGCCGCACCGGCACGAGGGCGTCTTCATCTACCGCGGGGCGGAGGACGCGCTGGTCACGCTGAACCTGGTGCCGGGCCAGTCGGTGTACGGCGAGCGGCGGGTCACGGTGACCGAGGGCGGCGAGAAGCTGGAGTACCGCACGTGGAACCCCTTCCGCTCCAAGCTGGCCGCGGCCATCCTGGGCGGGGTCGACCAGATTCACATCAAGCCCAGGTCCAAAGTGCTGTACCTGGGGGCCGCCTCGGGGACCACCGTGTCCCACGTCTCCGACATCATCGGCCCGGACGGCCTGGTCTACGCGGTCGAGTTCTCCCACCGCGCCGGCCGCGATCTCGTCAACGTGGCCAAGAAGCGAACCAACATCATCCCGGTCCTCGAAGATGCGCGGCACCCGCTCAAGTACCGCATGCTCATCGGCATGGTGGACGTGATCTTCGCCGACGTGGCGCAGCCAGACCAGTCCCGCATCGTGGCTCTGAACGCCCACACCTTCCTGCGCAACGGGGGCCACTTCCTCATCTCCATCAAGGCCAATTGCATCGACTCCACCGCGTCCGCCGAGGCGGTGTTCGCCTCTGAGGTGAGGAAGTTGCAGCAGGAGAATTTGAAGCCTCAAGAGCAGCTGACTCTGGAGCCCTACGAAAGGGACCACGCTGTGGTGGTCGGGGTCTATCGGCCCCTTCCTAAGAGCGGTGGCAAGTAGCCACCCAGCTCGGGCTGTCCCTGAGATGTGCCCGAGACTGTGCTGTGCTCCGTGTTACCATACGTTTTCTTCGTGCACTGTTTTTCTGTTAAATGACATAAAGAAACAGTACCCAGGTGTATCAGTGAGGTCACACTGAGTTATCCCCACATCTCCAAATCCCCCAAACACTAAAATAGCTAAGATACCTGGTGAAAGGGGTCCATTAAGGAATAACAGCTTGGGGACTGTGCTTACTGCAGCCACTCAAAATCCTGACTGTTCAGGGCCCCTCTTCACACGTCCTTCCTCATCACAGGGGCTGGGGAAATGAGCTTATAAAATCATCTTTGGAAGGGGGGTGGGTGGGGGAGCACTTCCTACACATTGACCGCATCATGTGACCAAGCCTGACTCCAGGGAGTGGCACTGGGACTAACACACCCCATCTGTCTGACTCCAAGCCAGAGTTCTAATCATAATAAATAGTCAATCCTTTTCTCTTCAGGCTCCCCTGGTGGCTCACCGCTAAAGAATCCGCCTGCCAATGCAGGAGACGTGGGTTCAGTCCCTGAGTCTGGAATATCCCCTGGAGAAGGAAATGGCCGTCCAGTTCAGTACTCTTGCCTGGGAAATCCCATGGACAGAGGAGCCTAGTAGGCTACAGTCCATGGGGTTACAAAAGAGTCAGATATGACTAAGCAACTAAGCAACAACAACTTTCCTCTCCAAATAAGACCTTTTGCATTTGCTGGTATGTGTAATGGGACTTCTTAGGTGGCTCAGTGGTAAAGAATCTGCCTGCCAATGCAGGAGACCTGGGTTCAGTCCCTGGGTCAGGACCATCCCCTGGAGAAGGGAATGGCAACCCACTTCAGTACTCTTGCCTGGAAAATTTCATGGACCGAGGAGCCTAGCAGGCTACAGTCCACGGGGTGGCAAGGAGCTGAACACAACTGAGTGACTGAGCACACAGTATGTACAGTGAGAACGCCAGCCCCAAGGTGGCTTTGTTACCATTACCCTTTTACACAGGAGGCAACAGAGCTTCTGAAGGTAAACTGGTTGCTCAAGTTTGCACAGCCAGATGGAACTCAGAGCTCATAATCCATTGCTATTCTTTGTACACCAGTGGGACCTTGCCTCTCCCCCACAGGGCCCATGCTAAAGAGACCATACAAGCCCTAACACAAAGACATGGATTAGGACTGTCTTGACTTCTCTGTGTTCTTTCTCTCCCTCCTGATGCTACCCTTTACTTTTTTTTGGCCATGCCACGTGGCTGGTGGGAATCTTAGTTCTGTGGCTAGGGATTGAACCTGGGCCCTCGGCAGTGAGAGTGTGGAGTCCTAACCACTGAACCACCAGGGAATTCCCCCTTTTCTTAGATTTCAAAATAGTAATACAGGGTATGAAGGTAGGCTGTGAGTCCACCTAACAAAGTATTCCCAGTGCAAGGTATAACACATTCAAAGTGGCATCACCAAGGGTCTGAGAAATAACCAGGAAAATGATTCTCAGAAAGCACCTGTCTCTGAGAGGCAGTTCCTGCAGACCCTGAAGTTCAGTACATCAATTCTGGCTCTCCACACCAGCCCAAGGGAGCAGGAGAGTGAACAAGGCCAGGAGAGCTGTGAATGTTTCAAATCAGGCTTTTAAAAGGTCTTTTATTTATATTCATTCACTCATCCATTCAAGAACTCCCCACTGCCAATTGCCAAAGTCCTGGACATTTCATCCGGGAATGACTGGTCCCTAACACATCATTTGGAAAGCGCATCCACCTTCCTAAAGGTGTGCTTGCACAGAGACTATGGGTAGTCTGCGTTTTCTGAGGACATACTTCCTTCACACAGGAAGAAGATAAATCAGATTTTTAAACGGCATCCACCCCTCTGCTCCTCCCCTCCACTCACACACACACACACACGCTGCAATGCAGAGGGAGAGCTATCGTTCAGATTTGTTGGCCAGACTGACTCAGGAAGAAGAGGCTGAATAGAGTAAATGTCTGCAAAACCCCAAACCAGGCATTTCCATGAACAATGTGAACTCTTCATTAAAACCCTGCAAAGCCAGGATCATGTCTGTTTAACAGACGAGGAAACTGCCGTTCAGAGAGATGACATGACTTGCTTCAGATCCTCCAGTAAGACTCATAGCCAGAAACCAAACCCACAGGAGTCTGACTCCAAAATCACTGGCCTTTCCACTGAGGTCTGTGCTGCTTCCTCTACTTTGAAAAGCCCTTTCTCCAATCCTAAGCTAATGGATTCATGGCTGAGATGAAACTTGGAAGCTGAAAAAAGAAAAAACAGGAAAAAAAAAAAGAGGACTTCCTTGCTGATCCAGTGGGTTAAGACTCTATGCTTCCGCTACAGGGGGCACAAGTTCAATCCTTAGTCAGGGAACCCCACGTGCTGGGTAGAGTGACCAAAAAATAAAAATAAATATGCAAGAAAAAACCCTGAGGCTGAGAATGGACTCCCAGGAAAAAGGATGATTGCTTCCAGAATCTTAAGGGATCCAGTCCTTCCTCAGAGTCAGCTCAGCCTCGATAAGGAGCTTTTGGAGCCTCCAAACAGGGTTTCTGTCCTTCCAGATTGAGGACAGGGTTTTCTTGGCCTTTTTTCTTGGTGTGAGCATTTCCACATATACACAGGCAATTTATAGCTCATGTGTGAAGCTGCTCCACCATCAGTGGAGAAATGGCATTAAAAAAAAACAACTCATAAAGAACGTCTCTGAGCTGTAGATGGGTCTCTGGGCCAATGGGGTGAGATGGTATATCCCAGGAGAAATACGGGAATAAGGGCTAAGGGAATGTAGGAAGGGAAGCTGAAACCTGGTTTCGGAGGATAATGGCAGGAAGGAAGTATGGGACTGTAACTCCCATGGGCGGTGAGGTTCAGGACACAGGTAGCACCTGACCTGCCTGGGTTCCCAGAAGGCATTAAATTTGGGGTGCTTAGGTGTCTTAGACTGTGGATAACAAAATACCACCGTCTGCGTGGATTCGATAGACAGGTAACTTCTCCCAGTTCTGGAGGCTGGAAGTCCAGGGTCAAGGTGCCAGCAGGGTTGGTTTCTGGTGAAGCATCTCTCCTTGGTTTGTCAAGGGCTGCCTTCTCCCTGGGTCCTCACATGGTCTTTTCTGTGTGAGCACAAGGGAGATGAGAGAGATCGGGGAGGAGGGAGGGATCTCTGGACTCTTCCTCTTTGTAGAAGCACTCCAGCCCTGTCAGATTACAGCTCCACCCTTATGACCTCCTAGAACCCTAATTACCTCCATAAAGTCCTCATCTTCAAATACCGTCACATTTGAGGGTTAGGGCTTCAATATTTTAATTTGGGGAAACACAATTCGGCCCATAACACTAGGGACTGGATGGGAACTTTCTGCTAAAATGCTTGTCTTATTGGCTTCTGGGAAATGACTGCGAAAAGCAATGTACATCTGAACTAGCTGCACAGAACGCTGCACATCATCCCTTCCTCCCATCTTTCCTCCTGCTGTGAGTGTAAGACAACCAAGAATTAACAGGTAACACAAAGGCTGTGGGTTGGAACGGTGCTGGTGGGCGGGTAGGGTGGAAGTGGTGGGGAGGAAAATTAGTTGAGCTTCCAAGAGGGATTGGTTCAAGCTGGAAGCTGGGTAGAATCTGCTGCTGAGTTTCAGAGAATCAGGAGTGACAAGAGCCATGGTTGAGCCCAGCCCAGCAGATGCAGTGAGGCTGGAGGCTGATGCTCAATAGACCAGGTGAGATGGACCCTGAGTCAAACAGTGTCAGCAGGAACCAGTGGGAAGAACCCACAGACCTCAGCCTTCCACACACCCTTACTATGATGTCCGTCAGCTTCCTCCACCCTGATGCCTCTGGGGATGAGGGGAGGAAGAATGAGGAGGGAGAAGAAAACCTTTGTCGCAAAGGGACTGTTTTAAGCCGGAAGAAACCAATTTTTTTTCAAGTGGTAGTTTCCCTCCCAGCTGCAAATCCTCGACCAAGCAAGATGCTTTAACCCCATCTGAGCTGCAGTGAATATGTTTGAATTCTACTACACGTATTTATCAACCACTTATGATGTCTCAGGCATACAGATAAAGCACTTATTTGATTGCAAAGTGTTGTTTTTAAATTAATCACAAGAACAAACATACCAGAAAATACTGAAACGGAAATGTTCAGATTAATGTTAGCTGTAAAATGAATACTGGTGTCAGAACCACTCAAAACGTCTGTGTTGCTGGAGTTGAGAGAGCATGTAAGAGCCCCTGACCGGTGTCCTGCCCTTTTTTCTTCCCACCCCTGGTTCTGCCCCCACACCCTGAAGGAATGCACACATATGTCTGTAAATAGACTCCCAGCCCTCAAATCCAAGATTTGATCCTGCCTCTCAAACAGGCTCCTTTAAGCCCCTTGGGACTGGAGTTGCAAACTGGGAAGATGGTCCCCTCAGGAGAACTGGCCTGGGGAAGACTTGGCCCCGATGCATGATCTAGAAGGTGGGGGCATGGGCTCCTGGGGGCAAGACACTCGGCCACTATGGACTCCTTGCCCTGTGGGCCAAGGTGTAGACAGAGGAAGGCCAGAGTGCAGCGCTCAATATGTGGGGCCCTGGGCTGGGGCCCTGATTGCTCAGATCTGAGAGTGGCCCCTCTACCCAATTGAATCTGTGTTCCTCCTTAAGGAGGCAAGTCTAACTCTTTCTTCCTAGTAGTCTTTCCTGGCTCTTGGGCTCACAGGAAATTCCTCCTGATTCATGTTCTGATGGAGAAAACATTTACCGTGCACATGGTATGTTCCAGGTACCTCTAGACACCTTGTTTCACTTAATCCTCACAGCACCCGCTGGGAGGCAAGTGTTATCATTCCCACATCACAGATGAGGAAGCTGAGGGTCAGAAAAGTGGCAGGAATCACCCAAGTTGCAACAGAACTGGAGAATATGAGATCTGGGTTGTTGTGAAGAACTGTATTCTTTCTCTGAGTCAATGAAATTAAAACCAGGTGCTCTAGGGGAAAGAAGGCCTGACATCTGTTTTCGGTTAAGTCCCCCTAGCTGATTCTAATGTGCGTCCAGGGCTGACACGACTATTTCATCCCATACTGTTCTTGCTGTTGACTGGGAAAGGCAGAATTAGGACAGCACTTTGAATCACTAGATGACAACTGAGCTTTTCTGTGGGGCCTCTATGACAGGCCAGGATACCCCTTGAGATTCTCTATGACAGGCCAGGATACCCCTTGAGATTCCCAGGAGGAGGAGGGTTGAAGTCTGTAAATGAAGTTACTGCTGTTCCTGCCTCTTTAGTCCCTGATTGAGAACTGCCCGCTAGTCTTGTAAGGAGCTCAGCTGAGCTGGGAGAGAGAGCTGAGGTGCCAGGTGCAGGAGGAGTTCAAAAAGCAAGGAGGCAAAAATGAGAGATTTGGTCTTTAATCACTTACTGTGATGGAATGGGTACTCGTGGTAAAGAACCTGCCTGCCAATGCTGGAGATGTAAGAGACATGGGTTCGATCACTGGGTCGGGAAGATCCCCTGGAGGAGGACATGGCAACCCATTCCAGTATTCTTGCCTGGAGGGCCATGGTCCATAGGGTCGCAAAGAGTCAGACACAACTGAAGTGACTTCGCATGCAGTGTGATGGAATAAGCAAGCAGATAAAATGGGAGAAAGTGCCAACTCCCCTGTTCCACATTCCCCCATGGAAAGGCACCCCAGCTGAGAGTCAGTGGCAGCAGAGCTATGTGGGGATGACTTACTGCTGAAGGCGCCCTGGAACCAAATGCTCCAGCGTTTTATGGATCCTGACACCGCTGGTTAGGGTACGAGGGGGAAAGGCTGGGAGTGCAAAAGTTTTCAAGATTCTCCCCTTCATGCATAAGGAAGCAGAAGTCCTCAGATAGAAACTTATAAGGGACTTATCTGGTGGTCCAGTGGTTAAGACTGGCACTTCCACTGTAGGGGGCAAGGATTCAACTCCTGGTCGGGAAACTATAAGATCCCACATGCCACTCACATTTAAAAAAAACGAAAACATTTTGGAATGAAGGTGATGGATAGGAATGCCCCTGAGTCCTTGACTGCCACCCCCTTCAGAAACAGAAGTTCGCAGGCTGTGCCCCAGGTCTGGCGTGGGAAGGGCAGCTTCCCCTCCAGTCCCACCAGGTATTCTGGGTAAAGCCTCCTTAATTGCCTGTGGTCAGGCCTGAAAAATCAATCACACATCGATCCTTAACCAGAAGCTGATTCTGCAATGCCTATATCCTCATCCAAGCTCTGAATAGTGTTTCCAAGTTTTCCTGTCTCTTGAGCAAAAAAAAAATTTTTTTTTTTTTACCTTTCCATTTTTCTTTTATTTCTCATGTGTTCCACTTCCACTCCCTGGGGTCCAGCGAGCCCCACATCATCAGCTATGGCTCTAGGCCCACTGCCTCCAGCCGAGCCTCTGCCTGGAGAACTTGGGCGCCTAAGAACATTACACATGACTTCTTGCTATGCACAGTAGCTATTGAGCATGGCAGGACGTGAGAAGGGCTGAGATTGTTTTATGGAGCACATTTGTCTTTCTTACTTTTCACGTGATTTTAATCTCCCCCCACTTTTCCTCCCCGCTTGTTTGTCCACCTCACTGCCTTCAGGAACCCCGAGTCTGACAATCATTCAACCCCTTGAGGACTTCCAACTCTCTGACCCACCAACTTTTCATCATCCTTTCAACCCCCTTGCTCAGATCTTCACTTCCCTCTTTACTGATTTCATGGTCTATAGTCACTTCCTTGCTTAATGTTCTGTTCTTCTCTGTCTGCATTTCTGTTGGCAAACTGGCCAGTTGTTTTCTGAACCTATCTGTTTCTCGTAGTAAATTATCAAATGAAAACAGCTGCCAGTATATGCTACTAACACTCTTTTCCAACTTGTTTCCAAGCAAAAAGTTACTTGTTTGCTCTGACACTGAAAGAAAAAGAAGATACTGCAAAACAGAATAAAGATCAAATTACAGATAGAGTTTTGGGGATCTTCAGCACATGTGATAATTAAAGCCTGCAACAGATGAGTTTATCTATGTGTAGTTGTGAAGGAAAGGACTTAGAACTGAGCTCTTAGGAGATACACCATTTTGTGTTCTGATAGAGGAGACATACACAAAGGAGATTTACACAAAGCTTCTGGAACAATGTTGTGTCATGAAATCCAAAGGAAGACAGCATATCAAGAAAGAGGAAGTGTCAGCTTTGCCAAACGCTGAGAAACCAAGGAAGATGACAGAAAGCACCCGATTAATTTGACTTCATGGGTCACTGTTAGTGTTTGCAAGAACAGTGAATTAGTCAGGGACAATCCCTTTTAGAGAAGGTTGAAGATAAAAACAGGAGGCGAGGAAGTGAGTCAGTGAGAGCAAACACTCCTAAACATGTGATGAGGGGAAGAAATACAGTGAGGAGTGGAGGGACAGTTTTTGTTTTTGACTTTGCATTGACAGTGTAATAATTAATAGTGTGTCCCAGTATGGTTGAGAAGTCAGCCTTTATTCTGGAGTTGCAGTTATCATGCAGAGACTGTTCAGATCAATATTATTTGATGAATCTGTGTTCCTGCAAGAGGGAGCTCCCAATGGCACCATGGTTCAATTAGAATATGGCAGAAATTGCTATTTCCTCCAAATATCCATTTTCCCAGGCAGGATAGAATTTTCAGCCAGGCACAGGGCCTCCCAAACTAAAGACAATTCCTCAGTCTCCCTTGTAATTATATATGACCAGGGGAATAAGTCCTAAACAATGCAAATAAGCAAGAGTATCCTGTAGCAGGGCTTCCCAGGTGGCTCAGTGGTAAAGAACCCCCCTACTAACCAGGGGATGGGAGTTCGATCCCTGAATTGAGAAGATCCCCTGGAGAAGGAAATGGCAAGCCACTCCAGTATTCTTGCCCGGGAAATCCCAAGGACAGAGGAGCCTGGCGGGCTACAGTCCATGGGGCCGCAAAAGAGTAGGATACGACTTAGTGACTAAACAACAACAGCAACATCCTGTAGCAACTTCAGGGAAACTTCCTTAAGGAATAGCTTACATGAGTCATTTGACCCACTATGTCACTTTCTTCTTCCTTGCTTGTTGAAATATGGACACGATAGTTGGAGCTGAAGAGCCATTTTGGACCATGAGGTGACCTTGGGAATAGAGGCTACAGTTGACAGAGTAAAAAGCTAGAAGAATCCAAAGTCTGTGTTGACTTCATAAAACAGAATTCTATGGCAGCCCTAGACATCAGTATCTGTTAATGTTACAAAATGTAACATTAATGCAAATTTTGTTAATGCAAAAGGAAAATAAGCATCTAGTTTAAGCCTTATGTTTTGCAGGTTACTAATATCCTTGCTGTATGCTGTGCTTAGTTGTTCAGTTGTGTCCAACTCTTTGCAACCACCTGGACTGTAGCCTGCCAGGCTCTGTCCATGGTATTTTCCAGGCAAGAAAACTGGAGTGGGTTGCCATGCCCTCCTCCAGGGGATCTTCCCAACCCAGGGATCAAATCCAGGTCTGCTCTGGGTGGAATCTTTACCATCTGAGCCACCAGGCAAGCCCAAGAATACTGGAGTGGGCAGTCTATCCCTTCTCCAGGGGGTCTTTCCCACCCAGGAATCATCTCCTGCATTGCAGGTGGATTCTTTACCAGCTGAGCTACCAGGGAAGCCCACTTAGTCAAATCTAAATCTAATGAATATATACAAGGTCAGCAAGAAAAGTGCAGACTGTAATAAAATTGACAGTCCATCGCTGAATTGAAAACAGACTAAAAGTCACTGAAAAAAATTCTATTTAAGAAAAATAATAGTGTCAATTTAAGACCAAGGATACTGGTCAGGAGTCCTTGATGTTAAGAAGGAAATTAAGAATAGAGGTTTCCCATTTGCAGCAACATGGATGGACTTGGAGAGCATTATGCTAAAGTGAAATAAGTCAGATAGAGAAAGACAAATACTGTATGATATCATCTATATGTGGAACTTAAAATATACATGAACTAGTGAATACTACAAAAAAGAAGCAGACTCATATATAGAGAACAAACTAGTAGTTACTAGTTGGGGGAAACTTAGGTATGGGGGAGTGAAAGGCGCAAACTATTAGGTGTAAAATAGGCTACAGGCTGTATTGAATAACACAAGGAATCAAGACAGTCTTTTGAAATAACTATAAATGGAGTGTAACAATTTTTTCTAAGAAAGAAAAAAATTGCAATTTTTAAATAAATAAATTTTAAAAAATATAAAAATAAACTCGAAGTTGATTAAAGATCTAAATGTAAGACCAGATACTACAAAACTCCTAGAGGAAAACATAGGCAGAATAATCTTTGACACAAATAGCAGCAATTTTCTTGCATCCATCTCTTAAAGTATTGGAAATAAAATCAAAGATAAACAAATGGGACCTAATGAAACTTCAAAGATTTTGTACCAAAAAGGAAACCATAAAAAACAAAAAGACAACCTGTGGAATGGGAGAAAATATTTGCAATCAATGCGACTGACAAGGGATTAATTTCTCAGATATACAAACAGTTTGTACATCTCAATATCAAAAAAAAAAATGCAATTAAAACATAGGCAGAAGACATAAATAGACATTTCTCCAAAGAAGTCATACAGATGACCAACAGGCACATGAAAAGATGCTCAACATCATTATTAGAGAAATGCAAATCAAAACTACAATGAGGTACTCCTTCACATCAGTCAGAATGACCATCATTAAAAAGTCTACAAATAACAAATGCAGGGCAGGATGTGGAGAAAACGGAACCCTCCTACCCTGTTGACTGGAATGTAAATTGGTGAAGGCAATATGGAGAACAGTATGGAGCTTCTTTAAGACTCTAAAAATAGAGTTACTATATGAACCAGCAATCCCATTCCTGGACATATATCTGGAAAAGACAAAAACACTAATTCAAAGAGATTCATACATCCTGATGTTTATACCAGTACTATTTACAGTAGTCAAGCTATGGAAGCAACCTAAATGACCGTCAACAGATGAATGGATAAAGACGATGTACTATATATACACAATGGGATATTGCTCAGCCATTAAAAAGAAGGAAATACTGCCATTTGCAGCAACATGGATGGACCCAGAGATTTTCATACTAAATCAGTCAAAGTCAAATATCATATGATATCATTTATATGTGGACTCTCAAAAAATAATACAAATGAACTTATTTACAAAACAGAAATTGACTCACAGACATGGAAAACAAATTTATGGTTACCAACGGGGAAAGGGGAGAAGGCAGTGGCAACCCACTCCAGTACTCTTGGCTGGAAAATCCCATGGACGGGGGAGCCTGGTAGGCTGCAGTCCATGGGGTCGCTAAGAGTCGGACACGACTGAGCGACTTCACTTTCACTTTTCCCTTTCATGCATTGGAGGAAGAAATGGCAACCCACTCCAGTGTTCTTGCCTGGAGAATCCCAGGTACGGGGAAGCCTGGTGGGCTGCTGTCTATGGGGTCACACAGAGATGGACACGACTGAAGCGACTTAGCAGCAGCAGCAACGAGGAAAGGAGAGAGGATAAATAAAAAAGAAAATGAGAAGGAAATGGGAAATGACCATAATAGGAAAAAAATGTCGCATGAGGAAATGTGGTCTGTTATTATCCAGTTTTCCAAATTTGCTAGCATATTGAGTGCAGCACTTTCACAGCATCATCTTTTAGGATTTGAAATAGCTCAACTGGAATTCCATCATCTCCAATAGCTTTGTTCATAGTGATGCTCCCTAAGGCCCACTTGACTTCACATTCCAGGATGTCTGGCTCTAGGTGAGTGATCATACCACCGTGATTATCTGGGTTGTGAAGATCTTTTTTGTATAGTTTTTCTGTGTATTCTTGCCACCTCTTCTTAATATCTTCTGCTTCTGTTAGGTCAATACCATTTCTGTCCTTTATTGAGCCCATCTTTGCATGAAATGTTCCCTTGGTATCTCGAATTTTCTTGGAAGAGATATCTAGTCTTTCCTATTCTATTGTTTTCCTCTATTCTTGGCACGGATCACTGAGGAAGGCTTTCTTATCTCTCCTTGCTATTCTTTGGAAGTCTGCATTCAAATGGGTATATCTTTCCTTTTCTCCTTTGGTTTTGCTTCTCTTCTCTTCACAGCTATTTGTAAGGCCTCCTCAGACAGTCATTTTGCTTTTTTAGCATTTCTTTTTCTTGGGGATGATCTAGCTCCCTGTCTCCTGTACAATGTCACGAACCTCCATCCATAGTTCATAAGCACTCTGTCTAATACATCTAGTCCCTTAAATCTATTTCTCACTTTCACTGTATAATCATTAGATATTTGATTTAGGTAATATCTGAATGGTCTAGTCATTTTCCCTACTTTCTTCAATTTAAGTCTGAATTCGGCAATGAGGAGTTCATGATCTGAGCCATAGTCAGCTCCCGGTCTTGTTTTTGCTGACTGTATAGAGCTTCTCCATCTGTGGCTGCAAAGAATACAATCAATCTGATTTCAGTGTCAACCATCTGGTGATATCTATGTGTAGAGTCTTCTCTTGTGTTGTTGGAAGAGGGTGTTTGCTATGACCAATGCATTCTTTTGGCAGAATTCTATTAGCCTTTGCCCTGCTTCATTCTGTACTCCAAGGCCAAATTTGTCTGTTACTCCAGGTGTTTCTTGACTTCCTACTTTTGCATTCCACTCCCCTATAATTAAAAGGACATCCTTTTTAGGTGTTAGTTCTAGAAGGTCTTGTAGGTCTTCATTGAACTGTTCAACTTCAGCTTCTTCAGCATTATTGGTCAGGGCATAGACTTGGATTACTGTGATATTGAATGGTTTGCCTTGGAAATGAACAGAGATCATTCTGTCGTTTTTGAGATTGCATCCAAGTACTGCATTTCGGACTCTTCTGTTGTCTATGATGTTACTCCATTTCTTCTAAGGAATTCTTGCCCCCAGTAATAGATACAATTACTATCTGAGTTAAATTCACCCATTCCAGTCCATTTTAGTTTGCTGATTCCTAAAATATCGATGTTCACTCTTGCCATCTCCTTCTTTCACTTCCGATTTGCCTTGCCTCATGGACCTAACATCCCAGGTTCCAATGCAATATTTCTCTTTACAGCATTGGACCTTGCTTCCATCACCAGTCACATCCACAGCTGGGTGTTCTTTTTCCTTTGGCTCCATCCCTTCATTCTTTCTGGAGTTATTTCTCCACTGATCTCCAGTAGCATATTGGGCACCTACTGCCCTGGAGAGTTCATCTTTCAATGTCCTATCTTCTTGCCTTTTCATACTGTTCTCAAGGCAGGAATACTGAAGTGTTTTGCTATTCCCTTCTCCAATGGACCACATTTTGTCACAACTTTCCACCATGACCCGTCCGTCTTAGGTGGCCCTACACAGCATGGCTCATAGTTTCATTGAGTTAGACAAGGCTGTGGTCCATGTGATTAGATTAGTTAATTTTCTGTGATGGTGGTTTCCATTCTGTCTGCCCTCTGATGGAGAAGGATGAGAGGCTTATGAAAGCTTCCTGATGGGATAGACTGATGGGATAGACTGACTGAGGGGCATACCGGGTCTTGTTCTGATGGGCGGGGCCATGCTCAGTAAATCTTTAATCCAATTTTCTGCTGATGGGTGGAGCTATGTTCCCTCCCTGTTGTTTCAGTTCAGTTCAGTTCAGTCGCTCAGTCCTGTCCGACTCTTTGCGTCCCCATGAATCACAGCACGCCAGGCCTCCCTGTCCATCACCAACTCCCGGAGTTCACTCAAACTCATGTCCATCGAGTCAGTGATGCCATCCAGCCATCTCATTCTCTGTCGTCCCCTTCTCCTCCCACCCCCAATCCTTCCTAGCATCAGACTCTTTCCCAGTGAGTCAACTTGACGCATGAGGTGACCAAAGTTTTGGAGTTTCAGCTTTAGCATCAGTCCTTCCAATGAACACCCAGGATCGATCTCCTTTAGAATGGACTGGTTGGATCTCCTTGCAGTACAAGGGACTCTCAAGAGTCTTCTCCAGCACCACAGTTCAAAAGCATCAATTCTTCGGCGATCAGCTTTCTTCACAGTCCAACTCTCACATCCATACATGACCACTGGAAAAACCATAGCCTTGACTAGACGGACCTTGGTTGGCAAAGTAATGTCTCTGCTTTTTAATATGCTATCTAGGTTGGTCATAACTTTCCTTCCAAGGAGTAAGCGTCTTTTAATTTCATGGCTGCAATCAGCATCTGCAGTGATTTTGGAGCCCAAAAAAATCAAGTCTGACACTGTTTCCACTGTTTCCCCATCTATTTCCCATGAAGTGATGGGACCAGATGACATGATCTTCGTTTTCTCAATGTTGAGCTTCAAGCCAACCTTTTTTTGAGTTCCTCTTCACTTTCTGCCATAAGGGTGGTGTCATCTGCATATCTGAGGTTATTGATATTTCTCCCAGCAATCTTGATTCCAGCTTGTGCTTCTTCCAGCCCAGTGTTCCTCATGATATACTCTGCATATGAGTTAAATAAGCAGGGTGACAATATACAACCTTGACGTACTCCTTTTCCTATTTGGAACCAGTCTGCTATTCCATGTCCAGTTCTAACTGTTGCTTCCTGACCTGCATACAGGTTTCTCAAGAGGCAGGTCAGGTGGTCTGGGATTCCCATCTCTTTCAGAATGTTCTACAGTTTATTGTGATCCACACAGTCAAAGGCTTTGGCATAGTCAATGAAGCAGAAATAGATGTTTTTCTGGAACTCTCTTGCTTTCTCCATGATCCGGCGGATGTTGGCATTTAATCTCTGGTTCCTCTGCCTTTTCTAAAGCCTGCTTGAACATCTGGAAGTTCACGGTTCACATACTGCTGAAGCCTGGCTTGGAGAATTTTGAGCATGACTTTACTAGCGTGTGAGATGAGTGCAATTGTGCGGTAGTTTGAGCATTCTTTGGCATTGCCTTTCTTTGGGATTGGAATGAAGACTGACCTTTTCCAGTCCTGTGGCCACTGCTGAGTTTTCCAAATTTGCTGGCATATTGAGTGCAGCACTTTCACAGCATCATCTTTCAGGATTTGAAATAGCTCAATTGGAATTCCATCACCTCCACTAGCTTTGTTCGTAGTGATGCTCTCTAAGGCCCACTTGACTTCACATTCCAAGATGTCTGGCTCCAAGTGAGTGATCATGCCATCGTGATTATCTTGGTCGTGAAGATCTTTTTTGTACAGTTCTTCTGTGTATTCTTGCCACCTCTTCTTAATATCTTCTGCTTCTGTTAGGTCCATACCATTTCTGTCCCTTATCGAGCTCATCTTTGCATGAAATGTTCCCTTGATAGCTCTAATTTTCTTGAAGAGATCTCTTGTTTTTCCTATTCTGTTGTTTTCCTCTATTTCTTTGCATTGATCGCTGAGGAAGGCTTTCTTATCTCTCCTTGCTATTCTTTGGAACTCTGCATTCAGATGGGTATATCTTTCCTTTTCTCCTTTGCTTTTCGCTTCTCTTCTTTTCACTGCTATTTGTGAGGCCTCCTCAGACAGCCATTTTGCTTTTTTGCATTTCTTTTTCATGGGGATGGTCTTGGTCCCTGTCTCCTGTACAATGTCACAAACCTCCGTCCAGAGTTCATCAGGCACTCTATCTATCAGATCTAGACCCTTAAATCTATTTCTTACTTCCACTGTATAATCATAAGGGATTTGACTTAGGTCATATCTGAATGGTCTAGTGGTTTTCCCTACTTTCAATTTAAGTCTGAATTTGGCAATAAGGAGTTCATGATCTGATCCACAGTCAGCTCCTGGTCTTGTTTTTGCTAACTGCATAGAGCTTCTCCATCTTTGACTGCAAAGAATATCAGTTCAGTTCAGTCAATCTGATTTCGGTGTTGACCATCTGGCGATGTCCATGTGTAGAGTCTTCTCTTGTGTTGTTGGAAGAGGGTGTTTGCTATGACCAGTGCGTTCTCTTGGCAAAACTCTATTAGCCTTTGCCCTGCTTCATTTTGTGCTCCCTGTTGTTTACCTGGGGCCAAACTATGGTGGAGGTAATGAAGATAATGGTAACCTCCCTCAAAAGATCCCAGGCATGTACTGCCACAGTCTATGCCCCCAAACCTGTATCAGGCTACCACCGACCCATTCCTTTGCCAGAGACCCCCCAACACCCACAGGTAAGTCTGCTGTGGGGTCACTATTTCCTTTCTCATGGGTCCTGGTGCACAGGTTCTTTGTGCCCTCTAAGAGTCTATTTCCAGTCCTATGTAAGTTCTGAAAGCTCTATAGTGGGGTTAATGGAGACCTCCTCCAAGAGAACTTATACCATACCCACACCCAGAGCCCCTGGAAAAGGTCAGTCTTCATTCCAATCCCAAAGAAAGGCAATGCCAAAGAATGCTCTATCTACCGCACAATTGCACTCCTCTCACACGCTAGCAAAGTAATGCTCAAAATTTTCCAAGCCAGGCTTCAACAATACATGAACCGTGGACTTCCAGATGTTCAAGATGGTTTTAGAAAAGGCAGGGGAACCAGAGATCAAATTGCCCACATCCGCTAGATCATTGAAAAAGCAAGAGCATTCCAGAAAAACATCTACTTCTGCTTTATTGACTATGCCAAAGCCTTTGACTGTGTGGATCACAACAAACTGTGGAAAACTCTGAAAGAGATGGGAATACCTGACCACCTGACCTGCCTCTTGAGATATATGTATGCAGGTCAGGAAGGAACAGTTAGAATTGGACATGGAACAACAGACTGGTTCCAAATAGGAAAAGGAGTACGTCAAGGCTGCATATTGTCACCCTGCTTATTTAACTTATATGCAGAATACATCATGAGAAATGCTGGGCTGGAGGAAGCACAAGCCAGAATCAAGATTGCCGGGAGAAATATCAATAACCTCAGATATGCAGATAACACCACCCTTATGGCAGAAAGAGAAGAACTAAAGAGCCTCTTGACGAAAGTGAAAAAGGAAAGTGAAAAACTTGGCTTAAAGCTCAACATTCAGAAAACTAAGATCATGGCATCTGATCCCATCACTTCATGGCAAATAGATGAAGAAACAGTGGAAACAGTGGCAGACTTTATTTTCTTGGGCTCCAAAATCACTGCAGATGGTGACTGCAGCCATGAAATAAAAAGACACTTAATCCTTGGAAGAAAAGTTATGACCAACCTAGACAGCATATTAAAAAGCAGAGGCATCACTTTGCCGACAAATGTCCGTCTAGTCAAGGCTATGGTTTTTCCAGTAGTCATGTATGGATGTGAGAGTTGGACTATAAAGAAAGAAGCACGCCAAAGAATTGATGCTTTTGAACTGTGGTGTTGGAGAACACGCTTGAGAGTCCCTTGGACTGCAAGGAGATCCAACCAGTCCATCCTAAAGGAAGTCAGTCCTGAATGTTCATTGGAAGGACTGATGCTGAGGCTGATACTCCAAAACTTTCGCCACCTGATGCGAAGAACTGAATCACTGGAAAAGGCCCTGATGCTGGGAAAGATCGAAGGCAGGAGGAGGAGGGGATGACAGAGGATGAGATGGTTGATGGCATCACCGACTCAATGGACATGAGTTCACTGGCTTGGAGAATTTTGAGCATTACTTTGCTAATGTGTGAGATGAGTGCAATTGTGTGGTAGTTTGAGCATTCTTTGGCATTGCCTTTCTTTGGGTTCAGAATGATGTTTTCCAGTCCTGTGACCACTACTGAGTTTTCCAAATTTGCTGGCATATTGAGTGCAGCACTTTCAGAGCATCATCTTTTAGGATTTGAAATAGCTTAACTGAAATTCCATCACCTCCACTAGCTTTGTTCTTAGTGATGCTTCCTGAGGCCTGCTTGACTTCTTCGCATTCCAGGATGTCTGGGTCTAGGTTAGTGATCACACTGATCATACTATCATGATTATCTGGGTCGTGAAGATCTTTTTTGTATAGTTTTTCTGTGTATTCTTGCGACCTCTTCTTCATATGTTAGGTCCATACCATTTCTGTCCTTTATCGTGCCCATCCTTGCATGAAATGTTCCTTTGGTATCTCTAATTTTCTTGAAGACCTCTCTAGTCTTTCCCATTCTATTGTTTTCCTCTATTTCTTTGCATTGATCACTGAGGAAGGCTTTCCTATCTCTCCTTGCTATTCTTTGGAAGTCTGCATTCAAATGGGTATATCTTTCCTTTTCTCCTTTGCCTTTCGCTGCTCTTCTTTTCACAGCTATTTGTAAGGCCTCCTCAGACAACCATTTGGCCTTTCTGCATTTCTTTTTCTTGGCCATGGTCTTGATCCCTGCCTCCTGTACGATGTCGTGAACCTCCATCCACAGTTCTTCATGCTCTCTATCAGATCTAATCCCTTGAATCTATTTGTCACTTCCACTGTATAGTTGTAAGGGATTTGATTTATGTCACTGCATGATCTAGTGGTTTTCCCTACTTTCCTCAACTTAAGTCTGAATTTGGCAATAAGGGGTTCATGATCTGAGCCACTGTCACCTTCTGGTCTTGTTTTTACTGACTGTAAAGAGCTTCTCCATCTTTGGCTGCAAAGAATATAATCAGTCTGATTTTGGTATTGACCATCTGGTGATGTCCACATGTAGAGTCTTCTCTCGTGTTGTTGGAGGAAGGTGTTTGCTATGACCAGTGTGTTCTCTTGGCAAAACTCTATTAGCCTTTGCTCTGCTTGTATTCCAAGGCCAAATTTGTCTGTTACGCCAGGTATTTCTTTTTTTCCCATTGGTGACTTTTTTTTTTTAATTGGAGGCAAATTACATTAATATATTGGTTGGTTTTGCCATACATTGACACGAATCTGCCCCGGGTGTACATGTGTTTCCCCTCCTGAACCCCCCTCCCACCTCCCTCTTCCCCATATCCTCCCTCCAGGTCATCCCCGTGCACCAGCCCCAAGCATCCTGTATCATGCGTCGAACCTGGACTGGTGATTCATTTCACATATGATAATATACATGCTAAAATGCCCTTCTCTCAAATCATCCCACCTTCACCCTCTCCCATGCTAGTTATTTCTTGACTTCCTATTTTTTCATTCCAGTCCCCTCCAATGAAAAGGACATCTTTTTTGGGTGTTAGTTCTAGAAAGTTCTGTAGGTCTTCATAGAACTGTTCAGCTTCCTCAGCATTACTGTTTGGGTCATAGATTTGGATTACTGTCATAGTGAATGGTTTGCCTTGGAAACAGAGATCATTATGTCGTTTTTGAGATTGCATCCAAGTATTGCATTTCGGACTCTTTTGTTGACTGTGATGGCTACTCCATTTCTTCTAAGTGATTCTTGCCCATTGCTGCTGCTGCTAAGTTGCTTCAGTCATGTCCAACCCTGTGCAACCCCATAGACAGCAGCCCACCAGGCTCCTCTGTCCCTGGGATTCTCCAGGCAAGATCATTGGAGTGGGTTGCCATTTCTCCAATGCATGCATGCATGCTAAGTCGCTTCAGTCCTGTCTGACTCTGTGCAACCCTATGGACAGCAGCCCACCAGGTTCCTCTGTCCACAGGATTCTCTAGGCAAGAATACTGGAGTGAGTTGCCATTTCCTTCTCCGTATCCTTGCCCACGGTAGTAGATACAATGGTCATCTGAGTTAAATGGACCCATTCCAGTCCATTTCAGTTCACTGATTACTAAAATGTCGATATTCAGTCTTGCCATCACCTGTTTGAGCACACATTGGTGAGTAAAATATCCAGTCTAGAAGATACATTTCGCTTCACACAGTTCATCAGCCTCAATCAGTCACCCGGCCCTATTCAACCACAAGGGAACCAGAAGGTACTCTGCCGTCACATGTCCAGAAGAGCTAAGAACTAGAAATATTTGGCAAAGAATTCTGACCCCCTCAACAAGAAAGCCTGTGTCATGATGTTGAAGCTGTATGACTTGAGCTCTGGGCATGACTGCACCATGTATCACCTCTAAGACAGTATCCAGACACAAGTGCTCATCAGTCATTTTGGGTATATTTCTCTCTGATGATTCATAGTCATGCAATATATTATATGCAGAGATTGCATAATGAATATAAAGTAATTGGTTGGCTTAGTTATGAATTCAGCAATTCTTTTTAAAAGGAACTATTCCAGTTTTCTTCTTGGATTATTAAAGTAATATGTTCTCATTATTAAAAAAAAAACTACGAAACAATGGAATACTCGAAAAAAGAGGGAGAAACCATCCATAATTTCACCTTCCAAAAATAGAGTTAATATTTTAGTGGAATTCCTTCCAAATTTTTTTCTATGTATTTTTAAACACTAGCTGGCATGGTCACCAAAATGATAACTATTTCTTCATTGGTGCTGTTGTTCTGAATAGGTGATCTAACTGGCCCTAACTAGCTGACAATTTTTTTAAAGATGTTTCAGCTCTTTTCCTTGTAACATTGGTATTTTAGCATGGCTATATAGCACTTAAATGTTAATCAGTAACTAACCATTGCAGGTCACATTCTGTATTTTGAAGCAATGAATCCCTAGTTTAAAAATTGTTTGTTAGTCTCAGACTAGCCATAAAACAAATGAATAATTATAATAGTTATTTTTATATGTTTCTGGTATTTTCTCCACCCAGTTTACTTATGAAAAGGGAACAGCTTTGGAAGTTCATATTACAATGAAATTTAACCCACTTAAAATAATCAAGATTCTAGTTACCTTTCAAAATAATAAAAACTGCTGATGATCCAAGTAATGACTAGTCTAAGGAATAAATTAACCAAATATGTTAGAACTAGGATGATGGCTTTTCTGGAGTCCATTTTGTTATAAACTAGACTCCTTAGGTGAAAGATAATACATGAAAATATTTCAGTAATTATTACTCAACTTTTTCCAAGGACTCTTTTTCCTTAATATTTTTTCTGGCATTGCATTTAATGTGTAGATTTATTTCAACCAAGAAAGAAACATCGGCCAAGCATCTACACACAGCTCTTGTAATTTTACTATACTGTAGCAATCTTTCAGCTGTTTAGGTTAATGAAAGAATAACACAATGGATTGTGAACTTCTTCAGGGAAAAAATTATAAATTATCCATCTTTATAGTCCTTACAACTTCTAGCAAAATGCACTTTATAGAGGAAACACCCATAAACAAATAAATGTGATACAAAGTACAATCTGTATGTGAAAGGTATTTGAGTTTTTGACATATTTTCCTTAGTGTTACTCATCTAAATCTTTGTATTCTGAAATATATCCTTATAATTTCCAACAGAAAAGCTACTTAATTAGGTTGTGAACATTTCTTGAAATGAGTTGACAAGTAACTTTACAAAATCTTTGTCCTCATTTATATCCCCAACAGGGCATGATTGCTCATTTCATTCTAGGCTCACCAATGGAGTTTACTCACAAAGTAAACAAACTAATTAGATCCACAGGACATGTCTCTTGTCTTCTCATTATTAATGAGTTTGAACATTAGTAAAATATGCAGTACACATTTCTTATTTTGTGAACTGACTGTTCATGTCCACACTTATTTATTTTCCCATTTTCTGTTTAAGGTCTTAGTGTTATCTATTTCTCATGTGATGAGCTGACTCACTGGAAAAGAGTCTGATGCTGGGAAGGATTGGGGGCAGGAGGAGAAGGGGACGACAGAGAATGAGATGGCTGGATGGCATCACCGACTTGATGGACATGAGTTTGAGTGAACTCCGGGATTTGGTGATGGACAGGGAGGCCTGGCGTGCTGTGATTCATGGGGTCGCAAAGAGTCGGACACGACTGAGCGACCGAACTGAACTGAACTGAACTGATTTCTAGTCTTCGTCCTCACATTGTGCAGCATAAATACTTCTATCTCAAATAGGCACTTGTATACATGCATCTCTGCAGTGAGGCTGTTTCTATAAGGGTTAGTGACTTCTTTTTACTTATCTGGGAGCAACAGCATACACACAGTAGAGAAAATGCACACTGCATTTCGTAGAATTATTCTTAGGATTAAATGAGATAATCTAAGCAAAGCACTTAAAGCAGAGTCTGTCACATAGCAGATGCTCACTAAATTATTTTCAGAAATCAATACGTTTCACTGTTGAGCTAAAACTACACAATTTCATTTCAGAGTTTAGGAAAATCAAGATGAAGTATCTTTGAAAAATCACAAACCATACGTCCAAGTTGTAGATTTGGATCCTGATTCTCAAATCTTTCACCACAAATTTACATCAGACTGAAATACTCTTGAAAAATTTCTGAAAGACCAGTATGACTTGTGAACTTTAAAACCTTTTGTCCTCCAATGGATTATTTTCCCTAGTCTGTAATACTCTGCACCCACATAGATGTCTTTACTTTCCTCATTTAAATTTATAGGAAATTGGTGGTGAAAACAGTAATGCTCGAAGAAGCCCAACTATACATCACATGATTGACGCTTACTTCTCCAGATTAGTTAGCTTTTGTTTTCAGACAGAAGAGGCAGCTGTTCTCGCGGCCACTGTCAGAAAAGCAGAACTAAAGCAACTGAGAGGCAAAGACAGAGCCCTTGGGAACGGCCAGTCAGCTGGAGGGCTTAAGGCTTGGCAGTGGGTTAGGAGCATTTCTGTTGCTGCCAGGAAGAAGTGGGGGGGGGGGGGTGGTTGCAAAACTAGTCTGAAGCAAAAAAAAGTGAGGTTTTCCGGGATAACAGCAGCGCCGGGGGCGGGGGGAGCAGGCCGGGCTGGCGGCCCAGCAGGCGGGTGTGTCCAGTACAGGCCGGAGGACGCAGGAGGCTGGCGGTGGCGGGCGGGGGGAGCTGCGTCTAGGTCAGCGAAGGACGAAAGAAACCGGACAATGACGCCGATCGCCACCTGCTCCCGGCTCGAAGGCCTCTAGGAAGACACCGACTCCCAACCTACGGCCGCTTTCCCCGGCATTCGCGAGACCCCGGAGCCTCCTCAGGCATTTCCGGTAAGAAGCCCGGGGCGCGGGGCTTAGACCCCTGCATCGCGGCGCGCAGGCGCCTTGCGACACTGGAGGCCGCGGACGCCGACGGAGGGGGCGTGCGAGCCGGAGGAGAGCCTCTTCTGCGCTTGCGCTGTCTGTTTTCACCCGGTCGCGGAGGCTCGGGGTTGGAAACAAACCTTGAGCCGACGTCTGGCACTCCCTGGCCGGGGTCGCCCTCCGCGCGGCGTGTTGGTAGGTCGTCGGAGAGCTCCGCAGGGGTGCGGGGAGGTAAGCGTTCCCTGTTACAGGCGTCTTGGCTTCGCCTCACCCCGTTGCCCTCACGGAGGGGCGGGTGGCCGCTGGTCGCTCGGCGCTGGGTCTGGCCCTCCTGCGCCTCCAGGGGCCGAGCCTTGGGGCCCTCCGGGCCATTCCTTTTCCGAGCCCCCCTGAAAGTGGCTGGGAAATCAGCACCCTCAAACCCAGCGGCCGCCTCGGTGAACCCTGGAGGGCCGGGCCAGGCTGGGATGGCAATCACGGCGACTGTTTGCCGGGTCCCACCCACCTGGGCCGCCCGGACTGCCCGGCGCTGCCCCGGGGCGCGACCCACCGGGGCCGCGGCGGGGGCGGGAGAAGCGCCCCCCGGGCCCCCGGCCGCCTGTCCGGCCAGGGCGGTGCGGCGCCTGCCCGAGGGCCTGCGGTTCCCCGGGAGAGTGGCGGCCTCTGCGCCGACAGGACTCGGCCTCTGCGCCGAAAGGACTCGGCCCCCGCAGACCGATCTGTCACCGCAGCCGAGCTCTGGCGAAGCGCGTTCCCGCACCCGGGCGTTTTTTTCTCGTTGTTTTAGACCCGAAGGACGCGGCGGCGTTCCTTCCGTCTACGTTTTCTTTTGTACCTTTGAAAAATTATGAAAGGTGATCTAACTTTTAAACTGTTAACTTCATTTGTGCTGTTGTGATTGCCTATTATTATGTTCCAGACTGAGGCTGTTCTTGCACCCTCTAGCCCCCACATTTGATAACTTACTACTTTTTTCTTTGACAAAATAGGCAGCTTGTTGATCGAATTAGGTTTCTTAATTTATTGTTTTGAGCTGTCTTTTGAATTGACAGAAGTTCAGTGGTTTGATCTAGTAGAACTAGTTTTTCACCTAATTTCTTTCCTTTTTTTTCTCCCTCGGGTATTAAACTGCATGTTTGGTGTAAAATTTTTTTTAATATTAAAATAAAGGAAAAGGGAAAATAATCAACTATGATTCCACAGTTAAAGGTAATCAACAATAGTTAATTTTGACTTTTTAACCTGAGTCTTTTCCCCATGGGATTTTCTTAATTAAGATGATGAGATTTTATATACAGTTGGATTACTCACTTTTCTTGCTTAAAATTATATTTTTAGCATTTCCCCATATTTTAAAAAAACTTCATAAATACCACTTTATGATTTCGATTACACTACTGATACGTGAACCAACTATCTTTTGAAATAGTTATAGTACAGGTAAAACTAAATTCCCTGTTAACTATCATCCCCTGGTATGCTAGATAATATGAAAGTATCAGTTTATTTAATACAGTGGGTCTCAGGTTCCCTTTCTACACTTAAAAATTATCGAGGAGTAATAGAGTTTTTGTTTTTCTAATGAAGTATATATACTACTTTAGTAAATTAAAATTTTTTATTTATTCATTTAAAATTAGCAATACACCAATTAATTATATATTAAAGTTAATGTTTAAAATAGCTAAAGTATTTTTTTTTAATATTAGAAAGGTGTTTTTTTTTTTTTTTACATTTTTTGTAGATCACTTTAACATCTGGTATTATAGGTAGAATCTCATTTGGTGTGCTACCTTATTTAAGCTGAAGCATATTAAGAGAATCCATCCTTGCACAGATAAATACTTGGACAAGAAGGCCCTCACCCCCCAAAAGATTTGGGGTTTTTAGGGGCCCTCAGACCACAGTTTGAAAGAACTGATTTAATCGTTCTCATATCGATGAGCTGTTAGGTTCTTTGCAGTTTTCACTATTACAAACACTGCAACATTGAAAGTTCTTTGTAATGTATTCTTGAGCATAGTACTGGTGTTTCTCTACAAGTAGAATTGCTAGGTCATAGAGTATATACCTAAAAAGTCTTGACAGACATAAACATCACTTTTGATGTCTACATAATTTTTTGTGTCCTAATGTTGGTGTCTCGATTGTTTTAATTAATGATCTGGCAACGTATCTTTGCATAGTTTTAGTTGTTTTGAATTATTTTCTTGAATTTATGAAATGAGAATTATTAGATCAAATCTTAGGAATCTTTCTTAAGTTTTTTGGTGTATATCGTTCCCCTGACTGAGTATACTGGTTTACTTCTTATCATCAGGGTCTGTGATGCTCTTTTTATCAGACCCTTACCAACCATGTGTGCTTTTATTATTAGAAAGATTGTATTCTGATTTAGGAGGTAGCTAAAGGTATGTGTTCTAATTCGTGTTACTTTGATAATGCAGACTGTACACTGAATTTTTTTTCATAATTTTACTAGTTCTTATTTTGCCTGTTTATGGTCCAGTGTCCAAGTGTTTTTCTAAAAGATTTGTATTATCTTTTTATATTATAAGGATACATGCTATCATTTTTTGAAGGAAAGGAACAAAATTAACTTTTTTCCTATTTATAGTAGTATATTTTTGTTAAAAAATACTATAAGGACATATAGATGTGAAAAGCTTACATAATCTCAGACACCATCATTAATAGTTTGGTCTTTGCTCCTCTGTATTTTTTTTCGTTGTGCCTTTGCTAATACTATTTTTTTTTTTTTTTACAACTTATTTGTAAAAATGAGTTTGTCCTATGCATGAGGTTTTATAATTTGATTTTTTTCTTTTTTTTGTTTTTTAACATTATATATTGGATATTTTTCTATAGACGTACATAGAACTCTGGGCAAAGTTCTTTCAGAGTGGCTTTAGGAATACCAGTTGTGACCTTTAGTTATCTCATGTCAGGCTCCTGTCCTCTTCTGTATTCTCTTCCTAGGTGATTTCATCTGTTAACAGCTATGTACTGCCAGTTTCCAAATCTTTATCTCAGACCTCTCTCCTGCATTCCAGATCCTTACATTCAGCTACCTATTGGACATCTCCCCCAGGACAATCTCAAGGTACTTCAAACACCAGTCCAAATGTAAACTCTTGTTTTCCCTCAGTCCTGCTCCTCTTTGTATTGCCCGTATGGTCAGTGGTACTGCCGGCAATTAGCTGATCTTACAGCTGTGAGGTTAAAGCGTCTGCCTGCAATGCGGGAGACCTGGGTTCAATCCCTGGGTCGGGAAGATCGCCTGGAGAAGGAAATGGCAACCCACTCCAGTATTCTTGCCTGGAGAATCCCGTGTACGGAGGAGCCTGGTAGGCTACAGTCCACGGGGTCGCAAAGAGTCAGACAGACTGAGCGACTTCACTTCACTTAACAGCCAGTAGGTGGCTACCTACTCACTTGTGATGGCAACCTAGCTAATCCTAGCTTTCTCCCTTGTTTTCCCTCTCCAGAAGTCACCATTCTTTAGCCACTTTTATATCTGTTTCCTTTCTGTCTAATCTGTCTCAGTTCAGACTCTCATCATCTCTCACTTGAACCATTTTAGGAGCCTCCTTACTGTTGGTTTTTTGTTCTCTGACAGATCTTCCACGTTGTTGCCAATTTGGTTTCACTCATGAAGAGATTTTTAAAAATCATTTTTGTAAAACTAAATAGTGTAAATACTTGTTTGTAAACTATGTGTCCGTAAATAACCAAGTGAGTAAAGATACTACTTATAACAGGTTATGCACCGGTAAGTAAAATTCCTTAAAATATGGAGTATATCTTGTATTTCTTTTGTGTCTTCTCTCCAAGGTAGATTACTGGCACAATAAATAAATCTTGATCGAAATGGGAAGTATGTGCAGTTTAATAAGATTTCATGTCAAAAATTTCAGTATCACACTTCCTTGGTGGTTCAGATGGTAAAGAATCTGCCTGCAGTGCAGGAGACAAGGGTTCGATCCCTGGGTTGGGAAGATCCCCTGGAGAAGGGAATGACAACCCATTCTGGCATTTTGTCTGGAGAATTCTATGGACCGAGGAGCCTGGTGGGATACAGCCCATGGAGTGGCAAGGAGTTGAACATGACTGAGCAACTAAACACATACCCATCATACCTTTTATAAATTATTAGATTATGGTTTAATTATCCTACTTTTTTTGTATCTTTTAGGTGCCTTAAAGAACATAGTGCTTAGTAGTATAATGCTGTTTAGATAGAAATACTTTGTAAGTAGAAATACTTTATTAAGTATTACTTAATAAATTCTATATTCTTTAAGAAAAATTATATGGCTTTTTCTAATGAGAATTGTTTCTTTCAGTTCTGCACTTTATTTTTTTTAATAAATTTTGAATTCAGAGTTCCTTTATTACTTTTTCCCGTGTTTATTTTTAACGTAATATTTATCAAAAGGATACCTGTACATAATTATTTGACTTTAAAAACTCAAATAATACTACAAGACTTATAATGAAAAACAGCCCTCTGCCCTCATCCTCTCCCGTAAATCCCACTCTGCAGAAGCAAAAGTAGAAGCAACTTTTCTAAGTGTTCCTCATTGGAATCACAAACACAGAACATAATTTGACTAACTGTTTTCTCAGTTCCCCCAAGGGTGATTTATAACTACAGTTGACCCTTCAACAACTCAAGTTTGAATTGCAGGTCCACTTATTCGTGGACCTTTATTTTTTTCAGTAGTAAATAAATACTCCAGTACTACATGATCCTGCTTGGTTGAATCCATGGATACAGGGGAATGTCAGATACTGAGAAACTGTGGATATGGAGGGCCAACTGTAAGTTATACACAACTTGATGAGTCGTCAGCTCCCGTAGCCCACTGTTAAAGGGTCACCTGCAGTAACACTTTAGATGCATAGGAGAGATGTTAATTCATTACACAGAGTGGATGCCTCAGGGCATTAAGGATTAATTCTCTCACAGAACCTTGATCGAGAAATGTTGCCCCACAGTCAGCAATTATTCAACTCTTTTTTCACCTCTAGGTTTTTAAATAACATGCTTTCTTATACAGCTCTCTCTCTCCCCTGCTCCCATCCTACCACAAAGTAAACAAATAAGTTTTAGATATTATTTACCAACTTCCTAGAACAGAAGGTGGGAGTTTAGTTTTGTTATGCCAACCTCCACATTTAAATACCGCACTTCTCCTTTATGTTTGCATATTATATGTTAATTTTTAGGGGCTTCCCAGGTGACTCAGTGGTAAAGAATCTGCCTGGCAATGCAGGAGCTGCAGGTTCCATCCCTGCCTGAGTCGGGAAGATCCCTTGGAGGAGGACATGCTGCTACTGCTAAGTCGCTTCAGTCATGTCCGACTCTGTGCGACCCCATAGACGGCAGCCCACCAGGCTCCGCCGTCCCTGGGATTCTCCAGGCAAGAACACTGGAGTGGGTTGCCATTGCATAGCAACCCAGTATTCTTGCCTGAAAACTCCGATGGACAGAGAAGCCTAGCGGGCTGTAATCCAAAGGGTCCCAAAGAGTTGGACAAGACTGAGCACACAGAACACATTGTTTAACCGTGTAAATATTTTGTACAGCTGAGCTAGGTAGTATATTATAATGATATGTTATATAATTTTGTGTTTTTCCTATAGTTAAAATTATCTTGGTTTTTTAATGTATCTTTTTTATATTTTTTTTAATATGTTAACAGCCTTTCAGACAAGACGTAAATCTTTTGGTAGAGTCACTCGTATCAGATAATCTGTTTGTTTACTTTGCAGCGTCTCTCCTATCACCCTGCCTCCATCTTGATGGGCAGCTCTCTAGACCTGTTGCACAGCTGTCTTCCTGAAGTGTCCTTTTATGGTCATCTGTGAATTTCTTTTGTCTCTCCCCTGTGGTGGATAACTTGTTTCCAGGATGTCAGGTCTTTCTTCCTTGGTGTCTATTACCTTCATGTTGGCAAAGTACATTTTCCAGTAGTTCCTGAAAAAGATCGAAAGGGAGGTAGATTTGACATACCTCCTTCATTGTATGTGTGCAGTGTATGTGCACATGCATTTCCTTACTTTCTGGCATTATAAGTTACTCCATGCTCTTTTTGTTTATTTCCTGTCCCAGTCTTCAGTTCAGTTCAGTCGCTCAGTTGTGTCCAACTCTTTGCGACCCCATGAATCACAGCATGCCAGGCCTCCCTGTCCATCACCAACTCCCGGAGTTCACTCAAACCCATGTCCATCGAGTCGGTGATGCCATCCAGCCATCTCATTCTCTGTCGTCCCCTTCTCCTCCCGCCCCCAATCTCTTCCGGCATCAGACTCTTTTCCAGTGAATCAACTCTTCGCATGAGGTGGCCAAAGTATTGGAGTTTCAGCTTTAGCATCAGTCCTTCCAATGAACACCCAGGACTGATCTCCTTTAGGATGGACTGGTTGGATATCCTTGCAGTTCAAGGGACTCTCAAGAGTCTTCTCCAGCACCACAGTTCAAAAGCATCAATTCTTCGGCGATCAGCTTTAGCTTTCTTCACAGTCCAACTCACACATCCATACATGGCCACTGGAAAAACCATAACCTTGACTAGATAGACCTTTGTTGGCAAAGTAATGTCTCTGCTTTTTAATATACTATCTAGGTTGGTCATAACTTTCCTTCCAAGGAGTAAGCGTCTTTTAATTTCATGGCTGCAATCAGCATCCGCAGTGATTTTGGAGCCCAAAAAAATAAAGCCTGACACTGTTTCCACTGTTTCCCCATCTATTTCCCATGAAGTGATGGGACCAGATGCCATGACCTTAGTTTTCTGAATGTTGAGTTTTTTTTTTATTTTTTTTTTATTGTTCAAATTATCTACATTCTTTTTTTTTTCTAATCTTCAGTTATTTTTTTTATTATTATTATTTTTTAATTTTACAATATTATATTGGTTGGTTTTGCCCTACATTGACATGAATTCGCCCCAGGTGTACATGAGTTCCCCCTCCTGAACCCCCCTCTCACCTCCCTCCTCCCTTTATCCTCCCTCTGGGTCATCCCCGCACACCAGCCCCGAGTATCCTGTAACATGCATTGACCCTGAACTGCTGATTCGTTTCACATATGACAACATACATGTTTCAATGTCATTCTCTCAAATCATCCCACCCTCACCCTCTCCCACAAAGTCCCAAAGACTGTTCGATACAACTGTGTCTCTTTTGCTGTCTCGTATACAGGGTTATATTTCCATCTTTCTAAATTCCATATATATGTGTTAGTATACTGTATTGGTGCGTTTCTTTCTGGCTTACTTCACTCTGTATAATAGGCTCCAGTTTCATCCACCTCATTAGAACTGATTCAAATGTATTCTTTTTAATGGCTGAATAATACTCCATTGTGTATATGTACCAAAGCTTTCTTATCCATTCGTCTGAAGATGGACATTAGGTTGCTTCCATGTCCTGGCTATTATAAACAGTGCTGCAATGAACATTGGAGTACATGTGTCTCTTTCAATTCTGGTTTCCTCGGTGTGTATGCCCAGGAGTGCGATTGCTGGATCATATGGCAGTTCTATTTCCAGTTTTTTGAGGAATCTCCACACTGTTCTCCATAGTGGCTGTACTAGTTTGCATTCCCACCAACAGTGTAAGAGGGTTCCCTTTTCTCCACACCCTCTCCAGCATTTATTGCATGTAGACTTTTGGATAGCAGCCATTCTGACTGGTGTGAAATGGTATCTCATTGTGGTTTTGATTTGCATTTCTCTGATTATGAGGGATGTTGAGCATTTTTTCATGTGTTTGTTAGCCATCTTTATGTCTTCTTTGGAAAAATGTCTGTTTAGTTCTTTGGCCCATTTTTTGATTGGGTCATTTATTTTTCTGGAATTGAGCTGCAGGAGCTGTTTGTATATTTTGGAGATTAATCCTTTATCCGTTGCTTCATTTGCTATTATTTTCTCCCATTCTGAAGGCTGCCTTTTCACCTTACTTATAGTTTCCTTTGCTGTGCAGAAGCTTTTGATTTTAATTAGGTCCCATTTGTTTATTTTTGCTTTTATTTCCAATATTCTGGGAGGTGGGTCATGGAGGATCCTGCTGTGATTTATGTCGGAGAGTGTTTTGCCTACGTTCTCCTCTAGGAGTTTTATAGTTTCTGGTCTTACATTTAGCTCTCTAATCCATTTTGAATTTATTTTTGTGTATGGTGTTAGGAAGTGTTCTAGTTTCATTCTTTTACAAGTGGCTGACCAGTTTTCCCAGCACCACTTGTTAAAGAGACTGTCTTTTCTCCATTTTATATTCTTGCCTCCTTTGTCAAAGATGAGGTGTCCATAGGTGCGTGGATTTATCTCTGGGCTTTCTGTTTTGTTCCATTGATCTATATTTCTGTCTTTATGCCAGTACCATACTGTCTTGATGATTGTGGCTTTGTAGTAGAGCCTGAAGTCCAGCAGGTTAATTCCCCCAGTTCCATTTTTCTTCCTCAAGATTGCTTTGGCTATTCGAGGTTTTTTGTATTTCCATATAAATTGTGAGATTATTTGTTCTAGTTCTGTGAAAAATATCGTTGGTAGCTTGATAGGGATTGCATTGAATGTATAAATTACTTTGGGTAGTATACTCATTTTTACAATATTTATTCTTCCAATCCATGAACATGGTATATTTCTCCATCTATTAGTGTCCTCTTTGATTGCTTTCAGTAGTGTTTTATAGTTTTCTATGTACAAGTCTTTTGTTTCCTTAGGTAGATATATTCCTAAGTATTTAATTCTTTTCGTTGCAACAGTGAATGGAATAGTTTCCTTAATTTCTCTTTCTATTTTCTCATTATTAGTGTATAGGAATGCAAGGGATTTCTGTGTGTTGATTTTATATCCTGCAACTTTACTGTATTCATTGATTAACTCTAGTAGTTTTCTGGTAGAGTCTTTAGGGTTTTCTGTGTAGAGGATCATGTCATCAGCAAACAGTGAAAGCTTTACTTCTTCTTTTCCAATTTGTATTAGAAAATCTGAACAAACCCATCACAAGCACGGAAATTGAAACTGTAATCAAAAATCTCCCAGCAAACAAAAGCCCAGGTCCAGACGGCTTCACAGCTGAATTCTACCAAAAATTTAGAGAAGAGCTAACACCTATTCTACTCAAACTCTTCCAGAAAATTGCTGAGGAAGGGAAACTTCCAAACTCATTCTATGAGGCCACCATCACCCTAATCCCAAAACCTGGTAAAGACCCCACAAAAAAAGAAAACTACAGGCCAGTATCACTGATGAACATAGATACAAAAATCCTTAACAAAATTCTAGCAATCAGAATCCAACAACACATTAAGAAGATCATACATCATGACCAAGTGGGCTTTATCCCAGGAATGCAAGGATTCTTCAATATCCGCAAATCAATCAACGTAATACACCACATTAACAAACTGAAAAATAAAAATCATATGATTATCTCAATAGATGCAGAGAAAGCCTTCGACAAAATTCAACATCCATTTATGATAAAAACCCTCCAGAAAGTGGGAATAGAAGGGACGTACCTCAACATAATAAATGCTATATATGACAAACCCACAGCAAACATTATCCTCAATGATGAAAAACTGAAAGCATTTCCCCTAAAATCAGGAACAAGACAAGGGTGCCCACTCTCACCACTACTCTTCAACATAGTTCTGGAAGTTTTGGCTATAGCAATCAGAGCAGAAAAAGACATGAATGTTGAGTTTTAAGCCAACTTTTTCACTCTCCTCTTTCACTTTCATCAAGAGGCTTTTTAGTTCCTCTTCACTTTCAGACAGCCATTTCTGCAAGGAACCTTGGTTCCTTTTGTTGAAGAAACCAGGACCTGGCACTAGTGTGTTTGTTGACACTAGGATTGTCTTGCTTTTAGACCCTTTTAGCTGATGGAGCGAGAGATAAATGGGTTTATGATAATATCTATACATATTTCAAGTAAAAAATTATTACAAATGTGTAACCACCTGACAATATATTAAGATGAACATGAATTTATTCTGATGTCTCCAGCTCAAATTTGTTACCATATGGATCATATTCTAGCTTCTTTCCCTTATCTGTAACCTTTCCGTCTAAAAGTGGGAGATCCTGGTCCCACCATCAGTCATCCACTTATTTAATTTCATTTTTAGCATATATATATATGGTGATTTCAGAATTAACCCATACCCCCGTGAGAAACAGTTTTATCAACTAGAGCAACCGTTCCCAACCGCTGGGTGGTTTGCCCCAGGGATCAGTTTTATGGAAGACAAGTTTTCCATGGACTGGAGTGGGGAGGGTGCTTACAGGATGGTTCCAGTGCATTACCTTTATTCTGTACTTTATTATTATTATATCAGCTCTAGCCCAGAGGCATTAGATCCCGGAGGTTGGGAATCCCTGAACTAGAGTATAATGCTTGTGTTTCTTTTAGACTCCACTCATTTCCCAAGGTAGAACTTTTATTTTTCCACCCTTTTCAGCATGGTTGTTTTATTTATTCATAATGCATTTAGACCTTTTTCTTTTTCCAAATTCTGCGTTCCATCTGAGTTCTCCAGCCTTCTAAATATTTTTTAAATTTGCATACATTGAGATTGTTCTTTGTATTATAGAGTTGTATGGGTACTAACAAACACTTAATGTTTTGTATTCACTGTTATAGTATTGTACAGAACAATTTCACCACTCTAAAAAATCCACTTTGCTTTACCTGTTCAGTCCTCCCCTAGTCCAAAGCACTGGTTATCACTGATGTATTTACTGTCTCTCTAGTTTTACCCTTTCCAGGATATCATAAAATTAAGAAACTATAGTAGTACATAGATTTTTTTAGACTGAGTTCTTTTACTTAGCTACTGCTGCTAAGTCACTTCAGTCGTGTCTGACTCTGTGCGACCCCACAGACGGCAGCCCACTAGGCTCCTCTGTCCCTGGGATTCTCCAGGCAAGAATACTGGAGTGGGTTGCAGTACCCATTTAAAATTCATCCATCTTTTTGTGGCTTGATAGTATATTTCTTCACATCACTGAATAATGTTCCATTGCGTGGATGTACCAAAGTTTATTTATCCACTCGTTGAAGGACGTCTTGGATGCTTCCACATTTTGGCAGTTGTGAATAACACTGCTATAGACTTTCACATCTAAGTGCTTGTGTGGACATAATCTTTAAATCAGTTGGGTAAATACCTCGTATTACTGTTGCTGGGTCATGTGGTAAGATGATGTTCAGTGTTTTATCATGTCCTTGTTTGCAAATTTTGTATTTTTTTAAATTAAAAAATAATTTTCTTTCTTTCTTTTTTGGCTGTGCTGGGTGTTCATTGCTGTGCAGGCTTTTCCCTAGTTACAGTGAGCAGGGCTCTTCTTTGTAGTGCCTAGGCTTCTTGTTGCACTGGCTTCTCTTGTTTCAAAGTGTGGGCCCTAGGGCATGTGGGCTTCAGTAGTTGTGGTGTGTGGGCTCTGGAACGTACACGCAACGGTTGTGTCCCAAACTTAGCTGCTCCATGGCATGTGGATCTTTCCAGACCAGGGGTCAAACGTGTGTCTCCTGCGCTGGCAGGTGGATTCACACTGAGCTTCCAGGGAAGCCTTTTAACTTTACTTTTATATTGGAGTACAGTTGATCAACAATAATTGTGTTTGTTTTGGGTATACAGCAGTGGTCAGTTATACATATACATGTATCCTTTCTTTTTAAAAATCTTTTCCCGTTTAGGTTATTACAGAGAATTGAGCAGAGTTCCCTGTGCTGTGTGTTGTTCAGTCCCTCAGTTGTGTCTGACTCTTTGTGACCCCGGGGACTGCAGCGCGCCAGGCCTGCCTGTCCTTCACCATCTCCCAGAGCTTGCTCACGCTGATGTCCATTGAGTCAGTGATGCCATCCACCCCATGTTATCCTCTGTTGCCTCCTCCTCCTCTTGCCTTCAGTCTTTCCCAGTATCAGGGTCTTTTCCAATGAGTTGGCTCTTTGCAGCAGGTGGCCAAAGTATTGGAGCTTCAGCATCATTCTTTCTAATGAATATTCAGGATTGATTTCCTTTCTTATTTAGAGACATATCTGTTCAGAACTCTTGTCTGTTTTTAAATTGGATTGTTTGTTATCTATTGGGTAAGCTAAAAATTCATTCAGGTTTTCCGGAAACATCGTATGGAAAAAATCCGAACGAACTGTTTGGCCAACCCAATAATTATTGAATTTTAAGAGTTTTTTGAGGATTTTAGGTACAAGTCCTTTATCAGTTATGTGTTTTGCAACTATTGTCACCCACTCTGTGGCTTGTCTTCTCATTTTCTTAACAGTGTCTTTTATAGAGCAGATATTTTTAACTTTAATAAGGTCCAACTTACCAATTTTTCTTTCATGTCTCATGTCATTGGTCATCACCAAACCCAGGGTTTGGGAAGTTTTCAGCTATTATGTCTTCAAATATGTTCTCTGCTCCTTTCTCTCCTCTTTTTCTGAAACTCCTATAATGTAAAGTTAGTACATTTAATGTCGTCTCAGGGGTCTCTTGTCTTTTTGTTTTCTCCTTAATTCTTTTTTTTTCCTGTTCAGCTTGAGTGATTTCTACTTCTGTCTTCCAGTTCACTGATCTGTTCTTCTGTATCATTCTACTGCTGATTCCTTCCAGTGTATTTTTTTCTTTCAGTTATTGTATTCTTCAACTGTGTTTAGTTCTTTATATTTTCTAATTCTTTGCTAGAAACTAATTTCTCACTGTGTTCATCTGTTCTCTTACCAAGAGCTTTGAGCATGATCATTACCATGAACTCTTTATCAAGTGGGTTGTTTATCTCCATCTAGTTCTTCTGGGGTTTTCCTTTATTCCCTCATTTGGGACGTACTCCTCTGTTGCCTAATTCTGTCTCTTAATTCTGTGTATTTGTTAGGTTGGTTACACTTCCTGATCTTGGACTGGTGAAGCCTTATGTGGAAGATGTCCTGTGGTGTCGCGCACACCCTCCCCTCTCATCCCCAGTCCTACGTGCTTTAGAGAGTGTACTCTGGGTGGACTGCATGGGCCCTTCCTTTGTGGTGGGATGACTGCTGTGGGCATCCTGATAGGTATGGCTGACCTCTTCTCTGGTTTGGTTGCCAAGCCCTAAGTAGCGTGAAGGCTACCAGCTGCTGGTCATGAGCTGATTGGCCCGGGACTAGTACTGGCCCATTAGTGGGCGAAGCTGGGTCCTGAGGCTGGTGTTCTTCTGCTGGTAGATGGGGCTGTTTCCTGACATGGGTGGCTTTGAGGTCTGGGGTGTCCTGGAGCTGATGCTGGCCTGCTGTTGCTTGGGTCCAGATCTTGTGGCTAATAAGCCAGAATGATGCTTATCATCACAAGTGTCCACATGGTAGAATGAGCTCCTCAAAATCACCAATGCCAGCATCTGTGTCCCCAGGGTAAGTCCCAGTTGCCTCCTGTCCCTCTGCTCTCTGAAATCAGCAAGTGAGTGTGACACAACCTCCTTTCAAATTACTGCTTCTGCCCTGGATCTCAGAGCATGTGTGATTTTGTGTGAACTCTTAAGTCTGTATTTCTCCCAGCCCTCTGGCTCTCCTGAATGTAAGCCTAAAGCCTAATGTTTTAGAGGGCTTGTCCTCCTCTTGCAGGACCTCCAGGCTGGGAAACTTGCTGTGGGGCTCAGGCTTCTCATTCCTTGGGCAGAACCTCTGCAATCGTTTATGCTGTTTATGGGTCACCCACCCAGGGGTATGTGTCTTGACTATACCATGTCTCCACCTTTCCTGCCCGTCTTGTTGTGTTTCTTTCTTTATATTAAGTTATAGAAGATCTTTTCTGCAAGTTCTCATCAGTGGTTGCTCTTTAAATAGTAATCTTGGGACTTTCTTGGTGGTCCAGTGGCTAAGACCCTGCGTTTCCAAAGCAGGGGACCTGGGTTTGATCCTTGGTCAGGGAACTAGCTCCCACATGCTGCAACTGAGTTTGCCTGCGACAACTAAAAGATCCTGCATGCCACAACAGGTGGAAGATAACCACATGCCACAGCTGAGACCTGTCACAGCCTCGGGAGTGTTGGGTTTTGTCAAATGGTTTTTCTTTTGCATCAGTCAGTATGATTATTTGGTACCTCTTCTTTAGTCTGTTGATGTGGCACATTACACTGATTAACCTTCAGATGGTGAACCCACCTGGTATACCTGGATAAATCCCATTTGCTGGTTGTGTATAATTCTGTTTATGCACTGTTGGAGTCAGCTTGGCAGTATCTTGTTTTAGATTTTTACTTCTATGTTCATGATCTACGTTGGTCTGCAGTTTTCCTTTCCTGTAATGTCTTTATGGTTTGGTGTTAGAGTCATACTGGTCTTATAGAATGATTCAGGAAGTGTTCCCTCTGCTTCATTTTTCTGGAGGAGACTTTGGAGAATTGGGATCATCTTCATTAAATGTTTGGTAAAATTCACAAATGAAGTTATCTAGACTTGGTGACTTATTTTGTAAAAGGTTATTAATTATTAATTCAGTTTCATTATTATATGTAAGACTTTAGGTTATCTGTTTCTCCTTGTGTGAATTTTGGTAGTTTGTGTTTTTCAAGAAATTGGTCCGTTCCATTGAAATGATCAAGTTTGGGGATATAGAGTTGTTCATAATATTCCTCTCTTTTTCTTTAAGTATCCATGATATTAGACCCCTCTCTCATTTCTGATATTGGTAATTTGTATCTCTGTCTGTTTAAAATTAGTCTAGTTTATCAGCTTTACTTTTGTAAAGAGTTTTTGGTTTCAGTGATTTTCTTCATTTCTGTGTTGTTTTCCTGTTTTTAACTTACTGATTTCTGCTCTGATGTATTTTATTTATCTTTTCTGCTACCTACTTTGGTCTTAAATTGCTCTTTTTCTGATTTCCCAAGATGGAAGCTTAGCATATGGATTTTTGGATCATTCTCCTTTTTCAGTATATGCACTTAATACTATTAAAAACCCCTCTAAGCACTGCTTTTACTGCATCCTGTAAGCCTCACTTGAATTTTTAGATTTCTGCTGTCACTTTCCATGATTGCTTTTTTCTTCATATATTCCTTATGTATGGCTTCCTGTTGCTGTTTCACAGTTGTGTTGCTTTTTTTCTGATAATGTAAGTTTCTTTGATGTTTTCTTCTTCTTATATTATCTCTTCCTCCAAGTTCCTTTTATTTTTTTGGTGTCTGTGTGTTTCCATTTACTTTTGTATATGTATGGTATAACCACAGTTTAAAAATGGAAATAGAAGTAATACACTTAAATGAATTAGGATGACATACCATTGTTATTGAGAATTGTTCTGAACTTTACCTTGTGCTAGCATAATTAATTGTTTCTTTGAAGATGACCCTTTCTTTCTGTCTCTTCTGTCTTCAGGATTCAAAAGTTTCACTATAGAGAAACTGGATTCCTCTTTGTAGTCTGTTGAACCATGTGAGGCTTAGGGATGCTGACCTTCTCTGCTGTCAGAATTCTTCCATAACCTGCAGTCAGTCCTCCGTACCCATGGTTCTTCCACATCCGTGATTCCACCAACCTGATTGTGCAGTGTTGCAGTATTTACTATTGAAAAAAATCTGCATGTAAGTGAACTGTGCAGTTCAGACCCATGTGGTTCAGGGGTCAGCTGTATTTTTGTTGCTTGGTAGTGGGTTTCCTGTATCTGTTGTGTCTTTGATCAGTTCTGGAACTCCTGGCATCATCTTTACAAGCATGCTTGTTTCGTGCTCTCTGTTCTCCTTGTAGGGCTCCATTCTGATTCTGTCATCTATGTTTCTTAACTTCTTTGTCATGTATTCTTCTTCCCTGTTTCTCTGGGCTGCATTTGAGGTTATTTCTTCAGATAGGTCTTCAGTTCTTTGAATCTGTAATAAGCTCTGTCTAACGTTTTTAATCAAGGCTATGGTTTTTCCCGCGGTCATGTATGGATGTGAGAGTTGGACTGTGAAGAAAGCTGATCGCCGAAGAATTGATGCTTTTGAACTGTTGTACTGGAGAAGACTCTTGAGAGTCCCTTGGACTGCAAGGAGTTCCAACCAGTCCATTCTAAAGGAGATCAGTCCTGGGTGTTCATTGGAAGGACTGATGCTAAAGCTGAAGCTCCAATACTTTGGCCACCTCATGCGATGAGTTGACTCACTGGAAAAGACTCTGATGCTGGGAAAGGTTGGGGGCGGGAGGAGAAGGGGACAACAGAGAATGAGATGGCTGGATGGCATCACCGACTCGATGCACATGAGTTTGAGTGAACTCCAGGAGTTGGTGATGGACAGGGAGGCCTGGCGTGCTGTGATTCATGGGGTGGCAAAGTCGGACAGGACTGAGCGACTGAACAGAACTGGACCTTTTTAATTGCATCTTTAAAGTGTCATTTCTCTGAGCCTCGTGTCCCCGGTTTGGTGACTGTCATCAGTGGCGCTAGTAAAGCGCTCTCATGTGTTTACTGTCTTATCTTTCAGTTCCCTCTCCTTTTCCTTACTCCAGGCCACCATTCACATGTGTTTAGTAATGCATGTTTTTGTTTACATATTATTGCAAAATTTGTATTGTGTTTTACAAAACTAACAATTTGTAACGACTGAAAGCTTAAAAAGTCATTCACTGTCAGCTGTTTGAGGAACATTGCTGGAAGTGTTCCCACTTCTGCGCTTAGTCTTAATTGCTTTCTTATGATGTCGTTTAACTTGCCCCTCTATGCTTGAATTTCCTGTAAACATGCAGTTAGTGCTAAAAGCTTGTAGATTCAGAGTCAGTTACTGTTTTTGTTTTTTAAGGCAGAAATATTTTGTGTGTGATTCTGTGTCTTCCACATGAAGCACGTAATGTTTGGTTCTTTCCCATTTATTGATGGTGAAATTGATCACTGGATTCATATGTATTGGCCTGATCCCACATTATAAAGTTTCCCACCAGCCTTTCATCCAACAGTTTTAACGTCCATTGATAGCTATTGCCTAGTCCATTTGTTGCATTAGGGACTGTGAAGAGATGATTTTTAAAATGTTAATACTCTTCTGCATTTATCAACTGGAATTCTTTTCTAAAGAGCTCTTCCTTAGCAGCTATTTTGTTATCCTAAACTCCAATACTTTGGCCACCTCATGCGACGAGTTGACTCACTGGAAAAGAGTCTGATGCTAGGAAGGATTGGGGGTGGGAGGAGATGGGGACGACAGAGAATGAGATGGCTGGATGGCATCACCGACTCGATGGACATGAGTTTGAGTGAACTCCGGGAGTTGGTGATGGACAGGGAGGCCTGGCGTGCTGTGATTCATGGGGTCGCAAAGAGTCGGACACGACTGAGCGACTGAACTGAACTGAAAGTACATTTTGTAAATAAAGGACAAAGTAAACTCTTAGTTCTTTTCTGTTAATATATCAATTTTCAGAGTAATGAGTTACTGCCCTGCTGCTGCTGCTAAGTCACTTCAGTCGTGTCCGACTCTGTGCGACCCCATAGACGGAAGCCCACCAGGCTCCCCCATCCCTGGGATCCTCCAGGCAGGAACACCGGAGTGGGTTACCATTTCCTTCTCCAATGTGTGAAAGTGAAAAGTGAAAGTGAAGTCGCTCAGTCGTGTCCGACCCCCAGCGATCCCATGGACTGCAGCCCACCAGGCTCCTCCATCCATGGGACCCTCCAGGCAAGAGTACTGGAGTGGCTTGCCATTGCCTTCTGCCCTAGCAGCCCTCTAATGAGTGGTGGTTTTTGTTTCTGTTTTTAGTATCATTATGATCTCTTGGTGTGTGTGTGTGTTTTAATCCATTTGATTTGTGGTCAGGCCTCATTTATTTGATGTTCACTTGTCCCATTTAAGCCAGTGGGATCACCTTCAACTTAGCCCCTGTGTTCTTTTCTGTTGTCCCATTAGTCATTGATAGACTCCTTCAAGGTCTCTCAGGCTTATTTGGTAGAGTTCCTGCCATAAATCAAAGGTTCATCTACTTTATTCATAAAGTTAATTTTAGCTTTCTTGTACCTCTTTCGTATGCTTATTTTCTGTTTCTTTAATTTCTGCTCTTAGCTTGTTTTCATTCTTTCCTAGTTTAAGTCTCTGTGTATCTGTTGAAGTGCCACTTTTACTGATTCTCACAAGTTTTTACATGCAGTATTATTTATATGTAGTATATTTTGTATTATTTGATACATGGTACTTACAACTATTTTTAACTTTCAACTATGAATTCTTTGACCCATGAGTTATTTAGGTGAGTGTTTTAAATTTTACAGTAGTTTATGTATACATATTATATTGTTAAGAGTTTGTTTTCATGTCATTTTTGTATGTATAGAGGAATTTCCCCAGATATATCACAGATTCTTCAAAGCAATACTCTTAAATTTTATTTGTGTCTATCCTCTGACTATGTTTCTTAGCATGCAGTACTTGGAATTAAAGGAATATAATGAATTAAAGGAACTATCATACTTTGTATTTTTTAGCCACACAAGAATTAAATTCTGAATAAGTCTACAAGTAGAATGGACAGTTATTTTAAAGCAGCAGTCAGTGACTTGGACAGACTTCTCGATGATTTTGAACAGAATCCAGGTTTGTTGATTTTTCATTTGTACCATTAATGTAATTTTAAAATGTCAGTAATTAGAACTCTTAGCAAAATATGGTTTCAGTTTTGGTCACATGGTTATCTTCTGTAAAACATTCACATATCTCGTTATAATGAATTAGTATATTCTTATACTGAATAGAACCAATAACCAGACATAGAAGTAAGAAAACTAGAAGTTTCTTTCCGGATACAAATTTAGGTAAAAGAAAGATCTTTAAAACCAGCATATGAACCAGCTAAAAGCAGCTTGAGAGTTCTTCATAAAATTGGTATTTCATTACTATGAATGATAGTGTTTTCCCCATCTTAGGATGAAGACAAGGAAACTGGTGGGCAGCACAAAGAAGTTAGATTGTTTTCCAGCTCTTCCTTAGTCTGGTTTTTATAGTGCAACAGAGTAATTTTAAGTAGAGTTTCTATCATATTTTGACATCTACATAAATGTAAAAACCCCAAATAGTTTAAATCCAAATAAAAATGATTCTGGTATTACCATTCTTCAAGAGAGTAATCTATCTCTGATCTAAAAAAACAAGCTTAGAAGTTGAAGAAACCTTAACATCTTTGTGATAATTTTGATTTGGGTCTCCTCACTAACATTATATTCCTGTTTTAATTAGATGAACAAGATTATCTTCAAGATGCACAAAAGGCATATGATTCTAAGCACTATTCAGTCTCTTCAGAGTTGACTGCCTCACAAGTAACTTCGTTGCTACCAAAGGATCAACAGTGCATTAATTGTGTCTCATCAGAAACAGGTTATGAGACAAATCAGATTGCCCTGAGTGAAAAAATACTTGAGGGTCTAACTTCTATACAAAATGAAAAAAATGTAACAGGGCTTGATCTCCTTTCTTCTGTGGATGGTGGCACTTCAGATGAAATCCAGCCTCTATATATGGGACGATGTAGTAAACCTGTCTGTGATCTGATAAGTGACATGGGTAATTTAGTTCATGTAACTAATAGTGAAGAAGATATTAAAAAATTATTGCCAGATGATTTGAAGTCTAGTACAGATTCCTTGATTGGACTGGATTTATCTTCAGTGTCAGAAACTTTCTGTGTGTCTTCAACAGACCATGGTAATAATACAGTCAGAGAGGAACAGAATGATGTCAGCTCTGAATTACAAAACAGAAGAATCAGTGGAACAACAGAATTTGGTGTAAAAGTAGATACAGCACTTTCAGATTCATGTAATTACAATGAAAAAGAAAATTTAGAGGATAAAAAGATCTCTGATCAGTCAGAACCAGTTGTTGATTTTAACATGCCATCTGCTTTGACTCAACAAAGTTCCAAAGTGTTTGATGCCAAAGACCACCCACAGCACAAGAACCAGCCATGTGAATTAGTAAAAGCTGTTGGCTGTTTGGTAAAAGAAGAGGAAGAGGTTCCAGTTAAAGCTGCCACAGAATGTTTAAAAGGAGGAGGCAGCACAAGTGCTTTGTCTTGCATTCTTCCAATAAATGGAGGTTTATGCTTAAATGATTCAAATATAAGAGATGAAAACTCCAAGTTACCTGACTTTTCCTTTGAGGAAGATAGGACTGCTATATTTATAAAAGAATCTGCAAAAGAAGACTCAAGAAATTTAGATTTTAACGATAATAAAGATGTAATCCAAGATTCTGCTTCAGCTTTACATGTTTCAAGTGAAAATACATACTCCTCATTGTCCTGTCTTCCGGTACCTGGGTCTTTGTGTGGATCTTTAATTGACAGTAAAGGTCATGGTGATTTTTTACCCGAGAATGAAAATAAAGATAATGTACAGGATGCAGTGACTGTACATGAAGAAATACAGAAGAAAGTTACTTCAGGTGGGGAATCTTTGAAGGAGACTGATCTTTTGAAACAGGATAAATGTAAAAGCATACTCCATCAGCCATTAAGTGAAAAGATGGGAGATAGAAAGGTAGATTCTAACCAGATGGTAATTAGAATTGAATCCGTGGATTACCCTGGTAACAGCAGTTCTTGTACAGCTGCAGAATCTCCAATAGAGCTTTCTGGTGCTACTGCCCCAGAATCTCCTGATCATTGTGAAGGTCTCACTTTTTCAAGCAGTGATATTGATGGACAAGACTTAGATTACTTTAACATTGATGAAGGCATGAAAAGTGGCACACCAATTAGTGATGCTGAGCTTGATGCCTTTCTCACTGAACAGTATCTTCAGACCAGTAACATAAAATCATTTGAAGAAAATATAAATGATGCAAAATCTCAAATGAATCAGATAGATATGAAAGGCCTAGACGATGGAAATATTGATAATATATATTTCGATGCTGAAGCAGGAGCTACTGGGGAAAGTCCTGGTATTAATATGATTTGTGAAACAATTGATAAACAAAATACAGCTGAAAATGGTAGCCTTTCTTTAGTCGAAAAAAGTACAGTTCCAGTTGAACAAGGGTTATCTAGCAGTAAGTCTGAGATTACAAATGAATTACCAGTCTCTGATAGTAACAGTCAGTCTGTTCATGTTGGAGGGGCCAGGCCTAAGCAATTGTTTAGTGTTTCATCAAGAACACGGAGTTCAAAGGAACCAAATAAACTGGATGCTCCAAATATGCCTGAAAGTAAACCCAGGACAGCAAATACCATTGTTCCAGCCACCTGTACTGCAGATTCTGTGACTGATCCTCAGGTTAGCTTCGATTCTAATTACATTGATATAGAAAGTAATTTTGAAGGTGGGTCCAGTTTTGTAACTGCAAATGAAGAATCACTTCCTGCAAACACTTGCAAAGATGGCCTTGTTTTGGGCCAGAAACAACCTACTTGGGTTCCTGATTCAGAAGCTCCAAATTGTATGAACTGCCAAGTCAAATTTACTTTTACGAAACGGAGACATCATTGCCGAGCATGCGGAAAAGTAAGCTATTAAAATGTTTGTCTTTTATTCTTTTGAGGCATTTTAAATGAAATTTTATGTGACAGAAGAACTGATTGATAGATGATTAAAAGATTTAGTTAATTTAAAATCATTGTTTTTCTTTTATGTGGAAATATATAAAGCCCTGCCATTTTTATAGATTGCTTGAGGTTTGAATAAATATCACACAGTCATGGGTATTACATACTGGGAAATGAAGAACACTGATTTTTGTGAAATCTAACAATATGTGTCATTTTCTCCCTGACAACACATCAGATGTACGGAATTCAGTTAAATTCCAGTTTATCCTTGAATACTTAATTTCAGGACTACTCTGCAAGCTAGTGATATGCTTGATACCTGAGGTAAACACTGAGAAAAAAAGCAGATGGACTTGCACAAGGTTCAGAACACTGAAGATGACTTCATTTGTGTTCTGTCTTGTCTGAATTCTAAGGCTTGCCTATAGAAATAACGTTGCATTTTTTCCCCCAGCATTTTCAGCTTTTCTTTAGTTGCAGCAGGTAGGGGCTACTCTTTAGTTGCAGTGTGCGGGCTTCTCACTGCAGTGATTTCTCTTGCTGTGGCTTATGGGCTCCAGGGTGCTCAGGCTTCAGTAGTTGCAGCCCGTGGGCTCAATAGTTGCAACTCACAGGCTCTAGAGCACAGGCTTAAGAGTTGTGGCACACGGGCTTTGTTGCTCTGCAGCATGTGGGATCCTCCTGGATCAGGGATGGAACCTGTGTCTCCTGCATTGGCCAACAGATTCTTCACCACTGAGCCACGTGTGTGTGTGTGTGTGTGTCGCTCACTTGTATATGTGTGTGAGAGTCGCTCACGTGTGTGTGTGTGTGTGTGTGTGTGTGTCGCTCACTTGTGTCTGGCTCTTTGCGACCCCATGGACTGTAGCCCCCCAGGCTTCTGGGTGGACTGCCATTCCCTTCTCCAAATGTAAACCAGCTGCTGCTAAGTCACTTCAGTCGTGTCCGACTCTGTGCAACCCCATAGACGGCAGCCCACCAGGCTCCTCTGTCCCTGGGATTCTCCAGGCAAGAATACTGGAGTGGGTTGCCGTTTCCTTCACCAGGGAAGCCCTCTGTTTGTGGTGTTTGTCTTTTTTTTTTTAATTGAGTATAGTTGATTTACAATATTATGAAAGTTTCAAGTATACAACATAGTGATTCCCAATTTTTAAAGATTATACTCCATTTGTGATTATTATAAAATACTGGCTATATTCCCTGTGCTGTACAACATATCCTTGTAGTTTATTTTATACTTGTTAGTTTGTGCCTTTTAATCCTGTACCCCTGTCTTGCCCTTACCCGCTTTGCTCAGTGGTAACCACTAGTTTGTTCTCTATAAATCTGAGTCTGTTTCTCTTTTGAATAACATTCTCCTTTTAAAAGCTGTAAAGGAAGGAGACTTCCCTGACAGTACAGTGGTTAAGACTGTACTTCCACTGCATGGATTTTGGGTTTGATCCCTGATTGGGATTCGAAGATCTCACATGCAATGCAGCACAGCCAAAAAGTTAAGGGGAAAAAAGGAGGTTGTAAAGGATGACAGAAAGCTTTTAAAATTGTGAACTTATTAATTAGAAAGTTTTTTTCCCTTCTGATTAGTGTAATTGATTTAAAGGAAGTCTCATCAGTAATCTAATTTTAAATTGTAGAATCCCCATTTAAGTAAAACAATAAAAATAAAAAGAATCATTTTAATAATTACCTACGATTACGGTGATTAGAAAAATTGTCATGTAAAGAGAAAAATAATATTTGCCTCCAGTAGGTATAACCATGCTTGAAACAAAATCAAATTTGATATTTTATTCTCTTCAGGTATTTTGTGGTGTCTGTTGTAATAGGAAGTGTAAGTTGCAGTATCTGGAGAAGGAGGCAAGAGTATGTGTAGTCTGCTATGAGACTATTAGTAAAGGTGAGTATTAACCTGACATATCTTCTTCCAGTAACTGAATATATCTTAAAAACAACTATATTGTGACAACGATAAACTTCTTTATTTTCTTAAGGCGAGGACCTAGTGTTGACTTATCTGGCTTAGGTGGGACACCCCAAGGCTTGGTTTCTCTCCTTTTTGTTCCACTCTCACAATTATTACCACCAGTCTGGAAAGGAAGCATTCAGTTTCTGGAATGGCAGTTCATTAACTTTTAACAGGTACCAAGTCCCTAAATGCTGCATTTCATCTGCCTATTTGTTTCTGTCACCATCATTGTCATCCTCATCATCTTAATCTAAACATTTATAGAATATCTACCAGTAAATAGTATCCAGTCTTATATATTAATAGCATAAGGCAAGGTAATAGTTCCCACCTTATAGAAAATTACAGCCTACAGTGGGAATGAGAGATAAGGTAGTAATATTTATAATTTTTATATAAATTCATAGGACTGTTGCACTGTTTGTACAGTTTCGTCTTTTCCATATTTCTTTCCTTTTTCAGTTTTATAATTTTGTTTGTGTGTTTAGCTAGTTTCCTACTATTATCAGCAAAAATCTTGGTGGTCTTACTTTAGTTCTCACAGTTGTGTATGTGTCTATATATGTGTATGTTTGTTTTTTTCTTCAGATACACGTTTGTTCTTTTAAGTACTTCTTGGCATTTTTAAAGATTTGTTGACAGTTTAATTCCCAGCAAATATTACTTGGGACTTTTAAGACCAGACCTGTGCACTAGCTCAGGTACTGCTTCCTATTAGCCAGGAGAATAAATACCTGATAATAATTTGTTTTTCTCTTTTGAAAGAAGATAAATTTTTTTCAGCAATTCTTCAAAAAGCTCTGATGTGAGTCTTTTAGCCTGAGGTAAGCTGCTTTACTCCCTGCTGTTGACCTCTGCTCTGGAAGATAATAGAGTGTAAATCTTTTAATATTTCCATAATACCACCAGTCTTTATGAAGAATTTAAGTACTTAGAGTTGTTTTGTCTTTTGCTTATGCCATTTCAGTAGCCTTTAAGACTACTGCTGGTGCTGTTAGCCAAGCAATCTGCTAGAATTAAGAAATCTTAGAGCAAGCTCCAATGTAATTATCTCTCCCTGGTTAAAAATAAAGCAACCATGAAGATTTGAAACATTCTTTGAGTTGACAAGTCAGATTTTTAGGTGAACATTAGAACATACTCTGACTTTAAGGATCCAGGAGAGAAGATAAAATCATTAAAGAAACCAACTAGGAAACTGAGATCAAGCATTGGTTTATTATAGAAAATATTTCGAATGGATTTGTTTATTTAGGTATCTGTTGTATTTATTCTGTTTTGATAACAACATATAATTTCATTTGTGGCTCTGTGTATCATTAATTTATACACCACAAGAAAACATAAATAAGTTACTTTAACACCAATGTTAGGGTTGAAAATAGTAGACATGATCATTTAAAATACTGTTACTAATAGGAGAAAAATGACTCAAGGACTCTTTTAAGACAAATTCTAGGAAGAAGAAAAGATAGTTTCATTATAGACTGGATAATGAGGAAGTTGTGCTAAAACTGTATAAGTTTTAAAGAAGCATGCATGTGAGTGCCATTACATAAACTTAGGGCAGGTTGGAAATTACTTTGAAACTCTGGGTATTGTGTTTGGATTTTGTTTGGTTAGTGGACGTCATTCCATGAGGGTGCTAATTCAGTGGTGCTTGAAGAAGGTTATTGTAGCGGTGGCAGCATTTGTAGCAGATCAGTTTGGAGAAATGCTTAGGAGAGAGCTACCAGTGCTGTTCTGTGTTGTTTGGATGAAAAATCATTCAGCAGTGTTCAGGCATTGTTCTGTGCTTTAGAGATCCAGCTGAAAACAAAGTATATTTCCTGTTCTTAAGGAACTTTTTGATCTCATAGAGCTTTTGAATGTGGGGATAGAATAGCAAAGAGAAAATCAGGTGGTGAAATATTCTAAAAAAAATGAGAGAGGGATAGGTGGTAACAGGGAGGGATAGATGGTAACAGATTTGGGGGCAAGAGGTGTTTATTTTAAAAGGCGGTGAGAATAAGGGTTTATGATAATATGATATGTTAAGCAGAGACTTGAAGGAGATAAGAGAATAAAGCTATATATAGAAGAACATGCCAGGCAGAGAGAACAGTAACAGCAAAGACCCTAACCTAGAAGGGTGCTTGCTTCACTGTTAAAAAACAGGGAGGCCTCAGTGGCTGTATCATGATGAGTAAATAGGATTTTAGTGAGAAATGATATCAGCTAACTGGGAAAGCAGAGGCGGAATTAACAGAAATGCAGACTCAAACAGGGTCTTGTGGGCCACTGTACCAACTCAAATTTTCATATCAGTAGGGAAGCCATTAAAGGATTTTAAGCAGAAGAATGATGTGATATGATTTATGTCTTAAAAGAATCACTAGGAACTATACTGGAAATAGACTCTAAGGGTACAAGGGCAAAAACAGATGGTCGTATTAAGTAACAATGATTTTCTTTAGTAGATAGCAAACATAAGACACGATTATATTGAATTAGCTAATTGGTAGCTTATACTGACGTAGAATGCTGCCAGCTCAAATAAGGAAGTAAGAATGTGATCTTTCCCACATGCCACTTCTTGTTTAGCCATTTGATTTCTTTCTCCTTACAACTTGAAAAATAGAATATTTATCATAACTTACTTTGAAGTTTAAAAACATCTGAGATGAATTTTTTTTCCCTTTATAGCTCAGGCATTTGAAAGGATGATGAGTCCAACTGGTTCTAATCTTAAATCTAATGATTCTGATGAGTGTGCCACTGTCCAGCCACTTCAGGAGACTCAAACATCGAGTATACCTTCACCTACAACTTTACCAATCTCAGCACTTAAACAACCAAGTGTTGAAGGTAACTAGAAGAAAATGCTGTGTCTAATATTAAAGATAAATTATTAAAATAGAAGTTTTCTAGTATTCAGGAATCTAGTGAGAATAGAGAACCTAGACTAGCTACCAGAAGGAACTTAATACAGGGATTAAGGTTAGAAGGATATGTGTGTTACAAGGGTAGAAGGAAAAAAAGGGCATGCTCAGGAGATGCTCAGGGGTGGAAGAAAAGCTCTGAGAAACCTAGACAGCGTATTAAAAAGCAGAGACATTACTTTGCCAACAAAGATCGGTCTAGTCTAGGCTGTGGTTTTTCCGGTAGTCATGTATGGATGTGAGAGTTGGATCATAAAGAAAGCTTTTGAAGAACTGATGCTTTTGAACTGTGGTGTTGGAGAAGGCTCTTGAGAGTCCCTAGAACTGCAAGCAGATCAAACCAGTCAGTCCTAAAGGAAATCAGTCCTGAATATTCATTGGAGGGACTGATGTTGAAGCTGAAACTCCAGTACTTTGTCCACCTGATGCAAAGAGCCAACTTATTGGAAAAGACCCTGATACAGGGAGGGATTGACGGCGGGAGGAAAAGGGGATGACAGAGGATGAGATGGTTGAATGGCATCACCAACTCAATGGACAGGAGTTTGGGCAAACTCATGGAGATGGTGAGGGACAGGGAGGCCTGGTGTGCTGCAGTCCATTGGGTCTCAAAGAGTCAGAAACAACTGAGTGACTGAACAAGTGACTCAGCGATTAGTAAGTGCAGGAAGCAGCCGCTATCCCTAGGGTTGGGAGAATGAAAGGGGAGAGTCATTGTTACTAGAACTCAGTACAGGAATACCAGGAGATGGTTGGTTCTCAGACTAGGTGTTCAGGGATTAGGGTACCACATCACGCGGCTGGTGCTGTTGCTTCTAGAGGAACACCAAGTGGCAAGTGCTGAGGCCTTTAAGGAGCCTCATAGGGTTGGTGTTAAGATGACTGGAGGAGTGTTCCCGGCTTGATTAATTGATTGATGTAAGGAGTACTGAAACTCACGGGGCACGTTAGGTATATCGGGTGGTGGTGCTGCTGCTGAGATCCTGGCAGGAACTAGAAAGGGAAAGAATTCCATCTCTTCCAACCTGTCAGTCTTCAGCCACCACCTGTCACTAGTACCTGTGACCAGAACCAACTAGCAAGGAGGTCTGGGAGTTGCACTTTTCAGATATCCAAAGAGTATCAGAGAGCATCATATAGAAGGGTGGGCTTGGATTTGAAAGACAATAGGTAGATAATTGGCATGTCTCCCTTTCCTTAAAAATCTGTTTTTAAATATGTATTTCACCACAATAAAAAAATGTTTCTTATATCTTCTAAAAAGCTTTTAAAGATTTAAAAAGCTTTGGGCACTCTGTTCTTTTTTACAACTTATTGTGGTTTAGGATCTTGAGTAAAACCTGTATAGACTTTTATTTAATTTTCATATTGAAGTGTAGTTGATTTACAATGTTGGGTTTGTTTCAGCTGTATGGTGCAGTGATTCAGTTATATATGTATATATGTTCTTTTTCAGATTCTTTTCCCTTATAGGTCATTATAAAATATTGAGTGTAGTTCCCTATGCTATTCAGTACTGTGTATATTTTTTAGCATAAACTAGGTACTCTTGCCTAGAAAATCCCATGGATGGAGGAGCCTGGTAGGCTGCAGTCCGTGGGGTCGCTATGGGTCGGAGACGACTGAGTGACTTCACTTTCACTTTTCACTTTCACACATTGGAGAAGGAAATGGCAACCCACTCCAGTGTTCTTGTCTGGAGAATCCCAGGGACGGGGGAGCCGGGTGGGCTTCCGTCTATGGGGTCACACAGAGTCGGACATGACTGAAGTGACTTAGCAGCAGCAGCATTAGTCTGTAACATGCTAGAAAATAACTGATTTTCAGACAAATTCAGGTATTTCTGTCAACTGTTTTGAATTTCACTTCTCTCTCACCTAATAGCTTTTTTCTATTTGTCATTGTGACTTAAATAATGAGGTTCAGCATGTATGGTTATATATTACAACTCTAAAGATGATAAGATTGCTTTTTAAAATATTTATATATTTTCTTATATTGACTTTAAAATTATTAAATTATGAAGCATTGTAAATACAAGAAAGATACCTTTTAAAATATATCCACCCATGTTGCAGAAATTATATATAAGTCCAATTTTTTCAGTGTTATTTGTATTATGATATGGAAAGTTGGTCCTTTTGATGTTCATATGTTCTAAAATCTGGTAAGAATTTTCATAACCTTCCTCTGTAGATGCTTTTTAACAAAAGAGAACAGATATTTATGCTGACATCTAGTTATTTCCTCCAAATTTGAGAGGAAAATATTAATTACTATTAAGAAATGTAAATTAATTACATTAAAAAATGTAAATATCCAACATTATAAGAGCAAAACATGTTGTGCTTCTGTTAGAAGTAGAAATTGACCTCCGATGCACAAGTGATCCCATTTCTTTTTTTTAGACTTTTTATGCCTCTTTCTTCTGTTCTTCATACTTTTTTCCCTTTGCATATCTACCATGCTCTGATCTATTCCATTTTCCCTCCCTGTGCCTTAGTCCCTAAATTTTATTTCGTCTCCATACTCACAAAGTTAGCCTTAATGATATAGGCTTTAAATCTGTATTCGATGTTTTTAAGATATAATGTCTTTTGTCTGCTCTTTTTCTGACTTCGGAATTCCTAGGGCCAGCCTTGGAGAAGGCAATGGCACCCCACTCCAGTACTCTTGCCTGGAAAATCCCATGGACGGAGGAGCCTGGTGGGCTACAGTCCATGGGGTCGCCAAGAGTCGGAGACGACTGAGCGACTTCACTTTCGCTTTTCACTTTCCTGCATTGGAGAAGGAAATGGCAACCCACTCCAGTGTTCTTGCCTGGAGAATCCTAGGGATGGCGGAGTCTGGTGGGCTGCCGTCTAAGGGGTTGCACAGAGTCGGACACAACTGAAGCAACTTAGCAGCAGCAGTAGGGCCAGCCCTGCCTTTGTAGGAATTAGGAAAAAAACTGTTCCGGGTAGATGAATCACAAAATGCCATTTCTGTAGGCCTTGAAACCCTGAAATGCAGGGCTTGCCAATAGTTAGAAAAAGCTTTTGAAAATTTTTCCTGACCTATTTAATATTAAATCATTGCAATATCAAATTAAAATGGTTTACTTTTTTAAACTGATCCTAGGATTATGCTCCAAAGAACAGAAGAGAGTATGGTTTGCAGATGGTATATTGCCCAATGGTGAGGTTGCAGATACAACAAAATTATCATCTGGAAGTAAAAGATGTTCTGAAGACTTTAGTCCTCTCTTACCCGATATGCCGTTGGTAAGGAATCTAAAGAATGACTGGTTAATTTAGTAAAATTTTATTTTATAGGTAATTCTTTGCATGATTATTAGAGTCGTCGTTTAGTTGCTAAGTCCTATCTGACTCTTTGGCGACCCCACAGACTATCGCCTGCCAGATGCCTCAGTCCATGGGATTTCACAGGCAAGAATACTGGAGTGGGTTGCCATTTCCTTCTCCAGGGGATGTTCCTGACCCAGGGGTTGAACCTGCATCTCCTGCGTTGGTAGGCAGATACTTTACCACTGAGGCACCAGGGAAGCCCCCGATTACTAGAGTACTTTTTAAAAAATTTGTTGAGCTTCATTAAATGAGAAACATATGATGTAGTGAATATATTTTAGATTTTATTTTTTAATGTCAGTTTAAGGCAATGATTCTTAAAAATTTTTTATCTCAGGATCCCTTTATGCTCTTAAAAAATTATTGAGAACTCAAAAGAACTGTAGGTTATGTGGGTTATGTTTATTGATAATTACTGAATTAAAACTGACAAAAATTTTAAACAAATTAATTAAAAATAAGCTCATTAATAGAAATAATATTTTTATGAAAAGTTTTCAAAATAAAAGTTTAGTGAGAGGAATAACATTGTTTTATATTTTGTGTAAATTTCTTTAACATCTGGCTTAATAGAAGATAGATTCTTACATCTACTTCTAAATTCAGTCTGTTGTGATAAGTTGTTTTAGTTAAATGAAGAAAATCCTGGGACCTCACTGACGTCCTGAAAGGGTGTTGAGATCCCTGGACCACATTTTGAGAACCACTAGTATGGGGAAATAGAACTGAGATTTTAGTAAGGCAATTTAGACTGATTTGTTTAATGATTTTCAAACATTCAGTGAAGTATCTGATGGTAGTATATACGTTTATACAGATGTACTAGGTGTTAAATAGAAGACATAATATAGAATCCAAACCCACTAAGAACTCTTAATTGTGAAATAGTAAAATACTTACAAAAGCAAGTATTAATATATGAAGTAGAAATCTTGTTTATTCACTAAACAGAGATTTATTGAGCATCTCCTCTGAGCCAGTTACCTGGTTTATCCAGGGTACATACATTAGACGAGATGCACATGTGTCCTCTCTTCAAGTTCCCATACCATATAAACTTCGGTTGTTTGTCAGTAAGAGTTCATGAGCTAGGTTTTACAAGGAGCCGTAATTACCGAAAGTAATTACCAAAAATATGTTCCTTAGCTAGCACCTACCCTCAATCAATATTTTAACAAAATGGAATTTTTATAGAGGCTAGTATTACTTGAGTTCATAAACAGTTCTCTATTGATTCAGGTTTGGCCAGTCTAAAAGAAAAGGGGAGGGGGGCTTAATTGAAGCAGATTTGATGTATAGTTTATTCCAGATGGCTACTGTTGTGGAATATATCTACCATTTTGCTTCCTAACCACTTCCCTCTCCGCCTTCTCCCCTTTTCCTCTCCCTTGCCACCTCCCAGCCAGGCTTTTGTGTCTATTAGGAGGAGGAGTGCCTTGGGTTGAACTAATAAACATGCTAACTTTGTGATATGGAATAGGATCCTGAAGTTCTCCTTGCCTCCTTTTTCCAGTCTATAAAATTAAAGTCATACTTACCTGAGCATATAGTAAAGCTAAACCTGGAAATTTGGCTTCTAAAGAATTTCTGAGCACATTTTTATTTTATTTATACTTTTTCAAAAGATATCTTTGACTGTAGAAATCAATATTTCACATTTGAGCAGAGACCAGGAACTGATTTGGGCTTTTTCCTCTATATTTCACAGATGGTAGACACAGTGGATCATACCCATTCTGCTCCAGTGGAAAAACCAAACAGTGAGACAGGAGATACAAGAAATGAGATAATTCGAAGTCCTACTTCTCAGGGTCCACCTGTGGAAAAACTACCTACAAACACAAGAGCTGAGGGATTGCCTCCATCTGCTTCTTTTACAGCAGATGATGATGTTTTTGCAGAAACTGAGGAACCACCAGGTCCTCCTGATGTCTTGGTTAACAGCAGCTTACCTGTTACTAGTACTTCAGATTATAGGTTATTGTGTGGTATTGATAATAATGTTTGCAATAAGATTAGTCTTCTACCTGATGATGAGGACAGCTTGCCCCCTCTTCTGGTTACATCTGGAGAAAAGGGATCAGGTAGGATAGCAGTTATTTAAATTTAAAAAGGAGTTTTGTTGGGTTTTTTTTAAAGAATATATTGATGAATTTTGTCTCTGATATATGAAATGTATGTTTTTAAACTTACTGTGGTTGAAATATGTATGATGGCATGGAACACTAGTTTACAAAAAGTCTTACTATATGAAAACAATTCTAAAAATTTCTGACCTCTTGAGTTGATTTGAATGTGATTCACTTATCTGGGTCCCTAATTTAAAGTCCAGTACAACAGAGAAATTCATAGACTTTAAGTCCTGTATTAGTTTTGACTCCATATCATTTTTTTTTAAGATGCATAGTGCCTAAAGAAAAGAATATTGGATTGGATGACAGAAAAAGAAATTTTAGTTCCTTACTGCTACATAATATACCTATGACTTGAAGCATAATTTAATCTTTTGGACCTCAGGTTCCTTTGTAAAATAAGATAATTTACTTGGTCTCTAAGAACCTTTCTAAGCTGGAGATTCTGTGGCTATCTCCCACCTTGGAATAGTTCCTTAAGAATACATCCATGTAACTCCAGGCATTATGCTGCATCCCACGTGAAATGATTACGTTCTGTGCCTGATAGTGTAGGAGAATGAAGCCTAGGATCTCTGTTCTGTAAGCAGGAGCTATTTTAATATCCTAGTGATAGGGGCAGAAATACTGTAAGCCCTGTTCTTTGCATGCCATTGGTATATTTTCCTGTTGATTGTCAAGTTCTTTCTTAGCTACTTATCACTGACCTAAGCCTTTTCAGAGCAAGCAGTATATACAGTTTGGGTCTAGACTACTTTTATAGTTGCAAATTTCAGAATGTATAATTGGAGTGGCTGGCAGATTGGAATCCACTTTAGAAAACTGTCTTAAAAGCTTAAAGGTGCTGAAATTATATCAGTATGCTGTTTAATCAACATATTTGTGTATAGACTATATATAATTGATCAGAATTTATATGTATTCTAATATTAATCAGTTCAGTTCAGTTCAGTCGCTCAGTCGTGTCCGACTCTCCGCGACCCCATGAATCACAGCACGAAAGGCCTCCCTGTCCATCACCAACTCCCGGAGTACACCCAAACTCATGTCCACAGAGTCGGTGATGCCATCCAGCCATCTCATTCTCCGTCGTCCCCTTCTCCTCCCGCCCCCAACCTTTCCCAGCATCAGAGTCTTTTCCAGTGAGTCAACTCGTCTCATGAGGTGGCCAAAGTAAAAATTAGTAGTATATAACAGTTGTCTGGTTATTGACTGATTTCATGAACAGATGTGTTTTTGCTTCTTAACTGGGATCAAATCATTGGTGGATTTATAAATGTGGCTTTTTTGTGATAGGCATATTTAACAGGAGACATGTTTATTCTAATTAATATGTTATTTTCATGTTTTAGTGCCTGTAGTAGAAGAACACCCATCTCATGAACAGATCATTTTGCTTCTTGAAGGCGAAGGTTCTTGTCCTGTTACATTTGTCTTAAATGCTAATCTACTTGTGAATGTCAAGTTAGCATTTTGTAAGTAACGATTTATTTTTCTTTGCCTAATTGGTAAACAGGATTTCTGAATGATTAATTTCATTGTCAGGTTAAATTCTGATTGGCAACTGTAAAAAAATAAGCAGTATTGGATATTGATTTTTTTAGTCAAATATTATATAAATAAATTTTGCAGTTTTACATGCAGTGAGATTTGAAGTAATAGTTTAAAGATTTTTACTCAGTTCAGTCTCTTGGTCATGTCCGACTCTTTGCGACCCGATGGACTGCAGCATGCCAGGCCTGCCTGTCCATCACCAGCGCCTGGAGCCTACTCAAACTCATGTCCATTGAGTCAGTGACGCCATCCAACCATCTCATCCTCTGTCATCCCCTTCTCCCACCATCAATCTTTCCCAGCATCAGAGTCTTTACAGAAGAGTCAATTCTTTGTATCAGGTGTCCAAAGTGTTGGAGTTTCAACTTCAGCATCAGTCCTTCCAATGAATATTCAGGACTGATTTCCTTTAGGATGGACTGGTTGGATCTCCTTGCTGTCTGAGGGACTCTCAAGAGTCTTCTCCAACACCACAGTTCAAAAGCATCAATTCTTCTGTGTTCAACTTTCTTTATACTCCAGCTCTCACATCCATACATGACTACTGGAAAAACCATAGCTTTGACTAGACGGACCTTTGTTGACAAAGTAATATCTCTGCTTTTTAATAAGCTATCTAGGTTTTGGTCATAACTTTTCTTCCAAGGAGCAAGTGTCTTTTCATTTCATAGCTTTCGTTACCATCTGCAGTGATTTTGGAGCCCCCAAAAATAAAGTGTGTCACTGTTTCTATTGTTTCCCCATTTGCCATGAAGTGATGGGATGAGATGCCATGATCTTAGTTTTCTGAATGTTGAGCTTTAAGCCAACTTTTTCACTGTCCTCTTGCACTTTCATCAAGAGGCTATTTAGTTCTTCTTCACTTTCTGCCATAAGGGTGGTGTCATCTGCATATCTGAGGTCATTGATATTTCTCCCGGCAATCTTGATTCCAGCTTGTGCTTCATCCAGCCTAGCATTTTGCATGATGTACTCTGCATATAAGTTAAGTAAGCAGGGTGACAATATACAGCCTTGACATACTCCTTTCCCGATTTGGAACCAGTCTGTTGTTCCGTGTCCAGTTCTAACTGTTGCTTCTTGACCTGCATATAGATTTCTCGGGAGGCAGGTCAGGTGGTCTGGTATTTCCATCTCTTTAAGAATTTTCCACAGTTTATTGTGATCCACACAGTCAAAGGCTTTGGCTTGGTCAATAAAGCAGAAGTAGATGTTTTTCTGGAACTCTCTTGCTTTTTCGATGATCCAGCTGATGTTGGCAATTTGATCTCTGGTTCCTCTGCCTTTTCTAAACACACCTGGAAGTTCACGGTTCATGTACTGTTGAAGACTGGCTTGGAGAATTTTGAGCATTACTTTGCTAGCGTGTGAGATGAGTGCAATTGTGCGGTAGTTTAAGGTTTCTTTGACATTGCATTTCTTTGGGATTGGGATAAAAACTGACTTGTTCCAGTCCTCTGGCCACTGCTGAGTTTTCCAAATTTGCTGGCACATTGAGTGTAGTGCTTTCACAGCATCATCTTTTAGGGTTTGAAATATCTCAACTGGAATTCCATCACCTCCACTGGCTTTGTTTTTAGTGATGCTTCCTAAGACCCACTTGACTTTTCATTCCAGGATATCTGGCTCTAGGTGAGTGATCACACCATCATGATTATCTGGGTCGTGAAGATCTTCTCTGTATAGTTCTTCTGTATATTCTTGACACCCCTTCTTAATATCTGCTGCTTCTGTTGGGTCCATACCATTTCTGTCCTTTATTGAACCCATCTTTGCATGAAATGTTCCCTTGGTATCTCTAATTTTCTTGAAGAGATCTCTAGTCTTTCCCATTCTATTGTTTTCCTGTATTTCTTTGAATTGATCACCGAGGAAGGCTTTCTTATCTCTCTTTGCTGTTCTTTGGAACTCTGCATTCAAATGGGTATATCTTTCCTTTTCTCCTTTGTCTTTTGCTTCCTTCTTTTCACAGCTATTTGTAAGGCCTCCTCAGACAACCGTTTGGCCTTTTTGCATTTCTTTTTCTTGGGGATGGTCTTTATCACTGCCTCCTATACACTGTCACAAACCTCCGTCCATAGTTCTTCAGGCACTCTGTCTATCAGATCTAATCCCTTGAATCTATTTGTCACTGCCACTGTATAATCGTAAGGGATTTGATTTAGGTCATACCTAAATGGTCTAGTGGTTTTCCCTACTTTCTTCAATTTAAGTCTGAATTTGGCAATAAGGAGTTCATGATCTGAGCCACAGTCAGCTCCCAGTCTTGTTTTTGCTGACTGTATAGAGCTTCTCCATCTTTGGCTGCAAAGAATATAATCAGTCCTATTTCGGTATTGATCATCTGGTGATGTCCATGTGTAGAGTTGTCTCTTGTGTTGTAGGAAGAGGGTGTTTGCTATGACCAGTGCGTTCTCTTGGCAAAACTCTGTTAATCTGTGCCCTGCTTCATTCTCTCCTCCAAGGCCAAATTTGCCCGTTACTCCAGGTATGTCTTGACTTCCTACTTTTGCATTCCAGTCCCCTCTAAGGAAAAGGACATCTTTTATGGGTGTTAGTTCTAGAAGGTCTTGTAGGTTTTCATAGAACTGTTAAGCTTCTTTAGCATTACTGCTCCAGGCATAGACTTGGATTACTGTGATATTGAATGGTTTGCCTTGGAAACAGAGATCATTCTGTCGTTTTTGAGATTGCATCCAAGTACTGCATTTTGGACTCTTGTTGACTATGATGGCTACTCCATTTCTTCTAAGGGATTCTTGCCTAGAGTAGTAGATGTAATGGTCATCTGAGTTAAATTCACCCATTCCAGTCCATTTCAGTTTGCTGCTACTGCTAAGTCACCTCAGTCGTGTCCAACTCTGTGTGACCCCATAGACGGAAGCCCACCAGGCTCCCCCATCCCTGGGATTCTCCAGGCAAGAACACTGGAGTGGGTCGCCATTTCCTTCTCCAATGTGTGAAAGTGAAAAGTGAAAGTGAAGTCGCTCAGTCGTGTCCGACTAGTAGCGACCCCACGGACTGCAGCCCACCAGGCTCCTCCATCCATGGGATTTTCTAGGCAATAGTACTGGAGTGGCTTAGTTCTAGGACTAGGGCACAGAAATACAGTTTAAATTTGGGGGGGATAAGCTGGGCTGGCTGCAGCTCTACTGTTTCTCTTCCTCCCTTCTGCAACCCCATTTCACCCTGTTCAGGCCCCCACACCGCAGGAACCCCTCCCCTGGAGAGAATAAGGATGGAGCATCGCAGCACATGTCCACACAGAGACATGAACCCACGCAAGCACAAGCAACACCCTGAGTAGAGCTTGGAGATCAGGTGCAGCCCTACTGAACCTGTTTTACATGGGGCTCTCACTTACCCATGGTTCAGTCTTAGGACGAACAAGTGGAAGTCAATTAAGAGGAAAATATCTTGACTCTCAAGCGGTGGCTCTCAGCGGGGAGGCTGCCCTCTAGGAGACATTTGGCCACATCTGGGGACATTTTTGGTTTACTGATTACTAAAATGTCAATGTTCACTCTTGCCATCTCCTGTTTGACCACTTCCAATTTGCCTTGATTCATGGACCTAACATTCCAGGTTCCTTGCTATATTGCTCTTTATAGCATCAGACTTCTATCACCAGTCACATCTACAACTGGATGTTGCTTTTGCTTTGGCTCCATCTCTTCTTTCTGGAGTTACTTCTCTGCTGATCTCCAATAGCGTATTGGGCACCTACTGACCAGGGGAGTTCCAGTGGACCACATTTTGTCAGACCTGTCCACCATGACCTGTCCGTCTTGGGCAGCCCTACAGGGCATGGCTTATAGTTTTGTTGAGTTAGACAAGGCTGTTGTTCATGTGATCAGATTGGTTAATTTTCTGTGATTGTGGTTTTCATTCTGTCTGCCTCTGGTGGAAAAGGATAAGAGGCTTATACCAGCTTCCTGATGGGAGATTCTGACTGAGGGTGAAACTGGATCTTGATGGGCGGGGCCACGCTCAGTAAATCTTTAATCCAATTTTCTGTTGATGGGCAGGGCTGTGTTCCTCCCTGTTATTTGACCTGAGGCCAAATCTATTGAAGTAATCTTACACAGTTACACAAGTAATCTTACACAATTCAGTTTAAAGTTTTTGTGAAAACATTGGGGAAATGAGTTTGAAAATTTGTGCTTCATGCAAAGGACAACTAGAAGCTGACATTTACAGTTGTATGCTTTTGTCACTTAAGATTCATCAGACAAATACTGGTACTTCTCAACCAATGGACTGCATGGCTTGGGACAAGCAGAAATTATTATTCTATTGTTATGTTTGCCAAATGAAGATACTATTCCTAAGGACATCTTCAGACTGTTTATCACCATTTATAAGGATGCTCTGAAAGGTACAGTATTTTATTGTTAAGTGTTCAGACCAGGGGATGGATAAATGAGGGGCATTTTTGCTTTTAGCAGTGCTAACTATCCTAAAGGTTTATTTTATAAAGAGATTACTGATTACTTAAAAGAGCTTCAGTTCAGTTCAGTTCAGTTCAGTTCGGTCGCTCAGTCTTGTCCGACTCTCCGCGACCCCATGAATCACAGCACGCCAGGCCTCCCTATCCATCACCAACTCCCGGAGTACACTCAAACTCATGTCCACAGAGTCAGTGATGCCATCCAGCCATCTCATTCTCGGTCGTCCCCTTCTCCTCCTGCCCCCAACCTTTCCCAGCATCAGAGTCTTTTCCAGTGAGTCAACTCTACACAGTAGTCCCCCTTTATCTGAAGGGGATAAGTTCCAAGACCCCAGTGGCTGCCTAAAACTGGAAATGGTACCGAACCCTATTGTACTATTTTTCTGTAGTATGTATATGCTATATGAAAAATAGCGTATATGTATATATATAAAAAATATATATATATATATGTGTTTTGTGCTTAGTTGCTCAGTCGTGTCCAACTCTTTACAACCCCATGGACTGCAGCCTACCAGGCTCCTCTGTCCATGGAGATTGTCCAAGCAAGAATACTAGAGTGGGTTGTGATGCCCTCCTCCAGGGGATCTTCCCAACCCAGGGATCGAACTCAGGTCTCCTGTATTGCAGGCGGATTTTTTACTGTCTGAGCCACCAGGGACATCCAGGAACACTGGAGTGGGTAGCCTATCCCTTCACAGGAGGGCTTCCTGACCCAGGAATCAAACCAGGGTCTCCTGCATTGCTGGAGGATTCTTTACCAGCTGAGCTACTGGGAAAGCCACACACACACCACACACATAATATTTTTTCATACATACCTATGATGAAGCTTAATTTATAAATTAGGCAGAGTAAGAGAACATCCGAATTGCCAACATCACTTCTCTTGTGCCTTGGGCCAATATTAAGAAAAATCAGGGTTACCTGACCACAAGTGCAGTGACTATAACAGTTGGTCTAATAACTGAGACTGCTACTGCTACTGACTAATGGCCTGTAGCGCATACAGTGTGAACATGCTGGACAGATGGCCCATGGTGTGGCTCACATCCCAGGGGGGCAGAGCAGGAGATTTATTTAAGTTTCCATGTAATATTTTTGGACCACAGTTGACCAGAGGTAACTAAAACCATGGAAAGGCTGTATAAGATTTGGGGAACATGATGACTTCACTTGACCTTGAAGTAAGGAGAAAAATTTAAAAACACCTATGGTTAGAAACATTCTCAAATTTTTGTTCACAATTCCCAGTCCTCAGAAATAACTGAACTTTATGCACACAAGGTATTTAATGCTTCTTCAAGAGTGAAAGTAAGGAAAATATATTGCTTTTCTTTAAGAAAGTTTATATTGGGACATTCAGACTCAGAATGCCACTTGAAAACAATTTAAAATCTTTTTATTAATGATTTTATTTCTAGGAAAATACATAGAAAACTTGGACAGTATTACCTTTACTGAGAGTTTTCTCAGCAGCAAGGATCATGGAGGATTTTTATTTATTACACCTACTTTTCAGAAACTTGATGATCTCCTATTACCAAGTAATCCTTTTCTTTGTGGAATTCTTATCCAGAAGCTAGAGATTCCCTGGGCAAAGGTTTTTCCTATGCGTTTAATGTTGAGATTGGGTGCAGAATATAAAGGTAAGTTTTAGAATAATAAATTATATAGGTTCATATACTGACTGTAAATAAGAATTTCACATATCATTAAAATGAATGTTTAATGTATTAATGGGACTACTTTTGTTTTGATGTACTTTTAAAATTCTAAAACAGCCCTCCTCTGGTATAAGATTAGTCTAGACAACCTTGATATGTTATGAGTTTCTCGATGTTCCTAATTATTACATTATTAACTTACCTTGAAATTTTTTTTGAACTTCAGAACAAAACACAGAAAACCTTGAAAAGTTTTCTTAAAAGTATTTACTGTAAGGAGTTCATTTTGTTATGTTGCCTATATATTAAGAAGGTAAATCATTGTGCCCCACCCCAATTTGTACATACTATAATGCCAGACATAAATGGTTGTGAAGTAATTGTCAAGGCTTATGTATATTTCTAAGGTTATCTCTAAGCTAAAATAATTTCTGTGTTAAACTTTTTTTAATTCATCCTTTCTTTATCCCTCACAAAAAAGAATAATATGTAAAGTATATCACATATAAGGAAAATTTAGGCATTTGCTTCTAATTTAATGGATATTTTCTTGGAGGAAAATTAAATGTAGAGAAGTTATAAAAGTGACTGTTACTATTTCAAAATGGACAAATTCCATGAAGAGACATACATTTAAGTCTATTTGGCAGATTTATTAAACTAATTTGAGGGGGTGTTCCTTACCATTTAAGATTTAAATACGTGATGCTATTAAATTGTGTTGTAAGAAGTAAAAAATTAACTTTCATCTCAGGTTTTGTACTGTGAACCAAAGAGCTTAAGAGAGAGCATTCTCAGCCACATGTTTCATCCATTCAGCCTCATGTTTTGTCTCTGATACTAATATTTGAATGTTATTTTTACGGAAAGTTAAGTCAAAATACTGGCTAATCTTAAATCATTATGGAACATCATAATCTATAAATTTGGCCAGTATTTTTGCCAGTATCACTTCTATATACTAAATCTGTTTTTCTTATACTGAAAATAGGAAAATCACAGAGTAATATTTTGAGAAACTTCTCAAAATATCAGGTTGGAGCTGGATAGCCCTAATAGCTATTTAGTGATAATGAGAAAAATTAACAGTTGTATACAGAAGTTAATTAGTCTCTGTTTTCTGAGTTCTTTGTGTTTTGCTGTATTTTAGATAGACCGGCATTTTGATGTTACTGGTGTTCATGCCACTTTAGACTAGAATTTTAAATTGTGGGGGGTGTGTGTATGTGTGTGATTATTTTGTTTTAGAGATAATATACCTATGGAGAAGTTCATGGCAAAAGTTTAGAGTCCCAAGATTAAAGACTGAAAACTGTCTGAAATTAGTAATTTTCAAATAGGAATTTCCTGCACTTTTATGTTGAGACTATTTGGGATATCATTAAATGTTGAATTAGATAATTTATGAAGTCCTTTTGTAACTCTTGACAGAATGTCATTAAGTCATAACCTTTTGAAGATTAATGTTTTAGGTAAAATTACCTCTATCAAGTTGCGAAGGATGCTCCCTATTCATATAAAATGAAGTAAAAAAATCAGCCTTTACCTTAATCATAGTTTCCCATTTTAATGTGTTTTACCACCAGCTTACATTTTTTCTGTATTCTCTGTCATCCAAATAGCTTAGTTGTCATTTTTTAAAACTAAAAAAATATGTTTGTAATAGCAAAGATGTGAGTTGCCCTTACTTAGTTTTCTTTAAGTAGATAATGTCAGGTGTGTTTTCTTAGAATCTTAAGTAAGTACATTTATATAATAGGTATTAAAGCGGTTTATTTAACTAAGCTGAGGACTGAAATTCTCAGTTTAACATGTCTGATTTTTACCATCATAGAAATAGTCTTATCTTCTTGTTCTTACTTTCCTTTTCTTCCAGAAGTCCTGCTGCATTGCCACCAAGGTACTTTTCTTTTTTGGTGTGCAGTGTTTATAGTGTCCTTGAGAAAGAGAAAAGTAGATAGGTGACAGATTCCACGTCACTTCTTTTTTTTGTTTTTGTTCCACATCACTTCTTTGCACTGTCTTCCTACATGTTCCTTTTATCATGCTGATCCAAGAACCATATCATCCATAAATTAACAGAATTGAACATTAATTACAATTGCCTTAAAAAATCTTGAATTCTTCATACTTTGTTTTAAATTTTCAGAATGTTTCTTTTTAAACTATAAGAATTTTATAGAGGTCCAGCCAGTTATGGTAATTTTCCAGACATTATAATGTTTGTAAACAACATGTATGATGAAAAGATTAAGTGCTTTGGAATTGGGCAATCCTGGTTACATATCTCTTTTACTAGTTATTAGCTTAGAAACCACAAGCAGGATTATTAACCTCTGTCTCTGCTTCCCATTTGTAAAGTAAGTGTAGATATACTTGCCTAATTGGGTCGTTAATGCAAAATAAATAGGAAACTGTATACAGAGGCCCCAGTTCAATGTAGCATCTAGTACATACACAGTATGGGTTAATGTCACCTCTTACTCTCCCCAAAGATCCGAATAAGTGGTATTTATTCGTAAATTTTGAAAAATGAGAAATAACAGTAATAAATTCAAGGCTTCTTTTAGTTTTTGTTGATGGTAACCAGTTTTCTGTTCTTATATATAGCATATCCTGCTCCTTTAACAAGTATCAGAAGCCGAAAACCTCTTTTTGGAGAAATAGGACACACTATTATGAACTTACTTGTTGTGAGTAATTGAACTGTTTTATTAAGTATTCTTACATTACTTAAAAAATTACTTTAGCAAATTTTATGTATTTATTTTTTCTATCTTAATTTGGCGTATTTGGTATAATGAAAGTTCATTTATAATAAATCCTAATTTATTTAACATAAATGAGCTTTTTTAATGAAGTGCTTTTAGAACACGTCTTCATTTATGTATACCTGATTTAGATTGCCTATGATTCATTCAGCCGCAGTGCTCACACATTTAGGTAAAGTGAGATTTACACAGTTGTTGAAGTTTTAGTAAAAGTATGGTCAATCAGTTAGGTGATTTTGAGCAAAGTGGCCCTAGTCATCTCATTTTTACTCGGAACTATTGGATTAGATGATTTCTGGTTCCTTTGTACCTCTAATTTCTCTAATTTTGTGTTTACCTTTTATTATAGAAAAGTATTTCAATGGACTTGCTTTTATTTATAAATGTTTAGTTAGAAGAACTATTTTGGAAGATCTATAACTGGAAAGAGGAGTGAAAGTGTTAGTCACTCAGTGGTGTCTGACTCTGGGACCCCATGGACTGTAGTCTGCCAGGCTCCTCTGTCCATGGAATTCTCCAGGCAAGAATACTGGAGTGGGTGTCCAGTTCCTTCTCCATGGGATCTTCCCAACCCCGGGATTGAACCCAGGTCTCCCACATTGAAGGAAGATTCCTTACCATCTGAGCCACCAGGGAAGCCCCAAAGAAAAGAGTAGATCACCCTGAAATACTACAGAGTTCTTCCTGAGAATATTTTTTTATATTATTATAAAGTAGCTGGAAGGATTGGAGAAGGAAATGGCAACCCACTCCAGTATTCTTGCCTGGAGAATCCCAGGGACGGAGGAGCCTGGTGGGCTGCCGTCTGTGGGGCCTCACAAGAGTCGGGCACGACTGAAGTGACTGAGCAGCATAGCAGCTGGAAGGATTAGTTTGTTTGTGAAGTTGGCATTGCTTTCTGGATGGCATTTTGATAGTTATGTATGACAAGTTTAAAAATGACAGATACTCTAAAGAAAGGATTTAATGAATGGGTAAATGTTCATGGACAGTAGCTGGAGTTTTATGAAATATTATTGTTTATGTAGGACCTTCGAAATTACCAGTATACCTTGCATAATATAGATCAGCTGTTAATTCATATGGAAATGGGAAAGAGCTGCATAAAAATACCTCGGAAAAAATACAATGATGTAAGTGTAATTACTTTATTCAAGTTTTGAAAATAATATTGAACATTAGATTTCTTTAGAAGTGTGTTAAATTTCTTGTTCTGAATTGGACTAATATATAATGGCAGGAAAAAGTTATTGTTGAAATTTAAGATTTGTTTCCTCATAGAGGATATGTTTAATCCTATTTTTTCTTTTTCTTACTATTTTTATCTGTTTTTTAACTGAGGTAATTTTATCTTAAAACATTTGTTTCTGACTCATTCTCAGGGAGTTGTCCAGACTAAAAGCTTGATAAAGGTGGTCAGAAATATGACTCTTTGAATTATTGCAACTAATAAAGGCATAAAATGTTAAAAATGTTTCTAAATGAGTATTTTTTCCCCAGGTAATGAAAGTAATAAATTCTTCTAATGAGCATGTCATTAGCATTGGAGCTAGTTTTAGTACTGAAGCAGATTCTCATCTAGTCTGTATACAGAATGATGGAGTTTATCAGACACAAGCCAACAGTGCTACTGGCCATCCTAGAAAAGGTGAGTATTGGTTCCTAGTGTTGATCCATAAAACCATCTCAAAAAATAGAATTCCTTTCAAAGAGGAAATATATATATATATAGATGTTTTACTTATTTGCTGAATTGATTATAAAAGTATGTATACTTATTTGTAGTAAGCTTGGAAAACATATTTCAAGGAGTAGTAAAAAGAAAAACGTGTGAGATATGGCCTTTGTTAGATATTTCCTTTTTATATTGATATATATGTTACTTAGATGATTTTATACTAGATACTTTATATTGTGCCTTTTTTAACATACCATTGACATCTTTTTCATTAAAATTAATTTTAAATTAAAATTTAAGAATCTAACATTTATTTGATAAATACTTTTCTACTATCATCTTACGGAGAAGGCAATGGCAAGCCACTCTGGTACTCTTGCCTAGAAAATCCCATGGATGGAGGAGCCTGGTAGGCTGCAGTCCATGGGGTCGCTAAAGGTCGGACACGACTGAGCGACTTCACTTTCACTTTCACTATGTAGTACAAAATTCACAAGGTATAAGTATTTACACTGCAAAATCTCCTTTCCTCCCTAGACCCCCGACTACCCTTTTCCGCTCCCTACAGGCAACCAAACCAGCATTATCAACTTTTGGTATATCCTTTCAGAGACTTCTTGCTTGTGTGTATATTTAAGCAATACCCCTCCATACACACACCTTTCTTCCACTTGTTTTTCCCTTGGCTGCACTGTGTGGCATGGTGGAACTTCTCTGACCATGCATTTAACAAATATCATATACCATAAAACGAGTAGTTTAAACCATAATTATTATTATTGTTTTTTTTAAATCAGTGACAGGTGCAAGTTTTGTGGTATTCAATGGAGCTCTAAAAGCATCTTCAGGATTTCTTGCTAAGTCCAGCATAGTTGAAGGTATGAGTTTCTTCTTTAAGATTGCTTTAATGTAAAGATGTTTTCCATCTCCTTTTTAAAATGTATTTGATACTTACAAAAGAATATATGTAAGTTACAAAGCATAGTACCTCAAACTTACGTGAATCATCACTCAGCCAAGAACTAGAACATGACTAATGACCGGGTCTGCCTCAAGCCTGACAGCTCTGCCTTAACCTGCATTTCTTGTTTGTTTATAGCCTAAAGGTCAGTCTTGAGATGAGCGCTTAGGTTCTTCTCAGGTCTGGTCTTAGCACACACACACCCTGGGCGTGCACTCAGTATTGCACATGCATGAGGCCTCCTGAACTTCCAGATACATGTTAGAGCCTTTCAAAGTACTTATGGACATCTCATTCCCCAGATTTTCCTGTAAGTATTTGCTTGGCCTATTGTTTGCCTCTACTATTATCTGCTGCCACAGGCAGCTATGATGTTGATCACTGGCCACTAATTGTTTTTGACAGATGCTCCTTGAGAAAACACTTATTTTCCACTGGGCAAGCTTAAGAGTCCAGTCAAATAAAGACATTGTATACAGGAGTTCTAGCCCCATTTGCCCTCTCCAGTGTATACCAAGCTGCTGGTTTTTACTATGATTGCTGACTGTTGGTTTTTAAGGCTAATGCTAAACTGGAAAGGAGGGGAGGGGACTAGGAAAGTTAAAATGACACAAAACTTGCTGTTTTTAATCACAATCCTGCCATTTTTCTTATAAATACTCTCCAGATTGGTACAAGTCTTTGGTTAATTTCCAGGGTTTCAAAAATGTTGCTTCTGACACTTTTATTAGTTTCCTTGTTCTTTTTATGGAGTATTTTCAGAGGTTCTTAGTCTGCATTTTCACTAATATCATCCTCCATGCTATCTCAGTTACATAGCTTTAAAGGAAGTCTTCCTATCTCTGATGCCACACACATGCCTTATTCCTCATTTTAGTAGTGCTCTGGCCAGTTTTAAGTCCTTTATCATGTTAATTTTAGGATCAGCTTGTCAGGTTTAGAAGGTCTGTTGGACTTTTTATTGTAATTGCATTAAGTTGCTAGTTTTATTTTGAGAAAATTGGCATATTTTCTATTTTCATTGTTCCTGTCCATGTACATTGGGTACCTTCAATTTACTTACATAATAGTAATATTTTTTCCAATAAAATTTTTTAGTTTTTCTGTAGGGTTTGAATATATTTTCATAATTAATTCCTGTACCATATCAATTTTATTACTGATATAAATAGTATTTATTTTAATTTTAGAGTAATAAGTAATATAAATACCATTATAATTTTTTAAATTTACTTTTTATGGAGGTAGAGTTAGTATAAAATATTCTGTAAGCTTCAAGTGTACAACAAAGTGATTCACAAGTTTTAAAGGTTATATTCATTTATAGTTATTATAAAATATTAGCTGTATTCCCTTTGCTGTACAATATATCATTTTACACAGTCTGGGTTGTATTTTTTAATCCCCTATGCCTTTATTGCCCCTCCTGCTTACCTTTTTTCCCCGCTGATAACCCCTAGTTTGTTCTCTGTATCCATAAGTTTGTATTTTTTGTTAGATTCACTAGTTTTATTTTTTAGATTCCACATATAAATAATATGATACAGTATTTGTCTTTCTCTGACTTGACTTCAGTTCATGTAATACCCTCCAAGTCCATTCTTCTTGCAAATCACAAAAATTCATTTTTTATGGCTGAGTAGTATTCCATTGTCTGTGTGTTCTGCCCATTTTTAAACAGGTTGTTTTGTTTTTTGATGTTGAGTTGTTTGAGCCGTTTAGATATTAATTCCTTATTCTTGCAAATATTTTCTCCCATTTGATAGCTTGTTTTTTTGTTGTTTCAGTGGACTCCTTTGCTGTGCAAAAGCTTTTAAGCTTAATTAGTTCCCATTTGTTTATTTTTGCTTTTATTTTCCTTTGCTTTAGGAAACAGATCCAAAAAAATACTGTTCCAATTTATGTCAAAGTGTGTTTAGCCTTTTTCTTTCCTAGAAGTTTTTTGGTTTCTGATCTTACATTTAGGTCATTCATCCATTTTGAGGGTGTTGTTGTTTCTTAATTTTTTTGTACATGGTATTAGAGAATATTCCAATTTCATTCTTTTACATGTTGCTGTCCACTTTTCCCAGCACTGCTTATTGAAGAGACTGTTTTTGCTCCACTGAATGTTCTTGCCGCTGTTGTAAATTGATTAACCACAAGTGCATGGATTTATTTCTGAGCTCTCTATTCTTTTCCATTGATCTGTGGTTCTGTTTTTGTGCCAGAACCATACTGTTTTGATTGCTGTAACTTTGTATTAAATCGTGTAGTCTGAAGTCAGGGAGCATGCTTCCTCCAGTTCTGTTCTTTAAGATAGTTTTGGTCGTTTGGGTCTTTTATGTTTCCATACAAATTTAAAAGTTATTTGTTTTAGTTCTGTGAAAAATAGCCTTGGTATCTTGATAGGAATTACATTGAATCTGTAGATTGCCTTGGGCAGTATAGTCATTTTAACAATATTAATTCTTCCGGTCTGTGAGCTCAGTATATCTGTGTCCATCTGTTTATGTCATCTTCAATTTATCAGTGTCTTACAGTTTTCTGAGTGGAAGTCTTTTACTTCCTCAAGTAGGTTTTTTTATTTTATTCTTATAAAAATACCCTAGGTATTTTATTCTTTCTGATGCAGTTGTAAAAGGGATAATTCCTTAATTTCTTTTTTCTGACAGTTTGTTAGTGCATAGAAATGAAATAAATTTTTGTATATTTTGTATCCTGCAACTTTATCAAATTCATTGATGAGCTCCAGTAGTTTTCAGATGGCATCTTTATTATATTGAAGTATGTTTTCTCTCTGCCCACGTTCTGAAGAATTTTTATCGTACATGTGTCTCGAACTTTGTAAAAAATTTTTCTGCATCTACTGAGGTGGTCATATGGCTTTTATTCTTCAGTTTGTTAATGTTGTATATTTCATTGATTGATTTGCAGATACTGAAAAATCCTTGCATCCCTGGGACAGATCCCCTTTGATTATAGTATATGATCCTTTCATTGTATTCTTGCATTTTTTAAATTAAAGTCTTTATCTGTTTGTTGCTGGCACATAGAAATTGAACTAATTGATTTGTGTATTTTTATCTTATTACCAGCTGTATCGCTAAACTTGTGTTATTTAAATAATTTGCCTATAAATTCTTTTAGAGTTTTTTATATAATTAAGTATAATATATATTAAAAATGATAGTTTCACATCTTTCTTTAGAACACCTATGCCTTTTTAATTTATTGTTTATTGGCTAGGACTTCCAGTAGAAACAGTGATTGCAAATGTTCTTGTCTAGATCTATTTTTCTGTGTGTGTGTGTGCGCGTACGTGCACGTGCACGCATGCATGTGTATGCACTCAGCCTGGTCCGACTCTTTGCAACCACTTGGACTGTAGCCTGCCATGCGCCTCTGTCCATGAAATTTTCCAGGCAAGAGTACTGGAGCTGGTGCCATTTCTTTCTCCAGGGGATCATCCCAATGCAGGGATCAAACCCGCATCTCTTGCATCTTCTGCATGGGCAGGTTGATTATCACTGAGCCACCTGGGAAGCCATGTTTCCAGTGTTAGTGTTAATCGCTCATTTGTGTCCAACTCTTTGTGATCCAGTGGACAGTAGCCTGTCAGTCTCGTCTGTCCAAGGGATTTTCCAAGGGATTCTCATGTAAAAATGAGTGATCTTTATGACTAAATTTTGTGTGCCATATCTGTCATTCTGATGATGGAATGTGATGTATTCAGTTACATTTCTTATATCACATTGTATATGATAAGGAATAAGAAAAAACATGTTCTATTTTTGTTGGATTTTTTTATGATAGGTTTTGACTTTGTTCCTTTTTTCAGGGCAGCATAGATCTAAGAGTTATTCATTTTACATTTGTTCAGTTTTTAAATTTTTTAATTTAATTTTTTAAATTTAATTTTAATTATTTAAAAAATTACAATTGAAATATTGTTGATTTATAATATAAGTTTCAGGTATACAGCACAGAGTTCAGTTATATGTATTTTTTTTACAGGTTTTTTTCCATTATGGGTTATCAAAGATAATATGGTTCCCTGTGTTATACAGTAAATCCATGTTATTTATATACATATTAGTGTGTATCTGTTAATCCCATACTCCTAATTTATCCTTCCTCTCCCTTTCACCTTTGTAACTATAAGCCTATTTTCCATGTCTATGTGTCTGTTTCTGTTTGTAAATAACTTCATTTGTATTATTTTTTAGATTCTACATGTAAGTGATAAATAATAGTTGTCTCTGTCTGACTTCGCTTAGTATGATAATCTGTAGATTCATGTTGCTGCAAATGGGAATATTTCGTTGTTTTTCATGATTGAGTAATATTCCATTCTATATATGCAACATATTCATCTGTTGATGGATACTTAGATTGCTTCCATGTCTTGGCTGTTATAAATAGTGCTGCTGTGGACATTGGGATACATGTATTTTTGTTTGAATTAAGACTTTTTGTCTTTTTTGGATATATGCCCAGGAATGGCCTTGCTGGATCTATTTATTTATTGGAGTTCTATTTTTAGTTTTTTAAGGAACCTCCATGCTATTTTCCATAATGGCTGCACCAATTTATATGCTAGTATGGCAACCCACTCCAGTGTTCTTGCCTGGAGAATCCCAGGGACGGGGGAGCCTGGTGGGCTGCTGTCTATGGGGTCGCACAGAGTCGGACACGACTGAAGTGACTTAGCAGCAGCAACAGTATAAGAGTGTTCCCTTTTCTTCATACTCTCTCCAGCATTTATTATTTGTAAACTTTTTGATGGTAGCCATTCTGACTGGTGCGAGGTGCTATCTCAGGGTAGTTTTGATTTGTGTTTCTCTAATAATTAGCAGTGTTGAGCATCTTTTCACATGCTTATTGGCCACCTGTATATTTTCTTTGGAAAAATGTCTGTTTAGGTCTTCTGCCCTTGTTTTGATTGGGTTGTTTGTTTGATATTGAGCTGTATGAACTGTTTGTATATTTTGGAAATTAACCCTTTGACAGTTGCATCATTTGTAAATATTGTCTCCCATTCCATTTCTATTTGTTTATGGCTTCCCTGCTGTGCAAAAACTTTTGAATTTGATTAGGTCCAGTTTGTTTATTTCTGCTTTGTTTTCTTTTGTCTTGGCAGACTAACCTAAGAAAAGATTGCTATGATTTATGTCTAAGAATATTTTGTCTGTGTTCTCTCCTAGGATTTTTATAGTATCATTTCTTATATATAGGTCTTCAAACCACTTTGAGTTTATTTCTGTATGTGGTGTGTGGGAGTGTTTTAGTTTCATTGATTTACACGAGGTGTCTGGCTTTCCCAACACCGTATCTTGAAGAAACTGTCTTTTCTTCATTGTACAGTCTTGCCTCCTTTGTCAAAGATTAATTGACTGTAGGTGTGTGGATTTATTTCTAGGCTCTTATCTTTTGTTCTCTTGATCCATATATCTGTTTTTGTGCCATTACCATATTGTTTTGATTACTATAACTTTATAGTATTGTCTAAAGTCTGGGAGGCTTATGTCTCCCAAGATTGTTCTTTTTCCAGGATTTCTTTGGCAATTCTGGGTCTTTTGTGATTCCATATAAATTTTAGGATTATTTGTTCTGTGAGAAATGTGATGTGTAATTTAATAGGGATAACATTAAATCTGTAGATTGCCTTGAATAATGTGGCCATTTTAACAATATTAATTCTTCCAGTCCAAGAGCATGCAATACCTTCGATTTTTTTGAATCATCTTCAGTTTCCTGTATCAATGTTTTATACTTCTCAGTGGATAAGTCTTTCATCTCCTTGGTCAGGTTTATTCATAGGTTTTGTTTTTTTTTAATGGAATTTTTAAAGGGATTTTTTTTTTTAACTTTCTGATATTTCATTGATAGGTTAAAGAAATGCAACATATTTCTGTATGGTAATCTTATATCCTGATACAAGATTGAATTGTATCAATCTTGTATCAAACAATAAATGAATTGTTGAATTCATTTATCAGTCTTAATAATTTTTGTGTGGAGTTTTTAGGATTTTCTTTATTGAGTATCATGTCATCTGCATATAATGACAATTTTACTTCTTTCCTTCAAATTTTTATACCCTTTATTATTTTTCTTATATGATTGCTGTGGCTGGGACTTCCAGTACTATGTAGAAAGTCAGTGGAAGTCAAAGTCTCTCAGTCATGTCCAGCTCTTTGTGACCCCATGGATATACAGTCCATGGAATTCTCCAGATCAGAATACTGGAGTGGGTAGCCTATTCCTTCTCCAGTGGATCTTCCCAACCCAGGAATCAAACCAGAGTCTCCTGCATTGCAGGAAGATTCTTTACCAGCTGAGCTGCCAGGAAAGCCCATATTGAGTAGAATTTAGGTTTATTCCTAGGTATTTATTTTTCAGCTTTTTTCTTATTGTGGAAATGGGAGTAACAATTTCCACACTCTTTACATGTTGAAGCAGACACCAGAAGTCTTTAGTATTTTTTTGTTGGCAGGCTTTCATTTATCTAAAGTTGTCTACCTTTCATTTTTCTGAAAATGTTTTTACTTCATTCTCAGTTTTTAAGGGTAGTTTTGCTAGATATAAAATTCTGCTTTGAAAGTCTTATTTTCTTTAAAGATGTCACTTCATTGTTTTTTGGCCTTCATTGTTTCTAGTGAAGTCAATAATCAGTTCAGTTCAGTTGGTCAGTTGTGTCCAACTCTTTGCAACCCCATGGACTGCAGCACGCCAGGCCTCCCTGTCCATCATCAACTCCCAGAGTTTACCCAAACTCATATCCATTGAGTCGGTGATGCCATCCAACCATCTCATCCTCTGTTGTCCCCTTCTCCCACCTTCAATCTTTCCCAGCATCAGGGTCTTTTCAGATGAGTCAGTTCTTCGCATCAGGTGGCCAAAGTATTGGAGTTTCAGCTTCAGCATAATTTTTAAATTTTTCCTAGTATTTAATGTGCCCTTTTTCTCATCTATTTTAAGGACAGCCTCTATCTTTGGTTTTTTACCAGTTTTACTGTGATGTGCCTCAATATGGTTTTCTTTGTGTTTATCCTATTTGGCATTTATTGAGCTCCATATTTGGCGTTTGTTGAGCTCTTTGGATGTGTGTGTCAATATTTTTCATCAAATTTGGGGAATTTCTTAACCATTTTAAAAAATGTTTTGATTTCTCTTCTCCTCCTAGGAGATATATATCTATGTATGTGTATGTGTATATGTATATTCATATCTGTATTAGGCTGTTTTGTATCATCCTATAGAGAAGGAAATGGCAAGCCACTCCAGAACTCTTGCTCAGAGATCCCATGGACAGAGGAGCCTGGTGGTCTACATACAGTCCATGAGTCACAAAGAGTCGGACACGACCAAGTGACTGACACACACACACACAGACACACACATACACACACACACACACACAGACACACACACACGTCTTTGATACTCTTTATTTTCCTCTTTTTTCTTTGGGTTCTTCAGATTTGATCATATTTGTTGACCTTTATGTTCTCTGATTCTTTCTTTTGACATCTTCAGTATACTACTGAACCTGTATATCAAGGTTTCTATTTCAGTTGGATTATACTTTAAAGTCCTAGAATTTGGGGGGAGGGTTTCCCAGTTTCTATTTCTCCATTAAGATTATAAAAAAATCTGTTTATTCATTTAGCTGATATTTGCTTTTTCATTCTTTGAATGTGTTTTCCTTTAGGTGTTTGAATATAATTTAGAACAGATATTTCAGTATTTTAAAGTTTTTTTGTATTTAATCCAGTGTTTTGGCCATCTTGTGGTTAATTCCAGTTTTTTCAGTTCAGTTGCTCAGTTGTGTCCTACTCTTTGACTCCATGAACTGCAGCATGCCAGGCTTCCCTCTCCATCACCAACTCCCAGAGTTCACTCAAACTCATGTCCATCGAGTCGGTGATGCCATCCCATCATCTCATCCTCTGTGGTCCCCTTCTTCTCCCATCAGACTTTCTCAGCATCAGGATCTTTTCCAGTGAATCAGTTCTTTGCATCTTCACATGGCCAGAGTATTGGAGTTTCAGCTTCAGCATCAGTCCTTCCAGTTTTACAGGGGCTTACAGTATCCTATGACTGTCTGGTAATTTTTTATTATGTACTGTCATTGATATGCTCAAGAGACTTTAGATTGTTAGCTTTTGCTGAAAGCTTATTTGTATTTAAGCTGGCATTTTCATGTCTGTTTACCTTAAGCCTGTGTAGTCTTTATTTTGTATGTTTGTAACAGATGGGTCTGTGGATATCCTAAGGTATTTACAGTCTGGCAGGACTCATTTTCAGAATCTCTTTTGCTTGTAGATTATGTAAGGGCTTTCCCTTGACTTTGCATAGTTCCGGTTAATGAGGTTCTGTTGTCTATTTTGGTTGGTCTAGACTACCAGTGTTCAAGCTGATTTTAGAAAAGGCAGAGGAACCAGAGATCAAATTGCCCACATCCTCTGGATCATCAAAAAAGCAAGAGAGTTCCAGAAAAACATCTATTTCTGCTTTATTGACTATGCCAAAGCCTTTGACTGTGTGGATCACAATAAACTGTAGCAAATTCTGAAAGAGATGGGAATATCAGACCACCTGACCTGCCTTTTGAGAAACCCATATGCAGGACAGGAAGCAACAGTTAGAACTAGATGTAGAACAACAGACTGGTTCCAAATAGGAAAAGGAGTACGTCAAGGATGTATATTGTCACCCTGCTTATTTAACTTCTATGCAGAGTACATCATGAGAAATGCTGAGCTGGATGAAGCACAAGTGGGAATCAGGATTTCTGGGAGAAATATCAATAACCTCAGATATGCAGATGACACCACCCTTATGGCAGACAGTGAAGAAGGAACTAAAGAGCCTCTTGATGAAAGTGAAAGAGGAGAGTGAAAAGTTGGCTTAAAGCTCAACATTCAGAAAGCTAAGATCATGGCATCCAGTCCCATCACTTCATGGCAAATAGTTGGGGAAACAGTGGCTGACTTTACTTTTTTGGGCTCCAAAATCACTACAGATGATGACTACAGCCATGAAATTAAAAGATATCTTACTCCTTGGAAGAAAAGTTATGACAAACCTAGACAGCCTATTAAAAAGCAGAGACATTACTTTGCCAACAAAGGTCCATCTTGTCAAGGCTGTGGTTCTTCCAGTGGTCATGTATGGATGTGAGATTTGGACTATAAAGAAAGATGACTGCTGAAGAATTTATGCTTTTGAACTGTGGTGTTGGAGAAGACTCTTGAGAGTCCCTTGGGCTGCAAGGAGATCCAACCAGTCCATCCTAAAGGAGATCAGTCCTGGGTGTTCATTGGAAGGACTGATGTTGAAGCTGAAACTCCAATACTTTGGCCACCTGATGCGAAGAGCTGAGTCATTTGAAAAGAACCTGATGCTGGGAAAGATTGAGGGCAGGAGGAGAAGGGGACGACAGAGGATGAGATGGTTGGATGGCATCACCAACTCAATGGACATGAGTTTGGGTAAACTCGGAGTTGGTGATGGACAGGGAGGCCTGGTGTGCTGCAGTTCATGGGGTCACAAAGAGTTGGACCTGACTGAGTGACTGAACTGAGACTACCAACATCTCCCAACATTGCTTGAATTCTAGTGTCTCTGCTCTGCTCCCAACTGTGTAATAGCTGTTCTCTATTGGGCCTCATCCAGGGTCAGTATTGTGTCCTTAGTTCCAGTCCATGGACTCAAAGAGACCCTTGGGCACAATCTCCAGGTGCTCCCCTTTTTAGTGTCTTGACCACAGAATTCAGTCTTCCCTAAACCCTTATCTTTGACTTCTCAGCCCAGAAGGACTATTGTAGGTTTAATGGTAACCATGCAGAAGTTGTCCTCAGAGAGCTTGGACAGTTGTGGGCTTACCTATTGAATATTCCTGTAGGAACCATGGTATTGTACTTCCTGTTGTCCAGAGATGTTTTCTGACAGAAAACAATCATGAAAATGATTTAAAATATGATTTAAAACTTGTGTGGAACATATTTTGATGGCAAAATTTATGGCATAGACATATAAATTTATATTTAGTAAAAGAAATGTGAAACGTGACTCTCATTTTTAGATGGCTTAATGGTACAAATAACTCCAGAGACTATGGATGGCTTGCGGCTAGCTCTACGAGAACAAAAAGACTTTAAAATTACATGTGGGAAAGTTGATGCTGTAGACATGAGAGAATATGTGGACATCTGCTGGGTAGATTCTGAAGAAAAAGGAAACAAAGGGTAGGAATTTTTTGTTATCAAAATGTAACTGATTTGATGGAGGAGAAAGATAAAAACATGCTGTTAAGAAAATTAAATATTTTATAAATATAGAATTATACCATTAATTTAAATGCATATATTTTAATTACTAAATGCAGTTTTTTTCTCAGAAATGTACCTAACCAGCATCATGTATATTTATCTAGGATGCTGTAAATTATTAAAGGGTGGTCAGTTTGGGAGGGGGCCAGTGATACAGTGTGCATTGTGTAGCACTTTAGACTTGATGGCAGGTCTGAGAAAGACAAGCTACTTTGTCTGCTGTATGGTACCTTGAGACACATACATATTTTCACCCCAGACTACCTTTTATATACCAGATATTTATTTCTGTGAAATTATTTCACAATTTTTTAATTTTTTTTATTGAGGGATAATTGCTTTATAGAATTTTGTTGTTTTCTGTCAAACCTCAACATGAATCAACCATAGGCATACATATATCCCCTCCATTTTCAACTTCCCTCCCATCTCCCTCCTCATCCCACCCCTCTAGGTTGATACAGAGCCCCTGTTTGAGTTTCCAGAGCCAACAGCAAATTCCTGTTGGCTATCTATTTTACATACGGTAATGTACGCTTCCAGGTTACTCTTTCCATGCGTCTCACCCTCTCCTCCTCCTCCGCATGTCCATAAGTCTATTCTCTATGTCTGTTTCTCCATTGCTGCCCTGTAAATAAATTCTTCAGAACCATTTTTCTAGATTTTGTGTACATGCATAAGAATACAATATTTATCTTTCTCTTTCTGACATAGTTCAATCTATATAATAGGTTCTAGGTTCATCCACCTCATTGGGACTGACTCAAATGCGTTCCTTTTTATGGCTGAGTAATATTCCATTGTGTTTATGTACCACAGCTTTTTCACGCATTCACCTGTCGATGGACATCTAGATTGCTTCCATGTTCTAGCTATTGTAAATAGTGCTATAATGAACAGTGGGATACATGTGTCTTTTTCAGTTTTGGTTTCCTCAGGGTATATGCCTAGGAGTGAGATTGCTGGGTCATATGGTGGTTTCACTCCCACAATTATTTTTTTAAGTAATGGAATCCTTTGGATGTTTATTCTGTATTACATTGATCCATTGTAAATATAAACAACTGAATTCAATAATACATGTTTACATTAGAGGCCTTATAGAATATTACTGCCATTCCCTCTTACCCATTTTCTTTCTTTTTTTGGAGACTGGCTAAGGGATCTGGAGCAAAAAAGGAAGAAGCGGGCTAATGCTGAAAGATTCCAAAATAGAGTTTTTGAAATACATGAGATAGCTTTTCTGTTAGGAGACTAGTTAAGGTATTTTAAGCCTTAGGTCTGAATTGGGCATTTGAAAAAGTAGATATAATTTGCTACACAATTTAAAAAATCTTGGTAAATGAACGTGAACTACAGTTTTAATTATTTTGTCTATAATTGAGATGTCTTAACTGCTGCTTTAAATTAATAGTTTTCATAATTTTTATCCTTATTCCATTTGTTCAAGTCTTATAATTCACTTCATAGAAAGCACTTTGGTTAATAATTCTGTTACATTTTTTCTGCAGTGTTACTAGTTCAGTGGATGGAATGTCATTACAAGGATTTCCAAGTGAAAAAATAAAACTGGAAGCAGATTTTGAAACTGATGAGAAGATTGTAAAGTGTACTGAGGTATCTTAGAAAAATGATCCCTTCTGTTTACATTCTGTGTTTGCAGATATTTTTGTTAACTTGGAGATTTCACAGTACTCAACCTCTGAATGTTTCAGTGCATCTTATTACACTTTACATTACACCTTGAGACACACATATCTTCACCCCAGATTGTCTTTCATCCACCAGATCTGGATCCCCATAGGATTATTTCAGTTTATTATATGGTGATACTGCCTGTCAGCTCACAGTTAAGTTTTGGCAGCACTGCCATCTTTGTTTGTGCAATAACATGTTATTTGACCATAGTTTTGTCATTTTTCTCTTATTTAACAAAAAATAAAATATTTTATAGATATCAGTTTATAATCAGAATTCACATATGGAAGTAATTTTTGCTTGTCCCAATTTTTTAAAATATGATTAAAGATAATATGAAACTGTACCCTCCCAGCCCCTTAGTCTACCTGCATATTCCCCCCCATTCTACCTCTTGGGTCAATCAATGTTACTAATTTCTTAGGTATTTGTGATTTTAGGTAGGTACAAGATAAACAGAAACTGCAGAGGATACCGAAATTACAGAACATTATTTCTTTGTTTGATCATAACTTCATTAAGATGTCTTTATAAGATGGGCATCTTGTAGGATGGACTCATTAGTACTCTTCTTTAAACTGAGTTAACAAAGCTTTTGTTGCTACAAGTTAACTTTAGGCAAAAACAGCTAAGTCATTCCTATATCCCCTAACCTTTGGGTTTAAGTTTTTACTTATAGATCAGCCCAAATACAGAGAATGTTCTTAACTAGTGAATTTCATGGCACTAACCTTGCAATTTTATTCATAAAGTTCAGTTGAAATTAGCAATTGCAATTTTAAAGCTACTTTTAGTCTTAATCATGACTTGTTTCCTAATTGAATATATTTCAGGTATTCTACTTTCTAAAGGACCAGGAATTATCTATTTCAGCAACTCGTTACCAGTTTGCAAAAGAAATCGCCATGGCTTGTAGTGCTGCACTGTGCCCTCACTTGAAAATTCTAAAGAGTAATGGGATGAATAAAATTGGCCTCAGAGTTTCCATTGACACTGATATGGTGAGACGTGTTTTTCTTGTATTTCTGAACTGAATTTATCGTATATTAAAATAATCAAAGTTTTTTAACCTTTTACTTTGGGATGACTGGAGAGAACTAAAATTTGTTGAACATTAATGTTTGGTATGTACTTCATATATACATCATCTCCTTTACTGTCCACAGCAGGGGCCCACGAATTTTTCTTTTTTTGGTAAAAGGCCAGATAGTAAATAATTTAGGCATTGTGGGATATCTGTTTTCTTTCACAGCTACTTAACTCTGTCATTGTAGTGTGAAAGCAGCTATAGACCGTATATAAACAAACTTAGCTGTGTTCCAGTGAAACTTTGTTTTCAAAAACAGTGGGTGGGCCACATTGACTCACAGGCCATCGCTTACTGATCCCTGCACTACAACATTCCTGCTTGATAAGTAGGTTTTTAAATTATGCTGGCTAGATTCTATATTTATGTGACTTAAAATCATGAAAGTCTAATAAAAGCGTTAAAAAGGGGGAAATTTCAGTTTTTTCCTCCTGTGTAGGGAAAAACCTGTTTCTTCCCTACTATTTCTTTCCAGTGTATCTCTTTTAACTAGTCACAGAAAACACTTTTGGTCACCAGATGTGTAGAGGCTTTCCCCCACACCAGTAAGCAATTCTCAGACACAAGCAGGGTGTCTTAAGAATTCAACTTAATTTTGACTGATCTACGCAGAGAGGGACTTCACTGGTGGCTCAGATGGTAAAGAATCTGCCTGCAAAGCAGGAGACTCAGGTTTGATCCCTGGGTTGAGAAGACCTCCCTGGGGAAGGGAATGGCTACCCACTCCAGTATTCTTGCCTGGGAAATCCGGATCATGGACAGACGAGCCTAGCAGGCTGTGGTCCATGGGGTTGCAAAGAGTCTGACATGACTGTCACTTTTTTCAGTCAGAGATAGCATCAGAACCTCCAGGTCTTACCAGACCGCCTCCTCCCGTACTTCATATACCAGTCACAGTTATCACCTGTGCTTTTGACCAACCAGTTATGGATCAGAAATTCCAGTGACCCACGCCCGCTCCTCCTTGGGTTTAATTAATTTGCTAGAGCAGCTCACAGAACTCAGGGAAACATTTGCTTGTGTTTGTCAGTTCACTAAAGGATACACAGATGAAGACATACATAGATAGGGCAAGGTCTGGTAGGATCCTGAGCAGGAGTTTCCAGGGGTATTATCTCACAAATGTGTATATATATATATATCAGGGCCACCTCATTAAATATTTTCAGAGAGCAGCATTCACACAATGCTCTATTTAATTGGTGACCTCTAGAGGTACTAACTCCAGGCTACAATGTAAATGGTTTCAGTAGAGTTGCTGAGATAATAGCCCTGGAAAGACCTCCTTCCTGCCCTTGACTCCTAACACTTTAGTCCATTTCCATACTCTGCTTCATCCTCTCTTCCTAATCAGGAAATCAAATGTTATCCATTTCTATGTATTCTTTGTAATTTACATGTATGAGCAAGTAAGTTTGTATGTCCTTTTTGTTCTACTCTTTTCACTTTTTTTAAAAAAGCAGTGCTTCTTTAACTTAGTTATTAATTACATACTCTTTTTAAAAGTTGCATAGTAGTAGTTGACTATATAAATGTAGCATTATTTATTTAGTTCTTATGCATGTTTGGTATGTACTGCTTGATATTTAAGGTATCCACAATATTTTGCTTTTGCTTAACTGTGAGTATATAACATCCCTGGAACTCCCAGGTCCAAGTATGTACTCAGTAGATATTACTGTATTGTCTCAGATAGAGGTTATGACAATTTATCCTTCTGCCACAATTTATGATAGTATTCTTTCTCTCACATTCTTATCAAAGCAGTATATAATTAAACTTTTGAACTTTACCAATTTACTAGGTTAAAAAATAGTACTCCAATGGCAAGCCACTCCAGTACTCTTGCCTAGAAAATCCCATGGACAGAGGAGCCTGGTGGGCTGCAGTCCATGGGGTCACTACTAGTCGGACACGACTGAGCGACTTCACTTTCACGTATTGGAGAAGGAGATGGCAACCCACTCTAGTGTTCTTGCCTGGAGAATCCCAGGGACGGGGAAGCCTGGTGGGCTGCCGTCTATGGGGTCGCACAGAGTCGGACACGACTGAGGCGACTTAGCAGCAGCAGTATTTTAATGTGCATTTTTATTTTTAGCTGCTTCCAACATCCAATATAATAGATTTCACTCCAGATTTTTCATTAGAACAGTCAATCTTTTTTTTTTGGCTGTGCTGTGCAGCATGTGGTATCTTATTTCCCCAACCCGGGATACAGCCCTTGTCCCTTGCAGTGGAAGAGTGGAATCTTAACCACTTGAACCACCAGGGAAGTCTGAGAATGGTCAGTCCTAACATATGCTAAAGGTGTGCTTTTCTTCAGGCAGGATGTGTTACAGTTCTTATTGGAAAAAATAACTTACATTTTTCTCTATTAAAAGTTCCTTTTTCAAGGAAGCATCTGATAATTATTTGAGTAATTGTTAATTTTTTTAGTCATATGTATTAAAATATAATTTTCACCAGCAAAATTCAATTCAAATATTATTTTACAATAAATTAAAAATATTTTTAAGTAGATCTTTCTAAAAATACCATGGAGTTTTTACTTAAGTTTTAAGTCATATTGATAATTATTCAAAACCTTGGTCCACCATGTGTTTTACATGTTCATAGAGAAGAGACCTAAAGTAAAGTAGTGGTAATTTTATTTTCATAATATCTGTGGGAGGGACAATTATAATTTATGTAGTAGATGGGGAAATAAAAGAGAATGTAAAACATTATGAATGAAAATATGAAGTATTAACATGCTTAAATAGAATGATACTCTTAAATAGTTTATTTTATATTCATCTGCTGAACTAAAACAAGATTGCTCACTTTGTAGGGTTGACTTACCAAGATTTTTTTTTTTTTCCAGGTTGAATTTCAGGCAGGATCTGAAGGCCGACTTCTTCCTCAGCATTATCTAAATGATCTTGATAGTGCTCTAATCCCTGTGATACATGGTGGGACCTCCAACTCTACTAGTTTACCATTAGAAATAGAATTAGTATTTTTTATTATAGAAAATCTTTTTGAGTGAAAGAACTGAGTCGTATTATATATTACAAATTGATATGTTAAAACTAACTCCAGCACTAAGGCTAAAATGCCACAAACACTAAAAGAAAATATGCTTGATGTTTGAAACTTGTAAGCTTTACTTTTTAGGCAGGAATGATCTTTTAAAAATCATTAGCACAATATTTAAATCTCAAAAAAAATTGAAGAGATCTACAGTTTTTGAAGCTTTACACTTTACAAGTACTGGAAAAAACAAGAATTTCTTTTGTCCTTAAGAAATTTGTAGCATTTACTATGTTGTGTAAATGCTAAAGCCAAAGTATCTGCACTTTTATGCCAAGAACGATTTTAGTGAAGGCTCCTTTCAGATGTAACCTTATGAGGGAAATACCTGTTTTGTTTATATGCCAGTTAAATTACTGGTTTCTAAAGTCTATTAAAAACGTATTTCAATGGCATAGACCAGTTTCCAGATCTTAGACTTATATGATAATTCTTTGAATAAGGCAGATTAGCTTATTTGTTTAATTGGAGTGGAGACCTACCTCCATGATTAGATAAACAGATTATTTGCATTAAAATCAGAATTTTGCCTTTTTTCTTTTCAAATTATTATTTTATATATATATATATATGACTTTCTGTTGATTAAATGGGTATTCTTAAAATAATCGTGGGTGCTTCAGGATTTTGTGCTTCTATATTTAAGTATATTGTTTTTATAGCGAGAACATGTGATTTGGTATGTGTTTTATAACTCTTTAATAATTTATAAATAGGTGATATTTTTGTATTGCAGTGCATTATTTTTCCTCCTTTCCTCCCAAAGTATACCACTGTATATACCACTTCTGTGAGTGATTGACGACAGGCCAGATGACCCTTGAAGTAGTCATTATGTAGCAATAAATGAAGCCTGAAACAGGTGTTTTTTTAACTTATCCTTGAAACCTTAGAAGTTTCTTGGCAAGTCTGCATATTTTCATTGACACCAATGTATTAAATATAAATTTAAATGAACTACTTACTTTTGCATACTTTAAATTCTTTATATGGTAATTATTTTTTATAACAGGATACTAATATAAGTCTGTGTATTTGAAAATGTTACAGAACTTTTCTTCTTTACTTCAAATAGCAAAAAAATTTTAAAGTTCATTGTTTTTAAAAAATCACATTTTAGTTAATCCTGTCATTTAAGTTATATAAAATATCATTATTTTACTGTTTTTTTAAAAAATTCTTATGTGGAATATATATGTTTTTGTATCAGAAACACTCCTATGTCTCACAAAAAAGAAACTACACTAAATAGCCCTGTTTTAAGAAAAGTAAGTATCTATGAAGCAACTCAACCTGAAGACAGAGTCAGGGTTGTAATAACTCAGGATCTTAGTCTCAGGCTAGGAAAGACAGAATTTGAACCAGTTTGGTCATATGGTTCCTACTAAATCACATCTGTAGTACTAGCCAAAGACATGGCATGAAGGAAAATATCAGTCTTCTGGAAGTAACTACTTCATAAACAATGTAAAATGTTGCAGATATTAAATAGCAACATGTAATAACTTGTGAAATTTGTTGACATATAAGATAAAAACAAATGTGTATCAAACTCAATTTGTTTTCTTTATATATTTGTTGTTTATTTTACAGTGTAAGTTAACTGTACAGTCTATGAATACTGAATTTACTTTAAAATAACCGGAAGGTAGAGGGCTCTTCCCATGATGGGATAGCTTTGGATTTGTTTCCATAGTCTTTCCATTTAATAAAAATTGGAGTTATTGTATCTTTGGAGGCACTAAAGTATTCTTTGTAGATAAATGTTTCTGAATGCATCTGTCATGTTCTTCATTGATACTTAATTTAAAATTTTAATTTTTTTAAAGATGAAGAAATAGAATGGTTCTTTGTACTCAGTCTGCAATGATCTATTTTTGGTCTATGCCTTTTAAGAGTACTGTTTTTCTCTGAATTTTGGAATAGGAAGTAAAATTTAGCCCATTTGTTTTCTGCAGCCATCTGGCAGACTTTCTGTGTCTATATGCTTGCTCTACACAGAGCACTTTATTAAGCTTCATTGATTGAAAGATGAATAAACCAGTTCTTTCCCTCTTGGAGATGAATGTGTAAAGCAGATAATTAACAAAGAAAAAGTAATTTGCTAAAATAGCACTATGACCTTGGAGTAGCTGGTTGGAAAACAATCCAGGAGGATAGCTGTACCAAAATATGAGGAGGCATGGGCATTAAACTTGCCTTGGCAAGAGTTGAACATCTGAAGAGTAGATAATATGTCAAAACATTGAATTTTCCCTCTTAAGGCAATTTAAAGAGTCTTCTGTGTTGTGTGAATATCTTACCTTATAAAAGGAGTAGCCTGACTATGGTGTTTCAACAGCCTAGATTTAAATATTGCTTTATAAGAATACAACTTTTTTTAAAGCAAGCATAACTTTGATAACTTGACTCAAATTTTAAAAGAAAATATCTTGAAATAAACCAGAAACCTCTGAACAATCCTAGGTTTTAATTTATTCTTTTGTGGTTGAAATAATGGTTCATATATAATATATAAACATTAAACAATCAGAAATGTTAAAAACTTACCAATGTAAGTTTTCCTGCTGACCTTTTTTTAATTAATTTATTTTAATTGGAGGCTAATTACTTTACATCCTGCCGACCTTGTATGCATCTATCTTGTTCTTTTCACTCTGCAATCTCAGTAAGAAGTGATTTTTATTATTGTGTATCTTTCCAAGGTTTAGGTACAGTAGAAGCAAATAGGAATATATATATTTTTCTCCTCATTTTTTATACAAAATATAGTGTGCTGCTTACACTGAAGAACACAATGTCATCTCCTCAGTTACTTTTGATTTATGTGGCTTCTACTTAGAATCTTATAAGTTTCACTGCTTCTCAAACCACTATTTGATTGATAAAAGCAATCTTAATTGCAGAAAGGCAAGAAGAATATCCATTATTGGGATTATGACCATATGTTTCAGTAGGAGGACTATTTTTCTTATAACAAATTTTTACAAAACTACTTGCAGAGTTATTTTTTATTTGCTCTATATTTAAAACCTTTAATTTTTTTTCCTACTCAGCACTAAGCCTCACCATCTAAATTTATCTTTTACCACTTAATTGACACAGTTTTTTTGTTTTTTACATCAGATTTTTAGTATGTTTAAATCTTCTCTTTATAGTCTGTGTTTTGGATTTAGCTTAGCTTGGAATTATACACAATATTTAACACCTTTTGGAAAACATGTGCATTCGCATTGAGAAAATTACAGCCATATTTTCATGTTTTTACAAATGAAGAAATAGGTCTAATTCAAGTGCTTTATTATGAACCTCTGAATATAAAGTTGTTTTTTCCTTCCCTTTTGGTAAAATAAGATGCTAGCCAGCCTCCAGAATAGCCCACAATGATCCTTGCCTGTTGGTATTCACACCCTTGTGTAGTCACTTCCCACACTGTACCACTGTTGGTGTTTGTGACTAATAGAATATGGAAGAAGGGATGGGATGTCATTTCCAATGTTATAAGAGTTCTGTGGCTGCCATCTTTAGTGCATTTCTCCCCACCTCTCCCTCCCTGTCTGTCCCTTTCTCTTTCCTTCTCTATTGAGTTCCCTCATTCTTGGGGAAGTCAGCTGCCAGGAAAGTGGAAGGGGATCCTCCAACCCTAGTCAAGACTTCAAATTGCAGCCCCAACCACAGTTTGACTCTACCCTTCCAAGGACCACCCAACGAAGCAGTTCTTAGATTTCTGAATCTCAGATATAAATGTCTGTTTTTTGTTGTGTTTTTATTTTAATTGGAAGATAATTATTTTACAGTATTGTGATGGTTTTTGCTATACATCAGTATGAATCAGCCATAGGTATACATGTGTCCTTCCATCCTGAACACCACCTCCCTCCTCCCTCCCCACCCTGTCCCCCTAGGTTGTCACAGAGCACGGGCTTTGGGTGCCCTGCTTTATGCGTCAAACTCACACTGGTTATCTGTTTTACGTATGATAATTATATGTTTGACCACTATTCTCTCAAATCATCCCACCCTTTCCTTCTCCCACTGAGTCCAAAATGTCTGTTGTTTTAAGCTGCTACATTTTCTGTTGGTTAATTATATAAAGCAACTAATATTAGATAACTGAAACAAAATACTGCTATCTTACAGCAGCTCTAAATAAAAATTTCTAAAAAAAAATTAAGCATAATTCTTACCAACATTTACGGATTGCATGCCACAAGGAGTATGTGCTAAGTGCAGAGAATACCACGAGAAAGAGTAGGTTTGGCCACGTAGGAACAAAGATGGAACTGTGGGAAACTTTCTCCAAATTGCTTGTTAGGATATTTAGAGTATGCCTTTGCTAAAAACAACCAAAGCTGATTAAAATACAAAAAGAATCTTAAAACCTCAAAGAGATTTTAAGACAGTATGGAACATCCCATCAAAAATACAAAAGAGAAGTAAACATAGGGCCCTAATATGATAGCCTAATGGGGTAAGGGGAACAGATATCAAAGTTCAAGACCCACACAAGATGATGAATCTTAACAGGCATTGTGAATCTAACAGAAGAACTTCCCTACAATAATCTGAGATTCCCTCAAAGGGTTTTGGCCTTTGGATGAAGATGAGCCAGAAATATCAATTATGTAAAACTACAGCCAAGTTTAGAATTGCCTACATTACCCAAAGATTCTTAAGCTTTCAGCTTGCTTTAAGGTGATCCCCCACTGGTGATGCCTCCTTCAGGTGCTAGGAGGAGTAGAACTGTAAATTCTCTCCATAGAAAGTAATTGTAGGTCTCAAATTAATTTTCAAATATAGTATCTATTAGCACACAGTAAAAACAAAACACACACCAAAAAAAAAAACAAAAAAAACTGAAAAGGCACATGAGGGAACCAGATTCTAGAAGCAGGAATTAGTAGAAACAGGTAAATTCATATCGTCTTAGATATTCAATTTATGATTTCTCTGTTTAAAGAAATAAAGTGTCAAGTACCTGTAGACAATGGGAAACTAAAAAGTGATGGAGCTAATTTGGGAAATACAAATGTTGCAAGAATATATAAAAATTGGTAAATAGGTTTAATGGCAGAATAGAATATAGCCAATTGGAAGGCTTTATAGTCTGGCGTATAAATCAGTAGGTGGCTTACAATCCCAGCCAGTGGTTTGATCTGTTTCGATGTCAACTGCCATGTGGTCTGCTTCAAGAGAGGAGCTCATCTTTTGTGAATTTTTTGCACATAAGTATTTGTTACAGATATTTTAGCAAATGCTGTTTCTCTTGCTTGTGCATATCTTGGCTGGCATTAAGGAAAAATAGTGTAAACATTATTTCCTTACTGGGGAATGAGGGTTTTTTCTTTTTTTTTTGTGGGTGGGTGGGTGGGTAGGGGATGGTTTATGTTGAATGTTTTTCTTCTGCATGAAACATCATGTTGTGGGATCTTTAGGAAACTTCATACTGTACGAATAAGAAAATAAAATATTTGAAACTTGAAAAAAAATCAGGAGAAATTAATCAGAATCACAGGTCATACTTCTACAGACAGCTCATCTCATTCCACTCCTAGAGGAGGAATACGTATAATCTCACCACCTCTACCCAAATTGGGTTAATCAGAACTTATCATTATACCATTTTTTCCTATTTAAATATGTCATCAAAAGCAGCTCCAAACTATCAGGTCAATGCCCATTTTTCATATCCTAATCTTCATAGAGCCCTGTACATCATCTTTCTTCAATGTATCATGTACCCTTAACACATGAAACCCTTCCTTTGTGGGAAAAAAACGAAAAGTAATCACACATATTTGCTATAAGATTTTCCAAACACTTAAAAGTAGAGAAAATCTTAATAATATGAAATTCCATGTACTCATCCTATAACAATCCTCAGATTCAAAAGTTAATCAAGGTTTTCCTCTTGATTTCTTTGCTGGAGTATTTTCAAGATAATCTCAGACATCATTATCTCATGCCACTTAGTCCACTTGCTGTGCTCTGCTTAGTCATGTCCAACTCTTTGTGACACCATGGACTGTAGCCCACTAGGCTCCTCTTGTCCATGGGGATGCTCCAGGTAAGAATACTGGGGTGGGTTGCCATGCCCTCCTCCAGGGTATCTTCCCAACCCAGGGATCAAACCCAGGTCTCCCACATTACAGGCAGATTCTTTACATATTCCACTATATAGTTCTAAAAAATGGACAGTGAAGAGTAAGTTTGAGCCAGTTACTATAAAAATATTGCCCCAATATGTTGATCAACAGGCCATAAAAACTTTAGTACTGCCACTGGTATGATCTAGAAAGTGAAAAGACAACCTGTGGGACTTCGCTGACGGTACAGTGGATAAGAATCTGCCTCCCAATGCAGGGGACACAGTTTTGATCCCTGGGTTGAGAAGATTCCGCATGCTGTGGAGTAAGCAAGCCCGTGTACCACAACTGCTGAGCTGGAACTCTATAGAGCCCTTGAGCTACAACTGAAGCCAAAGCACATAGAGCCTGTGCTCCACAGTAAGAGGGCACTGCAGTGAGAAGCCTGCACACCACAACTACAGTAGCCCCCACTCTTCACAACTAGAGAAAGCCCATGTACGTGCAGCAAAGACCCAGCACAGCCAAAAATAAATTACTTAAAAAAATAAAGCCTGTAAAATGGAAGAGAATATTTGTAGATCAAACATTTGTTAAGGAACTTGTAGTCAGACTTTACAAAGAATTTTTACAGTTCAACAAAATCTCCACAAATAACCTAATTTTTAAAATGTGCAAATAATTTGAATAGACTTCATAGAAAATATATAAAAAGCCAATAAACACTTGAAAATAGTTCAGCATTATTAGTCACTAGCAATACACAAAGACCACAATGAAATGTTACTTCATATTCATTTCGATGACTATAATTAAACTTATTCTAAGTATTGGCGAGGATGTGGAGAAACGAACTCTCATACATTGCTGGTGGGAATGTAAAATGTCTTATGTAGCTGCTTTGCAAAACTGGCAATTCCTCTAAAAGATAAACATAAGAGTTATCATATGAACCAGCAATTCCACTCCTCTGTATATACCCAAGAGAAATACATCCACATGTTATACTTCCACACAGAATTTTGTACAGTGTTTATAGCTGTCAAAATTCACTAGTATCAAAAAATGGAAACAATGCAATGGTCCATCCATTAACTGATGAATGGACAAATGTGGTATATGCAAACAATGAAAATTTATTTGGCCACAAAAAGTACTGATACATGCTGCCATAGGGATGAACCTTGAAAACCTGCTAAGTGAAAGAAGCCAGTCACAAAAGACTGAATGATCTCATTTAAATGAAATGTCCAGAATGGGCAAATCCATAGAGCCAGAAAGTGGATTAGTGGCTCCGTTGGGGTCGGGAGGAGAAGGGGACGACAGAGGATGAGATGGCTGGATGGCATCACCGACTCGATGGAGGTGGGTTTGAGTGAACTCCGGGAGTTGGTGATGGACAGGGAGGCCTGGCGTGCTGTGATTCATGGGGTCGCAAAGAGTCGGACACGACTGAGCGACTGAACTGAAAGTTAGGAAGAAAATGGGGAGTGACTGCTTTGGATGATGGAAACGTTCTAAAATTGTGGCAATGGCAACCCACTCCAGTACTGTTGCCTGGAAAATCCCATGGACTGAGGAGCCTGGTAAGCTGCAGTCCGCGGGGTCGCGAAGAGTCAGACACGACTGAAGCGACGCAGCAGCAGCAGCAGCTGCACAATGCTATGAGTACACTGAATTACAAATTGTACTCTTTAAATGTGTAACATTTTGTATCGTTAGGAAATGCAGATCAAATTACAAGTCAATCAATTGTATGTCTCCAGAAAGATTTTTCTTTACGATAAGTGAAGTCATTGAAATTTGTAGTGTTTTCTGAAACAAGAAATCTTTTGATCTTGAGAAAATCCAGCCTAACTGAAGACACAGTGAGATAATTACAACTCGTCCGGACTTAACGTATGCTAAAATCTGAAGAGTTGGGCGAGAAGGACTGCCATTTGTCCTTTGTGTAACGTGTGCTATTTGTTATCCTAATTTTACAACTGACAGACTGAGTGGAATTAGTTACAGTACTAGAATAAGGCTAATTCTCATCAGAATGACTCCACTGGCGCTTTTTCCAATCCCAGCTTGGTTGTTGGAAGGAGTTGAGGAAGGCAAAGAAGGCGCTGGGTCGGAGACTCCGACAGAAGTGTTTCTAAGGAAAACCGTCAGCGAGAAGAGGGTAACAGAAAAAATTTGACTCAGCAATTCAGCCTCCTCATGCAAGAACACTCATTTTTCTGAAGCTATGATGTCATGTCATTTTTTAGGATGTTATCAAATTAAAAGGAAAAAAATATATCGAACTTTGGAAATTCGTACCCCACTGCGGCAACTAGGAGTCTCAACCCAGCCTCCGTCTTCCCGGACCAGAGAACTCTACTTTTCAGAAGAGCAAGTCGCGCGACACTTGGACGCGAACAACAGGCAGCAGAACCGCGCACCCGCGAAACTCGAGCTACAGCCTCTGCGCGTGCGCCCTGCTGCTCAGCCGCTTCCGCCTCCGTCTCGCAGGCCACTCCTCTTAGTCTGTCGAGTCGGGTTTTCTGGCCACCGGTGACGGGTCATCAGCGGTGCCCACCCTCGGCGCCTGCGCAGACTGAGGCTCACTGTCAGCATGACAGCGACCGCCGGGGGCCCTGGTAAGCGGGGCTCCCCAGGCTCCGAGTCTGAGACCGTGCTCCACACTGTTGGCCTGCAGTGAGTGGACATTTTCTCCGGCCCGGTGCCGTAGTTGGGGGCCCTTTGAGAGTCTCCTTTGGTGGCCCTCCTCCCTATTTTGGATCTTCGTGGTTCGCGTTCTCCACGTGTGCCCATAATCAGCTGGCCTAGAGCCTTGGTTCCCAGTGTGGACGTTAGCGAAAAACTTTTGGGGTGTTCAAGAATGGCAAGAATATTGTGCCTTTTTGAAAAGGATTTCTTTTTTTCAAAAGAGCAGTTTTAGGTTCTTAGGAATACTAAGTGGCAGATCTGGAGGTTCTCCGTTCAGCACTACCTGGCATAGGCATGCGTGCTCAGTCGTGTTGGACTCTGCGAACCCATGACCTGGGATTTTGCAGGCAAAAATAGCGGAGTGGTTTGCCATTTCCTACTCTAGGGACAAGTACATAGCTTCACATTATCAGCCTTCCTCTTCAGAGTGGTACTTTTGTTACAACTGTGAGCCTACCTTGGTGTATCGTAATCACTCAAAGTCCATAATTTACATTGTTCACTCTTGGTGGCGCAGGATCTGTGAGTTTAGACAAATGAATGACATGGTCCATGGTAGAGTATCATACAAAATAGTTTCACTGTCCTAAAAATCCTTTGTGCTTTACCTGCTTATCTTCTTCCCCCCAACCCCTGAAAATCAGTGATCTTTCTATTGTATCCATAGATTTTTTTGTCTTTTCCAGAATGTCATGTAGTTGGAATCATAGAGTACATTGGCTTTCCACGTTGGCTTTTTTTCACTTAGTAATGTGTGTTCATTCCCCATGTCTTTTCATTGCTTGAGAGCTCATTCCTTTTTAGCGAACAGTAATAATTCTGTTGTGTGAGTGTACCACAGTTTATCCATTCATATTCTGAGAGATATATTGGTTGCTTCCAAGTTTTGGCAGTTGTAAATAAAAATGCTATAAACCTAACTGTGCTGTAAATAAAACTGCTAAAAACATAAGTGTGCAGGTTATTGTATGGACCTAAGGTTTCAACTCCTTTGGGTAAATATCAAGGGGTGATTTCTAGATTGTATGATGGGAATATACTTAGCTTTGTAAGAAACTGGAAAGCTTTATTTTAAAGTGGCTATACTATTTGCATTCCCACAGAATGAGTGAAGATTCCTGTTACTCCATATCCTCACCAGCATTTGATATACTAGTGTTGTGGATTTTGGCCATTTTTAGTAACTGTGTAGTTATACCCTGTTGTTTTAATTTGTGTTTGCTGAAAAGTGATGTGGAGCACCTTTTTATATGGTTGCCATCTGTCTTCTTTGTTAAGGTGTCTGTTAAGGTCTTTGGCCCATTTTTTTTTAAATGGGGTTGTTTTCTTATTGTTGAGTTTTAAGAGTTCTTTATATATTTAGGTTAATAGTCTTTTATCATATATGTTTTTTGCAAATGTTTTCTCCCAGTCTGTGGCTTGTCTTTTCATTCTCTTGATGTTATCTTTTGCAGAGCACAAGTTTCTCATTTTAATGAAGTCCAGCTTATCCATTATTTCTTTCATGAATGGATCCTTTAGTGCTGTATCTAAAAAGTCACTGCTGTACTGAAGGTCATCTATATTTTCTTCTATATTATCTTGTAGGAGTTTTATAATTTTGAATTTTACACTTAGATCTATGATCTGTATTGAGTTAATTTTTGTGAAGGTATGAGTTCTGTCTAGTATTTTTTTTTTTTTTTTGCGAAAAGAAAAAAGTTTGTTGAAAAGGCTGTCTTTTCCCCATTGTATTGCCTTTGTGCCTTCATCGAAGATCAGTTACCTCTGTTATGAGGGTCTATTTGGGGGTCTCTCTGTTTTGGCCCTTTGATCTATTTGTTTATTCTTTCACCAAAACAACACTGTCTTAATTGCTGTAGCTTTATAGTAAGTCTTGATGTTGGATAGAGTCATCACTTTGTTCTCCTTCAATATTATATTGACTATTCTGAGTTTTTGCCCTCCACATACACTTTCAGACCAGTTAGTTGATAGCCACAGAATAACTTGGTGGGATTTTGATTGGAATTGCTTGAATCCGTGGTCATGTATGGATGTGAGAGTTGGACTGTGAAGAAAGCTGATCGCCGAAGAATCGATGCTTTTGAACTGTGGTGTTGGAGAAGACTCTTGAGAGTCCCTTATACTGCAAGGAGATCCAACCAGTCCATTCTAAAGGAGATCAATCCTGGATGTTCATTGGAGGGACTGATGCTAAAGCTGAAACTCCAATACTTTGGCCACCTCATGCGACGAGTTGACTCACTGGAAAAGACTCTGATGCTGGGAAAGGTTGGGGGCGGGAGGAGAAGGGGACGACAGAGAATGAGATGGCTGGATGGCATCACTGACTCTGTGGACATGAGTTTGAGTGTACTCCGGGAGTTGGTGATGGACAGGGAGGCCTGGCGTGCTGTGATTCATGGGGTCGCGGAGAGTCGGACACGACTGAGCGACTGAACTGAACTGAACTGAACTGATAGATTAAGTTGGGAAGAACTGACATCTTGACAATATTGAGTCTTCCTATCAATAAACATGGAATATTTATCCATTTATTTAATTCTTTGATTTCATTCATCAGAGTAGTTATCCTTATGTAGATCTTTACATATTTTATTAGCTTTATACCAAAGTGTTTTGGTTTTGTAGTTTAATGTAAATGGTATTGTGTTTTCAACTTCCACTTACTCATTGCTGTGTAAATAGGAAAACAGCTGACTTTTTTTGGGGGGGGGGCTCTGCATTAGGTCTTCATTGTGACATGCAGGCATATAAAAATAACTCTAAAGTAACATTCTGGTTGCATCCATGTTGCTGCAAGTGGCATTACTTTATTCTTTTTATTGCTGAGTAGTATTCCATTGTATATATGTACCACATTTTCTTTGTCCATTCATCTGTCCATGGACATTTAGGTTATTTCCATAACCTGGCTATTGTGACTAGTGCTGCTATGAACATAGGGGTGAATTTTTAAATTTTTGTTTCTTTGTTTATTTGTTTTCTACACCACACAGCATCTTTAGTGGGATCTTTAGTTCCCCAGCCAAAGATCAAACCCATGACCCCTGTGTTGGGAGTGCAGAGTCTTAACCACTGGACTGCCAGGGAAGTCACATATCTCATAAACTTCATTTTTAACAGCCACATCAATTACATATTTTATCATGAGGATAAACTGTGATTTAATTACTTCCCATTGTTGGACATTTCTGTTTTAGCCAATAATTACTGTGTCTTTTTAAGATGCATAAGTTAAACATTTAAAAAATGATGACCATGTATTTAGATCTGAGTCTGAAAGGTCTGTGACTATTGCATATGCTAAAAAGGGACATGTGTTTTTCTATAGGAGACTGCTTGGGGGATAGTGGATACCACAGTTAACTCTTCCCTTTCTTAATTCTGTAACCCAATATGCAGAGTGGTCACTAAGTTCCATGAATATTTGGTTCAGTTCAGTCACTCAGTTGTGTCCGACTCTTTGCAACCCCGTGAACCGCAGCAAGCCAGGCTTCCTTGTCCATCACCAACTCCCGGAGTTCACCCAAACCCATGTCCATTGAATCGGTGATGCCATCCAGCCATCTCATCCTCTGTCGTCCCCGTCTCCTCCTGCCCTCAATCTTTCCCAGCATCGGGTCATTTCCAATGAGTCAGCTATTCACATCAGGTGGCCAAAGTATTGGAATTTCAGCTTCAACATCAGTCTTTCCAATGAACACTCAGGACTGATCTCCTTTAGGATGAACTGGTTGGATCACCTTTCAGTCCAAAGGACTCTCAAGAGTCTTCTCCAACACCACAGTTCAAAAACATCAATTCTTTGGCACTCAACTTTCTTCACAGTCCAACTCTCACATCCATACATGACTACTGGAAAAACCATAGCCTTGACTAGATGGACCTTTGTTGCAAAGTAATGTCTCTGCTTTTTAATATTCTGTCTGAAGAAGTGAAGTGAAGTCGCTCAGTCGTGTCTGACTCTTTGCGACTCCATGGACTGTAGCCTACCAGGCTTCTCAGTCCATGGGATTTTCCAGGCAAGAGTACTGGAGTGGGTTGCCATTTCTAGGTTGGTCATAACTTTCCTTCCAAGGAGTAAGCGTCTTTTAATTTCATGGCTGCAGTCACCATCTGCAGTGATTTTGGAGCCCAGAAAAATAAAGTCTGCCACTGTTTCCACTGTTCCACTGTTTCATTTGCCATGAAATGATGGGACTGGATGCCAAGATCTTAGTTTTCTGAATGTTGAGCTTTAAGCCAACTTTTTCACTCTCTTCTTTCACATTCATCAAGAGCCTCTTTAGTTCTTCTTCACTTTCTGCCATAATGGTGGTGTCATCTGCATATCTGAGGTTATTGATATTTCTCCCGGAAGTCTTGATTCCAGCTTGTGCTTCATCCAGCCCAGTGTTTCTCATGATGCACTCTGTATATAAGTTAAATAAGCAGGGTGACAATATACAGCCTTGACGTACTCCTTTTCCTATTTGGAACCAGTCTGTTGTTCCATGTCCAGTTCTAACTGTTGCTTCTTGACCTGCCCACAGATTTCTCAAGAGGCAGGTCAGGTGGTCTGGTATTCCCATCTCTTTCTGGTATTCCCATCACAGTTTATTGTGATCCACACTGTCAAAGGCTTTGGCATAGTCAATAAAGCAGAAATAGATGTTTTTCTGGAACTTTCTTGCTTTTTCGATGATCCAGCGGATGTTGGCAATTTGATCTCTGGTGCCTCTGCCTTTTCTGAAACCAGCTTGAATATCTAGAAGTTCACGGCTCACATATTGCCTGGCTTGGAGATTACTTAGAAGTTATTTTTATATGCCCCTCCATTCTCTTATCAAATTTGATTTTCTTGCAGTGTCTTGTCAGCAGTTTATAATGGCCATCATTAAGTTTTTAAACTGTTGTTATGTAGAATTAATAAACAATTAATGGAAGACACACTCTCATACATAGGGAATTTGTAGCCATTTGGTAGGTACTTAAAAGTTCAAAACAATGAAGTTCAAAAATTAGGGAGGTAAGGTTATAGATAACTCTTGCTGTTTTTCAGCCTTTTCTCCTTGTTATGGAGTCTTCCCCAGTGGCTCAAACAGTAAAGAATCTGCCTGCAGTCAGGAGACCAGGGTTCAGTCCTTGGGTTGGGAAGGTACCCTGGAGAAGGAAATGGCAACGCACTCCAGTATTCTTGCCTGGAGAATCCCATGGACAGAAGAGCCTAGTGGGCTACAGTCCAAGGGGTTGCAAAGAGTCAGACATGACTGAGTGACTAACACTTTCACTTTCAGTGGGATATGGCAATGTATGGAGTAGAACTAATTTTAACTGACACATTTTAATGCCTAATTAAAAAAAAGTCTGGTCTGCCAAGAAGTAGTCGAAAGATACAGGAATTATGTATATTTGTACATGCTAGAGAAATCTAAAAATACTAACTCAGAATTTACTTAGTCACGCATAAATGTTGCTGACTCTCATAATTTGAAAGCGAATATGTTAAATGTTGGGCTTCTCGGGTGGTGCTACTGGTAAAGAATCTCCCTGTCTTATGAAGGAGACATAAGACACAGTGCATTTGATCCCTGGGTGGGAAAGATCCCCTATAGGAGAGCATGGCAACCCACTGCAGTATTCTTGTCTGGAGAATCTCATGGACAGAGGAACCTAATGGACTACAGTCCATAGGGTCCAAAAGAGTCAGACACAACTGATGCAATTTAGCATGCACGCCTGCTTAGATGTATAATTTAAAATTCTAATGGTTTATATAAATATAGAATGGAGTCTCAGGTGGAGAGTTTAAGTTCTACAAAATTTTGATGTTTTTAATATAGCTTTGGCTTTACATACATTTTACTTAATTATGGGGCTAGAATTGGAGAAGATACCATGTGAAAATTCCTGCTTTAAAATATCTGCTTCTTAGCAGTTTTTTTTCTTCCTGCATTTTTCTTTACACTTCTGAGGCTCGGACTATCCTATATGTTTACTAATTATTACTTATATACAGCATGCATGCATGTGTACTTAGTCATGTCCGACTCTTTGTGACCCCACGGACTGTAGCCTGGCAGGCTTCTCCGTCCATAGGATCTTCCAGGCAAGAATACTGGAGTGGGTTGCCATTTCCTATTCCACATTTCTAGCATATATATATATATCTTTATACTTGTCACATCTTAATGTGTGCTGAGTCGCTTCAGTCATGTCTGACTCTTTGTGACACTATGGACTGTAGCCCACCAGGCTTTACTGTCCATAGGATTCTCCAGGCAAGAATACTGGAGTGGGTTACCATGCCCTCCTCCAGGGGATCTTCCCTACCCAGGAATCGAACCCTAATCTCTTGCAGCTCCTGCAATGGCAAGCAGATTCTTTACCACTAGCGCCATCTGGGAAGCCCTCTTGATACTGGTTCTTAATTTTTTAGTGTCTTTTCTCAGTTTTGTTGCTTTATTTTTCTCCATCAACATATGCTGTGCCATTTTTATTTTAAAAGTACCCTATAAAATTATTTTTAGTATGAATGCTGTCGTTTTAGGATCTTGGAGTGAAAATATACTGGAATATTTTCTGAGAAATAACCAGATCACAACAGAAGATGGCGCCCTGATCATCTGGTGTCACGCAGCTAACCACAAGGTGCAAGTGCATGAAGCACTGAGAAGTAAGTCAGTATCCCTGGTGCTTCAGTTCAGTTCAGTTCAGTTCAGTCGCTCAGTCGTGTCCGACTCTCCGCGACCCCATGAATTACAGCACGCCAGGCCTCCCTGTCCATCACCAACTCCTGGAGTTCACTCAAACTCATGTCCATTGAGCCGGTGATGCCATCCCTTGTGCTTACCTTAGGTAATAGATGAATTCTTTTTTTTTTTAAATCTGGTCATATTTGCAGGTACCAGAGCCGTAGATGATTCAAATGTAAATTCTTGGCTAGCATAAACATTCTTATAAAAGATATCGTTTTATTTACAAAATGAACAAATTTTCCTAATGGAAGAATTTTCTCATTTTCCAGAAATGATTTACCTTTACTATGCCTTATTTAAAGTTCTCATGTGTTATTATATTTGCTTATATATGGTAGTGATTTAAGTAAAATGTTTACGATCACGATAGTATGGCGTAGGTATTTTTGTGTCTTTCACAGTGTACTCAGGAGAGGCTCAAAAATATTTGTTGAATGGATGAATGAAGCCATTGAATGCTAATTTATAATGCCGTGGGCAGTATTTATGCCTGGGCTAGAAACCAAGCCTTTGGGTTTGCTAACTCCATCTGTAATCTTATATAGATGAACACTATAGCAGTTTAGTTAGCCTTTTCCCGTGAAGTATCCCTTTTGGCTACAACAGTGCAGGAGAATGAACGTGTATCATCAGAGGGATGGGGCATAGCTTGAAGTGCTCTGTTCCAACAGAAAGATTTCCTTGTAATCTCATATTTTATTGTAAAAATTTACAAATTTACTCAATTTACACATCGACTCAATTGTGTATCTGGATAATGTATCTGAATAGTTTCTTTTATTAAAAAGATATTATTTTCAGTTGCTTTTCAAAGGGAAGAAATTTGTCTTCTAATATTTAATGCCCTACAATTAAAACAGTGCCTAGCACATAATAACCTAACAGAGGTTTTTTAATAAATAAATTTTATCAGAAGCCATGCTTAAGAAAAACATTGATTAATGGCTTCCTGGAGCTGAAATGAATAGGGGCTGGGGAGTAAATGCTAACGGGTACAGGTTTCCTTTTGGAATGATAAAATTTTTCTGGAATTAGATGGTGATGATGGTTGCACAGGGCTTTCCAGATGGCTATAGTGGTAAAGAACTCCTGCCAATGGAGGAGATGTTAGAGAAACGGACTCAAAACCTGAATCGGGAAGATCCCTGGAGGTGGGCATGGCAACCCACTCCAGTATTCTTGCCTGGAGAATCCCACGGACAGAGGAGCCTGGTGGGCTACAGTCTGTACGTCACAAAGAGTTGGACACGACTGAAATGACTGAGCACACAAGGACACGTGATGGTTGCACAACCTTCTGAATATTCTGAAAACCACTAAATGGTATACTTTAAAAGAGTAATTTTATAGCTTGTGAATTATATATCAATTTCTAAGAATAGAAGAAAATAGGAAGAAATATATATATTATTTGCAGACAATATAGTTTTATATTTAGAAAATCAAAAAGATTTTACAGCTAAATGATTATAATTCATAGGTTGATCTAGACAATCTCAACCTTTTTGACAATATAAAAATCAAAACAGAAAATAAATTGGATTTCTCTGTAACAGCTAACAATTTGGAAGCGATCTTTAAATTTTATGGTTGTAATAGTAAATGTAGAAGTCTCAGACCTAGAAATAATTTAATTAAATATGACTACTTCTAGCCTTGTTTCCCGGAGAACGCAATGGCAAGCCACTCCAGTACTATTGCCTAGAAAATCCCATGGATGGAGGAGCCTGGTAGGCTGTAGTCCATGGGGTCGCTAGGGGTCGGACACGACTGAGCGACTTCACTTTCACTTTTTACTTTCACACATTGGAGAAGGAAATGGCAACCCACTCCAGTGTTCTTGCCTGGAGAATCCCAGGGACGGGGGAGCCTGATGGGCTTCCGTCTATGGGGTCGCACAGAGTTGGACACGACTGAAGTGACTTAGCAGCAGCAGCAGCAGCAGCCTTGTTTCCAGGCTTCCCTGGTGGCTCAGAGGTTAAAGCTTCTGCCTCCAATGCAGGAGACCCGGATTCGATCCTTGGGTCGGGAAGATCCCCTGGAGAAGGAAACGGTAACCCACTCCAGTATTCTTGCCTGGAGAATCCCATGGATGGAGAAGCCTGGTAGGCTACAGTCCACGGGGTCGCATAGAGTCGGACACGACTGAGCGATGGAACAGAACAGAACAGCCTTGTTTTAAAACTAATCAGTGGAAGTTATTTCCAATCGCTGGCAGTCTGCTGTTTATCTGGGAATTTTTCATAGGTTACCTAGTTTTCAGATAATATCCTCTTTATTTTCTCCTAGCCAACCAGAATCCCAGGCTTTATAGTTTTGGGTGTACTTTTTATCAAGTCCCTTTTTGCCAGTCCTGGCTAATCTTGCAATTTCTTTCAAATACAAAGAAAAGAAAACAGGTTCCTGGATACATGTATTACACTGCTTTATCTCATTTCTTCCAGAATATTTAAATTTAGTACAACTGTTATTAATGAATCTGTTTCTGTTTTCATTAATTTGTGATACTGGATTTTCAACAATGTCTGTGATTTAAAAAAGCAAAGTACAGGAGGAACAATGTAGGAGTGCCATTTGTCGACATAAGAGTTGCATTGTCAACACAACTGATCTCAGAATAGACAAAGTTGTTTACAAAAGTTTTTACATATAATGTTATTTTTTGTTATAACATTTCTGCATGTAGATTTTTAAAATGTATATTAAAAGAAATGCTGGTTAAAAATAGAAATTATTAAATCTCTTTGAGAATAAAAAATGAAGTATTTTTAAAAAAACCTTTGTAACATATTAAGGAAAAGTGTGACTATAGTCATCAACTATAACATTAACTATGTATTAACAAAAATATAGTAAATTGCTGCATTAGGGATGTAAACAGTATCAGCAAGATAGATAATTTTAACTTTGTTTCTATAAATATATTTCTTTGAGTTTTGTTTTAGTGTAAGTAGCATCAATTTGGGATTTTCTTCTGTAGAAAATCACAAAAAACCCAAAGCTGTTTTCTGTTGTCTGGCTTTTGTCAAAAGTTGGGGCTCCTATGGTTGGAGTGTTAATCTTGATGTGCAGACTTCTTCCTCTGACTCTCCCTGAGATGGGAAACATGGTGACCAGGCAGTCTTCCAAAGCAGAGGCATACCCTAACCTTCAAAAGCCTTCTACGCAACAGCCACTGATGGGAGAATAGGGAGAGAGGCTGGGCAACTCACATACACGTCTCTAGGCCAGGCTTCCCTCTCTTCTGAGCACTAGTCTATCCAACTTCTTATTTGCTGTTTTCACTTAGAGAGTTCTTGTGCATCAACAGAAAATTGGATTAAAGACTTACTGAACATGGCCCCGCCCATCAGAACAAGATCCAGTTTCCCCCTCAGTCAGTCTGTCCCATCAGGAGGCTTCCATAAGCCTCTTATTCTCATCCATCAGAGGGCAGACAGAATGAAAACCACAAGCACAGAAAACTAATCAAACTGATCACATGGACAGCAGCCTTGTCTAACTCAGTGAAACTATGAGCCATGCCCTGTGGACCACCCAAGACAGATGGATCGTAGTGGAGAGTTCTGATAAAGCGTGGTCCACTGGAGAAGAGAATGACAAACCATTTCAGTATTCTTGCCTTGAGAACCCCATAAACAGTATGAAAAGGCGAAAAGATAGGACAGTGAAAGATGAACTCTCCAGGTCAGTAGGTGCCCAATATGCTACTGGAGAACAGTGGAGAAATAGCTCCAGAAAGAATGAAGAGACGGAGTCAAAGCGTTCAAAAAACAACACCCAGTTGTGGATGTAACTGGTGATGGAAGTAAAGTCCAATGTTGTAAAGAACAATATTGGATAGAAACCTGGAATGTTAGGTCCATGAATCAAAGCAAATTGGAAGTGGTCAAACAGGAGATTATAAGAGTGAACATCAACATTTTAGGATTCAGCGAACTGAAATGGACCAGAATGTGTGAATTTAACTCAAATGACCATTATATCTACTACTGTGGGCAAGAATCCCTTAGAAGAAGTGGAGTAGCCCTCACAGTTGACAAAAGAGTCCGAAATACAGTGGTTGGTTGCAATCTCAAAAACGATAGGGTGATCTGTTTGTTTCCAAGGCAAACGATTCAATATCACAGTAATCCAAGTCTGTGCCCCAACCAGTAATGCTGAAAAAGCTGAAGTTGAATGGTTCTATGAAGACCTACACTACCTTTGAGAACTAACACCCAAATAAGATGTCCTTTTCATTATAGGGGACTGGAATGCAAAAGTAGGAAGTCAAGAGATAACTGGAATAACAGGCAAATTTGGCCTTGGAGTATAGAATGAAGCAGGGCAAAGGCTAACAGAGTTTTGCCAAAAGAACACACTGGTCATAGCAAACACCCTCTTCCAGCAACACAAGAGAAGACTACACATGGACATCACCAGATGGTCAATACCAAAATCAGATTGATTATATTCTTTGCAGCCAAAGATGGAGAAGCTCTATACAGTTAGCAAAAACAAGACTGGGAGATGATTGTGGCTCAGATCATGAAATCCTTATTGCCAAATTCAGACTTAAATTGAAGGAAGTAGGGAAAACCACTAGACCATTCAGGTATGACTTAAATCAAACCCCTTATGATTATACAGTGGAAGTGACAAATAGATTCAAGGGATTAGATCTGATAGATAGCCTGAAGAACTATGGGTGGAGGTTCATGACATCGTACAGGAGGCAGGGATCAAGACCATTCCCAAGGAAAGAAATGCAAAAAAGGCAAAATGGTTGTCTGAGGAGGCTTTACTGTGAATAGAAGAGCAGCAAAAGGCAAAGGAGAAAAGGAAAGATATACCCATCTGAATGCAGAGTTCCAAAGAATAGCAAGGAGAGATAAGAAAGCCTTCCTCAGTGATCAATGCAAAGAAATAGAGGAAAACAATAGAATGGGAAAGACTACAGACAAGAAAATTAAAGATACCAAAGGAACATTTCAGGCAAAGATGGACACAATAAAGGACAGAAATGGTATGGACCTAACAGAAGCAGAAGATATATAAGAAGAGGTGACAGGAATACACAGAAGAACTGTACAAAAAAGATCTTCATGACCCAGATAATCACAATGGTGTAATCACTCACCTAGAGCCAGACATCCTGGAATGCGAAGTCAAGTGGGTCTTAGAAAGCATCACTACGAACAAAGCTAGTGGAGGTGATGGAATTCCAGTTGAGCTATTTCAAATCCTAAAAGATGATGCTGTGAAAGTGCTGCATTCAGTATGCCAGCAAATTTGGAAAACTCAGCAGTGGCTACTGGACTGGAAAAGGTCAATTTTCATTCCAATCCCAAAGAAAGAAAATGCCTAAGAATGCTCAAACTACCGCACAACTGCACTCATCTCACACGCTAGTAAAGTAACGCTCAAAATTCTCCAAGCCAGGCTTCAACAGGACATGAACCGTGAACTTCCAGACGTTCAAGCTAGATTTAGAAAAGGCAGAGGAACCAGAGATCAGATAGCCAACATCCATTGGATCATCAAAAAAGCAAGAGAGTTCCAGAAAAACATCTGCTTTATTGACTATGCCAAAACCTTTGACTGTGTGGATCACAACAAACTGGAAAATTCTGAAAGAGATGGGAATACCAGACCACCTGACCTGCCTCTTGAGAAATCTGTTTGCAGGTCAAGAAGCAACAGTTAGAACTGGACATGGAATAACAGACTGGTTCCAAATCAGGAAAGGAGTATGTCAAGGCTGTATATTGTCACCCTGCTTATTTAACTTATAGGCAGAGTACATCATGAGAAACGCTGAGCTGGAAGAAGCACAAGCTGGAATCAAGATTGCCGGGAGAAATATCAGTAACCTCATATATGCAGATGACACCACCCTTATGGCAGAAAGTGAAGAAGAACTAAAGAGCCTCTTGATGAAAGTGAAAGAGGAGGGTGAAAAAGTTGGCTTAAAACTCAACATTCAGAAAACTAAGATCATGGCATCCGGTCTAATCACTTCATGGTAAATAGGTGGGGAAACAAGGGAAACAGTGAGAGACTTTATTTTGGGGGGCTCCATAATCACTGCAGATGGTGACTGCAGCCATGAAATTAAAAGACGCTTGCTCCTTTAAAGAAAAGTTATGACCAACCTAGACAACATTGAAAAGCAGAGACATTACTTTACTGACAGATCTGTCAAGTCAAAGCTATGGATTTTCCAGTAATCATGTGTGAATATGAGAGTTAGACTATAAAGAAAACTGAGCACCAGAGAATTGATGCTTTTGAACTGTGGTGTTGGAGAAGACTCTTGAGAGTCCCTTGGACAGCAGGGAGATCCAACCAGTCAATCTTAAAGGAAATCAGTCCTGAATATTCATTGGAAAGACTGATGCTGAAGCTGAAGCTCCAATACTTTGGCCACCTGATGCGGAGAACTGACTCACTAGAAAAGATGCTGGTGCTGGGAAAGATTGAAGGCAGGAGGATAAGGGAACAACAGAGGATGATACGGTTTAATGGCATCACCGACTCAATAGATATGAGTTTGAGTAAGCTCAGGGAGTTGGTGATGGATGGACAGGGAGGCCTGGCGTGCTGCAGTCCATGGGGTCGCAAAGAGTTGGCCCCAAATGAGTGACTGAACTGAACTGAATGCATCACATTCTTAATTGGGTCTGCTAACCTGTATTTCCTATGATCCTTCCTCTCTTAGTAAGACACCATAATCCGCATATATGCTTAAGCCAGAAATTTGGGAGTCATCTACTCTTTTTTTTTTCTTGTATCTACTCTATTGGACATTATAATTCTATTCCAAAATGCATTTTGAATTAGTCCACATCTCTCCATCTCTGTTGTCTTCACCCTAGTCCAAGCCACCATGATCTCTTGACCTTATTGCATAGCTTCCATTCTTATTCTTAAACCATCAGGAACATAATTTACATGGAGCCTGAGACTCTTGACACTGCCATTTAGTGATTTTTTTCCCTACTCACGGCAAATGAATGGAGTTACTAAATGGAGAAACTATTACTTTTAAGGAATTCCAAAGCCTATGTGTTCCTTTACAACTGCACTGATAGACAAGATGGAATGCCTACATATGTTATACTAAATACCACTTTAATGAGAAATCATGTTTGTGTGACTTATAAAATTAGACAGAAGCTTGACCAAGTTCATCTTAAACATAGCTCTGTTTGACTTTTTTTGAGAAGCTGCCAAGCTTTTCTGAAGCAGCTGAGTGGGTTCTTATATTCTCACCAGCAAAGTGAATGATGTTTCCAATTTCCCCATGTCCTTGTCAACATTAGTTATTGTCTGTCTTTTTCATTATAGTCATCCTAGCATTTGTGAGTTGGTATCTCGTAGTTTAGATTTGCATTTCCCTGAAGATTAATGATGTTGAGCATCTCTTCATGGACTTATTGGAAAATCACCTGTATGTGCAGCTGAGTAGCTTTTTCAGCCTATTTCCTGCCTGTAGAAATTAGAGAGTTCATGGACTTCTTTTCAAAATCCTTCAAGCTGGGCTTAAGCGGTATGTGAGCTGAGAACTTGTACCAGCTGGGTTTAGAAAAGGCAGAGGAACCAGAGATCAAATTGCCAACATTCTTGGATCATAGAGAAAGCAAAGGATTTCCAGAAAAAAACATCTACTTCTGCTTCATTGACTATGTTAAAGCCTTTGACGGTGTGGATCACAACAAACTGTGGAAAATTCTTTAAGAGATGGGAATACCAGACCACCTTACCTGCCTCCTGAGAAACCTGTATGTGGGTCAAGAAGCCACAGTTAGAACCTGTCATGGAACAACAAACTGGTTCCATATTGGGAAAGGAGTATATCTAGGCTGTATATTGTCACCCTGCTTATTTAACTTCTCTGCAGAGTACATCATGTGAAATGCCAGGCTGGATAAATCACAAGTTGGAATCAAGAATGCCAGCAGAAATATCAACAACCTCAGATATGCACCTCATACCACTCTAATTGCAGAAAACAAAGAGGAATGAGAAAACCTCTTGATGAGAGTAAAAGAGGAGAGTGAAAAAGCTGGTTTAGAACTCAACATTTGAAAAACTAAAATCATGGCAACCAGTCTCATCACTTCATGGTAAATAGAAGAGGAAAAAATGGAAGCAGTGACGGATTTTATTTTCTTGGGCTTCCAGAATCACTGCAGATGGTGATTGCAGCAATGAAATTAAAAGATGCTTACTTCTTGAAAGGAAAGCTGTGCCAAACCTAGACAGTGTATTAAAAAGCAGAGACATCACTTTGCTGACAAAAGTCCACCTAGTCAAAGCTATGGTTTTTCCAGTAGTCATGTATGGATGTGAGAGTTGCACCATAAAGAAGACTGAGTGCTCAAGAATTGATTATTTCAAATTATGGTGCTGAAGAAGACTCTTGAGAGCTCGTTGGGCTGCAAGGAGATCCACCCAGTCCATCCTAAAGGAGATCAGTCCTGGGTGTTCATTGGAAGGACTGATGCTGAAGCTGAAGCTGCAGTACTTTGGCCACCTGATGTGAAGAGCTGATGCATTAGAAAAGATTCTGATGCTGAGAAAAATTGAAGGCAAAAGAAGGGAGTGGCAGAGGATGAGATAGCATCACTGACTCAATGGACATGAATTTGAGCAAACTCCAGGCGATAGTGGAGGACAGAGGAGCCTGGCATGCTGCAGTCGAGGGGTTGCAAAGAGTCGGACATGGCTTAACAACTGACCAACAGCAACAACAAACCTCTTTTCATTTTAACTCTCTCTTTTTTCAGGTCCAACTCTATAACAGCTCTATTAAAAATGTACTGGGATTTTTATATATCACGTTATAAACCATCCCTTTAGTCAAAAGCCTTAACTGCCAAATCTCTTTGAGGCAAGTCTCTCTCTGCTTTGGTTTGCTAGTTAGGGTGCTATGGGATAACACCTTAAGATTCTATAAGTTCTTTTATCTAGCTGTATTGGTACCCAAGGCTCCATATTTCTCAGGTCTTAACAAAGTGTCCTGTAGTTGTATCCTTGATTTGGCCTAGATCCTGAGGCTATAGTTTCCTAGCCGCATCCTGGACTAGACTTTTGGACTGAGGCTTTCTCTTCCTTTGAGAATCTTTCACCAGATGGAGAGAGTGGTTTTATTTTCCAACTCACATGAGTTCTGAGCTGGAAATATTTCCTCTTTATGCTGCTTAAAATCTAAACAGCTAATTATTTAACTCAGCTCTTTCTTCCCATCCTTTATCATAGGAACTAAAAGAAGCCAATTAACGCTTTCAACATTCTGCCTGCAAACCTCCTTAGCTAAATCCACAAATTCATTTGGTATCCTATCTAGCTGCTACAAGTGCCAGGGTTGCCAGAAGTTTTGCCACAATGTAAAAATAATTTCCTCACTGCTCTTCCAACCTCTGTTAGCAGTGCCCTTCTGGGATCTACTGGATTCCAGAGCCAGTGTCACACATCTCAGGTCTTCTCATGCCAGTGCCCCACTTCCAGCTAACTATTTCTGCTTGTTTTCTATTGCTGTGTAATAAATTGCCTCCAAAACTGAGTGGCTTCAAATAACAGTGATTTATTATTTTTGCTGATTTTGTGAGTCAGATAGTGGTTCTTCTCTTCCATGTGGAATAGGTTGAGGACACTCATGTTGCTGCATCTGGCTGGTTGCTCAGCTGGGCCTGGAAATTTTGAAATGGCCTCACTCACGTGTCAGAGACCTAATGCTGTCCGTCAGGCATGAAGCCTTAGTTTTCTTCTATGTGACTTCCCTCTGTGTGGTTTCTGAGTCTTCAGAATTCTTACCTGAACTTCTTTACGTGGTAACTGGTTTTCCAGAGGACAGAAGCAGAAGCTGCCAGACCTTTTAAGAGCTAAGCCTAGAACTGAGTTTTGCTTCCACTTCCTTTTGTTGGTCAAAGCAAGTCACAAAACCAACCCAGACTCAAGGGGGAGAGAAAGAGATGAGAAGATAGATAGCAGGAATTGTTGTCAGACATCTTTGAAATGAGTCCTCCAAAGCCTGCTAAGTTACCCATTCCAGGGATGTGCGCTTTTACATAGTAGCTAAGCTTTAGGTCAAATAACTGAATCTATAGCATAGAGTTTCAAACATAAACAATAAACATCTATAGTTTCTAATTTCAGGAGTGAGAAGATAAAAATACTATTTGTGTTCTCAGAAGCTTCAACAAATACTTATGAAGCCTCCTTTTGTATACTCACTTTGCTATGTACTGGGAAGAAATTAAATATTAGGACAACAGTTTGAGTGTGACCTAGGCAAAGATATTTAACTCCTAACCACCTGTTTGCTCATGACTAACAAACAAGGGCAACGTGCAAGGCCTGACACAGTACCTGGCACTTCGTTATTTCTCAATAAATATTATTTTATTTCCTCTTTTTTATCTTCCTCAAAAGGATATTGGACATGCCATCTGCTGTAGTCTATATTAACACTAACATAGATTCTTTTATGCGGACAGGTACTGCTCATATGATAGAGGCCGATGTCATTCTTCCAAGCGATGGATCAGAACATGGCCAGCCAATCATGGCCCATCCTCCAGAAATAAACAGTGATAATACTTTACAGGAATGGCTGGCTGAAGTTATTAAAAGCAATAAAGGCATAAAGCTGGATTTTAAGAGGTATTTGTACAAACATGTTCAGTCTCCTGGTTGTTATAGAATAACAATAATGGGAAAAAATCAATAAGTATATCTGTACATAAGTAACTTTATACTTTATCTAAACTGAAAATGGAATTGCAAATTAATATGTTTCAGGAATGGACCAAAGACCCACAGAGTTGTCTGCTAAAATTGTTTCTTGGGAATGTTTTGAGGCTAAACTTAATTTTTATAAAGGAATTTATCATAACTGACCATTGTAATAATAGAATAGTAAATTTTTTTTCTATGTGAATAACTCCCAATACCTTTTTAAAATTTTAATTGGAGGATAATTCCTTTACAATGTTGTGTTAGTTTCTGCTGTACAATGAAGTAAGCTGTATGTGTGTATATTTATACCCCGTCTCTCTTGAACTTTCCTGTTCCCCCACTATCCCACTCTTCTAGGTCATCACAGGGCACAGAGCTGAGCTCCCTGTATTATACAGCAGCTTCCCATTAGCTATCTGTTTTGCACATAGTAGTGTACACATTTCAGTGTTACTCTCCATTTGAAAGAAAGTGAAGTTGCTCAGTCGCGTGCGACTCTTTGCGACCCCATGGACTGTAGCTCGCCAGGTTCCTCCGTCCATGGGATTTCCAGGCAAGAGTACTGGAGTGGGTTGCCATTTCCTTCTCCAGAGGATCTTCCCGACCCAGGTATCAAACCCAGGTCTCTTGCATAATAGGCAGACGCTTTACCATCTGAGCCACCAGGGAAGTCGTAGAACAATACAGGTCCACAAGTCCGTAGAACAGTACGTTTAAGATGCTACTTTCATTAAGAAGCAGTCTGACAGAGAGTTGGCAGTAGTTGGTTTAGTTAATGCATTTCCCACTTGATTTGTATTATTATATTTGGGGAATTATTTAGAATTCATTAATTACTGAGGAATTTCTTAAAAATAATGTTTTAGAAACATTGATAATAAAGAGAGCAAGATTAAGTATCATTTCCTTTTCCGTGACCATCACGGAAAGTTTTACTTTTGTGGTATTTTGACAGTGTAAAAATTATAGGCAGAGCCAGGGATTTATTGTGACACATAAAAGCTCTTCATGAGACCCCTGAAGGCAACTGCTATGAGAATCTAGGATGTGTGGTAAATTAATCTTTATAAAAGTATTTATAAAAATATTTATGAAGTAAATACTTACTTTACAGTATTTTAAAATTGAATCATCTCAAGAAATGAAGAAGGGTTGGAAATCTTATAGAGTTTAAAAAAACCTAATAAGTATTTAATCATCAATGCTCGACGAGCAAAACTTTAGATCTCTTTGCCTTTTCATTTGTTGTGGGGCTAAATATACTAGTAAACCTCTTTATACTGTGAATGAAAGCTATTGTAAGATCTTAAAGCTTTTAGAATGGTGAATAGTCCAACTTCATTTTATTGACAAAGGAACTTAGTCCTAAAGAGGTTACGTGACAACAGCTAAACTTGAGAGCTGTGCTAGGACCATATTCCAAGTTTCCTAGAGCCAGTCCAGCTCTGTGATGGTGGTTTAGTCACTCAGTTGTGTCTGACTCTTCACAACCCCATGAACTATAGCCCACCAGGCTCCTCTGTCCATGGAATTTCCCAGGCAAGAATACTGCAGTGGGTTGCCATTTCCTTCTCTAGGGGATCTTTCCAACCCAGGGATTGAACCGGTATTTCCTGAGTTGCAGGTGGTCTCCTAGCATTACAAGTGGATTCTTTGCTGACTGAGCCACCAGGGACCATGAAATAAAGTATTTAATCCTTAATGCTTTGCGAGCAAAACTTTAGATCTCCTTGCCTTTTCACATGCTCAGTTTTCTTTTTTTTCAGTGTTTACCATTTCTTGTAGACTTGTTCTCTATGTAATATATTCTTTGACTCCTCACCAGTCAGATCAGCTTCAGTTCAGTTCAGTTCAGTTCAGTCGCTCAGTCGTGTCCAACTCTCCGCGACCCCATGAATCACAGCACGCCAGGCCTCCCTGTCCATCACCAACTCCCGGAGTTCACTCAAACTCATGTCCACAGAGTCGGTGATGCCATCCAGCCATCTCATTCTCTGTCGTCCCCTTCTCCTCCCGCCCCCAACCTTTCCCAGCATCAGAGTCTTTTCCAGTGAGTCAACTCGTCATATGAGGTGGCCAAAGTATTGCAGTTTCAGCTTTAGCATCAGTCCTTCCAATGAACACCCAGGATTGATCTCCTTTAGAATGGACTGGTTGGATCTCCTTGCAGTATAAGGGACTCGCAAGAGTCTTCTCCAGCACCACAGTTCAAAAGCATCAATTCTTTGGCGCTCAGCTTTCTTCACAGTCCAACTCTCACATCCATACATGACCACGGGAAAAACCATAGCCTTGACTAGACGGACCTTTGTTGGCAAAGTAATGTCCCTGCTTTTTAATGCTAGCGGTCACCAGTAAAAGGATATGCCATTAGAAAAAGATCTTGCATGTTTTTTGATCATACATATTTGAAGGGGAATGAATTTAACTAACAATTATATAAACATGTACTGTATGTCAGACACAGTTCTAAGAGTAAGAGTGTGCTCAGTCGCTCAGTTCTGTCTGATTCTTTGTGACCCTAGGGACTGTAGTCTGCCAGGCTCCTCTGTCCATGGGATTTTTCTAGGTGGGAACACTGGAGTGGTTGCCATTTCCTCCTCCATGGTCTAAGAGCATTGAAGGTTAATTCATTTAATCTTTATAACAATCCTAAGAAGTAGGTTCTTCCTATTCTCATCTTCCAGATGAACAAAAAAAGGAATTTATAGATTAATTGGGAGAGAATTGTTATTTTGCATTATTTACACATTGAATCTTCCAGGCTAGGAATATAGTATATTATTCTTTGTAGTAAACGTTGTATTTTGCTGTTGGGCAAAAGTTTATCCTCAGTCTTTATTTTCCTTCCCCAAATATGGCGTTTCCTCCACATTTACTCTTCCAGAAGAATTTTGTAATTGTTTTGTAAAGTTCCAGAAATTAAAACTAATTTTTTCCTAAGTAAGGTTTTGTGTTTTTCTTAATATAGGTTTTGTTTTTCTTATCGAAGTTTCTGGAAAGGGAAAGTGGCAGTACTATAGTCTGTTGCGTTAGTGATAATTAAAACATTTATATGTAAAAGAGAATATATATATATTAAAATCTTATTTCATCATATTCTGTGTCAAAGCTCTTTATGTCTAACTGTGAAGTGCTTTGCACATGGTAGACACTTAATATATGCTGGTGCAATGTCGGTTTGGGGGAGAATATGCTGAGACTAGATATTATCATATGGCAGGCCATCGTTAAACAGCCTGATGTCAGTTTACTAAATTGAGAAAGGCTAAGAAGCTTCCTGTTGAATACAAACGGAAAGTTAGTGATTAACCCAACTCCACAGACACCAGATTTCTTAAGAAATCAGAATCGTTTCTAGAAAAGGAGAGGAGGTCAGCTGTAAGACGTGTGGATTAGTTTAAGGTTTCCTCCGACTCCACTTTTGAAGAGCAGAACCCCACCAGCACTTCGCTGCTGCTATGGGACTTGCAGACAAGCAAGCTTTGGAGTAATAGGTACAAGTTGCTTAAGTACCTTGTAATAGGTACAGGTGATAGGTAAGCAAGCTTCAGAGTAATAGTACAGGTTGCTTAAGTACCTTGTAATAGGTACAAGGTACTAAAAATGAAGGAGTTTTGTAGGAAGTACAGTTGGCCAGATCTCGAAATTGTGGTTTCTAACACAGCATTGATACCATTCGAGGCAGGAAGCATTTGAGACAGAGAAGTGACAGCATCTATATTAGAATCTGCTAAGGTCCTGCATTAGAGTTTATTAATCCACTATAATCTAGGGCCTGCATTTCAGGGTCATAAGAATGAGAAAAAAATAAGCTTATTACATGGGAGCAGAGTTAAAGAGAGTCTGATTTCCTCTGGTTTTAGTGAACAGTATCCTTGCTTACTAATAAATATGACCCTATAGAAGCAGAAGAGATCAAGAAGAGATGGAAAGAATACACAGAAGAATTGTGCTGCTGCCAATAAAGTCAGTGGAGATGATGGAATCCCAGCAGAGCTATTTAAAATCCTAAAAGATGATGCTATGAAAGTGCTACACTCAATATATCAACAAATTTGGAAAACCCAGCAGTGGCCGCAGGACTGGAAAAGGTCAGTCCTCATCCCAATTCCAAAGAAGGATAGTACTAAAGAATGTTCAAACCACCAGACGGTTGCACTCATCTCCCATGCTAGTAAGGTTATTGCTCAAAATCCTCCAAGCTAGGCTTCAGCATTATATGAACTGAGAGCTTCCAGATGTCCAAACTGGGTTTAGAAAAGACAGAGGAACCAGAGATCAAATTGCCAACATTTGCTGGATCACAGAGAAAGCAGGGGAATTCCAGAAAAATTATCTCTGTTTCATTGACTATGCTAAAGTCTTTGACTGTGTATATCATAACAGTGAAAAACTCTTAGAGAGATGGGAATACCAGACCATCTTACTTGTCTCCTAGGAAATCTGTATGTGGGTCAAGAAGCAACAGTTAGAACCCTGTCACGACCAAGATAGTCACGATAACGTGATCACTGACCTAGAGCCAGACATCTTGGAATGTGAAGTCAAGTGGGCCTTAGAAAGCATCACTACTAACAAAGCTAGTGGAGGTGATGGAATTCCAGTTGAGCTATTTCAAGTCTTGAAAGATGATGCTGTGAAGGTGCTGCACTCAATATGCCAGCAGATTTGGAAAACTCAGCGCTGGCCACAGGACTGGAAGAGGTCAGTCTTCATTCCAATCCCAAAGAAAGGCAATGCCAAAGAATGCTCAAACTACCGCACAATTGCACTCATCTCACACGCTAGTAAAGTCATGCTCAAAATTCTCCAAGCCAGGCTTCAGCAGTATGTAAACCGTGAACTCCCAGATGTTCAAGCAGGTTTTAGAAAAGGCAGAGGCACCAGAGATCAAATTGCCAACATCTGCTGGATCATGGAGAAAGCAAGAGAGTTTCAGAAAAACATCTATTTCTGCTTCATTGACTATGCCAAAGCCTTTGACTGTGTGGATCACAATAAACTGTGGAACATTCTGAAAGAGATGGGAATCCCAGAACACCTGACCTGCCTCTTGTGAAACCTGTATGCAGGTCAGGAAGCAACAGTTAGAACTGGACATGGAACAACAGACTGGTTCCAAATAGGGAAAGGTGTACGTTAAGATTGTATGTTGTCACCTTGCTTATTTAACTTATATGCAGAGTACATCATGAGGAACGCTGGGCTGGAAGAAGCACAAGCTGGAATCAAGATTGCTGGGAGAAATATCAATAACCTCAGATATGCAGATGACACCACCCTTATGGTAGAAAGTGAAGAGGAACTCAAAAGCCTCTTGATGAAAGTGAAAGAGGAGAGTGAAAAGGTTGGCTTGAAGCTGAACATTCAGAAAACAAAGATCATGGCATCTGGTCCCATCACTTCATGGGAAATAGATGGAAAAACAGTGGAAACAGTGTCAGACTTTATTTTTGGGGGCTCCAAAATCACTGCAGATGCTGATTGCAGCCATGAAATTAAAAGACGCTTGCTCCTTGGAAGGAAAGTTATGACCAACCTTGATAGTATATTAAAAAGCAGAGACATTACTTTGCCAACAAAGGTCCGTCTAGTCAAGGCAATGGTTTTTCCCGTGGTCATGTACGGATGTGAGAGTTGGACTGTGAAGAAAGCTGATCGCCGAAGAATCGATGCTTTTGAACTGTGGTGTTGGAGAAGACTCTTGAGAGTCCCTTATACTGCAAGGAGATCCAACCAGTCCATTCTAGAGGAGATCAATCCTGGATGTTCATTGGAGAGACTGATGCTAAAGCTGAAACTGCAATACTTTGGCCACCTCATGCGACGAGTTGACTCACTGGAAAAGACTCTGATGCTGGGAAAGGTTGGGGGTGGGAGGAGAAGGGGACGACGGAGAATGAGATGGCTGGATGGCATCACCGACTCTGTGGACATGAGTTTGAGTGTACTCCGGGAGTTGGTGATGGACAGGGAGGCCTGGCGTGCTGTGATTCATGGGGTCGCGGAGAGTCGGACACGACTGAGCGACTGAACTGAACTGAACTGATAGAACAACTGAGTGGTTTGGGATTGAGAAGAGAGTACGAAAAGGCTGTTTATTGTTTCCCTGTTTGTTTAACTTATACACAGCATATCATGCAAAATGTCAGCGCTGGATGAGTTACAAGCTGGAATCAAGATTGCTGGGAGAAAACCTCAGATACGCTGATGACACCACTTTAATGGCAGAAAGCAAAGAGGAATTCTTAAAGAGTTTCCTGATGAGGGTGAAGGAGGAGAGTGAAAAAGCCAACTTAAAACTAAATATTAAAAAAATGAAGATCCTGGCATCTGGTCCTTTCACTTCATGGCAAATGGAAGGGAAAAGGTGGAAGCAGTGAAAGATTTTTTCTTCTTGGGCTCTAAAATCACTGCGGATGATAACTGCAGCAATGAAATTAGAAGACGATTGCTTCATGGCAGGAAAGCAATGACAAACCTAAAACAGTGTGTTAAAAAGCAAAGACAAAAAAAAAAGCAAAGATATCACTTTGCTGACAAAGGTCCATATAGTCAAGGCTATGGTCTTTCTAGTAGATGTACGGATTTGAGAGCTGAACTGTAAAGAAAGCAGAGTGCCGAAGAATTGATGCTTTCGAACTGTGGTGCTGGAGAAGACTCTTAAGAATCCCTTGGAAAGCAAGGAGATCAAACCAGTCAATTTTAAAGGAAATCAACCCTGAATACTCTTTGGAAGAACTGATGCTGAAGCTCCAATACTCTGGTCGACTGATGTGAACAGCTGACTCATTGGAAAAGACCCTGATGCTGGAAAAGACTGAAAAGGCAAGAAACGAGGGCAACAGAGGATAAGATGGTTGGATGGCATCACTGATGCAATTGACATGAACTTGGCCAAACTCCGGGAGATGGTGAGGGATACGGAAGCCTGCTGTGCTGCAGTCCATGGGGTTGCAAAGAGTCAGACATAACTGGAGAGTGAACAACACAAACAACAATGATGACGTTATCAGTTTCTGCTCATAAAGTAGGAAGCCCAAAAGGAGTGAGGGAAGAGTGGTGGAAGCATAGGCAGAAGGACTTCAGCCCATTAAGAAGAAAAGTTGAAGACTGAAAAGGGGTGCTGCATGTTCTCCCTCCCAATATCCATCTCCCAGATTCTTAGTCCCCCTCAACCATTGTGTTCATTAAAAGCTAATTTTCTGAGAAATATGCATAGGCCTCAAAGATTCAGAAGCAATTCAAGATTGTATGTAGTGTAGTTTTCCAGTAAAGTTTGTGTTTGTATTTTTTAAAAGTAAAAATTATAGTGGCTGTTCAAAGTCTTATTATTTCAAAATATATTTGTCCGAAAAGACGTAGGGAAGTAAAAGGAGTGAAGTTGCTTTTTAGTTTAAAAGTAACTAAAATATAGTTGTCTCGAGTTTTCAGAAAAGATGTTTATAGTAGAGGAGAAAAATGAAGTTTACAAAAGCTTTAAGGAAATGTTTTAATTTTACATTTTGCAGTCATTTTTAGAAATGTGTTTGTGCGTCCAGACTCACACAAGAATACATAGAGGGAAAGAGGCTCTTTTCCCCAAGGTCATTAGCCAGTGTTAGAGACATGGTGTCTGAGTGCACTTTGGGTATTTTTATAAACTGGAATTTGCAGGTTGTGAGTATGTTTAGTTTTAAATCCTATTTATACATTCTTTGATGAGTGAATGTTCGTGTCTTTTCTTAAATTGTTTTTATACTGAGTGATCATAATACAGGGTTTTGAAATGTCTGTGTTACAGGTAGTGGCATTATTCATACATTTATAGAACCTTTTAAGTACCTTCATGAATAATAAGTATAAATCAGTATTTTAAGATATGGCATATGTTAACTTTCCCCTCTGGTAATATCTAATCTTTGATTTTTTTTAATTCAAGTATTATGATATTATACTTTTATTATGAATTTGAGAATGTTAAAGCCACTAGTCTAAAAGAACTTTTTACTTTTACTTTAGGAATGTATCTCATTGACAACAAATTGTTTTTAGTTTGGCAGCTGTAGAACCATCCATGATGCTCTTGGAAAATGTCAAGAGGCATCTGAAGCGTCCAGTGTGGATTAATGCTGATGTTCTTCCTGGTCCAAATGGAAATAGCAGAGTAGTGGATGCAAAACCTTTTATAGACACTGTGATATCCTTCTTTCCAGATGTGACATTTTCCCTGGGTTGGACAACAGGATGGCATCCTGAGAAAGTCAATGAAGGTGATAATTTAAAATATGTGTTCCGGGGAGGGGCGTAAAAAAAAAAAAAAATGTGTTCCTTTTTGGTCCAAGTAAAATACATTCAGATATAAAAATAATACCTTTAATACAAAACCAAAACCATGTTCTATAAATCCAAGAGCCTAATGGAGAGAAAGATCTGGCCCTAAAGATGTGTGTATGACCCTTCCTTCTGTTATTTCAGATAGATCTCATTCACTGGTGAAATTTTGTCACCAGGCTCCCACAGAAAATATTTATTTGCAAGGTCTAGAATAACCAAAGCTGCCTCTTTACATACTTTAAGCAAATTCTGAGTTGGTCTCTTTGTACTTGTAGAGCGTTCTGTACTCCTTTTTTTCTTTTACTTTGAAGAAAACTCTCTATGTTGGATGAAATATAAAGAAGTGGGAATAAAATCTTTTTAAGTGATGTAAGGCCAGAAGTAGTGGGTGTGTGGTTGAAGAGCACGGATTCTGTTCCCTTGATACTAGAAGGTCCTTGAAATGTAGACTGCTAGAAAATAAGCTTGGTGCCCTCACGACCTCTGGCTAGACAGAGGCATGGGAGGCCACGAGACTTTCCTCTCTGCGAAATTTCTTCTTTCTCTTCATGTACTCTTTTCGATGGACCTGATATTCAGCTTCTTTCTCCTGGATGAAGCTTATTACACTATTTGGATTCATCTTTTTCTTCATACATCCCTATTTAGTGATTGTCCAGTGAAATCACTAATTAGGGATCCTAAATCAGGGATCCAGTAAAATCAGATGCTCTGGGTCACCTGAACACATGGTAAAAATGATTAACCAAGAAAATATATAGAATTTATGGAAATGTTAGCCTTTATCTTGTGTTTAGGGCATTTTAGAATTTACTTATTTGCTATTACTGTCTTTAGATATAAAGTTTTAAAATCTAACATGAGATTAGAGTAACTGCTATCTGGTGTGTAGTGAAATTTAGGTTATAACCCCTGGACCAACAATTGATATAATCGAGAGAAAAATGGTCTACTTTAAATTTGTTATATTTTAATTTTCTAATCATTTTATTAGTGTCAGTAAAGGATTTGGCCTATAATTCAAAGTGTTTAAAGAAGGTAAACTAGAAACGATTTAATGACTTCCATACTGCTTCTGATCTCTTTTTAGTCACAGTTTAGTCTAACTCTGACTTAATCTCAGGCTTGAACTGAATTAAACCATGTCTGGGTCTTTAAGCCATGTTGGTGTTGAATGCTTCCAGGCTACTTTTCCATGCTGCTCTGTGGTCATTACCACCATGTGTTTTATCTTCCCTTACTTCTTAGACTACACATTTTAGGAAAGAGAGTTTATATGTTTGTAGTAATGTAAGTAATAGCTTATGTTAGCAACCCCTTTTTCTAATTAAAAAGATAGAATTTTCTAGATTTTAAAGGAAAGCAGACCTTTCCCTTCTTTCATGAGGAATTTAGCTGCTATAGGCTTTTAGTAAACTGTTCCTTTACAGACCAATACTTTTTCAAGCTACTTTTGATAGAGTTTAGGGGTTATTTTTAAAATATACATTTTTTTCTGAAGCTGTCTATAAATAGGCAGATATATTTCCCACAATGTCTAAACTTGATTTAAAACACAAAACGCATATATATAAGCCAATTTAAACACTATTTCTATTTTAGATAAAATGTGTAAGTAATTTGGACTAGCCTCCGCATTTTAAAAAAAATTTAATTATTACTTAAATAGCTCGTAAGTACCTAGCAACCATCTTTTTCCTGGAAAAGAAAGCTTAACACAAGTGGAAAATCTAAGTTTATAGAGTATATTCATGATGCAGAGTCTTAGAATTTAAAATTTTATATATATATATATATATATAAAATGCCAACATTTCCTTTTTTGTATTTGATAGATTAATCAATTCTTTTCTAAGGTTTCAGTTTTTCTGTTTGTTTTGCTCTCGTTCATTTGTGACATGACTTTAGATGTAATTTTTTTATCTGCATCCCACTCAAAATATTTTCCTGCATTAAGTGGTAAATTTACTTTCTCTGAATCCAAATGTAAATTGTAATGAATTACCTATGAATTTGCATATTCATTTATAATTTAATTTTTACCCTTCCCTGGTGGCTCAGATGGTAAAGCGTCTGCCTGCAATGCAGGAGATGCGGGTTCGATCCCTGGGTCGGGAAGATCCCTTGGAGAAGGAAATGGCAACCCACTCCAGTATTCTTGTCTGGAAAATCCCATGGTTGGAGGAGCCTGATAGGTTACAGTCCATGGACTTTCTCTGAATCCAAATGGAAATTTTAATGAATTACCTATGAATTTACATATTCATATATAATTTAATTTATACTTAATTGACTTTTTAGGATTCTGGTGAGAAAAGTTAAATTTCTTTCTTTTTATTTCAGGTTACAGTTGGACAATGGTGAAAGAGATGGAATATATATGTAATGAACTAAATCAGCCTGTAACATTTCCTGTCAGAGCAGCATTAGTCAGGCAGTCTTGTTCTCAGTTACTTTGGCTGTTGAAGCAATCAAACAGGTATGTGTAAGCTTAGCAGTGTAGTGTGTACATGTGAGTGTGTGTGACAGACAGAAAGATGAAAACTGATCATACAGACCGTGCGTGTGAGGGAGAGACAGGGGCGCTGGCTCTGTCAGTGCACAGACTTCCTCACTGGAGTGAAGCTCCTTGATGAATCTTCGTATCCGGTCTTTCACCTCTATTCCGCACAAAACCTTTGCACATGATAGGTTCCCAGTAAATGTCTGTCATTTTTTTTTAATATGCTATACATTCACAAAAAGTTATAAGTGGATACAATAATTTCCCTTTGAATTCTGTCATAATTCTAAGTCTTTTCCATATAAAAATTTTGTTATTTTAAAAATTAATTTTTTTTTGGCTGTGTAGCTTGTGAGATCTGTTTCCTAACCAGAGATTGAATCTGTACCCTTGGCAGTGAAAGTACCAAGTCCTAACCACTGGACTGCCAAGGAATTCCCCAAATTTTATGATTTTAGCATGTCATAAAAATTTGTTGGACCATATATTAAATATTATAAAGCTTCAGATAGTGAAACAGTTTTGATACTATGTTTTTTAATAGGCTGGTCAATAGGACAGCAGGGAAAGCCCAGAAATAAACTCTGCTCTATCATGTAACTTAGGATAGGAAAAGGCTGGTATTTCAAATCATTGGTGCAAAAGTTCAATAACTTGTATTGGGACAGGCAACATTGTAGGCAAAACAAAGTAAATGACCTTCCTTAATCTTCCTCCAAAATAAATTCCAGATGAATTAAAGACTTGAACACCAAACAATAAATGCATAAAGAAAACACAATTGATGATTATTTTTTTGTATGTATAGTTTCAGAATGAAGAAGACCCTTCTTGGTAAGGCACAAAACCCAGAAGCAATAAATAAAAGGAAAGTTTAATACATTTGAATACATAGAAATGAAAAGATTCTTGTAAAACTGCCCTCAACATATATGTTACATAGTTGTAAACAATTCTAACAAACAAATAATTATCACAAATCATCCAGAAAAAGACCCAGTTTGATAATTCACTATATTTTAGAGAGTAAGGGAAGCATATACCCAAATATTAGAGAAATATCCATCTTCCTGTAGGTAGAGTTTTTATTAAATGCTTTTTCAGTTTCTGTGAAAATAACCCTATTTTCTCACATTATATATTAATAAAATAAATTATATTAGCATATTATATATTTAATCATCCACACATTTACAGAATAAATCCCTCTTGATTGAGATTTATCATTCTTTTAAAGTCTGCTGAATTTTATTGCTAATATTTTAGTTAGAATTTCAGCATTTTAAAGTGAGATTGGTCTGTAGTTTTTTCTTTCTCAGTTTTGGGTATCAATATCATGGACATTTCATTAAAAAAACTAAGGACCTTTCTTTGTTTTTACATTTTCTAGGATGTTAAAAATAACATTCAAATAGCCTGTACATGAGTTTGAATAAACTCAACATTGAAACCAACCTGGTGCTTAGTGTTAGAGGCTCAGTAGTGTCCGACTCTTTGTGACCCCGTGGACAGTAGCCCACCAAGCTCCTCTGTCGATGAAATTTTCCAGGCTAGAATACTGGAGTGGGTTGCCATTCCTTTCTCCAGGGGATCTTCCCAGCCCAGGGATCAAACCTGGGTTTCTGGCATTGCAGGCGGATTCTTCACCATCTGAACTACCAAGGAATATAAATATAATATTTTTCATTGACTATTTTAAGGGTGACTTCCGTTCCGTTCCGTTCTGTCGCTCAGTCATGTCTGACTCTTTGCGACCCCATGGACTGTAGCCTACCAGGCTTCTCCGTCCATGGGATTCTCCAGGCAAGAATACTGGAGTGGGTTACCGTTTCCTTCTCCAGGGGATCTTCCCGACCCAGGGATCGAACCCGGGTCTCCCGCATTGGAGGCAGACGCTTTAACCTCTGAGCCACCAGGGAAGCTTGACTTACCGTCATAAAAATAATTTTAAACCTACAGAAGTTGCAATATCTCCTTTACCCATGTTCCTGAGTTGTTTATCCATTTTTCTTCCTCTATCTTTCTCCCCCATCGCCTTTTCTTTCTTCTTTTCTATTTCTTTTTTCTGTTATGATGTCTCATATCCTGAAGTCCTCCAGTGTAGACTTACCCACAAAAGAATACACGTCTGTATTTCTACTGTGTAGCCTCCCAACCAGGAAATCAGCATTAAGGCAAAACCGCTCCTATAGTCTCTGGACCCCATTCAAATTTATCAACCAGTCCAACAATGTTGAAACTCTCTAAGAACATGCATTGCATTTAGTTTGCATTAGTCTCTCAAAATTCTTCCTCAATTTTTCCTTTCCTCTCATACACATAACAGTCTTAAAAACTACAGGCCCTTTATTATGAAAAATATCCTCAGTCTCAATCAGTTCAATATCTTCTCATGCTAGATCTCAGGTCTTGCATTCTTGGCAAGCTAATCATGTACTTGTCCCAATTCCCAAATCAGTCACTTCTTCAAGGATCCCTTCTTGATTATAGTGGCAGGTGGTATTTAGAAAGCAAAATCTGGGATTTTAGTATAATCATTGCTCCTGGAGTGTCAATGCTTCCAGGACTGTTAAGGATAGGAAAGAATTCTTAAGCAAGACACAGAAATCATTAGCCATAAAGGATATGTTTGAGTAATTTGAACACATTAAAATTTGGAAATTCTTCCCATCAAAAAACACCATGAAGAATATGAACAGGTTAGGCAGAGTTGGGGAAGATTTTTGTATATCAAAAGGGCTCTAATAAGAATTTATAATGAATTCTGTATTCTATTATGTGCACATCAGAGTTCATCCATTATTGAATGATATTTGGATTATTTCATGGTTTTGTCTATTGAAAAAATTGGTGTTGTGAACATTCATATATATATACGTGTATATATATATACACACATATATATATATATGTATATATATGTAAATGTGGGCACACACATACATCCTGGTGCAAATGTGCCTAAAGAGTATATCAGGAAGGAATTTCTAGAAATAGAATTTCTAGGTCATAGGGTGTTCATATTTTCAATTTTAGTGGATACTGCTAAACTTTTTCCAAAGAAAATGAATAAACTGTGGCTACATATTTCAACTTGAATACATTTCACAAAAAATATTCAGCGAAAGAAGCAATACCAAAAATATTACATCCCATATGATTCCACTTATATAAAATTTATTAACAGGCAAAAATCAAACTGTATTGTTTAGGATGGATATACAGGTGGTAAAATAATGCATGAAGATGGCAACTGAAAAATCTAGGTTGTGAGAACTCCGGGGGAGAGGCGAGGCTGTGATGGGGCTCTGATATACAGGTGTCTCCTAAGGTGCTGGCAAGGTTCTTTTCTTGGTTTGTGTTGTGTTACACTGGAGTTCATTTTATAATAATTTGTCAAAATTTACATTTATGTTTTGTGATCTTTTCCTATATGTGTTGTTTCACAGTGGAAAGAACTTTAAAAATGAAACCTGAGAGGTGATTTGAATGAATGCAATATAAAGTACCCTTAGGCAATTTTATTTTTCCTACTTTAGTTTGTATACCATAGTGGGAGGATTAAAAGAGGCAAAATAACACTGGAAAGCTCTTCTTTTAACCTAAATTCATATCTGTCTTTTTATAAGGTTTGTCTCCATGGTGCTTGAATAAAGTAATAAAAATACCATTTTAGCAAAAATATGTTTTTAGAGTAATTCTTATTTTTTTCCTGTGTTCCCCACTGTAGTTTAAAATTCTTTTGGGTTTGTCACATAATACTATTATGGAGCAAAATCCGAAGTACTTTCCTTTGTTACATTTCCAGAATGGTGTTATCATCCTTAAGGACAGTAATGTGTCAGTATAATAACAAGAATATATATATTGGTTATACTGTTTTCCCATCTTTAGTAGAACAACTGCTTTGGAGATTTTCTCCTGGATTCTGACATGTTTATGAGGAAAATAAATATGAAAATACTTCAGAGATTTGCGTTTCTCTAAATTCTAATACTGCTACTGCTAAGTCACTTCAGTCGTGTCCGACTCTGTGTGACCCCATAGACGGAAGCCCACCAGGCTCCCCCGTCCCTGGGATTCTCCAGGCAAGAACACTGGAGTGGGTTGCCATTTCCTTCTCCAATGTGTGAAAGTGAAAGTGAAGTCGCTCAGTCGTGTCCAACCCATAGCGACCCCACAGACTGCAGCCTACCAGGCTCCTCCATCCATGGGATTTTTTAGGCAAGAATACTGGAGTGGCTTGCCATTGCCTTCTCCGAAATTCTAATAAGAACAGTGTAATAGTAATGTCACTGGAAGAAATGAAAATATATGATTTAAGTAGCATTTTAATTTCTGAGTATTTTCTTACATCTGTAATCAATCCGCATATATTATTATTGTTTTTTGACTCCAGAAATAGATCTAGGTTTATTCTGTTTGGCATTCTTATATCTCATACAGAAACCCCCAGAAGGGATAGCAGGGCCACGTAGAAGTGGATATGAATGTTGGGAATGTCAGTGACAATTGTATCTTTTCACTGTCCCTTCCAGTCATGCTTTGGACTCTGGCCTGGCTCCTGAAGAAACGAGGTTAGAGCTGCAGTTTTGTGTAGGGAACGGATTCCTTGATCAACAACACAATCTCCTCTGCTCTTTTGTCCAAAATTGGACCTGTTTACAGTGCTAAGCATTCTGGGTTTCTAAAGTCATTAATTCAGATATGAGGGTTACCTCATTTAGGCAATAGTGATGTGAATTTTATTTTCTCTAGTCCCTTTGATGTTGATGAAGGAATGAAACAGGAAAATACAATTCCACCAGTGCTAACTAATTTTTCTTCTATGTGAATTTGGGTTAGCGACAAATGAGACTGACTGTGTTTAGGCTTGTTGGAATTCTTCATCACTGTTTCTTATCTTGCTCTATTAACTATATAATTCTGTTTTGTTTTGATGCAGGTACAGCCTGACCATTTGGACTGGAAAAAATGATAGCTATTCCATTGAAGATTTACTTTTTATTAGAGATCATTTTGACAAAAAACGAGTTTTCTATGACATCTTGGAACCACAAAACCATGAATTTAAACAAGCCATTGGAATCAAAATTAATCTCTAAGATGAAAATTCTGCTAAATTATTTCATGTTTTGCTTTTGCAATCCTTCTTTATCTGATCTGAATTAATTACCATATGAATTATGATGATTGATTTATGTTCCAGTTCATCGAATTAAAAAATACTTATTGAGCGCTTACTCTGTTAGGCTTATGTCCTTATAATACTATACCTGCCTACAAGATTTGGAAAGAAGAGATTTCATTGGGCCTCGTTAATAATGATTTCAAAAAATGAATCTTTAAAACCCTTAATAAAAATATTTTGGTATACTGAAAATAATTGAAAAAATCCACGTGTCATACAGATACTAAATTACATGTTGGTGCTAGCATTAGAGATTCCATAAAAATATGCCATCCTCTTTTCTTTTCCCTGGAGAACTAATTATTTCAGAGACTATAAAAGAGAAAGAGGGCTTTAAAAACGTTTTTAACTTTCACGGGGTTGAGCAGTTTTCTTATAACAAGATCAAGTGTATTTACTGAAAGCAATGAGGATTAAATTAGGATGTATCTAGAATTTCCTTGTTGTTCAGAGCATCCTGACAGCCATATATTAATGTGTTGTTTTGTATTCTTTGTTTTGATCATAGTATCTTATCTAGAGTGAGCAAAATACTATTGGAGAGCAGAATTTTAATCCTGGTAATCTGTTACTTGTTTTTCAAGTTTTTCACCCACACCACCTTGTTCCAGGCCCTTATTCTACTACTAGAATTTAAATTTTAAAAATTACTTCCTCATGACTTCATTCCTCACACTACTCAAAGAAACCTTGGATATTTCTGCTGGGGAAAAAAAAAAAAAAAACCTTTAAAAACATCTCTTTCTTTATGCCAAATCAAAAATCTCTAGGTGCTTCTTAAATTCAACTTCACTGAATTTTACTCTTTCGATACCCTTGCTAACGTAGTCCCACTCTAAAAGTTAATTCAGTGTCCTCAGCAGAAGTGCTTTGTTTCAAAAATGCTTACACCATCAGTAATCTCCAGGTTGTACTGTGATGATTACTTTTAATTGATACTGTTCACTAATTGTGTCATACTCTGTAGTTATGTCTCCTTAGCTAGACTATGAAGTCCTTCATGGTGAGAGAACATTCATAATTGTCTTTACAGTATCTGACATAGTCCTGAGCAAGTTTTCAGAAAAACATGTTGCTTCTTTGATTTATTTAAAAGTACTTTACCAATGAATGTCCTAAGATATGTGATTTGTCTTTTATCAACTGTTTCCCCCCAGAGAATAAAATAGTGCTGTGCAGAGAAAAGATCTTGGATTTTGAACTCATATAGACTTCCCTTACAGCCCCAACTCTGTCCCTTACTAGCCATTGATTTGGGGAAATATTTAACCTCATTGAGTCTTGATTCCTTCATGTATAAAATGGGGGCAGGGGGCAGGGCAGAGGATGAGGATTCTCTTGTAGGGTTGTCGTGAAGATTAAGGGAGATTCTTGCAATGGAAGCATGTAGCTCAGTGCTCATCTGGTAGCAATTGCTCAACAGATAGTCCCTTCTTATTAGACTTACCATGTGATCATACCCATTGTAGATAGACAGCAGTAAGAGATACAATGTGAAACATTGTACACATGCCAGTACTTAAAGAAAATGATCATATTCTACTTTAAATTTTAGCTACAACTGAATATGGTGCTGTTGGTCAAATAACACCTTAAACTTCACTTTCTATGGTTGTTTGCCAAAAGCAAAAGGTGAAAATTCATAATTATAAAATTATAGCAATTGTAGCAAAGAATAACTCTTAAAACTATGGTAAAAAGTATTGTTTACAATAAATGTTCTAAAATGACCATGCTTTGCTTTCACAAAAAGAGTTGAATGTATAAATGAACTACATTTAAGTTTAAAATAAAATTCATTTGCCCAGATTATTTTTATTATTTATCTGGTCCTCAATAATATTTTTTAAAGTGTTAATCTTAAAGCCAAATGCCTTTATATTGAGAAATTTATCAACTGAGTGTTATTTAGATTAAGATTTAAAACTATTTTAAAGTGTTCTCGGGAATAAAAGGGCTTCCCAGGTGACTCAGTGGTAAAGAATCCACCTGCCAATTCAGAAGATGCCAGAAATGCTGTTTGATCCTTGGGTAGGAAAGATAAATTGGAGGAGGAAATGGCAACCTGTTTTAGCATTCTTACCAAGAAAATCCCAAGGACAGAGAAGCCTGGCGGGCTACATTCCATGGGGTCCCAAAGAGTCAGATACAACTGAGCACACACAGCAGCAGGAATAAAAATTATAAAAGAGAATTATAAAATTTATTCTGTTGAAAAGTAAAATTTAAATGGATTATGGTCCATATGGAAAAAAGGATAATGATCCCTCCTTCACACCATACACAGATAATAATTTGAGTTGGATTTTAGGCCTAAAAGTGAAAGCTAAATCTATAAAGCACTTAGAAGAGAATAAAGGAGAATGTTTTCATGACTTTAGGCAATTATTTCTTTCCTTTTTTAAATTTCAGCTTTATTAAGACAAATTGACACATAAAATTGTAAGGTATTCAGTTCAGTCACTCAGTCGTGTCTGACTCTCTGCGACCCCATGAACCACAGCATGCCAGGCCTCCCTGTCCATCACCAACTCCCGGAGTTCACCCAAACTCATGTCCATCAAGTTGGTGATATATTATTTAATATTTGGAAAGAAGTTCACAGACACAAGTAAATGATTTAATATCACTTGTTTTTTCTCTCCAGATTCTCTGGTTTAATGTATTGATATTAAGATACCATAACATCCAAATGCCGTTTCTCAAGCCCTCAGAGCAATCCTTGCCCTAGAAGATGCTTTCGTACAAGATCCAATTGTTCAAAAAATCAGAGCTTTTAAAAGGAGAGTCGCTTTTGGCCCTCTAAAAGTGATTTGATTGCTGAGCAACCAGATGCATACTCATTTATCCAGTGGGAAATTGTTGCAAGTTATTCAGAACAGGTTGTTCATTTGCTTGTTTGTTGGAGATAGGGTTTTAGATTTTTCCTTGTAACTAAAAAAAAAAAAAAAAACACAACAACAACCACAACAACCTAAATACCTAGTGAATATATAGAAAAATGGAATATTTCTCATTTTGAAATTTAAGATGGGAGTCTACCTAGTATGAGCTTCCTATCTTATAAGTTCATGAATCAATGCAAGGAATATCATGTGTTAGAAAGATGAGAATAGTAGTGCTGAAGTACTTTTTAATCTAGAAAATGAGAGTATAATGAATTAGTGAAACCAAGAAGAACTGATCACAGGTCTTGAAAGCAGTGAGGCAGGATCCAGGAGCGCTTGGCGGCCTCAGCAGCAGGAGTTCAGGGGCCTTGGTCAGTGTTCCACCTCAGGGACTCTGGCAGTCTTCACTGTGATTACCTCTCTGTTCCTCCTACATCTGGACTGCCATGCTTTGGTCCAGAGACCTTAATTAGTCCAGTCACTTGTGTCTTTCATGAGGGAGACATGTACTTCAGGGCTCAGTAGGAACTCTGGTGTGAGGGGGCAGTGGGAGGAAAAGGGACACCTAATTGATGTCTGATTTGCTGAAGCAGGGCAAATAATTCAGAAATGATTTCTATCTCAAGGCTCTTATCATCTAGTAGGGGGAGCAAAAGTGAAAGCGAAGTTGCTTAGCTGTGTCTGACTCTTTGTGACCCCATGGATTGTGGCCTATGAGGTTCCTCCATCCATGGAATTTTCCAGGCAAGAGTACTGGACTGGGTTGCCGTTTCCTTCTCCAGGGGATCTCACCGACCCAGGGATTAAACCCTGGTCTCCAGCATTGCAAGGAGACGATTTTACTGTCTGAGCCACTAGGGAAGCTTGAGCTACAAAGGAAGCCCAGTAGGGGGAGAGAGATTTGTAAATAGTATGTTGGATATTTGCTATAACTCCTGTAATGGAACTATACTCCAGGTTGTGGCAAGAGACAGCAGTCTGTTCTAATCTGGAGAGAATACTTAAGTTGTGTTAAGTAAGATCCACCATGTAAACAGAGGGAATGGCCTTTCTGACAGAAGCACATGAGCAGAGGAACTATTAAGGAGGAAAAACTTCAGAAAAGTTTTGTGGAGGCACTGTATCTCAAAGCTGAACATTTAGGCAGGAGCCAGATTCACTTTTCAAGCTAAGGAGTTTGTTCCTTTTCTCTCAAGCTGTAGGAAGCATCATACCATTTTAAGCAGGGATGAGTTATCAGTTTTGAGTGTTACAAAGATGACTCCAATGGCATGAGAAGGAGCCTTAGAGTTCTTGAAAGGAGATGACGCCTTGAATTAAGGTGGTAGCAAAAGGGGATGGGAAGGCTGAAGACATAGAGGAAAGGTTAAGAAGGAAGAACTTTTAAGACTTTGTAAACTAGCTGAATGAGAAAAGCATGGGGGAGAAGGAAGAATCCAATAATACATATTTTGGGCTCGTGTAACAGAGGGTCAGGAGGAGCCACTGACCTTTGTTGACATTGCTACTTTATACCAATTTGGAAAGAAAAATAAAACCCCCATCTTCCTGCCTCTGAACTCACCTCCCATCTATGGTCATAACACACTGAACACACCCAATCTCGTCTGAACTCATCTCCCATTCTGACTTTAGGAAGAATGCTCTTTAATTCAGGTTTCCCAGGTAGCACTGGTGGTAAGGAATCCATCTACCAGAGCAGGGGAAGCAAGAGTGGAGGGTTCAATCCTCAGGTCAGGAAGATCCCCTGGAGTAGGAAATGGCAACCCACTCCAGTATTCTTGCCTGGAAAATTCCATGGACAGAGGAGCTGGTGGGCTATAGTCCATGGGGCTGTAAAGAGTTGGATGTGACTGAGCTCTTTAATTCTATCAGTTTCTTAAACAACTACACCCACTCTGCAGTAACTGCTACTTTACTACATATTTTTTAATTATGTCATAATTTTAACCAACAAAAGCTACCCCACAGTCTAACCATCAGAGTAGAGAGAAAACAGGCAAACCTTGAAAGGTGCTCACCCAACCTCCTGTCCCCGAAGGGAGACTCTTTTTGTTTCTATGCTTCTGCTTGCAAAAGGAACCAGTCTGACTAAATCAGGCAGTTGAGTTGTTCTGGGTTTGATTGCTGCTGCAGAATCTTCATAAAGGCTGGTCATTGCCCCTTTCTTCTTTATCCCTTTCTTGGGGTCACATAATGTAGTAAGAATTTAGGAAATTTAATTGAAGTATTTACTGTGAGAGTCTGTAGCCACTTTGTGAATTCAAGAGCTAATAAAAAAATTCTGAGTTAAAGTTGAAGGGTGTGATCTCTTCACAGAGCCTGTTGAGCTCTGTCCCTAAGCCAAGTATTCTATAAGGTCTTAAATGACTTCCCCAGGGCTTTCTCCTGGTGCCCATCCTCTGCTGCTGCTGCTAAGTCATGTCAGTCGTGTCCGACTCTGTGTGACCCCATAGACGGAAGCCCACCAGGCTCCCCCATCCCTGGGATTCTCCAGTCAAGAACACTGGAGTGGGTTGCCATTTCCTTCTCCAATGTGTGAAAGTGAAAAGTGAAAGTGAAGTCGCTCAGTCGTGTCCGACCCCTAGCGACCCCACGGACTGCAGCCTACCAGGCTCCTCCATCCATGGGATTTTCCAGGCAAGAGTACTGGAGTGGCTTGCCATTGCCTTCTCCGACCCATTCTCTGCTAGACTATGATTATTTTATGGGTTTGTGTTTTTCCCTCAAATGTGCTGTTGGGGGAGAGATTATTCATCATTTTTGTATGATACCTGGTCAGAACAGGCCCTTAACAAATGATGGATGAATGGATCGATGGATGACACAAAACCTCAGCAATTCTCTTAGATCAATTGTTCTTAAAGTTGTGGCCCACAAACCCCTCAGTGTCCCTGAGATGCTTTTAGAAGGGAGATGAGATCAAAACCATTTGTGAAATTGCCTATTTCACTGTGTTGACATTTGCACTGATGGCAGAAAAAAGAATGTTAGGTTCAGCTGTTGATAGCTTGTATGCTGTGTGCTGTGCTTAGTCACTCAGTCCGACTCTTTGTGACCCCATAGATTGTAGCCCACCAGGCTCTTCTTGTCCATGGGGATTCTCCAGGCAAGAATACTGGAGTGAGTTGCTATGCCATCCTCCAGGGGATCTTCCCAACCCAGGAATCAAGTCCAGGTCTCCTGCATTGCAGGTGGATTCTTTACTGTGTGAGCCACGAGGGAAGCCCTTAGTATGAATCAAATTCATGGCATGGACTATCAATCATAATCTCCCCTGCCCCACATGTTAAAACAAAAAGGACACAGGAATATCTTTGATGATTCAGCAATAATTAGTAATTTCAGTAAATCTTGATCCTGAGTACATATCTTTTTAAAATTCCATGTGATGGAATTGAGGTAGAGTACAGCTCTGTTGTACTGAAGTTCAGGGCTTGTTTTAAAGAAAAGTCCTTGATGCAAACTGAACCAGCCATTTTTTTTTTCATGGAAAAACTATTTACTTGAAAGAACAACTGACAGCCCAGTTACTTAGTCTTGGGTAATTGGCAGATATTTTCTCAAAAATGAACAAAGCAAACTTGTCACTTACAGGAAAACAACTGACAGTATCGGCTGCCAATGATAAAACCTGAGTTTTTACATGAAAAATTAGACTTTAACTAAACTTGAACACATCATTGTGAGCTTGACAATTCCCAGTACTTAAGGACTTTGATTCCAAGGGAACATTTCATGCAAAGATGGGCTTGATAAAGGACAGAAATGGTATGGACCTAACAGAAGCATAATATATTAAGAAGAAGTGGCAAGAATATACAGAAGAACTGTACAAAAAAGATCTTCACGACCAAGATAGTCACGATAACGTGATCACTGACCTAGAGCCAGACATCTTGGAATGTGAAGTCAAGTGGGCCTTAGAAAGCATCACTACGAACAAAGCTAGTGGAGGTGATGGAATTCCAGTTGAGCTAGTTCAAATTTTGAAAGATGATGCTGTGAAAGTGCTGCACTCAATATGCCAGCACATTTGGAAAACTCAGCAGTGGCCACAGGACTGGAAGAGGTCAGTCTTCTTTCCAATCCGAAAGAAAGGGAATGCCAAAGAATGCTCAAACTACCGCACAATTGCACTCATCTCACATGCTAGTAAAGTCATGCTCAAAATTCTCCAAGCCAGGCTTCAGCAATATGTGAACCGTGAACTCCCAGATGTTCAAGCAGGTTTTAGAAAAGGCAGAGGCACCAGAGATCAAATTGCCAACATCCGCTGGATCATGGAGAAAGCAAGAGAGTTCCAGAAGAGCATCTATTTCTGCTTCATTGACTATGCCAAAGCCTTTGACTGTGTTGATCACAATAAACTGTGGAACATTCTGAAAGAGATGGGAATCCCAGACCACCTGACCTGCCTCTTGAGAAACCTGTATGCAGGTCAGGAAGCAACAGTCAGAACTGTACATGGAACAACAGACTGGTTCCAAATAGGAAAACGAGTGCGTCAAGGCTGTATATTGTCACCTTGCTTATTTAACTTATATGCAGAGTACATCATGAGGAACGCTGGGTTGGAAGAAGCACAAACTGGAATCAAGATTGCTGGGAGAAATATCAATAATCTCAGATATGCAGATGACACTACCCTTATGGCAGAAAGTGAAGAGGAACTCAAAAGTCTCTTGATGAAAGTGAAAGAGGAGAGTGAAAAGGTTGGCTTGAAGCTGAACATTCAGAAAACAAAGATCATGGCATCTGGTCCCATCACTTCATGGGAAATAGATGGAAAAACAGTGGAAACAGTGTCAGACTTTATTTTTTTGGGCTCCAAAATCACTGTGGATGCTGATTGCAGCCATGAAATTAAAAGATGCTTACTCCTTGGAAGGAAAGTTATGACTAACCTTGATAATATATTAAAAAGCAGACTTTGCCAACAAAAGTCCGTGTAGTCAAGGCTATGGTTTTTCCCGTGGTCACCTATGGATGTGAGAGTTGGACTGTGAAGAAGGCTGATCGCCGAAGAATTGATGCTTTTGAACTGTGGTGTTGGAGAAGACTCTTGAGAGTCCCTTGTACCGCAAGGAGATCCAACCAGTCCATTCTAAGGGAGATCGATCCTGGGTGTTCATTGGAGGGACTGATGCTGAAGCTGAAGCTGCAATACTTTGGCCACCTCATGCGATGAGCTGACTCACTGGAAAAGACTCTGATGCTGGGAAAGGTTGAGGGCGGGAGAAGAAGGGGACGACCGAGAATGAGATGGCTGGATGGCATCACCGACTCTGTGGACATGAGTTTGAGTGAGCTCCGGGAGTTGGTGATGGAAAGGGAAGCCTGGCGTGCTGTGACTCATGGGGTCTCGGAGAGTCGGACACTACTGAGCGACTGAACTGAACTGAACTGAACTGAACTGAAGGACTTTGATATCAGTGGTGATATTAATAACTGTTATTTTTTAATGTTACATAGAGGAATGTGTCAACACTTAGAATATCTATATAACTCAATGAATCATTGTTTTACAGATTAATAGTGCACGATATTATAAGGTCTTGCTTGGATAAGAGAGCCATTCAAAGTGCAAGACAAAGCAATGAAATTTAATGTAACAGAAAATGAAAATTCCTTGGTGTGGCTTCAGATTCTATACTACAACTGTTTAAGAAACTACCACCTACTTAACAAGTTTGAGTACAGTATCAAGAAAGATGATCTAGAATTATCTGAAAGCCCTATTAAATTATTTCTTCCTTTTATATATATCTGTGTGATGCCATATTTTCATGTTTCCACTAAACATTTTACAACAGATTGAAGCAGAAACATGGATGAGAATCCAGCTGTTTTCTATTAAGTCAAACATTAAAGAAACTGCAAAAACATAAAACAGTGCCACTCTTCTCACTAAATGTATTTTGGAAAATGTAGTTATTTTTCATAAAATATTTAGGCTAATGTGTAATGGGTTTGGCATTTTAAAACAATATTTTTTCAATGTCCCAGTTTTAAATTTTAATGTAGTAAATATTGATACACATAAACCAGCTATACAAAAAACAAAATAACTACAAAAAACCTTTGAGGTTCTAATTTTTAATACTGTAGAGTTCTAAGACCAAAACGTATGAATGTCTCAAGGTGTTTTGGGTGTTCAGCATTTGTGGATAAAAGGTTCATGCCATTTTGCTTTGGTCATTCTAGCATTGTTTCTTGAAGCTATAAAATGTATGTCACTCAGTCAGTCAGTCAGTTCAGTTGCTCAGTCGTGTCCTACTCTTTGCAACCCCATGGACTGCAGCACGCCAGGCCTCCCTGTCCATCACCAACTCCCAGAGTTTACTCAAACTCATGTCCATTGAATCGGTGATGCCATCGAACCATCTCATCCTCTGTCGTCCCCTTCTCCTCCTGCCCTCAATCTTTCCCAGCATCAGCGTCTTTTCCAGTGAGTCAGTTCTTCGCATCAGGTGGCCAAAGTATTGGAGTTTCGGCTTCAACATCAGTTCTTCCAATGAATATTCAGGACTGATCTCCCTTAGAATGGACTGGTTGGATCTCCTTGCAGTCCAAGGGACTCTCAAGAGTCTTCTCCAACACCACAGTTCAAAAGCATCAATTCTTCAGTGCTCAGCTTTCTTTATGGTCCAACTCTCACATCCATACATGACCACTGGAAAAACCATAGCCTTGACTAGACGGACCTTTGTTGGCAAAGTAATGTCTCTGCTTTTTAACATGCTGTCTAGGTTGGTCTTAACTTTCCTTCCAAGGAGTAAACGTCACTGCTGCAGTCACCATCTGCAGTGATTTTGGAGCTCCTCAAAATAAAGTCAGCCACTGTTTCCACTGTTTCTCCATCTATTTCCCATAAAGTGATGGGACCAGATGCCATGATCTTTGTTTTCTGAATGTTGTTTTAAGGCAACTTTTTCACTCTCCTCTTTCACTTTCATCAAGAGGCTCTTTAGTTCTTCTTCACTTTCTGCCATAAGGGTGGCATCATCTGTATATCTGAGGTTATTGATATTTCTCCCAGCAATCTTGATTCCAGCTTGTGCTTCATCCAGCCCAGCGTTTTATGTGATGTACTCTGCATATAAGTTATATAAGCAGGGTGACAATATACAGCCTTGACATACTCCTTTCCTGATTTGGAACCAGTCTGTTGTTCCATGTCCAGTTCTAACTATTGCTTCCTGACCTGCATACAGGTTTCTAAGGAGGTGGGTCAGGTGGTCTGGCATTCCCATCTCTTTAAGAATTTTCCACAGTTTATTGTGATCCACACAGTCAAAGGCTTTGGCATGATCAGTAAAGCAGAAATTGATGTTTTATGGAATGCTCTTGCTTTTTCAATGATCCAGCGGATGTGGGCAATTTGATCTCTGGTTCCTCTGCCTTTTCTAAAACCAGCTTGAACATCTAGAAGTTCACGGTTCATGAAGTGTGGAAGCCTGGCTTGGAGAATTATGAGCATTACTTTGCTAGTGTGTGAGATGAGAGCAATTGTGCAGTAGTTTGAGCATTCTTTGGCATTGCCTTTCTTTGGGATTGGAATGAAAACTTACCTGTTCCAGTCCTGTGGCCACTGCTGAGTTTTCCAAATTTGCTGGCATATTGAGTGCAACATTTTCACAGCATCACCTTTTAGGATTTGAACTAGCTCAACTGGAATTCCATCACCTCCACTAGCTTTGTTCGTAGTGATGCTTCCTAAGGCTCACTTTACTTCACTTTTCAGGATATCTGGCTCTAGGTGAGTGATCACACCATCATGATTATCTGGGTCGTGAAGATCTTTTTTGTATAGTTCTGTGTATTCTTGCCACGTCTTCTTAATATCTTCTGTTCCTGTTAGGTCCATACCATTTATGTCCTTTATTAAGCCCATCTTTGCATGAAATGTTCCCTCGGTATCTCTAATTTAAATGTATTTTGTGTCTAAACACATTCAATCCTTGAAAAATAGTTTTATTAGTCTATTTATTTATTTCTTGCCTGAATCATTCATTTTGCAGAATCTTAGCTCCCCAACCAGTGATTGAACCGGGTCATCGGCAGTGAAAGCTCAAAGTCCTAATCACCAGACAATCAGGGAATTCCCTATTAGCCTTTAAATTGAAATATATATATACAAGCAATTTTAAGATTCAAATAGTACAGAAGTATATTGAAGTTGTTTTTTAGTTAAAAGGCTGCATAAAATAATGACCCATTTGGAACTTTGTAGGGGAAAGAGAATAATTATAACCATTGTCTTACCAACTTATCAAATGTTTTCTAATTTTAAAAATTCCCTTATCCTTATATTTATGATAATGATAAGTAGTAAAAATCTGAAGTGTGTACTATACGCCAGGCATTGTACTAAAGAACCTCTGTGACATGCTATGATCACTGATAAGGATGCTATCTCCTGATACACTGTTCAAAGCTGAAGCCTTAGGTGTCAAAGTTGCCTTATAACTCTCTTGGCATAAGCCATGAAGTCCTTGTTTTGATAATGATTATCTTCTTTCTGGACCATATTTTCCATTTTGATCCAACTGATACTGCCTTAGGTACTGTCTTGGTCTGAAACATTTTGGATGTAATAATAGGATCCTACTCAAATTAACTCAAATAACTGAGGCTAGGGAAGAACTTACCATTAGAGAAATATCCACAAAATTCAGAGAAACGTTGAACACCTAGGCGGCAGGAAGGGCAAAAACTAAGACCACTGTCGTAAGCAATAGGAGGTCCCAAACTCCAGTGTGCCACGAGACACATTCAGATTGAGAGAAAGCCCCCACCGGTTCATCCCAGTCTGTGGCTTTGTTCCTTTGGGTCACTTGTCCATCCTTCATCCAGTTTACTGTCGGGGAGTAAGGGAACCAGTGGGATGATATGATTCCTTAGGCTGCCCCTTCTAACAGATGCGGGCAGAAACAGCCAAGAATGTACCTGGTGGTGTACCCCCATCTCTTCTTTCTTGAGAATTCGATGTCTCAATGCTCCATTTGTGTGGAACTGGGATAACCTACATTTACCACTGGCTCTGATAATGCACGGAGAAGGCAATGGCACCCCACTGCAGTACTCTTGCCTGGAGAATCCCATGGACGGAGGAGCCTGGTAGGCTGCAGGCCATGGGGTCGCTGAGTCGGACACAACTGAGCGACTTCACTTTCACTTTTCACTTGCATGCATTGGAGAAGGAAATGGCAACCCACTCCAGTGTTCTTGCCTGGAGAATCCCAGGGACGGCGGAGCCTGGTGGGCTGCCATCTATGGGGTTGCACAGAGTCCACTGAAGTGACTTAGCAGCAGCAGAACAATAATGCAAGGGGGTCCCCAGTGAATTCCTCAAATTCTACCCGTATTTATTCCAACCTGTCATGAAACCTTTTTCTCCTGTGAAGGAACCTGGAATGATCAGATGGTTATCACAGTTTCCATTTTGGTGGACTGTGACTGAATCCCTTGGTGGAATTGTTCTTCCCTTGGATGTCAGATTCCTCATATTTATAGGACCCAAAGTTGTAGGGATAATATAGTTTTTTTTTTTTTTTTTAGAAATTAAGAAGAGCCTTTCTGAAATGTGTTGCCTGACAATCAAAATTTATATTTATGCCACTAAAGCTAACACTGAATAAACATGAAAATAAAGCTAAGAAGTTGCATGGATGACTGAAATTCAAAAACGTAATTTCAATCATTAGTTTTCAACTTGTCCCAGTGAATCTAGAATTGTCAATAAGTAACAGCCTTTCTCAAAAAATCCTCAAAGTTGATAAGACTTTGGTGGTTAGTCAGTCAAAGGAATCTCTTTTGTTAAATCTTTGATTAACATCTATCCTCAGCCTATTTCCAAAAATGATTGTTATCTTCCTAGAATAGATAAAATATTTGAAATATTTTTGTATTTTCTGGCTTTAGTTGTTTTTCTTAATCTGGAGGATTTGGACCAAGTCAGTCATCAGTCCTTTCAGTATTTAAGGTCAGCTGTCTAATCTCAATTGAGTCCCACGGTATGACTTTACAACCAGGCTCAAACAACCTCAGCCCCTAAAATGTTCCTAGGATTGATAGAAGACTAAAAACTCTTCCAAATAAGGCCAACAAAGTTTTAATACTATTAAATATTATTTTCATGTTGGGATAAGAGTAACAACAAAAGTTATTCTTTCTTAGTTTTCTATTTACTCAAAGAAAACGTATATGACACAATTTCTCTTCAGATTATGTTAATTTTTATCATTAGTATGTGTACTAAATACTGAAAAGTAAAAAATACCACTGATACTCAAAATGACTTTTAAATCTTTATTGATATCATTTTGTTTATGAACTAATTGAACTACATATTCTTCCAAACTGTATCCTCACAACTTAAAGCCAAGAACTTTTCTCAGTATTAAAACTTCCAAAAAGGGTTGAGTTACCTATAAACATCAGGCACAATTCTAAGTTCTGAACCAAAAAATACTTTCAATGCAATTAATATTAATGTTTTTCGAAACATTAAATGGAAAACTTCCAGTTTCCATTTATTTTTCAAATAAAAGCCACAAGAAATTAATTACTATGTTATACAACTTGCTTGTATCAAGTTATGAAGAAAAGCATCATGTCAATTGCTGGGACCTCAACTTAATACACTCAGGTTCTGTATAGTATGATTTACTGTTGTAACACTGCTAACTTGAAATAAGGACTCTGTATAGATACCATATTTTGAAATCAGATAGATAATATATCCATAATATTTTATGATAGTAGCATCACATTCATTTATTTTGTTAGAAATTATTCACAGGTCCTAAATACTAGATGATTGAATGTCACACTAAGGAAATTACCCTTATTATTCTCATTATATAAATATCTAATAATTATATCTCAGAAATAAAAAGATATTCTTTAATATTGACCGAATACTTAATACATTTTATAATTAAATTTCTACTGGCTTTATTTTAGCTAACCTAATATAATCTAATAATCAGTTTTTCTTTTTTACAACAAAGCAAGCATTTAGTTTCTTTTTGTGATAAATCCCAAACTTTTTTTTTTTTTGGTTGTCTTTAGAAAGACAAGAATAGTTTAATACAAGAAAACCAGAAATGCTTTTAACAGTTGTATTATCTTGTCATTGGGAATCTATGAGTAAGCTTCAAAAAACAATAACAGGGATGAAAAGATACAGAGAAAGAATTCCATAAAATAACATTTAAAAAAAAGGGCAAAAACCCACTCTAGTAGTCTTGCCTGGAAAATTCCATGGACAGAGGAGTCTGGTGGGCTACAGTCCCTGGGATTGCAAAGAGTTAGATGTGACTAAGCATGCACACACTGAACTGAACTGCACCGCACTAAGATGTAGTAATACCTGAACTGCAAGTAGATATAGTAATGGATTAACACACTTGAAAAACAGGGCGACCATATATCAAAAACATTCAGCAGATTCACAGAAACCAAAAAGAAGAGAACATAAGCACACAAAAATGAAACTCATCAAACTACAAAAGGAAAAACAAAAATTAAAAAAAAAGGAACAAAGAAGAAACAAAAAATTACCTGGAAAACAAGGTTTACAAAGGCAATAAATACACACCTATCAGTAATTACCTTAAATGTCAATGGATTAAGTGCTCCAATTGAAAGATGCAGAGTGGTTGATAGGATAAGAAAACAAGAGCCTACAATATGCTGCCTACAAATGACCCATCTGGGGCGAAGGACACACATAAATTTAAAGTAAGGGGATGGAAAAAGATATTTCTTCCAAATGGAAATGACAAGAAATTGGAGGTAGCAATACTCATTTCAGACAAAATAGACTTTAAAACAAATGTCATAAAGATAGATAAAGAAGGACATTATAAGAGAATTAAAAAAAAGTCTGGATCCACATTGAGTTTATGGACTGACGAGTTAATATTATTCCAAAATGCCTTCATGTTTTAAAAAATCAATACTCTATTACACTGTATATATGAAGGCTCATTGAACTATTCTCTCTACATTTGTGTGACTGAAAATGTCCATAATATAAAATAAGAAAAAAGGTTCTGTCAACAGCAAATGAACTGAAATGTTCCTTTGACTAATAATCCTGTAAATTCAATACTGCAGAAGCTTAGTATCTGGAACAAATTTCAGTAAACTGTGTCACAATGTCAAGCAACAAACTAACATTTTTGTTGTTATAATTTCACTGCCTCTAATATTTTATGTATTTTAAATGTATTCTATTCTTGCTTTAGTCTTGCTGTGTTTGCTCTTGGGAAATAGAATAAAAAGTAGAAAAGATCCTATTAAAAAAAAAAGGCAAAGCAAAAAATAGCACACAAACCTTTGGCATAGATTATAACTAGCTTATAAAACTCAGATCTGCCATTTTGACACTGATTAAGCTGACAACACACATTAGCTGCCTTGTCTACTATAATGGTTGACCTTTAAAAATATTAATTAGATTGTCACCTACCTGGAGTCAAGATTTTTCAAGAATTAGTTCATTCTTTCTTTGTGGCTTAGGCTTATTGATCATAGAACACTTTATAGCTGTTAAATGTTTTCTTCTATGATGTTGGCATCATGGCAAATTACAATCTTGAAATGCTTTTTTAAAAATTACTGAGTTGAACAGTTTCCTAATAATATTTTGGCAAAATTGAAAACTTTAAAGTTATCTCCAACATATGTAACCTTCTTTGTTTGCTTATTTTTGTTTAAATTAAAAACTTGGACCACGTAAAGTTTGTTAAATATGGAAGGTTTTCAAAAAAAATTGCTTTGAGAGAATCTCTTTTCAAAAATTATCTATTATTTGTATATCTACAGTGCATAGTATGATGGTACACATTACATTTTGATAACCCCTAACTATTATGAACTATCCAATTAAAAGTTTTAAAAGGATGAACATTTGAATCTTCTAGTTCCATATTTCTCTGATAAAATGTGAACAAAAATGTATTTTCTAGTCTTATCTTAAAAATTAACTAACTGCTTAATTTGTTCTGTTTGCAATGATTGTCTCCTTAACAACATCTTTTTGCTTTTGAATTCTTTGGGGAAAATAGGAACTGTTGGCATAAGCACTTTTTGACCACAAGAAAGAAGGCTGGAAATCTTGTTGCTGACATTGATATCTGATACGGGAGGGTAAGGGTTCACATTTAAGGGTGGCAGGAATCCTGGTCTGGTTTGTGTACTGTTGTGATCTAAAGGGAAAGCTCCTGAACCACGCCTTTCTAAAAGGGCATGAGTTCTCCTGCTCATGGGACCTGGGGGGATATTCTCCAACAATTCTTTGGACCCTGATAACAAGGAAGAAGATGGCGAGAGAATCTTTTTCTTTCCTATAAGTGCCTTGCCATCGTCTGAAGCTGCAGGGGTAAGACCAGCTGAGAGTTGGGAATCAGAGCTGTAGTGATTTGCTCCTGAGTTTCTTTTTTGAACTATACTTCTTAGGGTGGAAGCAAATATTGTCTGGTTAGAGTCTGGGTCCTGATCCACTGGGATGTCAATGCACTGCTGATTTCCTTCCGAAAAAAATGATTGATGATTTACTTCGTCAAATGACATCTTTCTTGAGCTGGCCTGATCAAAGGCTCTTAGCAAATGCGCAGTGTCTTTTACATCAATACTCTGGTGCCTAGTAATGAATCGCTTGGAAAGGGCCAGCCGGTTGGCTTTGTAAGATAATTCTTCCTCTGGAGTAATATCCTGAAGCTCCTCTTGTAAGGAGGCCACTCTGTGCATTAATAAAGGAGGACTCCTGATCCAGTGAGGAGCCTGAGGGAGCTTGGGCCCATTAGGAGTCAGACCAGGCTTCCTCACAGGGGAGCCTCGATCCCCAGGATCATCACTGCTTAATGCAGGTTCCAGATCTTTAAAGCCAAAAAGTGTCGTTTCAGTTTCGGAAGAATGTGAAAGTGGTGATGAGGCTGTTTTTAAGTCTATTTCTGAAGGAGTGGCACAGGTGGCTGGAGTATGACACCCATCCATACCCCCAGGAGGCATATTTAAGTACTGTTTGGTGGTGTGCCTGCCAGAGGGCGATTTTGCTGTTGTTATGATAATGACCTCTTTCCCCTTTGCCTTGCAAGCACTAAGGAGAACTTTCAGGGTCTCTCTATCTTCCGAATTTATAGCATAAACCAGGGCTGAGGAACTAGAATGATCTTGCAAGCTGAGGTCAGCCCCACTCTTGAGGAGCAACGAAACAACTTCGGGACCAGCTTTCTCTAAGCAAGCATGCATCAAGGCAGTTTTCCCAGATTTATCCTGTATGTTGGGATCAGCATTGTTTTCTAACAGGTACTTAACCATTTTGGCTTTACTGACACTTTGGTGATCAACATGTTTGGTCTTACAAGCAATCATTAAAGGTGTTTCCCCACGGTCATTGCTCTCATTGATGTAGGCGCCGCCTTCCAACAAGAGTCTTGTAAGGCGAAGCCGGCTCTGATGGACAGCTTTAATTAGGGAATTTCCATCACTGGAAATTTCTACACATTCATCCATCTTCAAAAGTCAGAATCAATACCTGGTTATCAGAGAAGATGAAGAACAAAAGATTAGTTGGAATCAATGTCCCAATTTATATTCATGCTGTTATTCACAATTTGTGAAATATGACTAGAGAAAGAAGACATAAATAGGATTGTTCTTTAATAGATACAGAGCAAAATAGTGAACTGAAAAATTAAAAATAATTTTAGAATAGTAACAACCTTTAGGGCATTCAAACTAAAATTTACTTTTAAAATCTTCACTGAATATTTATGACATAACGCTAGCCTGATATTTCTCTAAATCCCACATTAACTAAATAATCATCCTATTTTCTACTTGGAAAAAATATTTTAAAAATAATATTAAAATGCAAATTTAAGAAAAAAGCCAAATTTCTGTGCAACTGCAACTGAATCAATGAAAATAGAGCATGTTTATGATAGCTTAATATAAAATACTTCTTAGTATTAAATTACTTAAACATGCTCTTCAATTAAATAATATAATTAAGATCTAGATTTCCAATTTGGGGGGCATTTTGATGTTTCTTTTAAAGGATGAAAAATATCTGGACAACAAGATGTTAAAATAACTGACGTGTTTGACACTGAGACAGAAATGGTGAGCATGTGATTATGCATTTTTCTTGATTCCATTATTTAAATCATATATTGACTAGGTTATGGGGTTAGCAACATACTATTGGGTTAAATTTTGACCGCTGCTCCAAAGGAGTTTTCTAGGCTAAAAACAAATGAAGACATGTAGACTTCATAAACATTTTACTGTTATCATTAAAACAGAAAATTATTTCTGTTTAGTTTATTTAAATCATTTAGATTCAAACTCACTCAACAGATAATTTCATTAGGTGGTAAGAATTATATCTTTATCGAGAGCCAAGGAAATGTTAGTTTTACAACAGTCCTCAGAGCTAGGGATAAAAAGCAAATAAAAGTTTATGTAATATTTAAGTCTATTTCATTTAACTTGGTAGCTTTGATTGAGAAGGATTATTGATTCTACTCATTTACTTTTAAGATTAAGAATATTGGATATGAATTTCTATTGGATAGTAGAATAGATAATAAATATGGCTTCTTAAAAGAAAGAAGAGATGAAGAGAGCAGAAAGAAAGTGAAGAAAAAAGGGACAGATATGTACACAGAAATTAATTCAGTGATAAACAGCTATAAGCTCTTAATATTGTGATGGGCGCTGAGCTATAACGGTACAGGCCCCAGCCCTGAGGAGCTTATACAGCTGTTTGGAATAAGCAGCTGGTTATGGGTTAAAATAATGAGAACACACAGACTTTAACAGTGTGAGGATGGAATGGGGGCTTCACAGAGACCAGCCATTTGAGCTAAGCCTTGATGACTGTGAAAGAATTTGGCAGGCAGAAAAAGGGGGAACGGAGAAGTAGAGACCACTCCTTGTGCAAAGACCTGAAGACTTTAATTAGCACAGTTATTTATCACAGATCAGGCTTTATATCGATACCATAATCAACTTTAGGAAAATACTTTAGCATATGATTATGTTTAGGGTGATACAGCAGAACAAACACTAATTTTTAACCCTGCCTGAAACCCCCTAAAAGTAAAGATTTTATTTTATTTTTCCAGAAAGACATAAACTCATAAAGATAGCAGGAAAAGGACAGAAGATGACAGCAACATTTTGGAAGCCAGAAAGCAAAAGAGCCAGTGATAACTGACTCAGCCAACCTGAAAAGGCTGTGCCTCGAGTCATCGTGGCAGAGTTGAGAACTAACCCGCGTACACTACAGAATCCTCAAAAGAGGCAGCAGTTGGAGGCTCCAGAACTAGCTGGTGGAGCAAGTGGAGAGTACAGCCCTCCTAGAGGGTTAGGAGAAGGGCCGTGAGAGAGGCAGTTAGATCCCTAGGACTTACTACGAGAAGTGTGGTGGTCCTACCTTGGACCACCAGCAGCAGCACTACCTGAAAATTGTTAAATGTGCAAAATCTCAGGCTCTGACCCCAGACCTACTGAATCAGAGCCTATGGTTCAACGAGATCCCCAGGTGAGTTGTATGCACATTAAAGTTTAAGAAACATTTCACCATTCCAAGCCACTCGGAGACAGAAGATTGTCATCTCCCACCTCAAAAGATGTCCAATTTATTCTCCACAAACAGTGAAACAGAAAATCTCTGGACTGAGAGACACTGGGTATATCTGAGGACAAGAAAACAGGAAAACAAGTGACTGTATGCTTCTTGTTTAGTCGCTAAGTCGTGTCTGACTCTTCTATGACCTCATGGTGTGTGGCCTGCCAGGCTTCTGTGTCCATGGGATTTCTCAGGCAATAATACTGGAACAGGTTGCCATTTCCTTCTCCAGGGGATCTTTCCAATTCAGGCACTGAACCCTTACAAACCCACATCTCCTGCACTGCAAGCAGATCCTTTACCACTGTGCCACAACAACGATGGTATGCTTACTGACCATCAATATGAAAGGACTCACAGCATTGCCCCCTACTCAGCTTCAAGAAGGACAGCAGCCACATCTTTATTCTTTAGAAGAAAACAGAATAGGCTTCTCTCAAGAATGTGACCTACCAAGGAAAAAATACCTAGAGTAGTGATCACAGGGATTCCTCAACATGCCACCCAAATCATCCCAAAGGTGGTATAAATGTCACTCATGTGCTCAAAGCTTCACATTAGCTTTTTAACCCAAGCCCTTTAATCATGAGCATGCAAACAAAAAAGCCTCTTATATTAAAGGTAGAGACCAGAACAAATAGAAAATGTAACCTGGAGAAGTCCAGAAAATGAAAGCTTCCAAAACTCATTATCCTCAAAAGGATAAGAAGACATTGTAACCATGAAACAAGGATACAAGTCTATTAAAAAGAATATTCAGAGACCATAAAAAGCTCTCAAAAGATAAAAACACAATACAGACTGCAAAACTCAATAGAAGGGTTGAAGAATAACGCTGATAAAATCTCTAACACAGTCAAGCAAAAAGAATAGAAAGAAAAAAATGAGAAAATTAGGGGACTAGATCAGGAAATCTGAGATCCAACTAACAGAAGTTCCTGCTGAAGAAAATAGTGGGGGTGGAGGAATGGGTGAGCAGGAGAGGAAACGATGAAAAAGATCAAGAAAATTTTCTAGACGTGAGGGACACAAGTTCTTGAACTGAAAGGGGCCAATCAGAACACAGCACAATGGATGAAGACAGACTCTGACCATGGCACATGGTTGTAAATTTCCAGAACACAGAGAACAGAGAAAATTCCACAAGTCTGGAGGCAAGTAAGGGGAGTGGAATGGATAAGTCACCTAGTAGAGGATCAAGAATTACAATGGATTCAGATATATCGACAACAATGAGAGACAACAGAGGGATATCTTTTTTTTTTAAATCTGAAGGATAAATGATTCCCAGGTTAGAATTCTCTACTAGCTAAACCATCAGTCAATAATTGGGAATCACTTTCAATTGAATCCCAATTCACCTTCAAGAATCTACTGAAGAATATGATCTATCAAGATGAAATGGTGGAACAAGAAAGAAGAAACGAGACCTGGAGATCATCAGAGGAGAAGCAACAAAAATCCCCAGGAAGACGGTGAGATGCCAGGATAATGAAGGTGCACAGGCATCCTCTGAGATTACACTGCCATGTTACCATCTTGTTAACTGAGGACCAAGTGCCCAGGGGAGCCTGGCCTCAGTTCTTTAACCGGCTTGCTTTTTCCTCACCATACCTCTGCTCTCCCCTCCATGCTCTGCTTTCTGGGGCAACCAATGATACTCATTTCAGCCCTGCTCAAATGTTCTGCTTCAACCTGTTCTGAGATCTGGGGATAAATCATGGTGTGTGTGTGTGTCTCTGTCTGTGTGTGTTAGTTGCTCAGTCATGTCCGACTCTTTGAGACCCTATGGACTATAGCCTGCCAGGCTCCCCTGTCCATGGAATTCTCCAAGCAAGAATACTGGAGTGGGTAGCCATTCCCTTCTCTAGGGGATCTTTCTGACCCAGGGATCAAACCTGGGTCTCCTGCACCACAGGCAGATTCTTTATTGTGTGAGCCACCAGAAAGCCCTGAGCTTAGGAGGAGAAAGACTCAAAACCCACTGCCTTTGGATATCCAGGATCTGGTCTACACTGTAGCCTGCCAGAGGCCCTGTCATGGTAAATCCATGTTTCCCAGGATTTACTCATGACCTTGCCCAGAAGGGCTCTCGTAAACATTCAGGGATGCTGAGTTGAACTGAGATGTAGAGATTGTTCAACTTATCTTCTCCTGAGAACTTTTGCCATATTTTGGCAATACTGATCTTTCTTTATTCAACTAATTTGTGCTTGCTACCCAGTCTACCAGAAAATAAATAGTCTACTTAAGGATTATATACAAGTGGGAAACTGGGGAAAAAGGAAGCAAAGGGAATGATCCACATAATATTTAAGACCAAGTGACCTCTCGGTGGGGATCAGGAGAATAATGCACTTTGGGAGGGACACAGAGAGGTTTTTAAGATTCACATGATGTTCTGTCTCTCAACCTGGATGGTGTGTTTATAGGGGTCCATTTTATTTTTATTCTTCAAATAGTATATATTTCATATACTCCTCTATACGATACTACTATTCTCTACTGTAAAATGGGACATGTATACAAAAAAGAACATAATATTTATATAAGAATGTCTCATAATTAAAATTTATAAAGAGCCATATTAGGTCTCAGTTTTCACAACATAAATCACTTTTTGTGGTGTTTTCAATAGCATGTATGCCTAGACTTTCAAGGTATTTCAACTAGTCAGCGCCCATAAGCAGTATTCAAAAGGATATACTTATTCATTTCCACTTCAGTTTCATTAATGATATTAAGCAAAGAACAACCACTCAATAGATGCATCTATAAATACAATGAAAGTAATACATAAAATACATTATTTTTGTCCTCTGTGCAACCTTCTAAAAAAGCTATTTCAGAGCCAGACATACCTGCAACTTAGGAATTTATGGTTGGCTGACAGATTGGGGCCCAATGCAAAGTTCTATTCAGAATGTGAAACATCTGAAAAGAGTTCACATGAGACAGTGATCACCAAAAAACCTTCTTTTAGCATTTTTCATATACAAATGGGTTTAATAAAACAAAGAGACTTATAGAAATGAGCTGAAACATAATATAAAATACAGAAACTACTCTATAACTGCCATTCAAGAAGAGGTAATAGTATCAATCATGTAAAAACACCTCTGACCAAAAGTAGCATTTGAGAGAGAGATTCAAATGAGAACCAGTTGCCAGATACCAGATTTCAGTATTAAATATAGTTTCTAGTATTGGAGCCAATCCTGTTTCTTTTTTTTTAAGTTTTAAAAGAATCTTTGGGAACAACATTCAAATTTTTTCACCTATCCTCTTCACAGTGCTAAACCTGGCCCCTTTCTGCCATAACTTTCCCTCCCACAGGGAAAGTTTCCCTCTCACTGGGAGAAGAAGGGGAGTTGGCTGGGATGTCTAAGCCAGGCAGTGGTTCCGCTGTGGTCCTGTGGAAAGAGAAGATGCTGTGGACTCCAAGACTTCAGAGAAGCTGGGAAGTGGCACCGCTAGCTGGTGGCAGCTAGCAAAGACGTCTACCATGCGGCTGTAGGCAGACCCCGCCCCTGAGTACTGCAGGCTGTCAAAACAACAAAGGCTTAACGTGCTCATTATAAAGACTTCTAAGCTACTGGACTGATCACTTTTTAAAAAAACTTTTAACTTTGTATTGGGATACAGCCGATTAATGTTGTGACAGTTTCAGGTGAACAAGGAGAAAGGACTCAGCCATACATATACATGTATCCATTCTCCCCCAAACCCCGCTCCCATCCAGACTGCCACCTAACACGGGGCAGAGTTCCATGTGCCATACAATAGGTCCCTGTTGGTTATCCATTTTAAATGTCGGATTGTTCACTTTTTAAACTGTTAACATTTAATAGAGAAATTCTGAAATTTTTCAGATAAAAAATGTTACCATGTACTTCATTCTCCAAGTGTGTACAGATCTGGTTTCCGAGTGTCTCATCTTGTAATCAGCACTTTATTGGAATAACCCCCTTGTCTTCATGCCTTCACCTCCTTTCAGTGTATTCTTCTCTCTCACCTCATCCATTTGCACATCAAAAATGCTGATATAGAAGTGTGACTAATTTAGTCTTCAAGAGGTAAGCCCCACCTGGGATGGAGACCACCTCTCTAGCTTACAGTGATCCTAGTTCAGAAGTGTTCTTGCCTTACGTCTCTTCCGTTGAAAATATCCTCACCGAGGGCACCTGGTGCTAGCACAGTATTCACATTCGGTCAGGCTCTGTTATAATCTAGCTTATAAATGATCCCCCAGTTCAGTTACACCTTCCAAATAGATTATTCAACTGGAGCACATCTGAAGGTCAGCCAACCCAGATTTCCACCCTGACTCTCCTAGTTTCTAGCTGTATGCCCTGGTCAAATATCTCAGCATCTCAGAGTCTTAGGTTCCCCATCGGTGGAAGACAATCATAAAACATTCATCCCCTGGGGGCTGGTGATGAAATCAGACAACATCTGGAAAAAGACTTTCCCGTGTGCCTTCCTACTGTGTTCTTCTTTTTAAAGTTTTTATCTCAGAATTTAGCCATCTTTTATTTTTATCATGTCTCTAAAGTGAAAAGTGAAAATGTTTGTTGCTCAGTTGTGCCTGACTCTTTGCAATCCCATGGACTGTAGCCCACCAGGCTCCTCTGTCCACAGGGATTCTCCAGGCAAGAATACTGGAGTGGGTTGCCATTTCTTTCTCCAGGGGATCTTTCCGACCCAAGGATCTAACCCGGGTCTCCTGTATTGCAGGCAGATTCTTTACCAACTAAGCCACTAGCGAAGCCCACCATGTCTCTAACTCACAGGCTATTTAAATAACATAAAAAATTTTAAATGTTGTTTTTCTAGAATCTGTAAATAATGTTTGGAAACATAAATGGAACCTAATAAGTGAACTATGGAATAAGATACCCCTTTAAGGGCATTTTCCTTATAATTTCCAAATACAATAATTTCAGCATTAAAGATATGAGTAAGATAAGATATTAATTATTAAACAGCTACATAAATTGCTTTTATTTTAAAATTAAATTGTCTTTAACAAGGCTCATGATTCATCATGGCATATTCACTCTACTCTTTTACCGCCTCTCTCAATCTTCTCCAGGGGATCTTCCCAACCCAGTGATCAAACCCAGGTCTCCTGCATTGCAGGCATATTCTCCACCATCTGAGTCACCAGGATGGTCTCCATCTCCCAAGACTCTTCTAAAATTAGTTTATTTTTTAAAAATATATCTATTCTGAAGAACAAAGAAAACTGAAAGAGGGTAGCATCAGATGACCAATTTCAAACATGGTGAGGAGACAGAGGTGGGGGTGGCATGGTTAACTGCATTAACATAGTATAAGCTACAACGTAAAGTGCCCCCAGGGAGATGGCCCCAGTAAGAAGGGAGCCAGTTTACCTGCAGGACCCCAGAAACTTAGGACTGACACAGAAATTGGCAATGAGGCATAGGGTTGAACAAGACAGGATGGCTGGATAGAACAACTGGACCCCCAGAACTTTACGCCACCCCAAGGAGACAACCACTCTCCTAGGCAAGAAATGAAGAATTGTTCTCTAAACAGATTGATCAGGAAGGCGCCAGCCTTGGAAGCCACATGCCGAAAATGGAAGAAACTGAGAGTCTATAGGCTCCATGGTGCACTTCCCAGCTCGCTGCCCTGACACTAGGGTACTGGGAGGTAGCAAAAAGAAGTAAAAGGCATTGGATCTCAGAATTATGAGCCCTATTAAAAAATCTCTATAGATAAATGAAGCAATTCAAATCATAACCACATTCGCCCCTCCAGACACCCACTCTAAATGGAAATAGAAAGTTACCTGAAAATGTTATTCAAAATTTCATACTTCACTTATGTCTTTTCTCTCCTTGGATGAGTTTTCTGTCAGCCAGCTGTCAGTTCCTACTAAAGGAAATCAAAGCTATTCAGAGCTACATAAATACCAATAATTTGTTCCACACATCTCTCCCATTTAGAGTCTAGTTTTTTAATTCCCTGTTAAGGAAGACATCCCCACAGTGTTTGTGCAGTTAATCATGTTTCACTGATTATAAATCTGTTAAGTGTTAGGAGTGGATTCTACGCAGGGCAATCCTGTGCGAAAATGCACACACAGACACTCACGCACACAGGACAAAGCCTGCCCTGCAAGGACTGTTGTTGAGCTGTGGCATTTACCTGGTCTGCCCCATTCTGTGCTGGGGTCTGCCCCATTGATGTGGCTGAGGAGGGAAAGGTCAGAGAACTCCCAGAGTCACTTCTCTTACCCTCCTGCTCGCCAGGACTTAATAGATGTTCCCATGTTCCTTCTCTGATGTCTCCTTGCTTCTTAGATACCAGCTCCCCCCACTTTATCCCCACTTTAGGAATGGGGAAACAGAGGAAAGTAGAGCTCTGTTTTGAATAGCTGATTTGTGTGGTATCTATGGACTTCCCTGGGGGCTCAGCAGTACAGAATCCGCCTGTAATGCAGGAGACGTGGGGTGGGGGTTCAAGCCCTGGGTCAGGAAGATCCCCTGGAGGAGGGCATGGCAACTCACTCCAATGTTCTTGCCTAGAGAATCCCCATGGACAGAGGAACCTGGCGGGTTATGGCCCATAGGGTCGTAAAGAGTCGGACATGACCAAAGTGACTGAGCATGCACAACCTGACACTGCCATAGGGGCCAAGGTGCTCATCTTGGAGATAACAGGCTTGGTCTTTCCGTGGCATTTTTCTCCCCAAGCCACCCCTAGTTTTCCTGTCATTCAGGAAGAAATTTTACTTTCCTTTGAGCTTCTCAGTCCACCTCCAAACAGGATCTATGCTTCCTCCCAAAAAGTTATTAATATTTATCTGGCCATGGTGAGGAAGGGCAGCAAGAAGGGGAGGTGGAAATTAACAAATGGGTTTCAAGCTGGAAACTCAGCCCCTCATCTTTGCCTTAGGTTACCCTGTCTTTATGCTGCCTGCAGGGGCCCAGAGCATGCTCAGAGCGGACAGCAGGCAGTGTGTCAAAGCCTGGGGCTCTGTCTCCTCCCAAGTTACCAGCCCTGCAGAAGCTGTTCCTCTGAGCCTCTGTTTCCCCATTCCTAAAGTGGGGATAATATTTACTGACGATGACCGTGAGGGTTTTAGAAGATCCTTATATATTTGCCACTTAGGAATTCAATCATGTCAGTTTCTAAACATGCATCACTAAATGTGAGTGCTCTGGGCTAGGGGGTCTGAGAATGGGGGCTAAGGTGCCTACAACCAACAGGTCCTCCACCTACCATGGACCTACCATGGACAGCTTGTCAATTAGATCCCAGGCTCCACTCCTCATAGCGCGTGCTTCTTGTACACACTTGGAAAAAATCTGCGACAAACTCATCCCCCAGTCCCACTTCTTATTAGCTATCAGTCTCTGCCTGAGGCTCCCCCACCAGGCTGTCTCCATCAATTCACCTCCAGGGCATTCTGAGGCTTAGCTCTGCTGCATGAGTGAAGGGCAGAGACAACTGCCCTGCCTCAGAGTGGGCAGAAAGAGCCCACGGGTCCAGAGAAGAGTACAACCTTGAGTTACAGCAGCCGAGGTACTGGAGGTCTCCTGCCCTACCCTTCCCAGACAGGTCTGAGAAAGTCCAGACTTGCAGTTGGCGGCCCAAGCCAGGATGTGGAGGCCAGCGGCACCTGGAATGAAGCAAGCCTGCCTGCCACCAGCAAAATACGTGACTCCTTCCCTATGCAAGGGAAGGGACAAAGCCAGAACAAAAGATGCCACTGAGATTGTCCCGGGGAACGTCATGACTTGCCAGGTAAAGTGTTCTCTGGCACCGGGCTTGTACGAAATATTTAGAAACGACCCAAGCTGGTAAGGTTTGCTATCTTTCCCACACGTACCCCCAAAGGGCTGCTTACTTCTACTTACTGCAGCCGACCCCAGGTCTCTGGTGCTGGGCCCTGGGGAAGCTGCACCCCAACATCCCTCTGCAGAACCCGCACCCCCCCAACCCCGCCTTCCCAACACACACACATAAAGACATGCAAACCTATACCTCTAAGTCTCAGGGAACCAAGGTGATGGGATTTCCAGGCTGCCGAGGATTCTGGCGGCGTCTTCACAGTCCTCGCGGCCTCCGGAACGGAGTTGTTGCCTCAGTTTTTCCCGAGAGCGGGGAGGGAGCGAGCCCGAGGAGCTGTCGGAGAAGGGCACAGGAAGGTGACTGGGGCGACAGCGTCGGGACACCGATGGGGGCGGGGTGCGCGTTTCGTCGCCTCTGCTGGGAGCCAGGGCACAGCTGGCAGGCTGAGGCGACGGCCACCCACGAGAAGGGGTTCTGATTAGAGTCGCTGCAGAGCGGTCCCCGCACCGCCCGCCCTGGGGACACGGCCCTCCTTTCGGGAATGCCCGAGAGGAGAAGCCATTGCCCCTCTGCTGGGGGCAGGCGCACCTCTGGACCCCGGGTCTCCGACAAGGGGCCTGGGGTCCTGGTGCCAAAGCTGTATGGCCCCCAACAGGCTCCGGGGGCCCGGCCGCCGGCCCCTGTGTGACTCGCGTTTGTGAAGACAGTGACTGCAAACGGCTCCGCAGCCCCAGCTAGCCCGCGCCCCGCGCCCCGCCCGCACCTCCCACAGCCAGGCGGCCGCAGGCACCTGCGGAGACGCGCCCAAGTCCGCCCCTCCGACCCGCGCGCTCCGGCAGCCGAGCGCGCGCCGTTCCCGCCGCGGCGCCGACCCGCGCCCGCCAGGCCCCTGCCCGAATCCTCTCAGCTATCCTGCGGCCGCCGGCTGCCCTCATCACTTCCCCAGCGCCGCAAGGCCGAGAAGGAGGCGAAACTCGCTCGCCCGCGGGGTCCGAGCCCGCGCCGCCGCAGAGCCCCCGCCAAGAACGGGCGGGGACTGCGGGAGGCGCGAGTGTGGGCTCCGCGGAGCGCGCCCGGCTCGGCGGCGCAGAGTCTCTGGAAAGGACCCTGCACTCCGGCGGCCCTCGGTGGGCGCGAGGGCTCCGCAGTGTCAGGGCGCGGGAGATGCCGGCTCCCAGGGCCCACGTATGCCCGGCGGGGCGCACGGAGGCCCTGGGCCCGGGCTGCGCGCCCTGCTCCCGGCAGCCGACACGCAGACCAAAGTTTTCCTAAGTGCAGCCCGCACAGCCAGCGCAGCACACTGACCTGCGACGCGCTGTCGAGTCGGCGGGGCGCCTCCCGCCTCCCCGCTTCCGCTCCGACCCTTCGCGCCGGTGGACCCCGGGCGCCGTCCGGGCTGGGATGTTGTCTCCAATGGCTGCACCGCCGCTCGAGTCGCAGATCCTGGCAGTGGCAGCTCTGTCCCCGCCCCCGCTCGGCAGAGAGATGAGGGCAGCCGACCCGGAGCTGCGAAGCGTCGGAGCGGGGGCCGGCAGGCGCGCACCTCGCCAGAAGCCCGGGCTGCGCCTCGTTTCCGCTGGGAGTGACGCGCGGGTTCGGGGCTGGGCTGCAGGTGGGGGCGGCGGGGCCAAAGTCTGTTCCGGCCCCGGGGGCCGAAGTGTGACCTCTGAAGCGCCGCCTTTTGTCCCCTCGAGTATCCTCCACCTGCTATTCTCACACCCCAACCCGGCCACGGCGCTTTGCCTGCAGCGATCTGGCCCAGAGCAGGGGCGGCAGGGTTTTTTCCACTGCAGGGCGTCGGTCACCCCTACATAACTGCTCTTGGTTCCCCCTGTCCATGTCTGCATCCCTCTAGTTCTTATCCACACGGCTGGTCCACGCGTCCGTCCCCTGCGGGGCTCTCGTCCCGTTTCCCGTCACTGTCCCCTGTTTTGGTAAAACCAGAATCTCACTTCAGGTTGAGGCATTCGTGGGAGCAGCTGTTCTTTCGTTTTTGTGAGTTTATAACTTGATTCTAGTATTATCAAAACATTAATACATATTAATTGACGTATATTTTACATGTGAAACTCCTCTATGGAATTAAAAAGAGACGAATTTTAAAAGAAGCAATGATTTGAGTTCATTTATCAAGAATCATCTGGTGGAGAAAGGACCGTGACTGTCTTTTATGGTTGTTCAGATGACGTCAGTTAAAAATAATTTCTAGTTTAGAGTCTTTAAAGGGGGGAAGTAGATTTAACTCTGGGCGGATTATTTAGAAAAATAATCTGCTAAAATTGGCCCTTTAGTAAGTATCTGTTAAGTTCATAGGTTATTTTAACCTGTAGTTGAGCTCTGCGGAGCTGGAGTCCTAGGTTTGGAGTGTCCATGGCCGGTATCCATTTGTTTGCGGAAATCAGAGGTCACAGGAAGGGATTGGGCAAATTTGCATGAAGGCACAGGTCTCCTTTCCCCCATTAAAAAAGTTTTTATTAGTGTATAGTAGATACTTGGAAAAGACCCTGATGCTGGGAAAGATTGAAGGCAGGAGGAGAAAGGGACGACAGAGGATGAGATGGTTGGATGGCATCACCAACTCCATGGACTTGAGTTTGAGCAAGCACCGGGGTCTGGTGTTGGACAAAGGAATCCCGGCCTGCTGCTTCCATGGGATCAGAAAGAGTCAGACACCACTGAGGGACTGACCTGAACTGAATTAAACTGACAGTAGATATTTAATAGGTATGCTTTTCACAGTTTCAATGATTTTGCTTATACTAATGCATCATTGGAGAAGGAAATGGCAACCCACTCCAGTATTCTTGCCTGGAGAATCCCAGGGACAGAGGAGCCTGGTGGGCTGCTCTCTGTGGGGTCACACAGAATCGGACACGACTGATGTGACTTAGCAGCAGCAGTAGCAGCAGCAACACATCATTAACATCTAGAGACAGACTATTACCAGTTCTCCAGAAGACTGTCTCTTTTTTCTCTCTTCTAGGGGCCAGGGTAGTGGCTTCAACCAGCATAGATTACTTTGGCTTATATTTACACTTTATAGCAATTGAATCATAAAGAATATACTGTTTCTGGTTTCTCTCTCTTAAGACTATGTTGAGGAGGTGCATACTATCTATAGATTTAGCTTGTTTATTTATTTATTCATTTTTGACAAGTAGGGCAAGTGAAGAGTCTTAATCACTGGACTGCCAGGGACACTGGACTGTCCCTAGCTTGTTCCTTCCTTTTGCTGTATAGTATTCCACTGTGTGAATGTCCCTCGGTTCACTCATCTTATTACTGATACACATTGGGGTAATTATTACAGATAACGCTGCTAGGAATGTTACAGCAGATGTCTTTGGTGAACATATATACACATTTCTGGTTGGGTATGTACCTAGGAGTGGAACTGTGAGTCATAAATAGACATATGTTCAGCTTCTGTAAATATTGCCAAATAGCTTTTCAAAGTAAATGATCTAATTTTCACTCCTATCTTATTAGTTTTTTATTGCTCCAGGGGTTCCCAGCCTCCAGGATCTAATGCGTGATGATCTGAGGTGAAGCTGATGTAATATAAATAAAGTGCACAGTAAATGTAATGTGCTGGAATCATCCCAAAACTATTCCCCTCAACCCAGTGCATGGAAAAATTGTCTTCCAGAAAACTGGTCCCTGGTGCCAAAAAGATTGGAGACCACTGCTGTAAGGGCTAATCCACTTCCTTGCCTTTTCCTCTTTCTAGAGGCTGCCTGCATTCCTTGGCTGGTGGTCACTTACTCCCTTCATATCTCAGTTTCTCCCTCAACTCCGCTTCCATTGTCACATAGCTTTGTCTTCCTCTGCTTCCTTCTGTCCTCTTGCTTCACTCGCAGAAGGACTTTTTTGATAATACTGGGCCCACTCAGATAATTCAGAATAATCTCCCATGTCAAGATCCTTAGTTTAATCACATCTTGCAAAATTCCTTTTGTAACATATTCATAGATTTCAGGGATTAGGATGTGTACCTCTTTGGGAAAGGCACTTTTCAGCCTACTCTACCTGTCATCAGGGTATTGAAACATGTTGAACAGATGGAGAGAGGCTGGACTAGGGGAAAGAAGGACAGTGAAGCCTTGGGATACACTTCATACCTCCCTTCACCTTGGGAGAATTGGTGCTGTTGGCTTGGGTACTATGCCAGGGCTGGTAGGCAGGAGAGGGAGGCTGATGCTAGAACATCATGATTCTGGACCACCAACATGTCTGAAGCAAGAGGCTTTCATACAGGGAATGAGAGTGCAGGTCGGTAGGCCCAATAGTCTGGGCCTGGGTACCTTGCTGAGTGAAAGGTTGGGGAAGGCTGACTCTCCTCTGTGGGATCTGGGAACAAGATGACAATGGAGAACTGATCATATTTTGCACTGTGGTCAAGATCTTGTCAGTGGACAGTGCCCCCAGCCCATGCCATATCCCTGTCCGTCCTCCAAGCCATGCAGACTGACCTGTTTTGGGGCTGATGGTGGAACTGTAGGGACTGACTTCCCATAGTATGTGAGGTGAGATGAGGATGAGATGAGGTGAAGAAGAGTCTGTTAATCTGGGCAAGCATGCCGTGCCTTCATTGTAACTTGAATATTAAAAGGTGAAGACTTTAACAGTCAAGGCTTGAGGATGAAAGCATATGGTTTCTACCTACTCCTGGTCTCATTTTAGTTCAGCAAGTGCAACTTGAAGGAAATAGGACAGATGTTATAATCTCCACTTTACTGATGAGACCAACAGGGCTCTGAGAGGCCCTCTAATTTACTCAGGGAGCCTCAGGAATGGAACCAAGAACAGAATGAGTCTTGCAGTTCTTCCTGTTGTCCTTGGCGCTCCTCCACCTCTCTGCTGTGTGAGACTCACTGAGATCCCGAGGTGATGAGAGCTGAGAGGCAGAACTGACCCAAGGTGTGCAAACCAAATTAAACACATCGTATTTTGTGGGTGATAAAATGGGATGATCTGGAATATGAAACATGTTATCTTCATTGTTTTATACCCTTAATAATATGTTTTGATGGGGTTTTAGGAACAGTAAAAGTAAATGCCTGTGTTTGATAAGCATCTTGATCCAAAATCCTTCCAACTATTTTCTGTCTTCCAGAAATAAGCTGAACACTTTGGTCTACTGATGGAACCCCTCCAGCTCTCCTCAAAATAGTGGTTTATAATTCACTTACTATCTATTTAATTCACATCTCAAGACAGAGAGGAGATGTGTGGTTATTCTGCCATTTTGAGTTAAAAATCCCATGGTTATTATCATCATACTCATCATCATTATTCATGACTATTTCCTTTCTTGAATAGTTGTTTTTCCCCTCGACTTCTTGTCTTCCTTTCCACCACGCCCCTCTCCCCTTAAGCTTTTCTGTCTTGGCTGCTTACTTAAGTTGTTCTAGGAGCTCAAGGATAGTGTCAAGTCTTTGATATCTCCTTTTACTTCACTCTTTTCAAATTTTAATTGACTGCTTTCTGCTTGCTGTCCCCCTAGGATTCTGTAATTCTCCTAGATGGTCCTTTATCTTTCTTTTTCTTAACTTACTTCCTCTATTTGTTGGTACATATCTCCAGTAACTTCCTAGAAAGTATATATGGAAGGTAAAGTTTTGATTCCTTGCATATCTGAAAATGTCTTTATTCTGCCTGAACACTTGTTTGATAATTTTTCTGGGTATAAAAATTCCAAGTTGAAAATGATTGTTCTTCAAAAGTCTGAAAGCATTCTCTGTCTTCTAGTTCCCAGAGTTATTGAGAGAAAATTTGAAGCCATTTTGATTTGCGATCTTTCAGTGGGGATGTTTTCTTCCCTCTATCTTTACAAACATGCAGCAATTACCCCTTATTTTTCTGCTGCTGCTAAGTTGCTTCAGTCGTGTCCGACTCTGTGCGACCCCATAGACAGCAGCCCACCAGGCTCCCCCGTCCCTGGGATTCTCCAGGCAAGAGTACTGGAGTGGGGTGCCATTGCTTCTACAGTGGTTTAAATTTCACTATTGTTTGCCTTAATATGTGTCTACTAATATATTTATGTAATATTTTAGGCACTTAGTAAGTCCTTTACCTGGGCTTCCTAGGTGGTGCTAGTGGTAAGAGAAGTGGGTTCCATCCTTGGGTTGGGAAGATTCCTTTGGAGGAGGGCATGGCAACCCACTCCAGTATTTTTTCCTGGAGACTCCCATGGATAGAGGAGCCTGGCAGTCTGCAGTCCATAGGGTCCCACGGAGTTGGACACAATTGAAGCGACTTAGCACACGTGCACGCACGAGCCCTTTACTTCTGGAAACCCATGTTGTTCAGTTCTGGGAAATTTTCTTAGAAAGCAGTTATTAAACTGTGCAGTAAACATTATATGGGCAATTAGGGTGGTAAGAACACTTACTTGATTTTCAACTGTGAAGGCAAAGCACAGAAGACTTCATATAATGGCAGCCTAGTGATTAGGACTCTGCACTTTCACTGTCATGGGTACCAGTTCCACCCCTGGTGGAGGAATGAAGGAAGATTCCACAAGCCATGTGGTGTGGCAAAAAAAAAAGAAAGGAAAAAAAGAATTATAATTTCAGAACAGAATAACTTTTGTCAACTTTAATGATACAAAAATTAAAATACAGATGACAGAGCACGGAGTTAGGAGAAAGTGAGTGAGAAGAAAGTGGGGTGGGGGGCCTCCCTTTACAAAGCAGGGTGTGGCTGGTGAAAATACTATGTTTGATTGAACAAGAAATGATAGAGGTACCCACTGGAGACACTTGAAGTGGGCTGCCGTCTATGGGGTCCACAGAGTCAGACATGACTGAAGTGACTTAGCAGCAACAGCAGCAGCAGCAGTAGGTATATTAGTGCTATACTTATATCCCCTGTATCCCCTAATAGGATACTCCCCTGTTAGGGAAAGCACTGGTGGTATGAGGCTTGAGCACCACGGGGTCAAACCAGGATTGGTGGGAGAGGTAGTAACCTGTCTTGGGGATGGATGAGGGAGCTAGGATTTAAACACGTAACCTTCCTTGACTATGTTTTCTGCCCATCAGTTCACATGTATTTTTTTTTTTTTAAGTTTTAAAGGAAAAAAATGTTGGAGATAAAATTCACATAACATAAAATTAACCATCTTAAAGCCAACAATTTGTCGTTTTTGAAAGCCTTAAGTGCTGTGTCTCAGAGCAGTTGTGGTAGGCAAGGGACGACAGGCGACACTGTGTGATTGGCTATGGAGATGGGGGCGTTGGGGAGGGGGCTCCAGAAGCCCTCACCCCGTCTCCATCCCCAGGTTCCTGGGCCCAGGGGACTGCTGGGCCCACCAGGAGGGTGGTGGGGGCGTTCTAAATCCAGTTCAGGCAGCATGGAGCTCTCTTCCTCCGGCCTTGACAGCCTGTGGCCCCTGACCTTCTCACCAATACAGGAGAAATATTTAGTTTCAGCTTTTGAGATGCAAATACATTTTTCAAGGCTGTTTTCACTTAAGATTCAAACACACTGAATGTAATCTTTGGGGGAGGGTTCTTTTTGGGACAGGAAAGGCTGTAGGAAGACATTAAGCTAAGCTTCTTGTCAGACTGAGCAAAACAGAGCGTGTTTTGCTTCCTCTGTTTATCATTTTCTCCCCCCGGTTCCTTTCCACTCCTGTCTTCAAGTTTCCCTCTTTGCCCACACTGTCCTAGCACACAGCGAGGCCCCTGGCTGAGCATTCCCTAACATTTTCTAAACCTTAACAGCTTAAAGTGGAGAAAGGCTGCTGTTTCCAAGCTGCCAGCAGTGTTCTGATTCATTTTTGGAGAAAATTGCTTTCCCGTTCTGGGGGGGAAGAAAATGCTTCTGATGTACTAAAAAGATAAGAAGTTAGGGCTAACAGCTCCATTTCAGAGTTCATTCTGGAAATCCATGAGCCTTAGACCTGGATGTATTTAGTCTTCCAAAGCCCTGGCTGTCCACAGACGGGTGCCACACACCGTGGCCTACCTGATGGGAGGAAAGAAAAGAGGTCACAAAAGGAGAGCTTCACCATGGTCGTTGAAGGTTCCCAGTGAAATAGCACAACTCAGATGGGACTTGAACCCATTGTCTGTTAATTGAAATCACACACCTGGTCTCAGACTTACTGAAGCTCAGGTTCTTTATGTCTCAGGACAGACTTTGGTGAGAGGCAAAATGATAGTTAAGAAGTAGATTTATTGAGAGAGAAACACTCCATAGAGTGTGGGTCCTCTTGGAAGGGGAGACGCCCGGACATATGGGGTGGTTAGTTTTTATGGGCTTGGTAATTTCATTGGCTAATGAGTAGAAGAAGTCCAACTATTTTGGAGAACGGATGGGGATTTCCAGGATTGGGGCCACTGCCCACTTTTTGGCTTCTTTCCTGGAACTGTCAAGGCACCTATGGGTGTGTCATTTAGCACATGCTAGTGTGTTACAATGAGTGTATAATGAGGCTCAAGGTTTACTGGAATCCATATCTTTTAATCAGTTATGTTGCATCCTCAGGGCTAGGTTATTCTTTTTAGAGATTGTGCCCTGTCCACTTACCTTCTGTTTCACCAGGTACCAGTTAAATATGCTTTCTGTCCAATCCTTGGTCCTTAAGCCAGGCTGTCTCTTCCCTGGGGGTAGGAGCTGGGAATGTTTAATATTCATTACTATTAACATTCATCAGTTAATTAATATTCATTAATTCATTAATGATGTTTAATATGGCTGGATTGACGATTGAGCCCTTCGGTGTTGAGAGATCCTTCTGCATATTGGCTTCTATGACATTATAAAAAGGCTAGAATTTGCCAAATTTTAGAAGATGTCTGTGATTCTTTTCTAGGACTTTGTAAGTTCAGTTCAGTTGCTCAGTCATGTCTGACTCTTTGCGACCCCATGAATCACAGCACGCCAGGCCTCCCTGTCCATCACCAACTCCCGGAGTTCACCCAAACTCACGTCCATTGAGTCGGTGATGCCATCCAGCCTTCTCATTCTCTGTCGTCTCCGTCTTCTCCTGCCCCCAATTCCTCCCAGCATCAGAGTTTTTTCCAGTGAGTCAACTCGTCGCATGAGGTGGCCAAAGTATTGGAGTTTCAGCTTTAGCATCAGTCCTTCCAATGAACACCCAGGATGGATCTTCTTTAGAATGGACTGGTTGGATCTCCTTGCAGTCCAAGGGACTCTCAAGAGTCTTCTCCAGCACCCCAGTTCAAAAGCATCAATTCTTCGGTGATCAGCTTTCTTCACAGTCCAACTCTCACATCCATACATGACCACCGGAAAAACCATAGCCTTGACTAGACGGACCTTTGTTGGCAGAGTAATGTCTCTGCTTTTTAATATACTATCTAGGTTGGTCATAACTTTCCTTCCAAGGAGTAAGTGTCTTTTAATTTCATGGCTGCAATCAGCATCTGCAGTGATTTTGGAGCCCCAAAAAATAAAGTCTGACACTGTTTTCACTGTTTCCCCATCTATTTCCCATGAAGTGATGGGACCTGATGCCATGACCTTTGTTTTCTGAATGTTGAGCTTCAATCCAACCTTTTCACTCTCCTCTTTCACTTTCATCAAGAGGCTTTTGAGTTCCTCTTCACTTTCTGCCATAAGGGTCGTGTCATCTGCATATCTGAGGTTATTGATATTTCTCCCAGCAATCTTGATTCCAGCCTGTGCTTCTTCCTGCCCAGCGTTTCTCATGATGTGCTCTGCATATAAGTTAAATAAGCGGGGTGACAATATACAGCCTTGACGTACTCCTTTTCCTATTTGGAACAAGTCTGTTGTTCCATGTCCAGTTCTAACTGTTGCTTCCTGACCTGCATACAGGTTTCTCAAGAGGCAGGTCAGGTGGTCTGGTATTCCCATCTCTTTCAGAATGTTCCACAGTTTATTGTGATCCACACAATCAAAGGCTTTGGCATAGTCAATGAAGCAGAAATAGATATTTTTCTGGAACTCTCTTGCTTTCTCCATGATCCGGCGGATGTTGGCTATTTGATCTCTGGTGTCTCTGCCTTTTCTAAAACCTGCTTGAACATCTGGAAGTTCACGGTTCACATATTGCTGAAGCCTGGCTTGGAGAATTTTGAGCATGACTTTACTAGCGTGTGAGATGAGTGCAATTGTGCAGTAGTTTGAGCATTCTTTGCCATTCCTTTCTTTGGGATTGGAATGAAGACTGACCTTTTCCAGTCCTGTGGCCACTGCTGAGTTTTCCAAATGTGCTGGCATATTGAGTGCAGCACTTTCACAGCATCATCTTTCAGGATTTGAAATAACTCAATTGGAATTCCATCACCTTCACTAGCTTTGCTCGTAGTGATGCTTTCTAAGGCCCACTTGACTTCACATTCCAAGATGTCTGGCTCTAGGTCAGTGATCATGCCATCATGATTATCTTGGTCGTGAAGATCTTTTTTGTACAGTTCTTCTGTGTATTCTTGCCACCTCTTCTTAATATCTTATGCTTCTGTTAGGTCCATACCATTTCTGTCCTTTATTGAGCCCATCTTTACATGATATGTTCCCTTGGCATCTCAGATTTTCTTGAAGAGATCTCTTGTCTTTCCTATCCTGTTGCTTTCCTCTATTTCTTTGCATTGATCACTGAGGAAGGCTTTCTTATCTCTCCTTGCTATTCTTTGGAACTCTGCATTCAGATGCTTATATCTTTCCTTTTCTCCTTTGCTTTTCGCCTCTCTTCTTTTCACAGCTATTTGTAAAGCCTCCTCAGACAGCCATTTCGCTCTTTTGCATTTCTTTTCCATGGGGATGGTCTTGGTCCCTGTCTCCTGTACAATGTCACAAAGCTCCGTCCAGAGTTCATCAGGCACTCTATCTATCAGATCTAGTCCCTTAAATCTATTCCTCACTTCCACTGTATAATCATAAGGGATTTGATTGAGGTCATATCTGAATGGTCTAGTGGTTTTCCCTACTTTCTTCAATTTAAGTCTGAATTTGGCAATAAGGAGTTCATGATCTGATCCACAGTCAGCTCCTGGTCTTGTTTTTGCTAACTGTATACAGCTTCGCCATCTTTGGTTGCAAAGAATATAATCAATCTGATTTCGGTGTTGACCATCTGGTGATGTCCATGTGTAGAGTCTTCTCTTGTGTTGTTGGAAGAGGGTGTTTACTATGACCAGTGCGTTCTCTTGGCAAAACTCTATTAGCCTTTGCCCTGCTTCATTCCGTGCTCCAAGGCCAAATTTGCCTGTTACTCCAGGTGTTTCTTGACTTCCTACTTTTGCATTCCAGTCCCCTAGAATGAAAAGGACATCTTTTTTGGGTGTTAGTTCTAAAAGGTCTTTAGGTCTTCATAGAACCGTTCAACTTTGGCTTCTTCAGCGTTACTGGTTGGGGCATAGGCTTGGATTACTGTAATATTGAATGGTTTGCCTTGAAAACGAACAGAAATCATTCTGTCTTTAAGACTGCTTCCAAGTACTGCATTTCGGACTCTTCTGTTGACCATGATGGCTACTCCATTTCTTCTAAGGGATTCCTGCCCACAGTAGTAGATATAATGGTCATCTGAGTTAAATTCACCCATTCCAGTCCATTTTAGTTCACTGGTTCCTAGAATGTCAACGTTCACTCTTGCCATCTCTGTTTGACCACTTGCAACTTGCCTTGATTCATGGACCTAACATTCCAGGTTCGTATGCAGTATTGTAAATGACTTAGCAAATACAACTGCAGGGGCAGCAGTGCAAAGGGGTCGCCCAGTTTCAGGACCGCTTCTCCAG